>NC_138779.1:193607943-194307943 GCF_965119305.1 Pelophylax lessonae | reverse complement strand
TTTATGTCATTTTTATTTTTACTGGTCATGGCGGCGATCTGCAATTTTCTTTGTGGGACTGCGACATTGCGGCGGAAAGATCGGACCCCTAACTGACATTTTTGACACTTTTGGGGAGACCAGTGACATTACTACAGTAATCAGTGCTAAAAATATCCAATGTTACTGTGATAATGACACTGGCAGGGAAGGGGTTAAAAATCCCAACGAAAATGGCTGCACTCGAACAGATATAATGATGCTTCTTTATTAAGCCAACGGACAGTCAATACAGGATACAAAAAGGTAGACGCGTTTCACACAAAAAGTCGTGCTTGTTCACCACCCAAAGGGAAGGGGTTAACCCAAGGGTGATCAAAGGGTTAAGTGTAAGCCTAGGGGGGTATTTTCTAACTGTATGGGGGAGGGACTTGTGAAATGAACACAGAGACCTGTGATCCTATATAGTACTAGTCATGGCGGCGATCTGCAATTTTCTTTGTGGGACTGCGACATTGCGGCGGACAGATCGGACCCCTAACTGACATTTTTGACACTTTTGGGGAGACCAGTGACATTACTACAGTAATCAGTGCTACAAATATGCACTGTTACTGTAATATTGCCACTGGCAGGGAAGGGGTTAACACTGTGGGGGATCAAGGGGTTAAATGTGAGACTAGGGGAGTGATTATGTAAGCTTTATAATCAACCCTCCCCCCCCCCCCCCCATGGAAATATTTCCCTGGCTGGGCAGATGATTCTAAATAACTTTATAATGTAATTTCAGATATGGTGATATCCTTGAAAAAGGCTTAACGGCCGAAACGCATTGGGTATTACAGATGCTTTCTCTGTTCAAATCCAATACTTGTGATCAAGCACGGAATACAGAGAAAGATATTCTAAGTCACCATATCACCAATGTCACAAACTTCTAAACTCTTCACCTCTTCACTACAGGGCCTCTAACCCTGCACTAATGTATATACATGAAAAAGGCTTAACGGCCGAAACGCGTTGGGTATTACAGATGCTTTCTCTGTTCAAATCCAATACTTGTGATCAAGCACGGAATACAGAGAAAGATATTCTAAGTCACCATATCACCAATGTCACAAACTTCTAAACTCTTCACCTCTTCACTACAGGGCCTCTAACCCTGCACTAATGTATATACATGAAAAAGGCTTAACGGCCGAAACGCGTTGGGTATTACAGATGCTTTCTCTGTTCAAATCCAATACTTGTGATCAAGCACGGAATACAGAGAAAGATATTCTAAGTCACCATATCACCAATGTCACAAACTTCTAAACTCTTCACCTCTTCACTACAGGGTCTCTAACCCTGCACTAATGTATATACATGAAAAAGGCTTAACGGCCGAAACGCGTTGGGTATTACAGTTGCTTTCTCTGTTCAAATCCAATACTTGTGATCAAGCACGGAATACAGAGAAAGATATTCTAAGTCACCATATCACCAATGTCACGAACTTCTAAACTCTTCACCTCTTCACTACAGGGCCTCTAACCCTGCACTAATGTATATACATGAAAAAGGCTTAACGGCCGAAACGCGTTGGGTATTACAGATGCTTTCTTTGTTCAAATCCAATACTTGTGATCAAGCACGGAATACAGAGAAAGATATTCTAAGTCACCATATCACCAATGTCACAAACTTCTAAACTCTTCACCTCTTCACTACAGGGCCTCTAACCCTGCACTAATGTATATACATGCACTGTTAAAATAAACTGTTATCATTTTAATACTACAATATATATTTTTTTCTTGGCTTAAAAATCACACCCCTCTTTGGCCTGAGGCACCAAAAAAAATCCATATAGGGGAGTGATTCGAACTGTGGGGGGGCGTGGCTTCTGAGATGACCTTAGAGACATGTGATCTTATATAGAAGGATCACATGAGCTCTATGATCATCCCAGGGAGAAGAATGGTTGGCTGTGTTTACAACAGCTGACCGTCCTTCTATCTCAGCGGGGAACGATCGCGGGTATCAGGCGGCAATTGGAGCCGCCTGACCCGTGCATCAGCCTCCCCACTGACGAGCGGGGGCGCGCGCTCGCGCCCTAGACTCCCGGGAACGAGCGCCGTACATGTATAACTGCGGCGGGCGGTCGTAAAGTGGTTAAAACCAGAGATCAGAACGGATAAAAATAAAACTGAGCGGCCTAAGCAGGTGCTGTGAGAAGAGCTCATATGGTGTTATTCCTATCACGTGTTAATGCACCTAAGAATCCATACAATACAGCAGCAGCCTCGCACCTCTCTATTCTACTCAGTACTGCAATGCACCTCTCTTCCACAGCAGCCCCTTATCTCTACAGCACAACCCGCTTTCCACCCACCAAACCATTAAATTGCTCTTCTAGCTTCTCTCACTGACCTAATCCAATATGCCGAGCACAAAATGTTATCATAAATATATGCAAATACATGGCACAGGCGATGAGAGAATGGTGACAGTAATGGGGTATGTAGAGGTTACATTGGTACGTATTAGTAATGCCGCGTTCAAAACTCGTAATCAGATCTGTATCTGATATCTACAATTCATGATTCCCTATATAGAAGAATATTCATTCCATACCAGCCCCATTCTCATCAGCTGTTTTACATTGTAAACCATTGTGGCCATTTTTTTTTTCCTTTTCCCAGCTACTTGTCTTCAGTCTGTTAGCACCTACTTCAGAGTTTTTTTCTTTTTCTTTTCCTTCTCAGTTAGTCGTCTTCAGTCTCTTAGAACCCACTTACTTTTTTTTTTTTTTTTTTTTAACCACTTTACCACCGGAGGATTTTGCTGTCTTCCGTCCAGGCCACTTTTTGCGATTCGGCGCTGTGCGACTTCAACTGACAATTGCGCGGTCGTGCGACGCCATACCCAAACGAAATTTACGTCCTTTTTTTCCCACAAACAGAGCTTTCTTTTGGTGGTATTTGATCACTTGTGCGATTTTTACTTTTTGCTCTATAAACAAAAAAAGAGCATTTATTTTGAAAAAATAACAATATTTTTAACATTTTTTTATATGAAATTCCCCCCAAAAAAGATGTAAAAACCAATTTTTTAAAAATTTTTTGGCCAATTTGTTTTCTGCTACCTATGTTTGGTAAAAAAAAATCGCAATAAGCGTATTTTGATTGGTTTGCGCAAAAGTTATTGCGTTTACTAACTAAGGGAAAAATTTATGTCATTTTTGGTGTTTTTTTTTTTAACGCGTAATGGCGGCGATTTGCGATTTTTTTTGCGGGACTGCGACATTGCGGCGGACAGATCGGACCCTTGACTGACATTTTTGACACTTTTGGGGGTACCAGTGACATTACTGCAGTAATCAGTGCTATATATATATGCACTGTTACTGTAAAAATGACACTGGGAGGGAAGGGGTTAATTTTATTGGAGAGGGAGGGGTTAATGTATGCCTGGTGCTTACTGACGTGTAGGGGGGGAGGTGACTGAGTGACACAGGGACAGATCGGATGTCCAGCTATGCTGAACACTCCGATCTGTCACTCCCTGTCACTATGGAGATCCGCCCTCTGTGTTTACATAGGCGGGCGGATCTCCACACTAGATCCCCGGCGATCGGGGCAGAGCAGCGGCGATCGCCGCTGCTCCTCCCCTGGCCCGACTCCCGCATATAGGGGAGTGATTCTAACTGTGGGGGGGCGTGGCTTCTGAGATGACCTTAGAGACCTGTGATCCTATATAGAAGGATCACATGAGCTCTATGATCATCCCAGGGAGAAGAATGGTTGGCTGTGTTTACAACAGCTGACCGTCCTTCTATCTCAGCGGGGAACGATCGCGGGTATCAGGCGGCAATTGGAGCCGCCTGACCCGTGCATCAGCCTCCCCACTGACGAGCGGGGCGCCGCTGCTCCTCCCCTGGCCCGACTCCCGCTGTGAAAGAAAACAGCGGGAGCGAGCCTCCGGCGGCGCGCAAGCGCCGCCCAGAAGGGGGAGTGTCTGACGACGTAGTACTACGTCGTCAGACGATAACGAGCCACTCTGCCGCAGTAATATTACTGTGGGCGGAGGTAAAGTGGTTAACCACTTCAGCCCAGGAAGGTTTTACCCCCTTGACCAGGCCATTTTTTGCAATACGGCAATGGGTTGCTTGAAGGCTACGTTCACATCTTGGCGTTTTTGGGCGTTTTTCAGCTCTAAGGATCAGCTCAAAAAACGCCCAACAAGACAAATCCTATTCATTTCAATGGCCCCTGTTCACATCTGAGCGTTTTGACGTTTTAGGCTACGTTCACATCTAGGCGTTGCTATTTTATAGGCGTTTTCACAAGCGTTTTACAGGCGTTTTTTTGCAGGTGTTTGGAGGAAGGTATTGACATCTATCAAAAATGCCTGTAATCTGCCCAAAAAGAAGCTCATGTACTTTTTGGAACGTCGGGCGTTTTGCTCAAGGCGTCGGGACGCTCACATGTGAACAGGGGCCATTGAAATGAATAGGATTTGTCTTGTTGGGCGTTTTTTGAGCTGATCCTTAGAGCTGAAAAACGTCCCAAAACGCCTACATGTGAACGTAGCCTTAGTGCCGGTTCACACTTCTGCGAGTGCCGGGTTCGCATGTAATACCGGAGCGCACTGCTCCTTCATTACATGCGATCGGCTGTGCGGTGCGAGTTTAGCCATACAGTTTGTATGGCTAAATTTGCATCGCACCCGCAGCAAACACGCACAGGAGGCATTTTTGCAGCCGCATCAGGATCGGATCGCACAGCGGTTCACACTTGTGCGATCCGATCCTGTGCGAACTGCACGATCGTACTGCGATATGCGATCAAACTGGGGGTGTCGTTAAGATTACATTGACACCCCCAGCGTATCGCATATGGCAGTGTGAACTGCCGGGAGTGCGTGTGCGATGCGGGAACAGGCTGCGAATTCGCAGCCTTCCCGCATCGCATAAGTGTGAACCGGCACTTAGGCTATGTTCACATGTGGGCGTAGCGGATCAAGGGCAGAATCGCCGCGATTCTGCCTGTGATCCGGAATCATTGCAAATCGCGGGACACCTGTGCGATGCCCGTGATTTGCAATGGCACCCCAAACGCTGTGCGATGTTGCCACGATTTCCGCCTGCCGAATCGCGGTAACATCGCGCAAAAAGAATCGCGGGACGCACAAAAGAAGCTCCTGCGATTCAGTTTGCGTGATGTTAGCGCGATTCGACAGGCGGCAATATCGCAGAGCGTTTGGGGTGCCATTGCAAATCACGGGCATCGCACAGGCATCCCGCGATTTGCAATGATTCCGGATCGCGGTGATTTTGTGCCACAGAGAAGTTGTATTAGAATTGTCACACACACAGTTTGTGTAGGGTGCTGTTGTAAATGGGTAGATGGTGTCACCATACAGTCATCGTAAAATAGGGATTTTCACTCCAGCACACCTTCGTATAGTGATAATATTGTCCTTTATTTCCATAAAGTAACATGCATCAAAGGCCAATATTTCGGGAACTCGTAGGGTCCTTTATATAAGGCAGAGTGCTGTTATGTGCCAAACATATTTAGGGGAATTTATTAAATGATGCAGATGTTCAGGATACCAGCAATCAGATTCTATCTTTTAATTGAAAAAGCTGAAGATAGAAGCTGATTGGACAGCTGCTTCAGATTGTGCCTGCTCCAATTTTTATAAATTCCTCCCATCCATTGTTGCCGTGACCAAACAACTCTATTTTTGGTTTATCAGTCCACAGCACATTGTTCCAGAAGGCCTGTTCTTCTTTCACTACAGTGCTGTGAAAAAGTATTTGCCCTCTTCCTGATTTTTATTTTATTTGCATATTTGATATATGATCTGAATCATTTAAGTGGGGTAAAGGATTCAGATCATCAAACAATTTGTAATATTACAAAAGATAACCCAACTAAACACAAAATTCAGTTTTTAAATGATGATTTAATCTAATTGTTCTAATCATCATTAATTAACCAACCACAAGGGATAGGCCGCAGGCCTGTATTTGTGGGAGGAGCTAGCGTGCCTTTAAGACACTGCTCCTCCCCTCCCCGCCTGCCGCGTCACACGCTGTCACCCCACCCACCTTCACCCCTTTCCTTGATACACTATCCCTCGGGGGGGCCCTCTTTTATTTACAGGCCTACCCCCTACGTCGGTTCCGGCACACCACACCGACTTAACCATACTCGCAGTTCTAATCATCATTAATTAACCGACCACAATCTAAGAACTGGTTGTGCAACCTTTGGCTGCAACAACTACAATTAAGCATGTGTGATAACTGACAATGAGTATTTCACATCGCTGTGGGATTTTGGCCCTCTCTTCTATGAAGAATTGTTTTAATTCAGCCACAATGGAAGGTTTTCCAGCATGGACAGCCTGTTTGAGGCCATGCCACAGCATCTCAATCGGATTTAGGTCTGTACTTTGACTAGGCCACTCCGAAACCTTCATTTTGTTTTTGTGAGCCATCCAGAGGTGGACTTTTTCTGCTGCATGACCCAAGTGCGCTTGAGCTTGAGGTCAGGAACTGACATTCTCCTTCAGGATTTTCCGGTAGAGCGCAGAATTCATGGTTCCATCAATTATGGCAAGTCATCCAAGGTCCTGAAGCTTCAAAGCAGCCCCAGACCATCCCACCACCATGTTTGACAGTTGGTATTACATATGCAGGGCCATCTTCATTCTTGATTGGACCCTGGGCAAAAATTTTCTTGGACCCTCTTGAATCCACTTATCAACTATTTGGGGGCTCAAGGGGCAGCTGCTTTGGGCCCCACAACAATGACTAGACCCGGGGCAGCTGCCCCTTTTGCCCTGTGTTAAAGACAGCCCTGTACATATGGTATTACATATGTTCTTTTTATGAAATGCTGTGTTAGTTTTACACCAGATGTAACGGGATGCACACCTTCCAAAAAGTTCAACTTTTGTCTCATCAGTCCACAGAATAGTTGCCCAAATGTCTTGGGGATAATCAAGATGTTTTTTTGGCAGTGGCTTTTGTCTTGGAACTCTCCCATGGATGCCATTTTTGCCTGGTCTCTTTCTTATTGTTGAATCATCAACACTGACCTTAAAGCGGAAATTCCGGCCTCGGGGGTGAAACTTAGTGTTGAGTTATTTTGAGGGGACAGCAAATTTACACTGTTATACAAGCTGTACACTCACTACTTTACATTGTAGCAAAGTGTCATTTCTTCAGTGTTGTCACATGAAAAGATAGAATAAAATATTTACAAAAAATGTGAGGGGTGTACTCACTTTTGTGAAATACTGTATTTACAGAAGGGCCCGCATGCTCAGAAACAAACTTGTCCACAATGTGCTGAACCCCCCCAAGACCTGTCAGCCTCTTCCCTGAACTAAAAGGCTTTTTATAGATGCCAAAAATGTCTTTAATACAATAATAATAATGAATAGTTTATACTGTATATAGGTTTTGTTTATATATACAGTATATAATGTTTTTTTATTAGGCACATATTATTTAACCACTTTACGTCTGCTCACTGTGCTGCTACTGTGGCAAAGTGGCTCGTTATCGTCTGGCGACGTAGACCTACGTCACCAGACATTCCCCACTCTCGGCGGCGCGCGCGCCGCCGGAGGCTCGCTCCCGCTGTATTCAGTTACAGCGGGAGTCAGGCCAGGGGAGGAGCGGCGGTGATTACCGCCGCTCTTCCCCGATCGTAGGGGATCGAGTGTGGAAATCTCCTAAGTGACAGGCAGGGTCAGATTGCAGGATTCAGCATAGCTGAACCTGCGATCTGTCCCTGTGTCACTCAGTCACCTCCCCCCCCACACGTCAGTAAGCACCAGGCATACATTAACCCCTCCCTCTCCAATAAAAATTAACCCCTTCCCTGCCAGTGTCATTTTTACAGTAACAGTGCCTATGTATAGCACTGATTACTGTAGTAATGTCACTGGTAACCCCAAAAGTGTCAAAAATGTCAGTCAAGGGTCCGATCTGTCCGCCGCAATGTCGCAGTCCCGCTAAAAAAAAACGCAGATCACCGCCAAAAACACCAAAAATGACAGAAATCTTTCCCTTAGTTAGTAAACACAATAACTTTTGCGCAAACCAATCAAAATACGCTTATTGCGATTTTTTTTACCAAAAATATGTAGGAGAAAACAAATTGGCCTAAAATGTTATAAAAATTTAGATTTTTACATTTTTTGGGGGGAATTTCATATAAAAAAATGTAAAAAATATTATTTTTTCAAAATTGTCGCTCTTTTTTTGTTTATAGAGCAAAAAGTAAAAATCGCACAGGTGATCAAATACCACCAAAAGAAAGCTCTGTTGTGGGGAAAAAAGGACGTCAATTTAATTTGGGTACAGCGTTGCACGACCGCGCAATTGTCCGTTAAATTAACGCAGTGCCGAATCGCAAAATATGGCCTGGTCCGGAATGGGGTAAAATCTTCCTGTCTTAAAACGGTTAAAAATACGCTCATTGAGAATTTTTTTGTCAAAGACATGTAGCTTAATACATTTTGGCCTAAATATATGACAAAAATTGAATATATTGGATATTTTTTAACTGTCAAAGTAGAAAAAAATTGTTACTTTTTCAAAATTGTCGCATTTTTCTATTAATATCGCAAAAAATAAAAATCGCAGAGATGATCAAATACCACCAAAATAAATCTCTGTTTGTGGGGAAAAAAAGGAGGTAAATTTCGTTTGGGTACGGCGTTGCATGACCGCGCAATTGTCAGTTAAAGTCGCACAGTGCCGAATCGCAAAAAGTGGCCCAGACGTAAGACAGCAAAATCCTCCGGTGGTAAAGTGGTTAAAGCAGCGCCGCACCCACTTTTAAACACCCCATTCATTTTTGGACCCTACTTCGGTAGTCAGTCAGAGTGGAGGCAGCAGCTATACCAGTGATGGCGAACCTTGGCACCCCGGATGTTTTGGAACTACGTTTCCCATGATGCTCAGCTACACTGCAGAGTGCATGAGCATCATGGGAAAGAGTTTGCTCTCAATTGAGATTAACCTGCACATAGAGGAAGAGTTTGAGAGCATCATGGGAAATATAGTTCTAAAACATCTGGGGTGCCAACAAGGTTCGCCATCACTGAGCTATACGCACGCCAGTTAAAATCTGTCCATGGCATGGAATACCCTCACACACTACCGAAAAATTATTTTATGGTGAACGCTGCAATAATACGTCAAATAATAAGTCAAAATATGTGTCTGATGAACTTAATTTGTACTTTCCCTTTAACTCTCCAGCATCTGTGAGCAGCTGGAATATCGCTGTTTGATGGCCTGCCCTGGATGTTCTGGGGCTCTCTGCTCTAATAGGGTGATGTCAGGGGCGTAACTACAGGGGTTGCAGGGGTTGCAATCGCTACCGGGCCCCATGCTCCAGGGGGCCCGGTAGCAAACCAGTGGGTGAACTTTCAGGATCGCAAAGGTCACACTTGCGACCGGACCCTGGCATTGCACCACTGTGGGGAGGCCCCAACATTGTAGGAAGGGGGCCCACTGCAGAACTTGTGAAAGAATCCTGCTGCGGGACTGAAATAAAAGGCCATGCAACGAGTGTAAAGAGCCCCAGGATTAGTGGGAAGAGCCCTGGGCTTGAAGGTAAGGGCCCCGGCCAGGGGTCTGGGGGGCCCTTCATGGTTTCTTGCATCAGGGCCCTGAAGGTTCTAGTTACGCCTCTGGGTGATGTGATGGGCGTTGGAACAAACTGCACATTTATTATTAGAAAGCTTGGTGAGTCTCACCCCTAATAAGCGGCATCAGAACTGCACTGACTTGAAGGATGATCGCTCTCTCTCCAATACACAAGCACAAGCGAGAGCAATTACCGCAAAAACCGCTGCACTTTTCCCTGTAAGCTTGTGTGGCAGCCAGAGATTGATGTCAATTCATGGTCTCATTGGGCTCCAAAGTAGTTTTCTGTTAATTAATGTGCATCAATTGCAAATTCCAATCTTCACCCCTGGGTATAATCGGACTGCACGGTCTGCCAATCAAATCACATTACACAATTCTCAAGGTGACCAGACTAGCAGATATATAAACAATAAAAAATATCTTACCCTTAATTTCCTTGGCACAAGTTGTTATGTGACCCTTGTGGTCAAAGCTTTAAACTTTTTATACCAGACAACCTTTAAATTCATTACAATATATAGAGCAACCTTCACAGTCAGCTTTAGGTTATCAATAATTCCTCTTTCATGGGAAGAAGCCACTCATGTCTAGCATGGCTGACGCCAGGGGGGTAACTACAGGGGTTGTAGGGGTTGCAATTGCAACCGGGCCCCATGCTCCCCTGTACACCTGGATTGGAGGGGCGGCGGGGGTGGTGGGTTCAGCATGTAGAGAAGTCACTTGTCCTCCTTTTTCCTCCTGTAGTTGCAAGAGGAAAATGGAGGAGATTGGTTCCTCTGCATGCTGCCCCCGCCACTCCTCCTCTCCAGTTCACTTGTGTTCTGCTGGGCACCTGTGTGCTCCCCTGGTCCCCCCCCCCCACTGTGCTCCCCCCACACTGTGCTCCCTCCCCCCCACCACTGTGCTCCCTACCCCCCCCCCCACCACTGTGCTCCCTTCCCTCTCCTGCCGACTGCTGCAGGGGATGTGTCACAATAGAGAACCAGTAATGGGTCAGTAAATATGTAATTTACCAGCTTCTTCCTTTTCTGAATGGACAGAGTCATAGTCAGTGACATTGTAAAAAATTAAAATAAAATGAGAAAAATAATACAATTAAAATACAAAAAAATAAAAACTACTGACACCAGTGGGTGAACTTCCAGGATCGCAAAGGTCACACTTGCGACCGGGTCCTGGCATTCCACCACCGTGGTTTTGCAAAGAGCTGACCCAATCTCCTTCTTCTCGGGTGTCCCCCGGTGCTCCTGGTTCCTCCCCCCTGACCAGTGTCCCCAATAGCAAGCCGCTTGCTATGGGGGCACTGGTGCATGCCCGCTTTATGACTATAAGGCTCATAGAACCTTGGCTTGGCCCAGCCCAGCCACCCCCCCCCCCCCTCCCCCCACTCTCTCCTCATTGGCTCTCTGGCTGTGATTGACAACAGTGGGAGCTAATGGCTCCTGCTGCTGTGGCTCAGCCAATGAGGAGAGAGAGAGAGACCCAGGACAGCCAAGGCTCCCATGCACATCGCTGGATTGCGAGGGGTTCAGGTGAGTAGTAACGGGGTGCTGTGGGGGAGCTTCATGCAAAAAAACCTTCAGCCTTTAAAACCACTTTATCCCATGCAGTGTGGAAAGTGTGGGGGGGGGGGGGGCATTGCATGGTAAACCTTACTGCTTCCAAAGCTGGGCTGTAATTCCCAACCACAGCTAAATCTTTCTGTTTGGTTTTTGACAGAGCAGTGAAGGTTTGGTGGCCCGGTATCCCCACAGAAGAGAATCCTCCTTATGTCTTTCAGCAACTAGACTGTCCTTGTCATTTTAGAACCAGTCCTAGAACATGACCATTGGATTCTGAGAAGATTTTGTGGACAATGCTCCCTTTGGACCGTTTCACAAACGAGGTCCCTTATCTTGCACGTTCATGACCTCCAATGTTATTATTTCAAGGTTTATTATTTGGGTAATAAAAGTAAATCAATCGATCTAGTCAACATAGAATGCGTATATTGATTTAAAAGCTTACAATTACCATCCATGGCTGAAATTTTGTGGACTTCTGACCATCACACCTCTATGAGCTTTTTGGACATCCTATTCTAATATCAAAGAGCATTAATATAGAGTTGGACCTTCACTTTGTGCCTATAACCTCCTCCACTCTTCTGAGAAGACTTTCTACAAGATTTTGGAGGCTGTCTGAGGGAAACTATGCCCATTCATCCATAAGGTCAGGTATTGATGATGGAGGAGAAGACCTGGCTTGCAATCAGCACCCCAACTCATACTAAAGGTGTTCAGTAAGGTTGAAGTCAGAGCTCTGTGTAGGACATTCGTCTTCCTCAACACCAAACTCATCAAACCATGTGGATCTGCTTTGTGCACAGGGGCACAGTCATGGTGGAGTAGAGAAGCACCAACTGCTCATTTTGTTTCAGATTTGTTTGTTAAGTTATTAATTTTGTTTAGTCATATTTGTTATGTTGGAATGATTTGTTTTCGGAATTCATTTCAGATTTTCAGATTGGTTTAGTATATTCGATATTATTTTCAAATCGATTTGAATTTCGGAAGACAGCTATATTTGTTCCATTTTATTTTATTCTATTTTTTTCATTTCTAATCTATTTTATTTGTTTCTATTCTATTCTTTTTTTTTCTATTCTATTCTTTTATTTTATTTTATATTCTAATCTATTCTATTGTAGATTAGTAGTGTTTGTTATATTATATTTTTTTCTTTATGTCCATGAGAAAAAAATATTTTTCTCATGGAAATATTTTTCTCATTTAAAAATCCCACCAGCCCTCCTCTGCTTCTTTTTACCCCCCTTTCCTTCTCTCTCCCCTCTCCTTCCCCCTCTCCCCCCCTCCCTCTTTTCTTTTCTCCCCCCCCCCCCATTCCCCTCCCCCTCCTTGCTTTCTGTACCCTTTCCCCTATTTCTCTCTTTTTTGGTGACTGGCTCGGGCACCTTGAGCCGATCCCCATTCTATTTTTCATTGGGGTCACTCCCATTAATTTATTTTCTATTCTGTTATATTCTATTTTATTCTATTCTATTTCTCTAAATTCTATTATATTAAAGGAGCTGTAAAGGCAGGAACAGCAAAGAGGGACCCGAGAAGAGGAGGATCGGGGCTGCCCTGTGCAAAACCAACTGCACAGAGGAGGTAAGTATAACATGTTTGTTATTTTTATAGAAAAAAAATGGACTTTACCATCACTAAGCAGCCTTAAGCAGGAACCATCATGTTATTTCACTTTTATACCTTACTGTATTTATTTCAATATGCTTCCATTTTGAATTCAATTTAATTTTTTAATTCAAATACATTTTTGAATTTGGATAACTTGTTGTTTAATTTTGTAATAATTTATTTTGGATTTGTTGCATAGTAGGTAAGGTGGAATAAAGGCAATAGGCTATCCAGTTCAATCTGTGAAATGTGCTGGATTTGTTGAAATTTGTTACTATTGTGAATTGGAAATTTGGATACATGTCCGAATTTTGATTCCTTACAGTGGCGGCCGGTGCGTTGGGGGCACAGGGGCACCGCCCCCCCTATCCATGCGTCCAGCCCCCTAATCTGCATGCGGGGCGCCGGACGCATGGAGCTCAATGTTTTTTTTTTCATCACCTGATTAGAGCCAGAGGCTCTAATAGGCTTCAGCAAAGGGTGGACCCGGGGCGCAGAGCAGTGCGCCCCGAGCCCACCCATTGTGTGACAATAGCGAATGCCTATAGCAATGCCTATTACATTTTTCTGTTTGCGCCCCCCCCCCCCCCAAAAAAAAAATTTTTAAGCACCAGCCGCGACTGATTCCTTACTAAATGAATCGCACACGTCTAACCATAAGGTTGGAAGTGCACAATTATTTTAATGTCTTATATGCTGTAGCATCACCAGTACCCTTTACTAAAAGCATCCAAACCCAATAATTTGGAAGGGTGTCCACATACTTTTGGCCATATAGTGTCGGTGTGATGGTCAAGTGTCCAGAAAAGTTTAACCATATAGCGAATGCCTCTTCGGTTATCCATCTACTTAATAAACATAAAAAGACAGCTCAACCCCACCACAAACTCCCAATACTCCTCCCCACCATCTGCTGTAACTTGTGACTCACCAGTTGGGAAGCCGGACAGTCCAGAGTCCTTTAGGTAAGCAATGTTTGCCGTGGGTAAGAATAACTTACAGGTAAGGAAAGCACAGATTTTTGCTTCATCTCCTGCGTTTCAGAGTAGCCTCTTTAAGGCCGTGTATCTCCATATCTTTCCTAGGACAAACATATCTCGTTCTTTCCCCATTACGCTGTGTTTGCTTTGTTAAATGATCCTCTAATATTCACACTAGGAACAGCTGCTCTGTCCTGATGAGGTGTGAAATTTGCAAGTCAGCCGAACGCTAACTTAATTTGGAATGAATAACTAGTCTCTGCCATCCAGCACATTGACCTTCAAAATGTACACTTGTGTGAAATGAAGGCACCTGCCTCAACCTCATTAGAGGCACCTGTCTCAACCTCCTTTGAGGCACCTGCCTCAACCTCATTGGAGGCACCTGCCTCAACCTCATTGGAGGCACCTGCCTCAACCTCATTGGAGGCACCTGCCTCAACCTCATTGGATTAGTTTCCCTCAAGAGAATGTGGACCAAATATCACTACTACATAAACTGCTTCAAAAAATTAAAGTGTTACTAAACCCACAACAGTAAAATGAGTCTGTATATGCAGTAAAGCATGCTTGTTATACTCACTGTGGAACCTAAGGGGTAATCCTCTGCATTGTGTAAAAAAAGCTGTTTGATCCTGTCTTCTCTGATCCTCCCCTTCTTCCACTGTTCCCAATCCATCTCCTGATTGTAACGAACAGCCTTTCTCAACCTTTTCAACACAGAGGAACCCTTGAAATAAATTTGTGGTCTCGGGGAACCCCTGCTAAAAATTAAAAATCTACAACTCATGACACATTAGTGTGACAGTCAGTGGGAAGAATGCTTCTTACTCTTGTCATTATTGGGAAGAATTACCCCCTTACAGATAGCAAAAAGGAGCAAAACCTCAAGAGGAACCCTGGTTGAGAAACCCTGGTACGGTGCCTTGGAGTCACTCTGCACATGCTCAGTTTGGTGTGTATTGTTAGGGAGTGTTTTTTTTTTAGAGGGTGCATGTGATCAGCACAGGGCCGGTCAGCACAGGGCCAATCAGCACTGTCGAGTCAGAGGGTCAGGGGTCCTGTAGCCTCCTAGGACAGTCAGAGGAGAATGAAAACTCCTCCTACAAGCTGTAACCAGACACTGATAGAAGACACAAGACTGCTATATACTGATGATGAGAAAAGGTATTTAGCAGTTTATATTCACTATAACTATTGCTGGTCACTGCATTGGGGGTACGCACGCTGATCTCTGCATTGGGGGCATGTATGCTGGTCACTGCATTGGGGGCATGTACGCTGATCTCTGCATTGGGGGAATGGTATGCTGGTCACTGCATTGAAGGGGGCATGTACGCTGGTCACTGCATTGAAGGGGGCATGTACGCTGGTCACTGCATTGAAGGGGGCATGTACGCTGGTCACTGCATTAAAAGGGGGCACGCTGGTCACTGCATTGAAAGGGGGCACGCTGGTCACTGTGTATTAATAGGGGGCACGCTGGTCAATGTGCATTGAAAGGGGGCACGCTGGTCACTGTTCATTGAAAGGGGGCACGCTGGTCACTCTGCATTGAAAGGGGGCACGCTGGTCACTGTTCATTGAAAGGGGGCACGCTGGTCTCTCTGCATTGAAATGGGGCACGCTGGTCTCTCTGCATTGAAAGGGGGCACGCTGGTCTCTCTGCATTGAAATGGGGCACGCTGGTCTCTCTGCATTGAAAGGGGGCACGCTGGTCACTCTGCATTGAAAGGGGGCACACTATACCTTAATTACTGAAGGCCCCTTTCACACTTTTGCGACCTCAAAGTCACACAATTTTTTACAGCATTTCTTGCCGCAAAGCAATGCCTATTACATTTTTCTGTTTGCGCCCCCCCCCCCCCCCCAAAAAAAAAATTTTGAGCACCAGCCGCCACTGCCTTAAACCACTGCTGGTCACCACCATTATGGCTGCAACAACCAGGACACCAAGCAGACTGAAGGCAGACACTCCAGTGATGTTGATCGTACACATACAGGCATACCCCACTTTTAAGTACACAATGGGACCAGAGCATGTATGTAAAATGAAAATGTTGTTAAAGTGAAGCAATACCTTTTTCATTTCTCAATGCATGTAAAACACTAACTGTATGGGAAATCTTGGTCAGCTTGACATGGCACTGCTTCCAAACCATAAGTGACAAGGACACCACACTTGGGGAGCATGTTAAGGGGAACCAGGACTATGACATGGTAGATTACCTAGGCAAGCTGGCCGACCACAAAATAGGATATGTTGTAGTCCTGGGTCCCCTCTCGATGCTCCCTAAGTTTGGTATCCCTGTCACTTATGGTTTGGGAACAGTGCCATGTCAAGCTGACCAAGATTTCCCATAGACGCCAATGTTAAAAATTGGGAGTAGTGCAATGCCAAGCTGACCAGGCTGTGTCCGTACTCGCGAATGTACGTAAAGTGAGTGTACATAAAACTGGGTATGCCTGTATGCATATATTTATTTTCTTTTGTGTGTCGTGTTTTTTATTGAACACCACAATCATTTCTTTGCTTTGACATTGGCGCTGGGTGGATGCGTTAATTGATCGTACACATGTGCAGTTTTGCTGAAGGCGGGTGCATGAAGAAAGTACAGAGTCATACCTCCCAACTTTTTTGAGATGGGAATGAGGGACACCTATTAGCAAAAGTATGTAGGTATGGGACACACCACCCTTGCCACGCCCCCTTAAAGGAGAAATACACACAAAAAAGATTAGTTAAGCCCACAAATTTTTTTTTTTTTTCTACCACTACTTTTCCTTTATATTGGCTTTTAAAATTTACAAATGCAGCAATTTAGAAATTGGATGAAAGGTTTAGCACTGGGAAACACTTTTTGAAAGATAAGTAGTGCATTTTATACACAACTATATAGTTTAGACTAAAATGAGAGTCAATGAGGAGGAAAGAGGGACAGAGGGACTTTGTTCCAAATCAGGGACAGTCCCTCAAAATCAGGGACAGTTGGGAGCTTTACGGAGTGATGCTCCAGAGCTGTAATTGCTGCTGCAGAAATACCAGACATTATCCCTATACCAAAAATGTCAAAAATGTCAGTTAGTGGTCCGATCTGTCCACCGCAATGTTGCAGTCCTGCTAAGGCTGCATTCACATGTCAGCTTATAATCGCGGGCAGAACCGCCGCGGTTCCGCCCGCGATTCGGAGATTTATTGCAAATCGCGGGACGCCTAGCGTTGCCCGTTGATTTGCAATAGCCCCCCAAACGCCGAGCGATGTTGCCGCGATTTACGCCTGCCGAATCGCGGCAACATCGCGCAAACAAAATCGCGGGACGCAATACGCTCCAAAAGAGTACAAGAGCTTCTTTGGAGCGTATTGCGTCCCGCGATTTTGTTTGCGCGATGTTGCCGCAATTCGGCGGGCGTAAGTCACGGCAACATCGCTCGGCGTTTGGGGGGCTATTGCAAATTAACGGGCAACGCTAGGCGTCCCGCGATTTGCAATAAATCTCCGAATCGCGGGCGGAACCGCGGCGGTTCTGCCCGCGATTATAAGCTGACATGTGAATGCAGCCTTAAAGTCGCTGATTGCCGCCATTACTAGTAAAAATAAATAAATAAATAAATAAAAATGACATAAATCTTTCCCCTAGTTTGTAGATGTGATAACTTTTGCATAACCAATCAATATACACTTATTGGGATTTTTTTTTTTTACCAAAAATATGTAGCAGAATAAAAATTGGCCTAAAATGATGAAAACATTAGATTTTTTTTTTTTTTTTTTTAAATTTGGGAATGTTTTATTGCAGAAAGTAACAAATATTGTTTTTTTTTTTTTTTTCAGAATTGTCGCTCTTTTTCTGTTTATAGCGCAAAAAATAAAAAAATCGCACAGGTAGTCAAATACCACCAAAAGAAAGCTCTGTTTGTGGGGAAAAAAAGGACATCAATATACACTTATTGGGATTTTTCTTTACCAAAAATATATAGCAGAATACAAATTGGCCTAAAATGAAGAAAAACATTTTTTTTAATTGGGAATGTTATATAACAGAAAGTAAAAAAAAAAAAAATATATATATATATATATATATATATATTTTTTTTTTTTTTTTTTTTTTTAGAATTGTCACTCTTTTTTTTGTTTATAGCGCAAAAAATAAAAATCGCACAGGTAATCAAACACCACCAAAAGAAATCTCTATTTGTGGGAAAAAAAGGACATCAATTTTATTTGGGTAAAGTGTTGCATGACCGCGCAATTGTCAGTTAAAGTAACGCAGTGCTGAATCGCAAAAAATGGCCTGGTCATTAAGGTAAATCCTTCCAGTCCAGAAGTGGTTAAACATGATATATTTTTGTGGACTGGATAGCACAGGGCATGGTAAAACCCCTGTTTTTTTTTGGGGGGGGGGGGAGCGGTTGCTGTTTGTAACCCCTTAGTAACCCATTGGGGAGATTATCCCACAATTTATTTATTTATTTTTTTCCCAAAAAGCTTTATTGAACAAAGTACACATTAGAAAAGGGTACTCCCACAATTTATATGCCGGTGACCAGCAAAGAAGTTTCCAGCAGAACAGATATCTTTATTAGAAGATCTTCTCTTACCTCCTTTAATAATTAGAATTTTGGATTTCCCATCAAATTATGTCTCAGTGACATGGATCACAAGAGTAAATGGAAAGAGTCTCCTCAGTTGGCACATAAAGAATAATAATAAGCTGGACAAAAAAAATTAAACGCCTTTCCAACTTTATCCAAAACTAAAAAAAAAAAAAGGAAAATTTGGGCTTTAGATATGCTTTTAGGAGTATGCAGTAAGCTTTAAACCATCTTTGGGAGAGTTTAGGTCACTTACTAGTAGCTCCCTCTAGTGGACATACACATTTACTGCAGATTAAAAGGAATCTTGCAGGGTGATGTCATACAATCAAACAAATAAAAATGATTTGACCAGCTAACCAAAATGTTCCAGAGCCAGGAGCTCAACCAAAATACTGTTGTGGTAAATGTTAAATGCTTTCTTAAACACATGTCTCATTATTGCATTATTACATTATTAGTATAATTATTATTTAATATGGCATGTGCGTTACATCTATAAATGTCATCAAATGTGCTGCTTCTCCTTGTAACGTACAAAGGATGACGGTCGGAAAGAGACCTGTAAGTAAAAGTGAAACTGCAACAGAAAGATATCAGGCCCCTTATCCTGCCAGACATGACTGTGCTGTGTGACAGAGCTGTGTAAATCTCAGTATTGGATGGACAAATCCTTAAATGTCCATTAAATATGTATTTGATCTGGCTGTTTGCCTGGAGTTCAGCTTTAAAGCTGACCTCCTGCCTCCCCTTCAGTCTTGCACAGTTGTACACTTTTCTCTCCTGTACTGATATTGCTTACTCTAATTTCACTGCACACTGTCTACAGTGGTATTTTCAGATCAAGTCTGACTTATTTCCTGGCTGGAGAACGACGTGTCAAACTGGCGGCCCACCAGCTGTTGCAGAACTACAAGTCCCATCATGCCTCTGCCTATGGGAGTCATACTTGTAACTGCAAAGCCTCATGGGATTTGTAGTTCTGCAACAGCTGGAGGGCCGCCAGTTTGACTGCCCTTCCCCGGGCCTCCCTTTTTTTTCACTGGAATTCAATTCTTCCTATTGTGGAGGCTCAACATTGCATGTGGGCATTACCTAGAGTGGCCTGCATGCAAATGCAGCCTGCTCAGGACTCCTCCAGGCTGACATCCACACATCAAGGCATTTTGATATTTGCATAACTCCTCCCAAGAGCCCGCCCACTGCTTGCATTAGGGATGAAGGCGCCTGGGAGAAGTACTGAGGCAGGTTGTCCTCAAGCCAATCTCTGTCTGACTTGCTACACCTTGTTATGCACATTGGGAGCAGCTCACAGTGTGCAGTGAAATCAGAGTAAAGGCATTTTATTACAGGAGAGGAGCCGGTACAACTGGGCAAGACTGTAGGGAAGTCCGGAGTTCAGCTCTACATGAACAGATTTGCCACTGGAAACAGCACAGAAAAGCTATTTTAATACCACTTACCAACAGCGTATCAACTGTAAAGATAAGATCTCAGCCACACAGGGAGTGCATAGTTTTCAGTTAGTTAATGGGCTCATTGACTTGCATTAGGGAGAAGGTTTGGGACAGCAGTGATATGCTTTTACTTCCATATTTTTTGTTATTGTATGAAATATACAGATGAGCCACTAGAGGGAGCTCTGCATTTGTCTCCGCCTCATTCAACCTCCCTGCTTAACAACTTTTGAGTTATCAGCCACACAAGGAGAGCTATGTTTCTGGATGAGGTGTCTCATAGATTTGTCAGAAGAAGCAGGAAATGAGGCAACAGAACCTTCCTAAACACTTCAATACCGGGCACTTTCACCCCCTTCCTGCCCAGGCCAATTTTTAGCTTTCAGTGCTGTCACACTTTAAATGAAAATTACTCAGTCATGCAACACTGTACCCATATGAAATGTTTATTATCTTTTTTGAGACAAAAAGAGCTTTCTTTTGGGGGTATTTAATCACCATTTCTGTTATAAAATGTTGCAAATAAGTAATTTTTCTTCTTCATTGATGTGCTCTGATAAGGCTGCACTGATGGGCACTGATAGGCAACACTGATAGGCAGCACTGATGTGCTCTGATGAGGCTGCACTGATGGGCACTGAAAGGCAGCAGTGATGGGCACTGATAGGCTGCACTGATATGCCCTGTTGAGGCTGCACTGATGGGCACTAATAGGCTGCACTGTTGTGCTCTGATGAGGCTGCACTGATGGGCACTGATAGGTAGCAGTGATGGGCACTGATAGGCTGCACTGATGTGCTCTGATGAGGCTGCACTAATGGGCACTGATAGGCAGCAGTGATGGGCACTGATGGCTGCACTGATATGCTCTGTTGAGGCTTCACTGATGGGCACTACTAGGCTGCACTGTTGTGCTCTGATGAGGCTGCACTGATGGGCATTGAGAGGCAGCAGTGATAGGCACTGATAGCCTGCGCAGATATGCTCTGTTGAGGCTGTGCTGTTGGGCCCTAATAGGCTGCACTGTTGTGCTCTGATGAGGCTGCACTAATGGGCACTGATAGGCAGCAGTGATGGGCACTGATAGGCTGCACTGGTGTGCACTGCTAGGCAGCACTGATTGGCAATGATATTGCTGCACTGATGATCAGTGTAAATTACCCCTAGATATCCAGCATGATATTTTGCCCCACTGGGATCTAATGTGTTTTCAAAGTGTTCCTTTTATTTTTTTGAGCAGTATATATATACACATGCATGTGTGTTTGAGCTTTGGGGTGCACACCCTAATGCAATAGACTGCGCACACCTATGTGTTTAATAACACTCTGAAATAAATCTTAAAACCAGGAACAAAGGGGGGGGGGGGAGGGGGCTTTTATAGGCTTCCTGATCACGTGATCACTGTGATTGGCTTACATACTTGCCAGCACATGGATCCTTGAGTAATGTCCAAATGCTTTTATTCCATCGCAGCGGATTGTTTATTGCTTATTGTGATTGGCTGTCAGAATGATCCTATTATCGGGAGCCCATCCTACCAGCCCCCCGATTGCTTTGCTGTGACCGGGAGCTGTCGGGGACAGCCTGGTCCCAATGCTGGAGTCCCATAATTGATAGCACAACAGTGATGCATATATCATAGCTGCCAACAGTCCTGTTTTTCCCGGGACAGTCCCGATTTTCTGACCCATATCCCGGTCCATCCATGTCCCGGGAAAAATCACGGGAAATTGGCTTTGTGATAGCCGAAGAAAAAACATACATTGCATACTAGCACATTATGTAACACCTCCAAACGAAGCCCTTGTCGTCCCCGCTGGCGGCCGCATCCATCTTCGTTCTTGGTCTGAGGACTCCGGCTGTGCTAATGGCCGGGAGCCGCGTGACGTCAATCATGGCACAGGGCTCTGAAGAAATGGCACGAGCGGCTGTTTCTTCAGAGCACATGCGCGATGACGTCATCGGCTGCATGAAATGTAAATATCTCCTAAACTTGCACCGTTTAAAGGCTTACCCATAGGTAAAAGTTTTAAGAATGGGTTTACAACCACTTTAATAAATGAGATAAAGTTTCACGTTGCAAGGAATATCCAATCACATGCAAGGAAAAAAAAAAACAGCATTTTTGCTTGCATGTGATTGGATGATGGAAGTCAGCAGAGATCCCTTTCATTTACTAAGCTCTGGAGAAAATACCCTTGCAGAGTGCAACTGGCACATGCAAAGGGCAGAGGGGTTGATTTACTAAAGGCAAACAGACTGTGCACTTTGCAAGTGCAGTTGCTCCATAGCTTAGTAAAGGAGGTAAAGCTTCTCTTTACAAAGAATACCCAATCACATGCAAGGAAAATAAGAAAAAATAACTGCATTTTTGCTTGCTCATGGTTGGATGATGGAAGTCAGCAGAGCTCCCCCTCATTTACTAAGCTCCGGAGCAGCTGCCCTTGCAAAGTGCACAGTCTATTTGCCTTTAGTAAATCAACCCCATAGTCTATTAGCCTTTATTAGATCAACCCCAATGATTTCATGATCACCTTGATACAAATAATCTTATTGTATATGGTTTAAAATAACATTGTGTTTCTTTATAGGATTTATGTTTGTGTGTCAAGGCAGCCATATTTACTTATTACACAAATGGGCTGTACTTCCTGCTTTGCTGTGCTACACAATAGTTGTGCTTTACTGCTTCTTCTCACAATGTAAAGCTGGATACACATTGTACAATTTTTGTTGTTCAATTTATTTTAGATTTACCTTCAACTATGTAGTGTAAGGGCCTGCCTGATTGCATAGAATTTGGAAGTGTTTAGGTTTGACCTTTTTTTATATTGTTTTGGTAAATCTTAAGGAAAGTTGTACAAGAAAATTGTATAAAAATTGTAAAGTGGGTAGCCAGCCTAAGTCTATAGATTAGCCAACCTATTGAAAACAATGCTCTCCCTACGTAGCAGTTATTAAGCAGGGAGGTTGAATAAGGATGCATACAACAGCTCCCTCTAGAGCAGCCTTTCTAAACAAGGCTTCCATTGAACCCCAGGGGTAGAGCAGGGGTATCCAAACTGTGGCCTGCGGAATGGATGTGGCCCTTTGCTTGCCTTTATCTGGCCCTTAAAGGCACTATTACTTCTACTGATACAAGACACTATTCATCCCACTGACACCAGAGATGGGGAACTAATTCTCCAACTGACACCAGAGACAGGGAACTAATTCTCCAACTGACACCAGTTATGAGGCACAATTCCTCCCATTCACACCAATGATGTAATTTTGTTTACTCCCAGTGACCACCAAGCCTTTGACATTGTCTACTCCCACTGACGTTGGGGAATTTTCCACTCCCACTGACGTTGGGGAATTTTCCACTCCCACTGACGTTGGGGCATTTTCCACTCCCACTGACATTGGGGCATTTTCTACTCCCACTGACATTTGGGGGAATTTCTACTCCCACTGACATTGGAGCATTTTCTACTCCCATTGACCTTTTGGCATATTCTACTCCCACTGACATTGGGGCATTTTCTACTCCCGCTGACGTTGGGGCATTTTCTACTCCCACTGACATTGGGGCATTTTCTACTCCCGCTGATGTTGGGGCATTTTCTACTCCCACTGACGTTGGAGCATTTTCTACTCCCATTGACGTTTTGGCATTTTCTACTCCCACTGACGTTGGGGCATTTTCTACTCCCGCTGATGTTGGGGCATTTTCTACTCCCACTGACGTTGGAGCATTTTCTACTCCCATTGATGTTTTGGCATTTTCTACTCCCACTGACGTTGGGGCATTTTCTTCTCCCGCTGATGTTGGGGCATTTTCTTCTCCCACTGACGTTGGGGCATTTTCTACTCCCTCTGACATTGGGGCATTTTCTAATCCCACTGAGGGTGGGGCATTTTCTACTCCCACTGACTGCCGTTGAAGCATTTTCTACTCCCACTGACGTTGGGGCATTTTCTACTCCCGCTGACCTTGGGGCATTGTCTACTCCCACTGACGTTGGGGAGTTTTCTACTCCCACTGACGTTGGGGCAGTGTCTACTCCCACTGACGTTGGGAAATTGTCTACTCCCACTGACGTTGGGGCATTGTCTACTCCCACTGACGTTGGGGCATTGTCTACTCCCACTGACGTTGGGACATTGTCTACTCCCACTGACGTTGGGGCATTTTCTACTCCCACTGACATTGTGGCATTTTCTACTCCTACTGACGTTGTGGCATTTTCTACTCCCACTGACGTTGGGGCATTGTTTACTCCGACTGACGTTGTGGCATTTTCTACTCACTGACGTTGGAGCATTGTCTACTCCCACTGACGTTGGGGCATTGTCTACTCCCACTGATGTTGTGGCATTTTCTACTCTCACTGACGTTGTGGCATTTTTCTACTTCCACTGATGTTGTGGCATTTTCTACTCTCACTGATGTTGTGGCATTTTCTACTCTCACTGACATTGGAGCATTTTCTTCTCCCACTGACGTTGGGACAGTGTCTACTCCCACTGACGTTGGGGCATTGTCTACTCCCACTGACGTTGGGGCATTGTCTACTCCCACTGACGTTGGGGCATTGTCTACTCCCACTGACATTGTGGCATTGTCTACTCCCACTGACGTTGTGGCATTTTCTACTCCCACTGACGTTGGGGCATTGTTTACTCCAACTGACGTTGTGGCATTTTCTACTCCCACTGACGTTGGGGCATTGTCTACTCCTACTGACGTTATGACATTTTCTACTCTCACTGACGTTGTGGCATTTTCTACTCTCACTGACGTTGGAGCATTTTCTACTCTCACTGACGTTGGAGCATTTTCTACTCTCACTGACGTTGGGGCATTTTCTACTCCCACTGACATTGGAGCATTTTCTTCTCCCACTGACGTTGGGGCATTTTCTTCTCCCACTGATGTTGGGGCATTGTCTACTCCCACTGACATTGGGGCATTGTCTACTCCCACTGACGTTGGGGCATTGTCTACTCCCACTGACGTTGGGGCATTGTCTACTCCCACTGACATTGGAGCATTGTCTACTCCCACTGACGTTGGGACATTGTCTACTCCCACTGACATTGTGGCATTTTCTACTCTCACTGACGTTGTGGCATTTTCTACTCCCACTGACGTTGGGGCATTGTTTACTCCGACTGACGTTGTGGCATTTTCTACTCTCACTGACGTTGGAGCATTGTCTACTCCCACTGACGTTGGGGCATTTTCTACTCTCACTGACGTTGGAGCATTGTCTACTCCCACTGACGTTGGGGCATTGTCTACTCCTACTGACGTTATGACATTTTCTACTCTCACTGACGTTGTGGCATTTTCTACTCTCACTGACGTTGGAGCATTTTCTACTCTCACTGATGTTGGAGCATTTTCTACTCTCACTGACGTTGGGGCATTTTCTACTCCCACTGACATTGGAGCATTTTCTTCTCCCACTGACGTTGGGGCATTTTCTTCTCCCACTGATGTTGGGGCATTGTCTACTCCCACTGACATTGGGGCATTGTCTACTCCAACTGACGTTGTGGCATTTTCTACTCTCACTGACGTTGGAGCATTGTCTACTCCCACTGACGTTGGGGCATTGTCTACTCCTACTGACGTTATGACATTTTCTACTCTCACTGACGTTGTGGCATTTTCTACTCTCACTGACGTTGGAGCATTTTCTACTCTCACTGACGTTGGAGCATTTTCTACTCTCACTGACGTTGGGGCATTTTCTACTCCCACTGACATTGGAGCATTTTCTTCTCCCACTGACGTTGGGGCATTTTCTTCTCCCACTGATGTTGGGGCATTGTCTACTCCCACTGACATTGGGGCATTGTCTACTCCCACTGACGTTGGGGCATTGTCTACTCCCACTGACGTTGGGGCATTGTCTACTCCCACTGACATTGGAGCATTGTCTACTCCCACTGACGTTGGGACATTGTCTACTCCCACTGACATTGTGGCATTTTCTACTCTCACTGACGTTGTGGCATTTTCTACTCCCACTGACGTTGGGGCATTGTTTACTCCGACTGACGTTGTGGCATTTTCTACTCTCACTGACGTTGGAGCACTGTCTACTCCCACTGACGTTGTGGCCTTTTCTACTCTCACTGACGTTGTGGCATTTTCTACTCTCACTGACGTTGGAGCATTTTCTACTCTCACTGAGGTTGGGGCATTTTCTACTCCCACTGACGTTGGGGCATTTTCTACTCCCGCTGACGTTGGGGCATTTTCTACTCCCGCTGAGGTTGGGGCATTTTCTACTCCCGCTGACGTTGGGGCATTTCCTTCTCCCACTGACCACAATCCAGGCCCCTCTAAAGCTTAAAGGGCAGTAAATTGGCCCTTCTTTGCGAAAGTTTGGAGATCCCTGCTCCAGAGGTTGCTATGGGGTTCCCTGTGCAATGAGCAATTTCTACCTCTCAGATAAGTACCTACTGACAGCAATGATCTTTTTAGCTTTCTTTAAAGGTGGGATTTTCCCTAACATCCGCAGGTGTAAGGAACATTCTTTCCAGTGACCATCACACTAATGTACTGTGAGCTGTAGACATAGTATATATTGACAGGGGTTCCATGGAATGGGAAAGTTATTTCAAGGATTCCTCTGCCTAGAAAATGTTGAGAAAGGGTGCTCTAGTGGCTAATCTGCAAATCTGTATATTTAATACAATTAAAAAAATATGGAATAGCTAACATATCACTGCCCCCTAACCACTGTCACAAATGGCAGATGAGGGGATACTGGGGTGACCTTTTCTCCTAGTGCCACCGAAAGGATATGACATACCTTTTGTTTCCTCACAACAACGCCAGGTCAGTGTAAAGATTTTCTTCATGGATGCCAACAGCCAATGTCTGTCCCTTGGGTTCCACATGGGTGTCCCCATTGTAGTATTCCTTAAACATATCTTGTCATTTTACTGCAACAATATTCCTCATAATACTTGGAAACCCTTTCCCAATTGTGGAAAAGGCCAGAAGATCGCATCCAAACCCAAACACATGCACTTTGCTAGCGGATGCAGCAGTTGAAAAATGATGAGTCTTTACATTTAAATAAAGTATCCCTATATAGTTTTTAAGGGGATTGGAAAGGTTTGGAGTCCTTGTCAGGTTTTTATGTTTTCTGTGCCCCCTTTGTAGAGATTCACCATCTCGTTGTGTCATACAGACCATTGTCACTGGAATAGAAAGTAATGGGTAATCCAATTGAGTTGGCACCAGAACAGGAAATGAGGGAAATTTCTATAACGGGGACACTTGCTTTGGTGATAACTGTCATGGGAATATGAGGGGATTTCTCCTCACTCTGGAGAGATTTGCTCTCCTTTCCTGTTATGTCTTCTGGACAGAAATTGAAGGAAAATCTCAAGAGGACAGAGACAGCAAATATTTTAAAAAAGTTTTGGCTTAGGTACAAGTGTTGTTTTTTTAATGGCCCTCCCATTCTGTCAATCTGTTAACCAAACGCCCATTTCCTTGCCATTTTAGCCTAACAATAATCTATACCAGTGATGGCGAACCTTGGCACCCCAGATGTTTTGGATCTACAGTTCCCATGATGCTCAGCTACCCCGTAGAGTGCATGAGCATCATGGAAAATGTAGTTCCAAAACATCTGGGGTACCAAGGTTTGCCATCACTGATCTATACCAAACTTTCTCAACCTTATTTACCCCAGTGGAACTGTTGAAACAAAATTCTGGTCTTGGGAAACCCCTGCTAGTATTAGTCCATCAGACTAGGTTTACATCTATGCAGATTGCAGTTGATGTGCTTTTTCTGGAGTGTTTTGAGGTGCATTTTGCTTTTTTGAACACGTCTTTTTAATGCATTTTGTGGTAGTTTGTTTGGCTAATAGGAAAGTATGACAGTTCTGTTCATGGAGTGCGACCTTACACTCTCAGGCACTTACGTTGAATCAAAGTCGCACTCCATGAACAGAAAGAAGTGTCAGACTTTCCTAATAGCCAGAAAAAAACAAAAACCCCAAAACACATCAAATATGCAACACTTGCAATTTTGGTGTGTGAAAAAAGTCCCTGACCCATTCCAGAAAAAGCACCGGTTCAAAATGCACAGATGTGTACTAGATCCATAGGAAACTATGTTTAATAGACTGTAGTGCATTTGTGCACTACACACTAAAAAACACATAGGTCAGTGGGTATTGGGATAATGCCCCTTACATTGGTGGTTGGTGGGAAGAGTGCCCCCCCCCCCCCCTTACAGTGGTTGCTAAAATGTCACCCCTATAGTAAGGTAAAAAGATGTTTGATGTCATGCTGTTGGCTCTGCCAAGTGACATTGGACATGGAAATATGCTAGTGCTATCAATGGGAGGTCACCAATGGGAGGAACCTCTGGAGGGATCCTAGGGTTCTACTGAACCCGAAGAACCTTTGGAGGGATCCTAGGATTCTACTGAACCCTGGTTGATAATGGCTAATCTAAAGTATGGGTCTCCAAACTATGGCCCACAGCCCACTTCTAGCTACAAGATTTTAACCAACTGGATTTGCACAGACTAAAGCCTCGTACACACGCCACGATTATCGGCCGACCGATTGTCCGACTTTTGTCCAGAGTTGTGTTTTGTTGGTTGGAATGTGCCTAGACTGCACACGAATTCTCTCGCCCAACAAAAATGTACTTCAGAAATGATGTCATGTGTTGATTTGCTTTCTTTGTGTTCTTTCTTCACTGAGCATGCCCAGACTTGCTCATTAGATTTTTCCCTGTCGAAATCTGTACTGACTGCACGAAAATTGGCCGTGTTTTGACGGCAGACAAACATTTTATAGCCTGGACACCAGATTTTTTTCGGCTGAAAAGTCGGAGTCGGTTGTCGGAGTCATCATACTAACAAGCCGAAAATCGGCAGATCGGTCGTCGGACGAAAATTCCCTGCCGATTTTCGACGCGTGTGTACGAGGCTTAAGGATCCAGATCAGTTGGTCTCTACTGATGGGGACTCTGATGTAAGGGTGGCTCTGATGGGGACACTGATGTAAAAGCCATAGTCATAAATGACTAACTTTGGTTCTCTCACACAGCCCAGCACATGTGAAACGTTGCTTTCCAGGAGTCTCTTTCCTTGAACTGTAAACCAGGCAGTTAGTAGTAACTGCAAAATATATAAATGTTAAAGGCAAATATGAACTGGAAGACTCAAATCTTTTGGAGCTCAGCCTTAGAATATACACTATAAGGCCAAAGGTTTGTTGACACCCCTCCAAAATATTGAGTTCAGGTGTTTCCAGTGAAGTGTACTGTTAATGTTACAGCATATAAAGACATTTTAGACAATTGCGCACTTTCCCTTTGTGCAAAAATTTGGGGACGGCCCTTTTTTGTTCCAGTATGTCTGTGCCCCTGTGTTCATAGCCAAAGCCATATGGTTTGCTCAGTTTGGTCAAGTTTTGGTCAACTCAAGTGTTCTGCACAAAGCCCTAACCTCAACCCTACTGGACACCTTTGGTACATTGATTGAAAGCCATGTTTTTCCTCCAACATCAGTACCTGACTTCTTTTGGCTGAATGGGCACAAATTCCTAAAGAAACACTCCGAAATCTTTTGAAAGGCCTTCACAGAAAAGTGGATATTATTATAGCAGCATGGGGGGCACTATTGTATTAATGGCCATCGTTGGCCATAGTTGGAGTGGCCATAGTTGGACTGAGATGGCCAGTTATCCAAAAACCTTTGGCTTTATAGTGTATCACATCCTGTATCATTTAAAATTACATCGCTCGGCTCTACTCGGCCCTGCTTGGCCCGGTTTGCTTTTCCACTGCTGGTACCGCAAGGTACGGTGTTGGAACGGTTCGGTACGGTACGGTATGGTTTGCTTTTCCACTAAAGTAGTACTAAAGTTAAGTGGGTGGGATAACAACGGGGTGGGACTCTCTGACCAATCAGTGGCTAGTAGTGACTGCATGCAAAGGATTGTGGGATATGGTACCGGGTATGGTACCTGTTGGAACCACAATCGAGTAGGTACTGTTTTTGAGAGCCGTACCATTCGGTTCCATGCAGTGGAAAAGCGCCGCCGTACCGTACCGAAACGAACCTACAACGTACCATGCAGTGGAAAAGCACAAAAGCGACCCGAACCATTCGGTTCCATGCAGTGGAAAAGCGCCATAAGCTTTGCTTAGGATTTTCCCAATATTGAGCCAAAATTGTGAGCCTTCTGAGTGTCCAATTCCTGCTCTTTCTGGCTAATAATGTTGGTGCATGTCTTCAACTATACCTGGATATCTTGGGGAAGAAGTACAACCTTTTTTTCTCTGATTTCCCCAGCATAGATGGTACATTCCATGTTGCATGGCAAGCCTTTTTTCGATGTTATTTTTAATGACAGATCCCTTTAAGGCAATGAAAAAAAGACAGACACCACACAACGCTCCACTTAATTCATTTGTATCAAAGCTGTACGTCGTATCATAATCAATCTCCCAAACACCTACGACACTCCCATGTCCTCTCACGGATATGCAGATATAAAAAGAAAAGGATAAACAGCAATACGTATATTGCTGATATAGAGATCAACAAAAACACACAGCACCTAGGTTATGTTTCTAAACCCGGCTGTGCATTCTAGATAGGTGTGATTTTGGAAGTCAGCAAATCGGAGCGGCAGCAGTCACCTTTCGGCAGATGTAGCGTTCATGTGCCATACCGCCGTTGCTAGGTTAATGCATGTGGTGAGAACTGAGACCCTGAGCTGGGACAAAGGTCCTGGGTTTGCCCCATCTACACACTCTAATCAATGTTGGGGCACCTTGAGAGGACAGGGCACTGACAAATGGTAGAGGTGACAACAGTACATGGTGTGTCAGGAGGGGTGGGCAGTCAATTTTTCGCACGCACAGCGTACATTGTAAAATACTGAGGCATCGCAGTGTTTCTGATGAATGTAGAGGAGGCTTCGTCAGGATCCCCCACCCCAAAACATTAGGGGGTACAGGGGGGACAGGAACGTGCGTTCAGGGTCCGAAAGCCCCCATGTTCTCTTTCTTTAATACCTCTTCTTCTCCTCCTCTTACACCAAAGGTCCATACAACTAGTCTCCATGACCCCTCCTACATCACTCGGGGGCACTGGCATCTAAGGGGTCTGCCAGTCTCCGATGATGTGAGAGGGGTGTCAGGTCCTCAGGAGGAGGAGGGGGTGGTGGTTTGGGAGACTGGGGTGGTCTCGGCAGCGGCGGTGGCCCCCTCAGAGTCTGTATCCTCCGACACTCCTGGCAGATTCTGAAATGGGCGCACCCTCCCCGACCTGAGGAAGACGTGGGGTCCTCATGGAGCCTCTGGGCACCTGGGGCTGGTGGAGGGTGAGGTGGTGCTGGAGGGTGCTGGTGGGTCTGGTACAGCCGCCCGTTACAGAGGCGTGTCTCCCTGGTGGCACGGGGCGGCCTGCTGAGAGAGAGAAGAGTCCTTCCGTGCAGATGGCGAGGCGGCCTACGGCGATGGCGAGAGCGGGAGGTCTTTTTGCAGGATACGGCACTGCGAAGTTCACTCAGCATCTCTTGGCATACCGAAATCTGCAGCACAGGGAATAAAACCATTAGGTTAAAGAAGACCTACTCAAGTGACTCTTTAAACTAAAAGGCCCTAAACGTAACCATCTAGTCATTTAAGAGATTCTACAGCTCTGTGCAGAAAAAAATCTTTCACGGCGTATCATTATTTTGACTTTTGAGTGGACTACATTTGCATCTATGATGTACATTTTGATGATCACTTATACTTTCTGCTTATGTCACAGCTGACCATGACTAAACCAGGAAATAAAAGCTAGGAGACCTAGGGCCTGAAATTTTTTTTCTGCCCTGTAAACTTATTTTCCTGCACATAATGCACCTAGAAGGTTCTCTTCCACTATTCTTAGTGGTACTTTTCTTACCAATGCATTTAAAAAAAATACAGCTTCTTCTTTTTTTGGCACAAGGCTTGTGGACACCTGACCATCAAACTATATGAGCTTCTTGGACATCCAATTTCAAAGCCATGGGCATTGATAAAGTTGGATCTCCACTTTCTTGATAAAACTAGAAAATCAAAAATGGTGTGCTGACTCTTTCATTAAAGTGGTAAATGTGATTAAATATTATAAACCAACTCACAATTGATATTCAGTTATTAAAATCATAAAGTGCAATAGCTCATCAACAGAATAATGTGCCATAGTGCAAAAACTCATATATCAATAAAGTGCTCCTGCATTTGTCATTTCATATAACATACAAACATAGTACACAAAACTCATAAATTTCATAAATGTAATTATAAACTGCAACAAAAATGTCCATCCAGTGCCGTCCCACTGTACCCATGAAGTGTTATCAAAGATTACATCTCTGAGCGAGAGATCACCACCACCAACAGAGAGCACTTACCAAAAGGATAACCTTCACATTATAACAGGTAAAACAGAATGATTCTCTACTAATCCCCGGCACACTGGTTAGCATCCAGATCCTCATTTTTTTCTTGCCTCCACACTTCTGGGCAGGGAATTTGTGCCCATTCAGCCAAGAGAGCATTTGTGAGGTCAGGTACTGGTGTTTGATGAAAAGACCTGGCTCACAATCAGAGTTCCAATTCATCCTAAATGTGTTCAGTAAGGCGTATGTTAGGGCTTTGTGAAGGCCCTCTACACTGTCCTTATCAAACCACGTGTCTTCCCTTTCTGGCTACAGCAACAGTCCATTGTGGTGTATTACAGCATGTACATTAAACAGAACTCAACTCCGCGATACTCACCTCTCCTCTAGCGATGTAATGTCCACAAGCTCACACATAAGTGCCGATATCTCCTGATCTTCTTTCTGGTTCAGTATCTCAGTATCTTCAGTCATCTTGATTGACCAGCAAGGGATGATGCAACTCCGACGCACACACACACAGCAAATAATTTGTCCTGGAACCAAAGCATGCAAACACGCTGATCTGCACACGCGTGAAGTTTCTGAACAGAAATGTTAGTAGTTTTTGCAGAAAAGACAAAGTATGTCTCTTATGCAGAAAAAAACTTTCTGTGTGCAATTTTTTTTCCAAGACGATGTTCGCTTTAACATCGGTGCATTGCATTAAGGGAGCCAAATAATTTCGAATGGGTTTCCAATACATGACAATGCAAGGGAAACCAGTCCTGCATCTTTCTTTTAATGCAGTGCTCAACAACGCGTGGCACGGGCATTTTGGTGCGTTGCAACCAGGGGAGGACTGGGCCAGGGGGCAGAGGGGCAATTGCCCCCCGGGCCGCTCTGATGTCCTGTAAAAAGGCTGCACTGCTTCTGCTACAGACATGCCTAAAGGATTCCCCACTAACCTACTGAGTGCAGGATGAAGACAAGGACAGAGCGCAGCCCTCCCCCCAGCATGGATGGTGTAAACTGTATCTGAGCAGAGGCCGGTTCCATGCCCCACTTGAGATTCTCCTTCCCTGGCAAGCCCCAACCGAGCTGTCCCAGCTCCCCCCAACCCCCCCTGCTGGTTTCTGGTGAGTAGAGAGTACCTGGAGCAGGGCTTCAGCCTGGAATGGGGGTCAGGAGGAGGACGGGAGGAGGGAGGCCGAGGTTTCTGCACCATTGACCTTGGTTTGTACTTGCCCCCTGGGCTGAAAGTTGCCAGTCAGCCCCTGGTTGCAACATGGGTGTGTTCCTCCCTTCTGTACTTGTGTACTCATGTGACATGAAATGAATGCATTTATAAACCAAAAAGAGTGCCAAATGATCATCTCAAGAGTCTGGCATTATTAGAGAAGAAAAGGCAGCCAATATCATTGTGGGAGCCAAAAGCTCCCTTCATCAAGGCTAAGGCCCCTTTCACACAGGCGGTGCACCCGGCGGAATTCTCAGTTTTTCTCAGCGGTAATCGATCCGCCGATCCCTGCTGAGCAGGCGGGTGACAGCTCCATCTTCGCTGTGTGTGCAGAGATGGAGCTGTCAGAGCCTCGCTCTCCTCTATGGGGAGATCGGACGATAACGGACCGACTGTCTTTTTTCATCCGATCTTGTCCGATCCGATTTTATCCTCTAGACGGATGGAAAATAGGGTTTCCATCCATCCAGATTTCACAGACAGGATCAGATCGGATAGCAACGGGTGTCAGCGGAGATGTCTCCGCTGACATCCGCTGCTCCATAGGCCTGCATGGAGCATCCGATCAGGTCCACCTGAAAAACTGACTGGCGGAGCGGATCGGAAAGCCTGCGTGAAAGGGGCCTTAAAGGATAAGTACACCTTTGGAACGTTACATGCTCCACCTGTTTTTAGGATGGAACTGGTAAGATGTTCTAGCCAGGGCCGGATTAAGAGCATCATGGGCTTGGTGCTGAGGATTTTGAAGGGCCTTAAGGGCTGTGCCTTGGCATGCACCCAGAGGAGGAAGGGTGCAGCCATGCATGCCTAATTCAACATGGGATGCTGTCTCTGAAGCCCATAAACACATCCATGCATCAGCAACTGTCCCTCCTTGTCCGGCCTTCGTGCTGTGTGGGGAGGTTCTGGGGGGGCTGCCTGGGAAAGCGAGCATAGAAGCCAGACTTCTGTGTTTACAAGTGACAGAAGAGCGGTGACAGTGAATATGGCCAACCCGGGGCCTATATTAAGGTAGGGGCCTGGAGCTGCAGCTCCAATAGCACCTACGTTAATCTGGCCCTGGTTCTAGCATCTGCAGCCTCTCCTCCCTGATCCCCCTTCCCTGTGACAATAGGAGGGAGAATCTTCTCCCCACTAACTGCTGTCAGAATGTGAAAACAGCTCCGCCCACACTGCCATATCATTAATTCACAGTTTCTTGTGAATGAATGCCTACAAGTACTGCCAGCCATTGTGGCTGATGGTTTGTAGTTGTTAATGAACTGCGAGGGCGCCAGTGAGCTCCCAGGTAATTGCCTGCCCATACGATGTACAGGCAGACACTCTGCAGGAGCCTGAGATTGCACCTGTGATCTGCTGATTGTGGGTGCAATGCTCTGCAGGCTTCTTACAGAAAAAATAAATACATGCACATATTTTGCCCTGCAAAAAAAAAATGAGTATTTTTTTAAGGGGAACATAGCCTTTAAAACTAAAGTTTAGTTAAAGAAAATGTCTTCTCCACAGCTTTTGCTTCATTACTTACCTCTAATGAGGTATGCCCCACAATGTGCAGGCTGCTAAATTCTGTAGAAATCTTCACTGCAGGGCTGCTATGTCCTCCTCCTGCCGCTGAACTTATGGTGCTGCCATAGGGGTCCTTCCTCCTCCTCCAATGAGAAAAGTTCTTTCACTGATTATACTGTCTGTAACATGATCTGTGAATGGGAAAGAGTCTACTCAGTCACATGATTCTCATCTCCATTCACAGATCATGTTACAGACAGTGTAATCATTATAGGAACTTTTCTCAATGGAGGAGAAGGCAGGAGGGGGCGTGTCCCCATCAGAATATCTTTAGTGCAGCTGAGCCTGGAGATCTAAAGCTGTTAAAGCGTTTGTTACCCCAACATTTCATATTCCAGACATGTGCCTGCTGTATTATGCACTTGTATAAGAAAGTATCCTGTTCTCTTTGTATTGCTTCCTTTGTGTGAAATCCCCGCTGGTCCTGTCAGTCCCCCTGCTTTCCTATCAAAAACTGGCCACACTAGGCATAGAAGTACATCCTCTCCAGCATGGTCAGTTCTCTAGCTATGCTCTTTTACAATGATCAGACTTGTCCTGACCCTCCTGCACAGCCATTCACTGGGAAGCTTAGTGGCTTAGTGTGCTGCTGCTTCTCCTCCCCCCCAGCTGCAGCTAAGAATAGAGGGAAGGTGATCACATATAAAAAAGTGAAAAAAATGTGTTTATAATGTTTTTATTTTCTATCTATACACAAATATTTTGCCTTTCTTTTCTATTTCAAACTGAATTAGTTGTTTCACAAGGTTATCGTTTACAATAACTTTAAACCCCACAGTGCCCGAAGTTCAGCTGCAGGAAGAGCACAGGACAACTCTGCAGTGGACATTCAGAATCCAGCAGCCTGCACATCGTGGGACTTACTTCTTTACAGGTAAGTAATGTAGCTTAAGCTGTAGGCCCCTTTCACACAGGCATCTCTGTCTTGCGGATTCCGCTTGCTCTGTTGAGAAGGCGGATGACAGGTCTGTGTCTGCTCCGCTGTGCAGAGCAGACATGGACACAGCCCTCCTCTCCTCCGTAGGGAAATCGGGTGGATATGGACCACCTGTCCGTTTTCATCTGATCATATCTGATCCGCCAGACAGATGGAAAATAGGACCACCATCTGTCTGGATTTTGTGGGCAGGATCGGATCGGATAGCGGCGGGTGTCAGTGGACATGTGTCTGCTGACATTCGCTGCTCCATAGGGGAGACTGGAGTGCCTGAAAAACTGACTGGCAAGCCTGATTGGAAAGCCTGTGTGAAAGGACCCATAGAGAGAAAAATGGTTTTCAGTTTTAACCACTTGCCGACTGCCCCACATAGATTTACTGCGGCAGGATGGCTCGGCTGTGCATAATCACGAGCCAGACGGCGGGAGAAGTGGGCTCGATCACCGCCGGCCTCCCGCAATCTTTGGGGAAACTGACAGAAAAGCCGTCTGCCTATGTTAACAAAGCAGGCGGCTCTTCTGTCAGACAGGCACACAGAGATCGTGTTTCAGCTAAGCTAAAACACCGATCTCTGTGTGCCTTTCACAGAGCCCCCCCACAGTTAGAAAGCACATTTAGGCATACATTAACCCCTTTGATCACCCCAGTAATTAACCCCTTCCCTGACAGTGTCATTTATACAGTAACAGTGCATATTATTTAGCACTGATTACTGTATTAATGTCACTTATCCCCAAAAAGTTTTAAAAATGTCAGTTAGGGGGTCTGATCTGTCTGCCGCAATGTCTCAGTCCCGCTAAAAATCGCTGATCACCGCCATTACTAATAAAAACAAAAAATAAAAAGTCCAAGAATCTATCCCGTAGTTTGTAAACGCTACAACTTTTACGCAAACCAATTAATATACGCTTTTTGGTATTTTTCTTTTTACCAAAAATAGAATATTTTTGGCCTAAATGCAGAATACAAATTGGCCTAAACTCATAAAAAAATGTGATTTAAAAATGTTTTTTATTGGGAATCAGTGGTGGCCCGTCCATTAGGGGCGTCAACCCCCACCTCCCCATCCATACATCTGGCCCCCTAATCTACATGCAGGGCGCCGGATGCATGGATTCCAATAGGGTATTATTTTTTTTCTTTTAAGTACGTGATTAGAGTCAGAGATGCAGAGCACTGAGTCCACCCAGTTGTATGACAATAGTGAATACATATTCGCCATTGTCACACTGATTCTCCTCCCAGCCAATCAGGAAGAGGGTTGTGAGACCCCTTTCCCAATTGGCCAAAAAGATAAGCGATCTTACTGGCCACTGGCCAGGAAGAGGGAGGAGACACACGGCAGCGGCTCAGCCATTCAGCACTCCCCGGCTCGGACAGGAGGAGGTAAGGAGGCAGGCTGGCCAGTTGGCTGTTCGAGGCCCCCCCCCAAATTACTCCGAATTGGTTTGATGCCCCCCCCCCCCCGAATTACCGAGCAACAGTCGCCACTGTTGGTAATGTTTTATAGCAGGAAGTAAAAAATATGGTGTTTTTTTTCAAAATTGTCGCTCTTTTTCTGTTTATAGCGCAAAATCTAAAAATCGCAGAGGTGATCAAATACCACCAAAAGGAAGCTTTGTGGGGAAAAAAAGGACATCAATTGTATTTAAGTACATTGTTGCACGGCCGCGCAATTGTTAAAGTAACGCAGTGGCAAATTGCAAAAAAATGGCTTGGTCATTAAAGGGGTAAAACCTTCCGGAGCTGAAGTGGTTAAACAATGTAGCAATTGTGCGCAAAACAAAAACTCCTGGGTAAAAAATCTCTGACAGGAGAAAATAATCATAGGTGACAGCCCCTGCATTAGCGGCCAAGTCATTGTAAATGGATGGTACGGCAATGTACCATACAAAGTAATTGTTGAGCATCGGCTATAAAAGCGCTTCACATTTTCTGATTCTAAAGTGCCTTCAAGTGCTCCCAGCGCTCTCCCAGCAGATACAGGTGTGTGCCTCTGACCATTTTGATTGCTGCTACTATTGCTTTTCCATGATTTGTTTTTGTGTCATTTTATCTCTAGGAGAACGTTATACAATCTACACAGAAGTGAACTTTAGATACGACAGATGGAAAAGAGGAAAAAAAAAAACGCAGAATAGAAAAGAATGACAAATAAGAATATAGAGAGTCGGATGACAGGATGGAGAATAAGAAAGAGGAAAGGAAATAATGGCCGTGTGGGAAGCGGAGAGCAGAACAGCAGAACAAACACAAGCGGCAGGGGACGGGAAGAGTGGGCGAAGAATATGCACTGACCCCTTCAGGGAGCCCGCTCAGAAAATCGAATGCAAAAAAAAAACAGGCTTATGAAACAATAAAATAACCCATGTGTGCTCATAGCAGGGGAGTCTTAGATGGAAAGGTTTCATTTATATCTTATGAAGGAATAACAAAGAGTATATGGAGCTCAACTGTATACAAAGCTGTGTATTTCATTACAGTGCTACATGAACTAATCTGGCATATGCAAGTGGGATAAAGTATACTTAAAGTGGAGTTCCACCTAAAAGGGGAATTTCCGCTCATTTGCTTCCTCCCAGCCCCCTCCGGTGCTACATTTGGCACCTTTCAAGGGGGAGGTGGAAACGGGTACCTGTTTTTGACAGGTACCCTTCCCCAGGGCTGTCTTTAAGGCAGGGCGAAAGGGGCAGCTGCCCCGGGCCCAGTCGTTGTTGTGGGGCCCAAAGTAGCTGCCCCTTGAGCCCACACTGCCCACAAATAGTTGATTAGTAGATTTGGGAGGGCCCAAGAACAGGTTTGTCCAGGGTCAAATCGATATTAAAGATGGCCCTGCCCTTCCCCACTTCCGTGAAACGGCGCCGCGGCTCTGTCCCTCGGAAGTTTGGCCCCCTCCTCCTTCCCCCCACGGCCGAGACAATACGAATGTGCAGCGCGCTTTGCGCATGCGTGGTAGGGACCCGCCCGTGAAGCCGCAAGTCTTCACTGCCGAGTTCCCTTACCGGCAATGGCGGCTGCAGCACCCAACAGCCGATGGAAACTTCGGCTGCGGTGCCGAAATCGCTGGATCCCAGGACTGGTAAGTGTCCTAATATTAAAAGTCAGCAGCTACAGTATGTGTATAGTATGTGTAGCTGCTGACTTTTAATTTTTAGAGGGGAAGGCTGGAACACCGCTTTAACTATTATCAATATCAAAAGGGGAAAACCTTGATCTCACAAAAGAAAATCCTTCTATAATATCTAGAAAAGTTGACTTAATAGTGATCCGCGTAATTTCCGAGCACCTTCCACTCCTTAATCTTCCGGCTACTGCTAGGTGCTCACCCAGGAGTGTGCCCCCGCTCCCCAGTGGGTTAACCATGTGATTTAGTCTACACTATTTAAGCTGTTTTGTGTTACTTATATGTTAGCTATGATTAAGGCCTAATGGCCGAAACGCGTTGGCTTTTTATTTGACTGCTGTTCACATGCTACAATAAAACAATGTTTTTGCTGACGTCCATGGCACCAGCCTTTCTCCTTTTTTGGATGGATCATTATTGAGTACATTTTTTTGCTGACCAGCCACTGTCTATATAAAGTGGCAGGTTGGCAGGCCCCCGCGATCCTGGGGGCGCGCTCACGCGCCTTTTGCCAGCAGGGATGTGGAGGCGTAGGGCTGGCGGCCGTGACTGCCGCCAGGCACCCGCGATCGCTCCCCGTGGAGAGAGAGAACGGCAGTTTGCTAAGTTTTTTATCTTCATGGGGTGAAATTTGTTTTTTCAAATTCATATAAACCTTAGCTATTTTTCTATTACAGTGGTCTCCAAACTGCAGCCTGTGGGCCTGGATATGGCCCTTTGCTTGCCTTTTTCCGGCCCTTGGGACACTCTTCCTCCCTTTGACATTAACGATGGGGTATTATTCTTCCCACTGACACCATGATGAAGCATACATTGTTCCTCTGACACCAAAGATGGGGCACTATTCCTCCCACTGACACAAACAATGGATCACTGTTCCTCCAGCTAATACCAATGATTCAGAACTATTCCTCTACTACCTAACCACGGGGGTCCTATATTATTTTTTTATTTCCACTGACCACCAAGCCTGAGGCATTATCTACTTCCACTGTCCACAGTCCGACCCCCCCTAAAGTCTGTAGGACAGTAAACTGGCCTTTTGTTTAGAAAGTTTAGAAGACCCCTGTTCTATTACTAAAGAATCTTGGCAGGCAGTCACTAAAAACATAGCAGAAGTTTCTAAGCTGTCCGAAACAGATTGAAACCTGACTTTAGAGCAGCTTTTCTCAATCAGGTATCGGTGGAACCCTGGGGTTCCTTGAGCAGTAGCTGGGGGTTACTTGAGCAATTTCCACCCTTTAGATATGCTACTGCTGACATCTGTTATTTTATCAGCTACTTGCAAGGGGGGCTCTGACCCCCAATATAAAGAACAATCTTTCCTCTGACCAGCATTAAAAAAGGGGCAGTTCTCCACTGACCAATCTATGGGTGTCTTCTCCACTGACCAATCTATGGGTGTCTTCTCCACTGACCAATCTATGGGTGTCTTCTCCACTGACCATTCTATGGGTGTCTTCTCCACTGACCATTCTATGGGTGTCTTCTCCACTGACCATTCTATGGGTGTCTTCTCCACTGACCAATCTATAGGTTTCTTCTCTACTGACCAATCTATGGGTTTCTTCTCTACTGACCAATCTATGGGTTTCTTCTCCACTGACCAATCTATGGGTGTCTTCTCCATTGACCAATCTATTGGTGTCTTCTCCACTGACCATTCTATGGGTGTCTTCTCCACTGACCAATCTATGGGTGTCTTCTCCACTGACCAATCTATGGGTGTCTTCTCCACTGACCATTCTATGGGTGTCTTCTCCACTGACCATTCTATGGGTGTCTTCTCCACTGACCATTCTATGGGTGTCTTCTCCACTGACCAATCTATGGGTTTCTTCTCTACTGACCAATCTATGGGTTTCTTCTCCACTGACCAATCTATGGGTGTCTTCTCCATTGACCAATCTATTGGTGTCTTCTCCACTGACCAATCTATGGGTGTCTTCTCCACTGACCATTCTATGGGTGTCTTCTCCACTGACCAATCTATGGGTGTCTTCTCCACTGACCAATCTATGGGTGTCTTCTCCATTGACCAATCTATTGGTGTCTTCTCCACTGACCAATCTATGGGTGTCTTCTCCACTGACCAATCTATGGGTGTCTTCTCCATTGACCAATCTATTGGTGTCTTCTCCACTGACCAATCTATGGGTGTCTTCTCCACTGACCAATCTATGGGTGTCTTCTCCACTGACCAATCTATGGGTGTCTTCTCCATTGACCAATCTATGGGTTTCTTCTCCATTGACCAATCTATGGGTGTCTTCTCCACTGACCAATCTATGGGTGTCTTCTCCACTGACCAATCTATGGGTGTCTTCTCCACTGACCATTCTATGGGTGTCTTCTCCACTGACCATTCTATGGGTGTCTTCTCCACTGACCATTCTATGGGTGTCTTCTCCACTGACCAATCTATGGGTTTCTTCTCTACTGACCAATCTATGGGTTTCTTCTCCACTGACCAATCTATGGGTGTCTTCTCCATTGACCAATCTATTGGTGTCTTCTCCACTGACCAATCTATGGGTGTCTTCTCCACTGACCATTCTATGGGTGTCTTCTCCACTGACCAATCTATGGGTGTCTTCTCCACTGACCAATCTATGGGTGTCTTCTCCATTGACCAATCTATTGGTGTCTTCTCCACTGACCAATCTATGGGTGTCTTCTCCACTGACCAATCTATGGGTGTCTTCTCCATTGACCAATCTATTGGTGTCTTCTCCACTGACCAATCTATGGGTGTCTTCTCCACTGACCAATCTATGGGTGTCTTCTCCACTGACCAATCTATGGGTGTCTTCTCCATTGACCAATCTATGGGTTTCTTCTCCATTGACCAATCTATGGGTGTCTTCTCCACTGACCAATCTATGGGTGTCTTCTCCACTGACCAATCTATGGGTGTCTTCTCCACTGACCATTCTATGGGTGTCTTCTCCACTGACCATTCTATGGGTGTCTTCTCCACTGACCATTCTATGGGTGTCTTCTCCACTGACCAATCTATGGGTTTCTTCTCTACTGACCAATCTATGGGTTTCTTCTCCACTGACCAATCTATGGGTGTCTTCTCCATTGACCAATCTATTGGTGTCTTCTCCACTGACCAATCTATGGGTGTCTTCTCCACTGACCATTCTATGGGTGTCTTCTCCACTGACCAATCTATGGGTGTCTTCTCCACTGACCAATCTATGGGTGTCTTCTCCATTGACCAATCTATTGGTGTCTTCTCCACTGACCAATCTATGGGTGTCTTCTCCACTGACCAATCTATGGGTGTCTTCTCCACTGACCAATCTATGGGTGTCTTCTCCACTGACCAATCTATGGGTGTCCTTTCCATTGACCAATCTATGGGTTTCTTCTCTACTGACCAATCTATGGGTTTCTTCTCCACTGACCAATCTATGGGTGTCTTCTCCATTGACCAATCTATTGGTGTCTTCTCCACTGACCATTCTATGGGTGTCTTCTCCACTGATCAATCTATGGGTATCTTCTATTTTATTCTTTCATTTATTCTTAGACCTACAACATAATGTTCATGCTAAAGTGTCTCGTGAGCTGCAGACATAATAATTTTTAGCACGGGTTCCAAAAGACCTGAATGTTTTTTCAAGGGTTCTTCCATAGTAAACATTTGAGAAGGCCTGCTCTAGTCTTTGTTGTGAGGATATTGAGAAAGAAAAACATTCACATGGGCCGCAAGAGATGGCTAGTTTTAAAGCTCTTTTACTGCTTGTAAAGAACTTGCAAATAGTTTAACGTGGTTGCAAACCCTTCCATACACCCAGTAAAGTGACTGACCTCATGTGATACACAGAAATGAAACAAATCCTCCTACAAAAGTTGTACCTGTCTATCTACAGTCATCTTTTCCCTACATCCATTCAAAGTGCAGGATCTCTCAGCTCTGAAAAACAGGGGGTGGAGAGCTGAAGTTACATCAGTGAGGAGAGCTCTGAGAGCTGATTGGAGGGAAGGGACACCCCCCCCCCCTCCACACAGCACACAGGAACAGAGCCGAGGCTGTCAATCACAGACTCTGCCCTCTCCTGTCACCATTTTTCTCTTGGTGTCAGGAAAACTCATCAGAACTTACTCATGCTTATTGCAGAGGAATGAAGCAGAAGAAAGAAATGACACTTAGAGCTCTGAATTGAAACAAGTACATACTGTAGAGGAATATGCTTTGTTTGTATTTGATGTCTGATGTTTAGAACCAATTTAATGTTCATAGTCAAGGCACAGGTGCACTTTAAAATGATGTGGTTATAAGAAAAGTATGGGTACTACCATTGCTCTTATGAAAACTATAGTTGTGTCTGGCTCCAATACCTTTGAGTTACAGACCCTGAACAATCATGCTGTAAATAAATATCAGAAAAGTATCAGAAGTCCTTATCTTTATACTTGTTCCAGGTCAGGGACTTGGGACAATACTGTGCTGTGTCACAGAGCTGTGAAGGCAGAGAAACACTTGATTGTAATGTACTGTACTTTTTCCATTTTGTCACCAAACCTCCTCACCTCCTCGTTGTCCACTGAACGTCTTGTTGACCAGACAAACTCCATAATCGCCACAAACACGGCAATGATAAGACCGCAGATCAAAACCACAAAGATACCTCCAATGTTCTCCATCCCCAACCCTGTAAACACAAACACAATGTCAATTAAAGGATGTTTTTCCAATCACTGATCAAAACATGGGAATAGCTGTATTAAATCCCAAACTACCCAAGCAACTACAACATGATTTTCAGCCATCTGACCGTAAATTTCTGCAACTAGTTACAAGATTCCTATGCGTATCCACTCCAACCGGATCACCGTTGAATTTGGTTTTGATTGTTAGATTATTGCCTGTTGGCCCAATCTTCCCAGAATGATACTCGGATTGTGCATGTTTGTGTAGTATCTATCTATCTATCTATCTATCTATCTATCTATCTATCTATCTATCTATCTATCTATCTATCTATCTATCTATCTATCTATCTATCTATCTATCTATCTATCTATCTATCTATCTATCTATCTATCTATCTATCTATCTATCTATCTATCTCCTTACCGGGTAGAATCATTACCTCTACTTGACCCGGTGACCATTGTCACCACAACAGAAAATGACCAGAACTTGAGTTCTTTTAAGAATAGGGTGTCAGAGAACATTTTCCAATGGGGACACCTGTTCTGGTGACACTTTGGAGAAATTTTCTCTAAGCTTCTTGTTGTGTCTCTAGGACAGGAAATAAGCAAAAATATCCTTGGTGGGACACTAATCAAAACTAAAAAACATGACTCTATATATACACTTTAAAGCCTAATTCTAGTATTTTTTGTCTGTTTTCTTGGATGATATGAGGAACAGTTAGATCAAATTTTTATGGTCGTGTTCCAGGACAGGAAGTGAGGGGAACTCTCCAAAATTGGGACAAAGAAACGTGACAGCAGTTCTAACCCTTCCACATTCTGAACAAATATAAAAACATTTGGCTGGAGTTATGTTTTTAAAGGAAACCAAGTGTCAGAAATAAATTACAGAAGAAATTCCAGTCACGTGGCTGAAGATCACCCCACGAGCTTTGGTGTGGTCTGTGGTGCAGCATTACCAGCTGAATGCATTCAATGTTAAGGAGTAGGGGAAAATGCAGGGGTAGCAGCCATGATGGTCTAGCAGCATTACTCCCCTGCAGGACAGTCATCTTTGTGAAATTTTCTATTGAAAACTATATTGACATCTGTTAAGTGATGTTTGTAGAGGGCAATAATAACCTCCAATATAGGTGCCCTGAATAGTGACCTTCTATTGTACTCAGTGGCGTAGCGTGGGGGGTGCAGGGGGGGGCGGCCGCACCGGGCGCAACATCTGGGGGGGGCGCATCCGCAGTGTCACTCTGTCTGACTCTGACATACACAATTCACACACTGTCTGCGGCTGCCTCCATCTTTAGGCTGGGAGATGTCCAGCGCGGCCGCCCTATAGCTGAAAATGGCGGGTCGGGGCAGGGCGGGGCTGGACTGGGCCTCACCTGTCCATTGGTCAGTTGCGGCTGGTGCGTTGGGGGCGCAGGGGCGCCGCCCACCCTATCCTTGTGTCCGGCCCCCTAATCTACATGCGGGGCGCCGGACGCATGGAGTTTAATGGGGTTTTTTTTTAAATCACCTGATTAGAGCCAGAGGCTCTAATAGGCTTCAGAAAAGGGTGGACCCGGGGCGCAGAGCAGTGCACCCCGCGCCCACCCATTGTGTGACAATAGCGAATGAAAATTTGCTATTGTCACACGGCTGCTTGATCCCGCCCACCCCCGACATCACCGCTAAGTTTTGACAGCTGGTCTTTCTCCCTGCAAGCAGCTACATGACAGTGACTGTGTCACACACACAGTGGGGTACCAATAGGGGGCGCACTGGGGGGTATCAGCCAGCGTCCTCTGAGAGATCCTGTATGGCAGTGTGAAGGCAGCTGCAGTGGCAGCTCCTTCAATCCGTGCTGCAAGCGGGGGACGGAGACGCGGCGGGATGAAGGGGCGGAGCCGCGGCGGGAAGAAAGGGGTGGAGCCTCGGCGGGAAGGAGGGGCGGAGCCTCGACTGGAAGAAGGGGGCGGACCCTCGGCGGGAAGAAGGTGAGTGCCCATTGCCCAAGTGTGTGTGCTCTGTGTTGGATAGGAGGAGGATGGGGAAGCTGCATATAGAGGAATTCATCCTTCCCTATCCTTCCTGCAGCTGCTGAATAACTGATTGTCCTCCTCTCCCTCCTGCAGGAAGAATGGTGAAAGATCAATTCCTCTATATGCAGCTGCCCCATCCCCCTCCTATACAACTTCCTTTGCTGGCCCCCCAGTGCTCTCTTAACCCCCCCTCCAGTGTTCTTATCCCCCCCTCAGTGCTCTTAACCCCCCCAGTGCACTAGACCCCCTGTTCTTTAGCCCCCCCCATGCTCTTCAGCTCCCCACAGTGCTTTTTATCTCCCTCCCCCCTATGCTCCCTGTCCCCCCCCAGTGCTCTCCACCCCCCTGGTTTTCCCTGCCCGCCCCCCAAGTGCTCCCTGTCCCCCCCAGTGCTCTCCACCCCCCTGGTTTTCCCTGCTCGCCCCCCCAGTGCTCTCCACCCCCTGCACCTTCCAACCCCCCTACAATGCTTTGCAAACCCCCTCTTAATTCTCTCCTTCCCCCCCGCCCACCGTGCCCTTCACCTCCTCCAGTGCTCTCTGCTTCCCCTGTGCTCTCCGGCCCCCCTAGTGCTCTTCTATCTTCTATCATGTCCTCAGTCTCTGAGCATCTTCTGTATCACGTCCGTAGTCTCTGACCATCTCCTGTATCATGTCTGCAGTCTCTGACCATCTCCTGTATCATGTCTGCAGTCTCTGACCATCTATTGTATCATGTCTGCAGTCTCTGACCATCTACTGTATCATGTCTGCAGTCTCTGACCATCTCTTGTATCATGTCTGCAGTCTCTGACCATCTCCTATATCATGTCTGCAGGCTATGACCGTCTCATGCCAAGGTTCGCCATCACTGCTCTATATATATATATACACGCATGTGTGTTTGAGCTTTGGGGTGCACACCCTAATGCAATAGGCTGCGCACGCCTATGGTTTCCCCCTTTGGTTATCTACTTACCACCAAGTGGTTAATAGCAGGCATGAAATGATGTTAGGCTTAGGCACACAGCTTCTCCAGTATATGTAAGGATAATTATTGCTGTAAAGATCCTCTGATGCCGTGATGTATCCCGATTATCCTCATAAAAGAAAACTGATCATAGTGAAGATCGTTTTATCAAAGATTTATTGAGGTACAGAGCTACAGATGACGCTGTGTCTTACAGCGAAACGCGTCTAGCGATTGGTCGAGCGGTTACCACGTGACTTCCGGCCGGTGGAACGCATGCTGCGGGAGCAGCGCACCACCGTGCTGTCTTTGTATTCCCGCATGTTTTTTACTTTGTTTGTGAGTATAACCCCTGTTGTCTTACCTCAATAAATCTTTGATAAAACGATCTTCACTATGATCAGTTTTCTTTTATGAGGATACTCGGGATACATCAGGATCTTTACAGTTTAATTGTTTGAATTGTTTATGAATTGTTTGAACTGTCCCTGTGTCTTTCAGGAAAATCAGGCATGAGCAGTGTGTAAAGAACATTGGGATGGTGCCTGGACCCCTCTAGCTTTTTGCCTGGAGTTCAGCATTAATGTCTTATGTTTTTCATGACGAAGTCATAAATTTGTTTCTAAAATGTCTTCAAACAGGCAAGCTCCAGCACACTTACACCGGGGCTCAGTATAAAATCATTAGACCTGTAACAGAAACAGAAAGGTAGAAAGAAGAAGATGGCGGACAGAGATGACATGAGGAGAGAGACTGGAGTAGGTCAAAGGAAGCATGAAACCAAAGCTGAGTTGAGAAGCAATGTTGTTTAGCTGGTGCAGTAACAGGCTAATGCTATGAGTTACCAGCATGAGACGAGGTGATAGATGATCCAGTAGAGGAAGTTTCTCTATTCCAGTCTGAGATAGCGAGAAGGAGAATGTGCAATGAGATTGAAACAACATGGAACGATAAATAGAATAGATAGAATTTATACGATGGTTCTGAATGGACAGAAGCATGAGGCTACAAAGCTCTTAAGACCTCTGACCTTTGGCTCGATGGTCCTCCTCCTTGGGACACTTGCTGCCTTCCCACCACTTGCGTTTTAGTATCTCTAAGCGATTGTTCTCTTGAAGCTGAAGGATTGCGAGTGTGATCTCATCTCTGTATGGTGATTCTGAGGGAGCAAAGAGACAAATGTGACCACATTTAGGAAATACATTTTCTCCAGTCTTTTAAGCCCCGTACACACACGCCGAAAATTGGCAGGGAATTTTCGGCCAACGTCCGATCTGCCGATTTTCGGCTTGTTAGTATGATGCTTCCGAAAACCGACTCCGACTTTTCGGCCGAAAAAAATCTGGTGTGCTGACTATAAAATTTTTGTTGGCCGTCAACACAACGGCCGATTTTCGTGCAGTCAGTACAGATTTCGACAGGGAAAAATCTGATGAGCAAGTCTGGGCATGCTCAGTGAAGAAAGAACACAAAGAAAGCAAACCAACACATGACATCACTTCTGAAGTAGAATTTTGTTGGGCGAGAAAATTCGTGTGCAGTCTAGGCACATTCCAACCAACAAAACACCACTCTGGACAAAAGTCGGACAATCGGTCTGCCGATAATCGTTGCGTGTGTACGGGGCTTAAGTCTTCCCTCTGTAGCTCAATCTCTCTTCTCAAGAGCTTATTGGGGGCAAAGCATTGCAGTCACACCTACCTTTCCCTCAACCCAACCTTCATGAACTGCCTTATGTGTATAAAAGATGAAGATGCAGATTAAACAAAACAAAAATGAAATACATCTCAACAACTGAGATAACTCTTCCTTAGCAGTGAGATGAGATAGATTACAATGTTTCATTCGTTTTTTTGGTAATTTTAGTTTGATATTTTTGTTCTCCATTTTGTTTTGGATGTGGTTTGCTTTGTATGAATTTTCTTCCATGGTATATGTGTCAGAAAAAAAAAAATCAATAAATAAAATATGAATTAAAAAAAACTCTTCCTTTGCAGTATTAAGTGTATAACGAAACTACAGGTCTTCTTTTGGTACCTTCAAGGAATAATGGTTTGCCACCTTTTTAAACTGTATCACCTCTAAAGTATTGCACATGTAAACTCAATCACTAAAATCTCATATAAATTTTAACATTAATAACATTTAAGAAGTCCTTTTCAATATGTTTTACATTTGTAGGTTTCAATAAAATAACACCTGGTGATCTCACCATGAAGGTTCACAGGCACTTCATGTTATAGGGTGAGACCACTTTGTCGCTATCTCACAGTTGGGTTCTTTTTGTTTCACCCTGCCACATGGGCTTCTGATGGAAGCTACAAGTGGGCAATTGAACACAACACTCAGGCATGGTCTGTTGTCATTTTTAGGAAACCCACCCTAAGAAATTCCTTACAGCCATGGCTATAGTGCATGAATGTAGATAGGAGGCGGTGGTAAACAGATTGCAGAAGATTACCAGTACTGAGATGCAACAAAAGTTTGCAAAACAAAATGAAAACCGCATTTTACTTAAAAAAATGACAACTGTCATTTAGATAAATGATTAATTAGTGGCCATTGTGAAAGGTAGGTGTTCTTAAAGGACATGGGTTTACCATGACAAACCTGTTCACATCTTCCAGGATAAGCTTCCTTTGTGGCTCTTACCATTTGGCTCAGTCACATAGGAAATTGGTACCGAAAGACTTCCCTCTATACAATGCTGTGATCATAGATGTGAACGGAGAGCAGATAGCTATATAATGCCCTGCATCTCAGAACAGCAAAAAATCTCAGAGGTGCAAATGCACCCTAGCCCTCTAGCCCAGTCCCCCGTAACAATATGGTTCAAGAGGCCTCTGTCAGTCCTGCATATAGTAGCCAATACACCTCCATGACACGCGTTACTTATTTATACATCTCTGTAGGTCTTTATGATGCTTTACTAAATATTAAAATTTTACTTTAATATTTGTAAGGAACCATTAGCTTTTCTGGAATTTCATAGAACATGACACATATGCAAAAAATACCAATTAAAACTCTATCACTCGGAAGACTCCACTTCTCCCCATATCCTGTGTTACTATGATAGCCAAGACTTGGCCATAAACTGAATTTCCTGATTCTCCCTCTGGTGTCCCTATTTTTCTATGGTGAATCCATTAGGGTACTAGTGCCACCAGTATTAAAGTACTGTTGCCCGCATACACTCTGGGCAAACCAATCTAGTGGAGACAAGATCACTATCTAGATTACATAATCTTTACATTATTGTTTCCCCCAATATAATCCAAAAGCAGGAGGGTTTTGGCTGTGCTCCCTACTTTCTACCTTGCAGGAATAAACATACATGGACAGGAACCTGAACATGCATGTTAATCTGAGTCCAATAATTTTGTATGGTTGGGCATTCCCACCAGATGTGGCACAAGGAAGTCCACAATTTCCCCAGAAAAGATGAGAAATCGTGGGGTAAATTTTTGCGAGTCTGGTTGGGGTGTAATACCAGTGATGAAACAGTTTTTGCAGTGATTTCCAGTGATTGAGACAATGAGAGAGTTTTGAGGGTAGTATTAATGCCTTGTACCATTGGTCCATCGGAGGTGTCGAGGTCATATGTGTTGACCATAGTGAGATTTGAGATTTGATAGAGCTTTCGGAGATTTGTGAAAAGAGGTTATATATAAATGATATTCCTTTGCGCCCTGTTTTGGATGAGTTGTAGAAGTGTAGCAATGGGCATAAGATTATGTCTGATGTGATCCATTGGATTCTGTTATCGTGTCCAGTGGAAAGTGTCTGGGTATTGGGGTCAAAAGCAAGGCCCCAAGAAGCAGTTTGGGGTCTGTGGATAACACTTCTGATTCTATTTGCTTCCAATTGGATTGGGCTGATGGTGTCCACCAGCATTTAAAGCGGAGTTCCACCCAAATGTGGAACTTCTGCTCATTTGCTTCCTCCCCCCCCTCTGGTGCCACATTTGGCACCTTTCAGGGGGGAGGGGGGAATGGGTACCTGTTTTTGACAGGTACCCTTCCCCACTTCTGGGAAACGGTGCCACGGCGAAGTGAGGTCCCCTCCTGCCACACCCTGCCGCCGAGCCAATCCAAATGCGCAGCGTGCTTCGCGCATGCACAGTAGGGACCCGCCCGTAAAACCGCAAGGCTTCACTGATGGGTTCCCTTACCAGCAATGTCGGCGGCAGCACCCGACAGCCGATGGAAACATCGGCTGCGGTGCCGACATCGTTGGACGCCAGGACAGGTAAGTGTCCTAATATTAAAAGTCAGCAGCTACAGTATGTGTAGCTGCTGACTTTTAATTTTTGGAGGGGGGGGGGGCGGAACTCAGCTTTCATTTTGACCAGCAAAACTGCCTTGTAGTACAGGTGTATATTGGGGCCTCCCATGCCCCCTAATTTGGATGGAGTTAATAGATTGTGTAAACTATGTTTTTGATGTATGTAATTAAATATCTTTATAGACAACTGAGAAATATATTACCAAGAGGCGCAGATCCTGAGGAAGAGCATTTTTGTGAAACTCATTGATCGGTTTCACGCCAATTGATATATCTATTTGAGGATATGGTTATATGGCACTTTCTATGTAACATCTTAATGTGCTTTTAACGTTAGTGAATAAAGATTTACATTTTATATATATATATATATATATATATATATATATATATAAATATATATACTGTATATATATAGTATATATTGTTTGTATTCTCCCTGGTGGCACATATAAAATCGCATTACATTTCTCTCTCCCCTTCTGCTGCCTTGTTGGCGTTGAAGGGGGAGTTCTTTGGTTGGTCTTAGTAGGGATATTGTCCCATTGGGATTATATACACACTTTGAGAGCTCCACCATTATAATTATTCTAACATCGTTTTGGGCTTAACTAATCATTTTCTGTATTTGCATTCTTCATAGTTGGCATAACTGGGTGCAATGCAGTGGTGTGTCCTTCGCCTTCATATCTTTAAATAAAAGGCGTCCCTCTTTCTCATCTTAGAAAATTGGGAGGTATTCTTACACAATAGGCATTATGTTTTCACATAGGCTCTTCGCTTTATGCAATCAATCTCTGGAAACCTGATTCAGATTAAATGCCTAAATCCCTTTTACCAGCAACTGAAGTTCTCTACAGAGAGTTAAGTTTTCAGCTGTCGAGAGACTACTGGCATGCTGTGCCAGCTAAGACCACCTGCTTCCATTGTATGCTTGCGCTGTGGACTTACTGTGAGTCGCTTTCCTGCTTGCGCTATCTTAATTACTATATTTTTTTAGGGACATTGATGCACCATCAACCCAGATGGTCTAAAAGTTCCCAGAAAGAGTGGCCATCTGCCAGAAAGCAATTAATTGAAACAGCTTGAGAGGAAAGCAGCACTGAAAAGAATTAGCATGCAACAGCCTCAGAACTGTAATATACTGCCCCTTGTTCCTTTTAAGCAGCATTAAAATAAACTCTCCGGCCCGGTAAGACATTCCGGCCTCTGGCCTTGCGGCCACGGTAAAAGTTGACAATGATGTAACACTTTTGGTAAAAAATTTAGCAAAAAAAGATACAAGAAATCAAGATAAAAAAGCAAAACTTTCTGCGTAAAGCTTAACTCCAGGCAACCAGCCAAATATACAGATAAAATACATACACTCCTAGGCCACTTTTTTAGGTACACCGTGCAACCAGGTTGGACCCCTTTTTGCCTTTCAGAACTGCCTTAATTCTTCGTGGTATAGATTCAACAAATGTTGGAAACATTCTTCAGAGATTTTGGTCCATAATTGACATTAAAGCATCACACAGTTGCTGCAGATTTGTCAGCTGCACATCCATGATGAACATCCCAAAGGTGCTCTTTTGGATTGAGGTCTGGTGACTGTGGAGGCCGTTGGAGTACAGTGACCTCATTGAAAGCTGAGGCTGTGACCCAGGCCTTCTTGTCAAAATAAGTGCCTGACCTCACAAATGCGCTTCTGGAAGAATGGTGAAACATTCCCATAGACACACTCCTAAACCTTGTGCACAGCCTTCCCAGAAGAGTTGAAGCTGTTATAGCTGCATAGGATGGGCCAACTCACTATTGAACCCTATGGACTAAGACTGGGATGCAATTAAAGTTCATGTGTGTGTAAAAGTAGGCGTCCTAATACTTTTGGGAAAATTATGTATATTGCTGAAATTTATGAGGCTCTGCCACATAGCACAGTCCTGTTTGGGAAGGCAGGAGACCTGAGATTTAAGTGCAGTTAGGTAACACTTACAGGCCTTGTCCCTTCCGCAGCTTGTGATTGGACAGTGAAAGGAGAGACAGTAGACTGATGGGCTCATCTCTCATTTTGTTTTCTCCTCCTATCAGCATAGGAGTTAGCACATGAGAACTACAGTAGAATTGATTGGCTCTTTGTGCTGCTTCTTCCTCCACCAATCTAGATTCTGCGGTCCAGTGGATCTCAAAGGCAAACAAGTTAAATTCAAGTATTTATACTGCTTGTCAATTAACACTTACAAGTCATGTCCCTGCCTCACCTCGTAATTGGACAGTGAAAGGGAAGGCAGTAGACGGATGAGCTCATCTCTCTGTCAGTGGGTTTTCTCCTCCTACCAGCATGTCCCTTGTTAGTGTATGAGCACCACAGCACAATCGATTGGCTCCTTGTGCTGCTAGTCCTTCTCCCAGTCTATATTCTGCTGTAGGGGGGATCTCAAAGGCCAATACCAAGTCAAAGTCAGGTACATACATAGCTGGCATTAAAAAAAACACATATAATGGTTTCTTATTAAAGAGCTGCATTATTTTGGTCTTTAACCAGTTCCCGACCACCCGCCGCCTTTTTACTGCGGCAGGGTGGCTTGGGCAGGCAAAGCGACGTACGTCTTCGTCGCTTGCCTGAAAGCAGCAAAAGGGCACGCGAGCGCCACCGGTGGCGTGCTCCCGTCCCCGATCGTCAACGGGGAAGCCGCTGCGGATGTCAGGTGGCTCCGATTTCCGGCTGACACCCGTGATCGTTTCCCGCTGAGAAAGAAGGATGGTCGGCTGTTGTAAACACAGCCAACCGTCCTTCTCCCTGAAGTGATCACAGAGCTCATGTGATCCTGCTATATAGGATCGTATGTCTCTGTGATCATTTCACAAGTCCACCCCCCCCCCACAGTTAGAAACACTCCCCTAGGTACAAATTTAACCCCTTGATCCCCTATACTGTTAACCCCTTCCCTGCCAGTGTCATTATTACAGTAATAGTGCATATTTTTTAACACTGATTACTGTAGTAATGTCACTGGTACCCCCAAAAGTGTCAAAAATGTCAGTCAGGGGTCCGATCTGTCCGCCACAATGTGGCTTTTCGGCAAAAAATTGCAAATCGCCGCCATTACTAGTAAAAAAAAAAAAAAACAATAGAAATTACATAAAGCTTTCCCGTAGTTAGTAGGCGCAATAACTTTTGCGCAAACCAATCAAAACATGCTTATTGCGATTTTTTTTTGTGCCAAAAATATCTAGGAGAAAACAAATTGGCCTACAATGTTAAAAAATTTTAATTTTTATTTTTACATTTTTATTTTTGGGAATGTTATATAGCAGAATGTGAAAAATATTCGGCCCATGTATGAGTAGGCTGATTGTACCTAAGTCAAACCATCGATTGACTTGGGTACAACCATCATATTGAATTCTTAGGACATGAATATTGCTAGTGGCATTACCCACTAGCAATAATCACTGTGTTCTCCCGGCAGGTACAGCTCCCAACGCTTTACTCCCCCCATCTCTGTACAATAGCTCCGAAGAAGGGATTCCCCCATCAACACTGAATGTGTTGATGATTGGAATCAAGCAATTTTCTTTCGTACAACCCGTGATTGCAGGAAAGAAAAGTGCCAGACATAAGAAAAACAGGCTCTCTTAAACATAGGGAAGCAGGCTGTGAGGATACCCGTAATGTCAACAGTATAACATATAATGGGAAAAGAGTTAAAGAGATAAACTCTGGATTTTCACGGGTTATCTCTAGAAATGGCAGGATCACTACGCGTTTCGCTAATAGCTTCTTTAGGGGATCCTGTCAAATGCCAAATTCCATACGGAGGAAGACAGAGATGGAGCACCTGGAAACACAAGATGAAACAGCAATGAATGGGGGAACCAAGTTGCACCCAACATATGTCATAGGGACTTTTCAGAGAAAGAGGAGAGCTTTACCAGGACCAGCACACACTAATGGTGAGGAATCACCAAACAGATTACTCTCCACACATATGAGAATTTTTATTCCAAGGACCTATGTAACACTTTCTATCCATAAGTGTTATTGGCTTCCAACTGACACTTCAGATTCTGGAATTCTGGAGTGAGGTATGTGGTCTGTGGGCTCTCTGCCCTTCCTACTGCTGGTACAGGTGCGTCTTGGTGCCCCCATTCGTTGATGTTTCATCTTGTGGCTCCAGGTGCTCCATTTCTGTCTCCCTTCGTATGGAATTTGGCATTTGACAGGATTCCTTGAAGAAGCTATTAGCGAAACGCGTAGCGATCCTGCCATTTCCAGAGATACCCGTGAAAATCCTGAGAAGTTTTGTCTAACTCTTTTCCCATGATATGTTATACTGTTGACACTACGGGTATCCCCACAGGTTGCTTCCCTATGTTTGAGGGAGAGCCTGTTTTTCTTATGCTATATGAGGAGATATTATATATGTTTGTGTGTTTATTTTTTATACTCTTTTAATCATGTTTCAATAAACTAATATTTTATATAAACACTTGAGTTCATTTCTCCCGGGGGCTATGAGTGGCTACCTACAAAGTCCCAAATATCTCTTGACTTTCATTTTTTTACCCATTCTATAGGGATGCGGAGCCACAATTTCACGAGTCTTGTCTCATAAGTTTTGGATCATAGGGTTTGGTGGAAGCCCAGGGTTCCTCCAGAGGTTGCTAGGGGTTCCTTGTGCTTTGGATGATTGATCTCCCATCCGATAGTGCCTGTGCAGTTCTCAGTCCAATGCCACTTGGCAGTGTCAGCTCCATGACACCAATGATCCTTTTAGCTTTCTGTATAAAGGGGATTCTTCTCACTGACCACCACTTCAAAGGGCATTTTACCAACTCTTGACAAATTTATTTTAGCAGGGTTTTCCTGTGAAAATTATTTTAAGGGTTCCTATGGGGTGAAAAGATTGAGAAAGGCTGCTCTACAGCATCCACCAAAGGAAGGAAGTATCAGTTTTGCATGGACTGACCCTTTAAGTAACTGACAAATGTACAATTACTGTTCTAAACAATCTTACCAGGAAATAAAATTCACAACATTTGTGTGCGTTTTACATGGGATGACAATTATTTTTAAATAGGGACCAGTTCCATATTTGCACTGAATAACTTAACTGAAAATTGTAAACCTAGTATTCCACCAGTTACACCACAAGGGGGCACCAGCGTACTGTACACAAGCCAGCATATCATATTGCATCAATTGGCACCCATCAGTCTGGCAGGCAACATTTCCTTCACAAGGGTGGCAGACTGGTGATTTGACTGCAAAACCTGACAGGCGCAGGAGAAGAACAATGCCAGGCAGAGAACACAGGTCACACTTCAGCAGCAGTTACAATGAATGCACAGGCTTTCAGCAATGGGATCATCATAGTATAAAAGGATGGATAGCTATGCAGCATCCTGTTGCATTTGGGGGGGGTGCACAGTTTCTTAACATGCACCTGTAATCTGGAGATACAAAAGGCAGCCATTTTGTCGGCCATCAGCTTTGTAGCTTTGCTCCAGTTTTTGTAAATCAACACCAAAGCATCACCTTTATCCTTAGCGATACAGACACCACCGAAGTGTCATTTTAAAAAAAGCCGGTCAGGAGTGGAGGACCTCTGTATCCAAGTGTATGAGTGGCTGCGAAAGTGATGTTGCAGAAGTTTTTTTATTTTTTGTCTTGCATTTTTCATAGAGAGAAGTTAAGAGGCTGAAACTCATTTCTTCAAACATTGAAGTCCCCCCTTAAACACATGTAGCACCCTCCTAGATAGGTGCTAGGACTAGGTAAATTTAGTTCTGGCTCACTGTAATCAGTGTGGCTGTGTTTGATTGTTCTGGTCTGTTCAGTGTTTCAGTGGCTGTAGGATTGTCTGCTTCCCCCTGGTTGTCCTAAAATGCTCTGGAAGTTAGTGGGCAAAAAAGGTCCAATAAGCAGATGAATACTTATACACCCCTGGCCAATCTATGGGTAGAGGTGCCCAGATGGTGACTGGGAGTCTGTATAAATACTCTGAGGTATTGCAATTGAAGAGACAAGAACTCACTACTCAAGGTGGTGTAATTGCCTGATGGCTCACACCGGTGCATGCCCCGGCTCACCTCCGTGAAAACTTGATAAAGGAAAAGGAATTGGCAGCACTCCAGGTTGAGTCAAAATCCAGATTTATTGACTGAACATCCATTGGATGTCCAGTCAATAAATCTGGATTTTGACTCAACCTGGAGTGCTGCCAATTCCTTTTCCTTTATAAATACTCTGAGACTGAGCGCAGCCTGGTCTTTTCCCCTGAGGAGATCGCAGATTGGGGGGGGGGGGCGCTGTTGGCCCCCTGGGCCATTATGCTATGTGCCTGTGGGTTACTGAGGCCCAAGTGGAGCTAGCTGGAGGCCTACTTTGCTGCTGCTGACTGATGGGCTGTTGTCTGAGGATTTCGTTTGATACCATGGGGTGAAAGTGTCTGGAAGATGATGGAAGGAGGCAAAGAATTTTCCCAAGGACATTAATGAGTACTGACCGGTGTGAGAGACCCTAGAATCTGTGTGCTCTTGCGATCCCTCTTGTACTAGAGTCAGTGGGTTTAAAGGGGACATCGTGTCCTGAAGAGCTTAGTCAGTTTAATTCCTATTGAAAGGACATGGATGTTCAAGGAGGAAGGTTATTCTCCTCAAAGTGTTACTACAAAGCTCAGCCCATCAACAGCTTGTGTAAGGCCTTGGCTCACGGTTCTAAAGAGAACGTTCAGTGTCCTCAAATTGTTTGTAAGGGTTACTGGAGTATCCTACCATTACCCACTGCCTATCCAAGTTCTTATTAAGCACCAAGGAAAGCATACCCCTAGACTGGCTAATAAGTTTGAAGAGTAATCGGAATTATGTGCCTGGCTGCGAGGAAACTACTGGGAAAAGGGATCCTGGCATCTATTTAGCGGCTTCTACGGGGGTAGCACTGCACACACCTAGACTATTTTCTCATTATGAACTTTAACTATGTTGCACCTTTGCACTGGAATTCTTTCCCCTTTCATTTAACCTTGTGAGATTCAACACCCCTAAATGAAGATCCATCAGTGGAGCACTGGAATGTCCAATGGCAGGCACCACATTCAGATAAGAACAAAGACTACCGGGGGGAATCCAAGTCAAGTTGATTCAAACGGTCTAGCAGAAGAGGCTCTCACTGGGCTTGTATCAAAGTAAAAAATGTTTTGATCGACTGTTCAACAAGGCTTGTCTTTCTCAATTGGTGGAGCACTGGATTAAGAATTTGGTAGGTATTTTGGATCAGTTGATCTGATGGGTATAAGTAGGAGGTTCCCTAGACTGGCAGGAGTATGTTTAGTAGAGTTAAGAGAGCTCCATATGTATGGTTGAGAGTCCAGTTTGATTTGTATTCCTCAATCAGGCTGCTAGGCTAGCCATCAGAGATGGCCCTTGATCCTTGCTAGGGATAAAATATACTCTCAGTCCAGCTTTCTTCCAGTTCTCACCTGCGGAAGCCCTTATGAAGTGGGATCAGTTAAGAAAGGTGGAACCTAAAGAGGCTATAAAGCTCCTTAGATATCACCTAATCTCAGTTAGCTTTCACCTCTACTGTGAACATAATTCTTTCTTTCCCTTTACATACTGTACCTGCATGTTGAGAATATCTGTTATCATTACCCCTTCTCCTTTTTCTCCATTACTTTTCTTTCCTCAGCTTACTTATTCCTCATGGTCCTCAAGTTTCAACAGCTGTCCTTGATGCCAGCAATTTAACTGGATGATATTTAGTTTGCTAAATCATAAACAGTTCCCATGTTAGTGACCTGGCACTTACACAAGCTTTGTCTCTTTATCCTGGGTGGAGAACTGAGCTCTGGTGGAGCAAAGACAAGGAAAATATAGGCAGCAGAGAAAGGTGTCAGTTAAGTGAAGACTAATGCCTCGTACACACGCAACGATTATCGGCCGACCGATCGGCCGTCTTTTGTCCAGAGTGGTGTTTTGTTGGTTGGAATGTGCCTAGACTGCACACGAATTTTCTCGGCCAACAAAAATCAACTTCAGAAGTGATGTCATGTGCTGGTTTACTTTCTGTGTGTTTTTTCTTCTGAGCATGCCCAGTCTTATTCATCAGATTTTTGTCTGCCGAAATCTGTACTGACTGACGGAAAATTGGCCGTTGTGTTGACGGCCAACAAAAAATTTATAGCCTGCACACCAGATTTTTTTCGGCCGAAAAGTCGGAGTTGGTTGTCGAAAGCATCATACTAACAAGCCGAAAATCGGCCGAAAATTCCCGGCCAATAATCGATGCGTGTGTACGAGGCATAAGAGTCGAGGGAAAAATTCAGGTTCACTGGAAGCCTCCTAAACATGTTAAATTACGACAGGCCATGCATAAACAGTGCACCCACTCCTTGGTTTTTCACATGATCTTTGTAGAAATAAGTACAGTAAGTGTCAAGTTCACATTGAGTGAACTTGCATGTTTGGACTTTGAAGAAAAAAGAGGCAAGCACCCAGGTTCTGGTATATCTTTAGTAAAATATCTTACATGCAGAAAGGGTTTGCAGTAGAAGCTGTGCAAATGTTGACTGGCTTTCCACAGGCGTTAGTTGTGGGCAACTCTAGATTGTATCTAAAAAAAGGGCTAGATAAATGCAACAAATATAACTGGCTATTAATATATATAAAAGAAAGTCATTTTTTTTTTTTTGATCCAGGGAGTATCCAATACCTTTGAGAGCCTGTAAGGAATTTTTCTCCTGTTATTTTAACCCGACTAACTATGTAACTACACTAATTAGCTAAAGGTCAATGGAAACCCCGTTCAGGTGTTTCCAGTAAAGGGTACTGTTAATGTTGCATCATACAAGGCATTTTAGACAACTGTGCATTTCCAAACTTTAGGAAAGAGGTTGGGGAAGGTCCTTTACTCTTCCAGCATGACTGTGCCCCTTTCTGAATGACTGAGCTGCTTTCAAGAAGGGCTTGCAGCTTTGCAGTGGGAAGCCGAAAAGAGCAAGGGAGAGCTTTCTAGAGGACCAGTGAAGCACAAGAAAATGTTGGCCACATACCTGTAGAATTTAGTTTGAAACCTTTTGTTTTTGGAACTTTTGTTCGATTTTCTAATGGTTAGTGGAGCAATTCCAACTGAACATGTAAAACCTTGTGTCAAAATATTCAGTAGATCCTAATATATAGGCAACGAAAGTTATATACAAATCCTGGCTCTGACCCCTGCAACCTCCAGAGCCTCCCTGTTTATCCTTTGGTGTGCTGGACAGTCCCATTAACAAATAGACGGCTTGGGGTGAGGGAGGAGTAGAGGGACCATTGACACTACTATCACCTTCTTTCAATTTTTTTACAGCCAGCAGTTAAAAGGGAGCTTATGTAACCCTTAGGAGCCATGTAAAGCCCATTGCACCCTTAAATATCCCAAAACCACCTCCAATTTTACTCCAATGCTATTTAATAATGACTTTGAAATTTCACCACAAACATACTGTACATCTCAAGAAAATGAAATCTATGTACCTCATACTTATTTGTTCTGTGGGGTGTGGTTCTGGGGACCCCCATATTATTAAAAGGGGCTTTCAGATTCTGATTATTTCCCTTCCAGTCCCCCAGGAGGAATGATTTTTTTTAGGATTTCTGCACAAATGTTTAAATGAAAACCTAAAGGCCAGCTAAAGTCCTGCTCCTCATGTTCGGTATTATTTCCTGTTTTTTTTTTTTTCATATGAGCTTTTGATGCAGCCCAGGACTGAATGTTTATCCCTGAAAAATCTACCAGGGTGCAAATAGCAGGTACACTTGATTGAAACGGTGCCGCTTGTTGACTGATAATGCGTGTGGCTTCTCTGTGTGAACATTGTCAACATGCACCGTGAAGTTGGATGCCTGAAATGATAACAGTGCCGAAGCATTGTAAACAACAGAGCCAGCACAGTGTGCAACCTCTACCAAGCCTGCTTTCGGAACTTCTGATGCCTCTGGCGTATTGGGAAAAAGACTCCCCTCCCCCCTTCCCTTTCCTCTTCGTGTAACGTTCGCAATGTTGCCGCCGACTCCTGCGGGTTAATGCAAATTGTGACTCGATCAGACAGATGTACGTCAAAATTAGAGAAAACATCTCAACCATAATTTAGACGTTAACCCCGAGGAACGGCTTGATTTAAGCTATTGACAACACAAATGTATTCAGGGATTCAGTCGGGGAGAGACCGTTAAACCCAATATGCCATGGCAGAGGTTGTGCAGATCCCTTTCATGTAGAGGTATCTGTATTAATCTGTGGTTTTCCACTGTCCGCGCATAATTCTAAGGAAGGGAAAAAAAGTGAAATCAATAGGAGGGGATGACAGGGAAGACCAGAAAAATGTTCTCTTGCCAGAATAATAGAACATCGGTGGAATATAAAGAATAAGAGAGCAATTTAAAATGCACCTCTAGCCATTGAGGGAACAACATGCCCAGTCAGACAGGGAAGATTGAGTTGTCAGATTTTAGGACATTTTTTGAAGATTGATTTTTGTTCTATTTAAGCCCCACCTCTTGTAATGGTTAAAGTAAACCTGTTGCTTTCAATATTAAATGTAGCACCCTCCTAGGTAGGTGCTAGGAAAATAAATAGTTTGCTCCTTTTGCTTATCAGGGGAGCCTGATTAGTAGATAGGCCTGTTGCATGTATCCATGTGTGATTTATCTGGGCTGAGGGAGTGTCCTCACTGTATCCAATAGGGGAGTATGTTGGACAGTGGAGGAAACCCAGCCAGTGACAGAAAGGCTTTTATGACTATCCCAGTGGGTTGGCACAAAAGTGGTGCATCCTGGGATATGTTATAAAAGCCAGGGGCACATGTGACAAGGTGTCTTTGAGCGGGAAGCCAGGTCCCAGGAAGAGGGTGACAGCTGTCTCTCCTCCTGTTTGCTGTGGAAGGTGGTCACAGGTGGTTGGCCTTGTGGACCAGAAGTGTGGTGCTAAGCCAGGAGGTCCAGTGGATGCTGACAAGAGAGTTGGAGGCAGAGCGACCCAGGGAAAAACAGTGTCCATGAGTACCGGGAAGCTTGCCAAGGGTCTGCCCAGGAAGGGGACCACTCCAGTAGGGTGTCAGCGGACAGAAGGTCAGCACACAGTGAGAAAGGGGGTGCCAAGTTAGACCCTGAAGAGGAACCTAAACGAGAGTACATATTCTTATCTTCACTTTAGTGGCAAGGTGAAGCAGCGGCCTTTCCGCATTCTACAGTCAGTTGTCCTCAGAAATTGTGCATAGTTCAATTTGGAGTATCCCACTCATTCCTTCTCCCATCCAAGTTCCAATAAAAACACAAAAAAACAAAATCCCCTGGACTGTTCATTGTCTGAGCCAAGAACTTGTAATGCCGTGAATCTGCTATCAGTTGCTAATGGTAACCCAGGGGAACCCAAGAAGTGTAAATCTCAGCAGCTCCCTAGGGGGCAGTGCTACATAAACATGATAATTAAAATTAAATTTGTCAAAAATCTAGGCAATTCCAACGAGGTACATGAATGATGTGTGTGATAACCCTGGACTGCTAAAAATAAAAGTTAATTACGACAGATCTTTTCCACTTTGGTTATCTGCTGGCACGCCTCTACCTTTCTTTATGTCAGGTTGGTGGTACTATGGGCCCCTTCTCAACTCTAGATTAGAAAATGAAAATTGGGAAAACATGGACTTTACTGGCCCAGGTATATAGAATATAACATTTATTGTTGACAAATTAAAATATAAAACTCGTAGATGGCAAACAATTGCCAACACAAATAATCAACAAAAGAAAAAGAAGGTTGTACATCTAAAATACACATGTAGATGTACATAGACTCTATGACATTAACCATAATGTAAGTATCCCCCAAAGGGAGGCAAAGAGATACCACTTCCCCTCCCGGGGATCTGTAGATAGGATGGTCACAGATGTCAAAAGTAGACGGAGTGTGAGCTAGGCTGACATGTTTCGCAGATATGCTTCATCTGGAGCTCCACTTCATCACTCTGTAAAGGTACTTACAAAAAGGTAAGTCAAGGGGGGTGATCGGAGGAGCCAGCAAGGTTAAGTCGAAATATACTTGTTAAAGTTTCTACAAAAATGTTGATCCTTATCCAAATGGGTTTCAGTTAAATAGTGTAAGGGATTGGCCATATATGGCTTCTGAGAGACCACTCAATAGCCAATAGAGGTTAGATAAGGTCTCTGGTAATCAGGTAGAGAGAGGTCAAACATCATAAGTAGAGTCCTGAACAAGAGGCTCAGAATTCCAATCACCCACCAAGGATGGGGAGATACCACCCCTCTCAACTATATCTATGTGGCGGGGTCCTTTGGTTGCCCTGTCTTTTTTTGGGGAAGGGGGCATTTGCCCCCTCCCACAACTCCCTGGGTAGATACCCATTAGCCTGCTATAATTTGGAAGTCTCTGAATCCTGTATAATTTCTATCTACTACAAGCTGATCTATGCCATATCAATAGCATCTACTCCTAAGGAAGTCAACTAGGTTCAAAACGAATTGGAATGCATTTTGGCATTAATAATTATTATTATGCATAGTGTCTTAAAGCGGAGTTCCTGCCACAAAATCGACATAGCCGATTTTGGGCCATCCGCTTGCTTTTGGTCACCTGTAAAATAAATGGATGGTTACGATTTTTTTTTTGTTTACTTACCTTGTTATTGTAGAAAAATATACTCACCTTTCTTTCACTTCCTCCCTCGGCGGCTGCGGCCCGTGCCGTCACTTCCTCTTTGCATTGATTCCTGGGAGCTGAACGTCATCGCTCCCAGGAATCAATGCGCCGGCACCGACCCCGCTCGTCACTTCCGGTGCGTCGCCACATTCCCTGCTAAACAGCTTCTGGGCATGCCCAGAAGCTGTGGAGGAATGCGGAACTGCACCGGAAGTGACGAGCGGGGCCGGTGCAGGCGCATTCTGGGAGAAGAGGACACGGAAGAGGACGCAGAAGAGGACGCGCTGGCTTCAGCTGCCCACATCCAAGATGGCAGCGCTGGAGAAGAAATTTTAAAGGTAAGTATTTCTTCTTGCAGGTAAGTGCGACCCGGGACAGTTCAGAGGCTATCCATTGTGGAATGTACTAGCCCTGACTGTCCTGGGGGTATTTTTATTGAAAAATTTTTTTAGTGGGTGGAACTCCGCTTTAACTTTGGAGCTCTAATTATAGCAGATTTGTTAGCTCATTTCATTAAGACATGTTTTTTACACATATTGTTTTATTGTTACAGTTTTTTTTTTAACTGTACTGGTGTCTGTGTTGTACCTCATATAAAGTCCCATAGGCATTGGAATTACTATTGTAGATTACGACGGATCTATCGTAACATGATTTTTCCTTCAAAGAAGCAGACTGGTGGCTGAGATATAGTATAAGTGACACTTTTCTGGTACTGGCTGCTACCTCTCTGATAGAGACAAAAGAAGAGCCCTCCAGATGGTGAATTCCATCATTTAAAAGCCTTTTTGAAACATTTAATGGTTAGGAGCATCAAATGCATCTAACCTGTTTTGGGGGAAAAGAGCCTCCCCCTTATTCAGGGCTTGAGCAGTCGATGTTAATGAAATCATGACAGGATGCACTAGGGGACCCATGTTAAGGCTTGATGAAGACTAATGTCTTCTGACAGCGCTAAAGGCAGCTGACTGAGTATATGAAACCATGTGTGAAAACAATTGGTAGGTCCCAATATATATGCAACCTAAGTTTTACAGTGGGGAAAATATTGGATTCCCTGCAGATTTTGTCAATTTGCCCATTTACAAATAAATGAGGAGTCTATTTATTTTTTTATCATATGTGTATTTTAAATGATAGAGACAAAATATCAACCATAAATCCACAAAAAAACACATGCTAAAAATGTTATAATAAATTAGGTTACAGTTTAGGAAGTAAAATAAGTATTCGATCCCTAAGCAAAACATAATTTAGTACTTGGTGGAAAAACCCTTGCTGGTAAGCACAGAGGTAAGACATTTCTTGTAGTTGGCTACCAGGTTTTCACACATCTAAGGAGGGATTTTGGTCCACTCTTCTTTACAGATCTTCTCTAAATCCTTGAGGTTTCTTGGCTGTCACTTGGCAACTCAAAGTTTCAGCTCCCTCCATACATTTTCTATAGGTTTAAGGTCTGGAGACTGGCTAGGCCACTCCATGACCTTAATGTGCTTCTTCTTGAGCCACTTATTTGCTGCCTTGGTGGTGGGTTTTTGGTCATTGTCATGCTGGAAGACCCACCCACGACCCATCTTAAGTGTTCTGGCTGAGGGAAAAGGGTTCTCATCCAAGATTTTACAATACATGGCCCTGGCCATTGACCTCTCAATGCAGCAAAGTCAGCCTGTATGTTTAGCAAGGAAACAGCACCAAAGCATAATATTTCCACCTCTGTGTATGACTGTAGGGATTATATTCTTAGGATCATAGTCAGTAGTTTCCTTCCTCCTGACAAGCGGAGTCGAGTTAATGCCAAAGAGCTAAATTTTGGTCTCATCTGACCAAAACACTCCTAATCCTTCCCTGAATCATTGAGATGTTCGTTGGCAAACGTCAGACAGGCCTGTACATATGCCTTTGTGAGGAGGGGGACCTAGTAGGCTCTGAAGGATTTCAATCCATGGTAGCCTGTGTGTTACCAATGGTTTGTTTGGTGACTGTGATCCCCAACTGCCTTGAGATCATTCACAAGCTCCTTCCATGTAGTTCTGAGCTGATCCCTCACTTTTCTCATAATCATCCTTACTCCATGAGGCAAAATTTTGCATGGAGCTCCAGATCGAGGGTGATTGATGGTTATTTTGTATTTCTTCCATTTGTGAATAATCGCTCCAACAATTGTCTCCTTCTCACCAAACTTCTTGCTCATGGTCTTGTAGCCTATTCCAGTCTTGCGCAGTTCTACAATCTTGTCCCTGACATTCTTTATCTTGCCCATGATAGTGAGGTTAGAATGGAAGAAAGAGATTCTGTAGACAGGTGTCTTTTTTTTTTTTTTTTTGTACACATAACGAGTTGTCGTTAGGAGCACCTTTTTAAATTGACAGGACTAATCTATGTACCACATGAGCACATACTGTAACCAGTCTGTGGAATCCAGAATTATTGTTGGTTGGTAGGGGATCAAATACCTAACTTACTTACTGAACTGCAACTCAATTTATAACATTGGTATTATGTGTTTTTTTTCTGGATTTCTGGTTGATATTCTGTCTCTATCATTTAAAATACACCTATGATATAAATGATGGCACTTTTCCACTGCAAGTACCGGCTCGGCTCCACTTGGCCCTGCTTGGCTCGGTTTGGTTTTCCACTGCATGGTACCACATGGTACAGTGTTGGAATGGTTCGGTACGGTTTGGTACGGTTTGCTTTTATAATATAATAGTAAGTGGGTGGGATAACAACGATTCTCTGACCAATCAGGGGCTAGTAGTGACAAACAGTCAAGGCTGGATGCAAAGGATTGTGGGATATGGTACCGGTACGGCCCTCTTGGAACCACAACCGAGGTGCTACTGTTTAAGCGAGCCGTACCGTTCGGTTCCATGTAGTGGAAAAGCGCCGCCGTACCATACCGTACCGTACCAAAACCGTTCCAACACTGTACCATGTGGTACCATGCAGTGGAAAAGCGCAAAAGCGAGCCGAACCGTTCGGTTCCATGCAGTGGAAAAGCACCATTATAGACCCTCATTTCTTTGTAAAAAGAACAATTTACAAAACCTGCAAGGGATTAAATAGTTTTTTCCCCACTGTATGCAAATCTTGACTATTTCTGTAAAAGTTGGGCTTGGTTCCATCCTCTCCAAACTCCAGAGCCTTTCATGTTGGTCCATGGATGTGCCGGAACCATTAAACAACAAGGAGGCTTGGAGGGGGGAGGACCATTGACATTGCTATCATCCTTTTTTTTTTATGTTTATGTTTGTTTTTCCTTTTACACCCATAGTTGAAAGGAGCTTCTGTAACCCTCAGGAGCCTTTGAATGCCCACTGCACCCCAAAAAATCACCAAAAATCATCAAAAATGTTTTTTTTTTAATTCTTTAAAGTTTTTCGGCATACTGTGCATAGAAAAAGATACAGTTTATGCATCAGACCATTGATGCTAAGCCTATGGGGTTAGCACACATGGCAAGGGCACACATAGGCATACATAAAAAACAAAACAAAAAAAATACAGAGTATTGTTAAGGCCCCTTTCACACTTGTGCAACTTGTCATGCAACTTTGGACATCAGAGTTGCACAACATGTCCTTCCCCATGTTTTTCAATGATACCCATTCATAAATGCGCAACTTAAAGTTGCAGCAACTTTAACCACTTTACCACTAGAGCATTTTGCGGTCTTACGTCTGGGCCACTTTTTGCGATTCGGCGCTGTGGGATTTAACTGACAATTGCGCGGTCATGCAACGCCGTACCCAAACGAAATTTACGTCCTTTTTTTCCCACAAACAGTGCTTTCTTTTGGTGGTATTTGATCACCTGTGTGATTTTTACTTTTTGCGCTATAAACAAAAAAAGAGCGTTTATTTTGAAAAAAATAACAATATTTTTAACATTTTTTATATGAAATTCCCCCCAAAAAGATGTAAAAACCAATTTTTTAAAAAAATTTTGGCCAATTTGTTTTCTGCTACCCATGTTTGGTAAAAAAATCGCAATAAGCGTATTTTGATTGGTTTGCGCAAAAGCTATTGCGTTTACTAACAAAGGGAAAGATTTATGTCATTTTTGGTGTTTTTTTTTTTTAACGAGTAATGGCGGCGATCTGTGATTTTTTTTGCGGGACTGCGACATTGCGGCGGACAGATCGGACCCTTAACTGACATTTTTGACACTTTTAGGGGTACCAGTGACATTACTGCAGTAATCAGTGCTATATATATGCACTGTTACTGTAAAAATGACACTGGCAGGGAAGGGGTTAATTTTATTGGAGAGGGAGGGGTTAATGTATGCCTGGTGCTTACTGACGTGTGGGGGGGGGAGGTGACTGTGTGAGACAGGGACAGATCGGATGTCCAGCTATGCTGAACACTCCGATCTGTCACTCCCTGTCACTGAGGAGATCCGCCCGCTCTGTTTACACAGGCGGGCGGATCTCCAAACTGGATTCCCCGACGATCGGGGCAGAGCAGCGGCTTTCGCCGCTGCTTCTCCCCTGGCCCGACTCCCGCTGTGAATGAAAACAACGGGAGCGCGCCTCCGGCGGCGCGCGAGCGCCGCCTACAGGGGAGGAGTCTGGCGACGTAGGTCTACGACGTCAGACGGGATCGTGCCACTTTGCCGCAGTACTATTCTAGTACTCAGTGGTAAAGTGGTTAAAGTAGTTCATGCACTACTTTAATCCAACTTCCATCCAACTTGAGGGCCATAGACTTCAATGTTAACCCTCAGAAGTTGCATGAAAGTCATACCTGAATGTTATACAATGCAAATTGTGTGCAACAGTTGTCCATTAAAACTGGTCAAAGCCAAAGTTGTATCCAAGTTGCACCCATCCAAAGTTGTGTCAAAGTTGCATCAAAGTTGGATCAAAGTTGCACCAAAGTTGCACTCCAAAGTTGGCGCAACAAGTCGTACAAGTGTGAAAGGGACCTAATACAATAACAGCATAAGCAATATCCAAAAGGATGGACATGGAAACCTCCCAAAGCACTTGAAGTGTAAGCTGGCACTTATTAAGAAGGAGCTCATACCTATGGGTATCCCAATAACAAAAGTCATGTGTTGCCATGGTGTGGCCAGCCTTGCTGCACCATGGAAACTTATGAAGCTGATCCCGGACAAAATGGGTCTTGTGCTTGTGACACTCCGGGTTGCTTTAATCTTCACTTTGTTGTTCAATGTGTATACAGTAAATCCTTGGATGGGATTTATAGTGTTATGTTTATATAGCTTCTGATTTATTATCGTCGGGACTATTTTTTCCTCAGGTACATATTGCATAACATTTGCGTTCAACACATATACATCCATAAACAGAATTTATAGTGTTTTGGTATACATTTTCTTATTTATTATATTCAGGGCCAAAAAAAAAAAAAAATGTATTTTTTTAATTTATTTTGAGTCGGGTAAACATGAAATATTGCATATAAATATTTAATATTCACCACTGGCAGCCAGAGGCAAAGCACCAGCTTTTCTGATTACTGATTTACTGCCGTGAATTCCTTGAATAGTCTATGTTGTGAATAGACCTGCAAAAGCAGGAGATCAAATGACTTTTACATAACTAAATGATTTGCCAAACAGAGATGGGATGTGTCTGGATTTGTCAATTAGACATAGGCAGCCGACAAGTATTCAGTTAGCGCTGAGCTTTCTGATGAGGGAGCGTGCCATGCACACCTAATATTAAAATTGTGTTTGTTAAATAAAGATTTCAATGAATGACAAAATATATATATGGTCACAGCTTACACGCTCACTTTATAACATCAGCATTGTAATAGCAATACAAACAATAGTTATCTTTGACATAATAAGCTTGAAAAATGTCCTTTCATGTTGTGAGTTCTGCCTGTCTCCTGGCCATCTCTTTCCACAAATTCCTGGATTCCCTGCATGCTTTGCAACTTATCTCCTGGTGTTTACTTTTAATTTCTAAGGACTACATATCCCATGGTATCGTGTTGCCTGCTAACATTGATTCCTGTATTGACTCCGCCTCCTTAAACTCCTCCTCTCAGCACCTCTGTTCAGAAGGCAGGTCCTGTTAAATGTGCGACACTGCAGTGCCTACTACTTTGTGAATACATGATACAGAATTCAAGGAATAAAATGTGTGGGGATCTTCACAAACTAAGTTTACAAATTTAAAGATCATTCAGATTAAATAGAGTAGACAACAAAACATTTAAATACAATGTGGAAATTAAAATATGATTTTAGATTTTGACCATACACCCTCCTAATTTTTATGCCTCACCTGGGCCATAAATGACAATAGTCCTTGGCTGCCCTCAGTCTCTTGGAATTTCCCAGGATGCTTCAGGACAGTCTACTTAGCTGGCTCCCAAAACCAACATGGATGGAAAAAAAACAAATGCTGCAGAAACTTCTGGTGCAAGGAACCCTCTAAGTACTAGTAATATACAAAATATTGTCAAAAGTATTGGGGCGACTGCAGTTACACACGCATGAACTTTAATGGCATCCCAGTCTTAGTCCATAGGGTTCAATATTGAGTTGGCCCACCCTTTGCTGCTATAACAGCTTCAACTCTTCTAGGAAGGCTGTCCAAAAGGTTTAGGAGTGTGTCTATGGGAATGTTTGACCTTTCTTCTAGAAGCGCATTTGTGAGGTCAGGCATTTATGTTGGATGAGAAGGCCTGGTTCTCAGTCTCCACTCTAATTCCCCCCAAAGGTGTTCTGTTGGTTTGAGGTCAGGACTTTGTGCAGGCCAGTCAAGTTCTTCCACCCCAAACTTGCTCATCTATGTCGTTATGGACCTTGCTTTGTGCACTAGTCCAAATCATTTGGTGGAGGGGGAATTATTGGGTGGGGTTGTTTTTCAGGGGTTGGGCTTGGTCCCTTAGTTCCACTGAAGGGAACTCTTAAGACATCAGCATACCAAGACATTTTGGACAATTTAATGCTCCCAACTTTGTGGGAACGACTTGGGGATGGCCCCTTCCTGTTCCAACATGACTGGGCACCAGTACACAAATTAAGGTTCATAAAGATATGGATGAGCGAGTTTGGGGTGAAGGAACTTGACTGGCCTGCACAGAGTCTTGACCTCAACATGATAGAACACCTTTGGGATGAATTAGAGTGGAGACTGCAAGCCAGGCCTTCTTATCCCATAGAGTGAAAGCTGTTATGGCTGAAAAGGGTGGGCCAACTCTGTAATGAACCCTAGCACCAGTGCACAAAGCAAGGTCCATAAAGACATGGATGAGCGAGTTTGGGGTGGAGGAACTTGACTGGCCTGCACAGAGTCCTGACCTCAACCTGATAGAACACCTCTGGGATTAATCAGTGTGCAGCCTGCGAGCCAGGCCTTCTTGTCAACATCAGTGCCTGACCTCACAAATGTGCTTCTGGAGGAATGGTCAAACATTCCCATAGACACACTCCTTAACCTCGTGGAAGTCTTCCCAGAAGAGTTAAAGTTGTTATAGCTGCAAAGGGTTGGCCAACTCAGTACTGAACCTTACGGACTAAGACTGGGATGCCATTAAAGTTCATGTGTGTGTAAAGGAAGGTGTCCCAATACTTTTGGCAATATAGTGTATGATTTTTGTATCCTATAGGGCAGAGGTCTTCAAACTATGGCCCTCCAGTTGTTCAGGAACTACAATTCCCATCATGCCTAGTCATGGCTGTGAATGTCAGAGTTTTACAATGCCTCCTGGGATGTGTAGTTCCACAGCAGCTGGAGGGCCGTAGTTTGAGGATCCCTGCTATAGGGACAGCACTTGGGGCACTGAATTGGGAAGGTTCTCTTTAACTGACTTCATATGCAGATCAAAGCTTACCCCTTTGTTCTGCAGATGAATGAAACAAAGCAAAGACAAATTGACAATAATTTTACTTTGGATCTCTAAATTTCTCTTATAAACAGTGTTTACAAACATTGATAAGAAGGTGTGTTTTTGACAGCAATCATTAACGCCAGCTGATGTATTCACACAGCAAGTCCTGGCTGTCATTTTGACAGCAGTGGGGAAGAGACAGAGTGTGCTACGTACTTTATGCCCTGGTACTTAGGCAATTCTTCTTTGGCATACGTAGCACTCCTAAAATAGGAGTACTGTAACAATAAACGTAATGTACATGTTGATGCAGACACTACTACAGACCCTCTACACCCCAAATAGAATTTAAAGATGGTACTGCGGGTCAACACACTGTCCTGAACCAGCAGGGACCCTTAACTGTTGCCAACTCCCATGGTTACAGAAATGGCAACTGCAACACATAAGCAACATTCAACGTTCCCAAGTCACGCTTCATTTTCATTTTCATTATTACAAACAACAAAAATAGAGAAACTGCTTACAGCAAAAATAACAAAGATGAATTTAAAATGCATTACAGCCACATATTATTGAACCATAATGTAATTAGAGTTTTTTTCTAGCTGCCTTGATGTGAGGATATTAGTAATATCAGTAAAAGCTATGGATTATTTTAAAATAAAAGGATTATTTTTTACCAACAACCACACATAAATATGCAAAATATAAAAAAAAAAATCTCCAATAAAGGATACCTTCATACAAAAGTATTAAAATGCACTTCTGCCCATACTATGCATATTAAAGTATTTACATATTCTTAACAAGCAGTAAAGGAGCTTTGAAACAAGGCATCTCTGAGCTCTCTAGGTGCTTTTACTGCAAAGTAATATATTCTCGATGGTCCTCAAAGATCACAACAGAGACTCTAAAGTTGGAATTTACAATCCCTAAAATGCTGGATGAAAATGCCCAACAAACAAACAAAAAATAAACCACCTATACCTTCCTTTCCCCTGATTCCTTCTGCAGCTCTAGGCAAGGGGGTGCCATCCTCTTTCTAGCAAGATCTCTGAGAAAGTCCCCTATCTTGTGACGAGATGATCCTATGTTGTGCTGCAGTGTCCTCTTGTGAGGTTTGGGCTACTCAGTATTCCCCGGGATCTTGTCAGAAGGAGGATGATATCACCCCTTGCCATTGGTGTGCGCAGCCTATTGAATTAGGGCGTGCACCCCAGAGCACAAACACACATCGGTGAATATCAGCAGAGCAGTGGATGGTGTCAGTAAAGCAGGGGTTGGTATTAGTAGTTTTTATTATTTTTTACAATTGTTTTTTATTTTTTTATTATTTTTTTTACAACATTATTTTTATAGGAGCCCTGTTGTGGGAATTTGGTGCAATATCAAGGGTCTAAACAGACCCCTGATGTCTCACTTTTGAGACAGAGAAAGGGATTGAGGACAGAACTTTCCCATTCCTTTTCTCTTCAGCCTTAGCTGCAATGGACAATGAACTAATGGGAAGCGCTCTGTGCAGAGAGGCTTCCTGTTCATTCACAAACTGAAGCTTAGTAAATATAGTTTACTATGCTTCAGTTAAGAATGAACACAGGAGCAGCTGGTACGGATCACTCACTGTGTTCCTTCAGAAAAAAAGAAGGGGCCGGTATATTAAATATTTGCAAGCCCCTTCCCCTGCTCTCCATCCTCAAACATCCCCCAGAGCACCTGGTGGGAGAGGAGAGGATGGAAGCTGGCAGCAATGCAGGGGGGAGACAGGGTGCCAGAAAGTAGGGGAAATTGGCACTGCACGCCTTTGCCCCTTGCACTATGGAAGTTGGGGAAAAGTGATTATATTATCTATTTTTCCCTTGACGGGTTCTTTTTTGTACTTTAAGGCCCCATGTACACTGGGTGTTTATCTCTGGTGCATGACTCCAGCATTTAGGTGTGGCGGAGGGCACAGGTGCACGATCCAGCCCCACTGCTGGGTGCCTCTCAAACTCTATGAGAGGCTGACCGCTTCTGTGGCCGGGGCTGGAAGGTGCACCAAGTGGTACTACTGTTCTGAGCAGTATGTAGCCAGGGACGATTGGTCAGAATGCAGGCTGGACACATACTGCCCTAAACTCAAGTATGGCTCAGTGCACCATCCAACCCCGCCCAGCTGCAGAAGCGGTCAGCCTCTTATAGACTTTGTACCAGTTTAATCAGCAGCCATGATTACCGTGGTCAGTACACAAAGGAGGACAGAGGAACAGGCAGGATCAACCAGGTATATTACAATATAGGAAGGGACAAATTACACAGCACAAGCACTGTGCTAAAGATCATGCCTTAAAGAAACATGATCTTATTTTTTTTTTTTTTAGGGTTACAACTACGTTAAGCTTTTTACCTTCATGCATTCTCTGCATTAAGGTAAAATACCTTCTATTGTCACTTACTTACCCTCAGCCCCCCCCCCCCTACTAAATACTTAACAAAGCCTGATCTCCACCCAGCGCTGCTCTCTCACCTCACTTGACATGGAGGCAGCAGTGGGAGCCATTGATGTTAATGAAATCATGAGGGCTGAAGAGGCTTGCTAGGGGGTAGAGAAAGAAGAGGAAGAGTGGAAAGTGCCGGCAGGGGACCCCAGAAGAGGAGGTTTGGGTCGCTCTGTGCAAAACTATTGAAATCTTTGCAATCACTTGAACTGTTGACAGAGGAGGCTTTACTACTAGATGGAATCACATTCCTTGTAATGGGCAGTTTATCAGGGAACAGGTACAATTACTGTAAAAAGATCAGAAACGCTGCAGCAGCTAAGTTGGGCTTGGGTTGGAGTCTCCTTCCAAATTAGAGCGCATGCGACCCATCCGGAGCACCAAAACAGATTTCTAGATATTACTCTATCCTTTTTTATTCTAAGACTAAGCGACATAAGGCGGCCATACATGGATCGAAATTAGGCTGGTTCAGCGGAGACCAGCCAAATTTCGATCCACGTATGGGCAGGAAGGATCGACTTCCGTACAACCAGCCTGTTGGGTTTTATCCTGAACAATCAGTGCCTCTGGTTCTAGCCGGCAACACTGATCTGTGTGTTCTGACAGAGGGGAAGTCTCCTCATTGTCAGAATACAATAGCACAGTAGGAGTGATTCCCATTCATCCTAAATGTGTGGATGGGGGAATCAGATCATTTTTCATTCAACCCGCTGGTTTAAAGAAATACAGTTTTAAATGTATAACCAGCTATACTTTGACTAAATGTCACGGGCAAACATCTGGCAGATCTCCCAGAGGATGGGTCCACATCCTTTGGGTCCACATATCACCTCAGTCATCTCCTCTAGATATAGATCAATTCAATCGAAATATCTCCATAGTGTTTATTATACACCATATAAACTGCTCAAATGGGCAAACTACCCCTACTTGTCAGAGATAATGTTCTAATAAAGGTACATTTTTACCTATGAGTGACTATAAGTAGCCCTGTCCTTCTCCCTTACCAATAGCTGATGAAGTCCTGCGCAGTGGGACGTAACGCGTGCGAAGGGGGAGGGGCCGGTGACGTCACCTGCCATCCATTGCGGTCGAGACTGCTGTGTGTAATACAATCTGCTCATCACATGCACTTGTATCCTGCTTTACAAGGTAATTTTTATGATTTTATGCTATGTTCAATAAAGTAATTTATTGCGGTAATGCACTATGTCCGGACCTTTGTTTTCCTATGGACCTGTGACCCCCTTTATGGACCTGTGATCTGTTACCTGTGAGCCTTATCTTCTGATGAAGAGGAATACTGATCTGATCTATATTGGCGATATCCTTGGAGAAAGTTTATGTCTTACTAGCCCGTCTGGTGACACAGGGGCTAAGTGTGGGAGGCTAATGAGACATTGAAGAGCACTGAATGTTTATATCTTGTGCATGCTTCACCGTAATTTGCACCTGTGGACTGCTCTCCTCGAGATCATCTTCATAATCCATATTTGATAGCGCTGCACTTTTTGTTATACATTTTTACCTATGGTCTGGGAATGTCCAAAATTGAGGACCTTTTGGTCAGAAGTATCAGACTTCTTGCTACTATACTATTATTTGTGACCCTACTAGATATCCATTTGGGCTACTTAGACAATTCCAATATGTGCAATTACACCAAACCCCTTCTCCGTCTACTTTACTTTTTTACAAAGCAAGCTATAGCTCTTCTGTGAGATTCCTCTGGTTTTCCCACCATTGATTATTGGCAGGGACTTATCAACCAAGCCTTAAAGCGGTAGTATCCCGCTTTTTGACACTTTTACCTACAGGTAAGCCTATAATAAGGCTTACCTGTAGGTACAAATAATATCTCCTAAACCGGCATGGTTTAGGAGATATTTACAGTGCATGCAGCGGCTCTCGCGAGCAGCGCATGCGCTCTGAAGGTCCGGGGGGACCTTCAATTAATTTGCCGGGAGCTTGCCGCGGGAGTGACGTCATCGCGGCTCCGGCCAATCATCGCGCCGGAGCCGCCTCTTCCGGCCAATCACCGCGCCGGAGCCGCCGAACCCGGAAGAGACGGCGATGGATCATGGCAGCGCCCGCAGCGATGTCCGGGGGTCCGTGTCGGGGCTTCGTTCTAAGGTAAGTTACACATAATGGGCTAGTATGCGATGCATACTAGCCCATTATGCCTTTGTCTTGCAGGTGTTTTTTTTTTTTTTCAAGGGTTTACAACCGCTTTAAGCTGGATACACACTATCCAACTTTTGTGGTTAGATTTCCTTCAGATTTACCTTTTCTATGTAGTGCAAGGGCCTGCCAGATTGCATACAAATTGAAAGTGTTTAGGTCTGACCTCATATTACATGGTTTTGGTAAGTCTAAAGGAAAAAGTCTTCAAAAAAATTATAGTGTGTATGGCCCATTACTGTTATACAAAATGACCTAGGAAGCTCGAGCTTGATAAGCTGTGGTCTCCCTGATTGGGAACCCACCACACCATTTCCCTAGAATGATGACTCCGGTTCACATTTGTGCGGCTGCGGAGATCACATGTAATTTGGAGCGCACTGCTCCTTCATTACATGCGATCTCCTGTGCGGATGCAAATTCAGCTATACACTTTGTATGGCTGAAATTCGCACTGCACCCGCACCAAAGACGCACAGGAGGCATTTTTTCAGCCGCATCAGGATCGGATCGCACAGTGGTTCACACTTGTGCGATCTGATCCTGTGCAAAACTGTCAGATCGCACTGCGATATGCGATCAAACTGGGGGTGTCGTTAACATTTAATTGACACCCCCTGCGTATCGCATATGGCAGTGTGAACTGCCTCTTGTGCGGATGCGATGCGGGAACAGGCTGCGAATTCACAGCCTTCCCGCATCGCCCAAGTGTGAACCGGAACTTATAGGGAGTCTAATGGCTTCTGCAAAACTCATTTTAAAGCCCCGTACACACGTACCGATTGTCGGCCGAACGACGTCTTTTGTCCGGTGCTGTCCTGTCAGTTGAAAAGTGATAAAGACTGCACACGAATTTTGTCGGCCAACAACAGCCGACTGCAGAAGTGATGTAATGTGATGGTTAACTTTCTGTGTGTTTTTTCTTCTCTGAGCATGCCCAGTCTTGCTCATCTGCTGTTTGTCGGCCGAATTCTGTACTGACTGAGGAACAATAGGCCGTTCTGGTGTTGGCCAACAAAAATTTTAAAGTCTGCACCCCAGATTCTGTTTGGCCGAAAAGTCGCAGTCGGTTGTCGGAAGCATCATACTAACAAGCCGACAATCGGCCGATTGGTCGGTGGCCGAATATTTACGGCCGACAATCGCTACGTGTGTACGGGCCTTTACTAATATACAAGGCAGACCAAAATAGTACAGATTAGATTGCAGTAGCTTTGTTAGTCTATTTTGGGTATTAGAGTCACTTGCTCTATAATATTATGTTTTATTGTACTGAGTGAATAAGGGTTGTATTATCCACAGTGATCAATAGACTGAATATTATGACATATGTTCACATTTACAGTACATTTACTCTTAATCCATTGTGTAATCATGCTGTACTCTTGGATATACACTGTTTACATATGATCAATATCCTTTTATATTTGCAAATGTAATAATAAAAATCTCCCTTTAAAAAAAATAAATTACTAAGTAAACTGCTAATGCTAGGAAACAATGCCTCAATGGTCTGGGCAGCAAAGGAATGACACTATAGAAATAGGTAAATGGTTTCTTCAATTACAAGCAGAGAAACATAAAGAAGCCTTAGAAACATAAGAGGGAAAAAAACCCAAGTGGTCCATTGAGTATGTCTTTTGTTTCTAGCAATGCTGTTGCTGGGGAGTTGCTGGCATTAACAGGATTGCTAGTGTGTCATTGACTTTACTGTAAGATGTACACTATTTAATCCAACACAACTGGATTTATCAAGATGAGTGGGACTGTAACACCCTGTCCAGGATCCTGCTCCATCGTGTTTGTGTGTGTTTAACCGGTTGCCGACCGCCGCAAGTACATATACTGCGGCGGTCAGCCCCGGCCAGGCAAAGTGACGTACCGGTGCGTCATTAGCCATGGGAGCCAATAGCGGGCGGGCGTGTGCCGCCGGAGGCGCGCTCCCGCCTCGACTCGTTCACGGACACCTCAGTGCGTGTGACCGGCGGACCCGATGTCCGCCGGTCACTCGCGATCGTCCGCTGTGAAGGGAGAAAGGCAGGCGGCTAGTGTAAACAAAGCCGCCTGTCATTCTCCCCTGTGTAAAAGCACTGATCTAACGGTCCTACTATGTAGGACCGTTGATCTGTGCGGTTACACACACAGCCACATCCCTGCACAGTTAGAAGCACGCCCCTAGGGACACACTTAACCCCTCCTTCTCCAATAAAGTTAACCCCTTCACTGCGAGTGTAATTTTACAGTAACAGTGCATATGTATAGCACTGATTACTGTAGTAATGTCACTGGTACCCCCAAAAGTGTCAAAAATGTCAGTCAAGGGTCCAATCTGTCCTCTGCAATGTCGCAGTCCCGCAAAAGAAAATTGCAGATCGCCGCCATTACTCGTTAAAAAAAAAAAACAACAAAAATCTTTCCCTTAGTTAGTAAACGCACTAACTTTTGCGCAAACCAATCAAAATACGCTTATTGTGACTTTTTTTACCAAACATAGGTAGCAGAAAACAAATTGGCCAAAAATTTAAAAAAAATTTGATTTTTACATTTTTTTGGGGAGGGGGAATTTCATATAAAAAAATGTGAAAAATATTGTTATTTTTGCGAAATTGTCGCTCTTTTTTTGATTATAGCGCATGATCAAAAAATCACACAGGTGATCAAATACCACCAAAAGAAAGCTCTGTTTGTGGGGAAAAAAAGGACGTCAAATTCGTTTAGGCAATTGTCCGTTAAAGTCACGCAGTGCCGAATCGCAAAATACCCCCTGGTCAGGAAGGGGGTAAAATCTTCCGGGGCTTAAGTGGTTAAGCCTGCAATGAAGTGATCCTGGAACCAGAAAACACGCTGGCATGCATTTTACACAGGCTGAAAACCCAGGGCATTCAGAACTGAAGGTACTATGCGAGGCAACTGCCAGGATGAAAACTGGATGGACAGCAACAGCATCCTCGGAGACTATTTACACTCAAAATGTTCATGTTTGTATCCTAAAACTCTGATTTCATTAATGTGCCTTTAAAAAGGCATGTGATGAGCAATAATGAGCAGTAATCCAAGGCAACCAATCAGGGTCATAGCCTGGAGCAGTCAGTAATTAAATAATGGTTTATGATTGGCTGCTTTGGATTAATTTACTGTGCACAGTCACCTATTATAAGAAGTGAACTAATTTATCATGCAGTCACATCAGAGCCGAATCGTGCTGTGAAACTGAAGTTGCTAAAGGTTATAAGCAAGTAAATAGATAGAATCTTGCCTTACCTAGTGGCATGCCAATGCCATAGCCCTTTGTATCGAGCAGACCCCCAATCTGAGTGAGATTGCAGTTGAGCCTGCGGTGGTACTCATTCATGGTGGACTCCAGTAGAAAAGCATAGCGAGAGTTTAGGACACGCGCTATTCCCTCCTCTGTGCTCTTCACAAACACACTGGGTTGCTTTGAGTTCATGTAGTTCCACATGCGCTGGTAGGTTTGATATCGGGAATTCTAGGGAAACACAATAGTCAAAAAGATATATAGCCTGACTAAGGTGTTGCAATGGCCCTTTTAAAAATATATACTACAAAGTAGCAAAATTTATGATTGGACTAGGAAAACTACAATCAAGAACCCAACTAACTAAAACCCAAATAAATATAACTTGGCTAATGTAATTTAATTTCACTTGGAGGGTTCAATATAAGTCAAAAAGTGTTAAGTTTGTATGTAAGAATACAGATGTACAGACCTGGAAGAAGGTCATGGTGGACCCACCATGAATGGTTCCATACTCTATATTGGTTTGATCAGCAAGGTCATCAGCTGATTCTATAGGGACCTCCATTCTTTGTACGGTCAGGAAGGCAGCAAGGTTGGCAGTGTAGGAGGAGATGATGATAAGTGTGAAGGCCCACCTAGAGAGAAGCCCAGGAATATGTCAATCAATGCCATATATACCAAAACCATCACCTTCAAACTTTAGATGGGGCAGACTGTGGCCAGAAGGAGTAGAAAATGTCCTGGTGTCAGTGGGAAGAATATTGCCCTGTGGTTGGTGTCAGTGGGAGGGGTAGTGCCCCATGGTTGGTGTCAGTGGGAGGACTAGTGCTCCATGGTTGGTGTCAGTGGGGGGACTAGTGCCCCATGGTTGGTGTCAGTGGGAGGACTAGTGCCCCATGGTTGGTGTCAGTGGGAAGAATAGTGCCCTATGGTTGGTATCAGTGGGAGAACTAGTGCCCCATGGTTTGTGTCCGGTAGGAGGACTAGTGCCCCATGGTTGGTGTTAGTGGGAGGACTAGTGCCCCATGGTTGGTGTCAGTGGGAGCACTAGAGCCCCATGGTTGGTGCCAGTGGAAGCAATAGTGCCCCATGGTTGGTGTTAGTTGAAGGAATAGTTCCCTATGGTTGGTGTCAGTGGGAAGAATAGTACCCCATGGTTGGTGTCAGTGTAAGCAATAGTGCCCCATGGTTGGTGTCAGTGGGAGGAATACTGCCCCATGGTTGATGTCAGTGGATGAAATAGTCCCTCATGATTGGTGTCTGTGGAAGGAATAGTGTCCCATGGTTGGTGTCAGTGGGAGGAACAGTACCCCATCGGTAAGGACAGTGAGAGGATCAGTGCCCACGTTGTCTGTGTCAGTGGGAGGAATAGTACCCTATCGTTGGTGTCAGTGGGAGGAATAGTGCCCCATCATTGGTGTCAGTGGGAGGAATAGTACCCCATCATTGGTGTCAGTGGGAGGAATAGTGCCCCATCATTGATGTCAGTGGGAAGAATAGTGCCCCAACATTGATGTCAGTGGGAGGAATAGTGTCCCACTGTTGGTGTCAGTGAGAGGAATAGTTTTACATTGTCTGTATCAGTGGCAGAAAATATGCCCCACTGTTGCTGACAGTGGGGAAATAATGAGCCAAGGGGCAGATAAAAGCAAGCAAAGGGCCACATCTGACCACCGGCCCGCAGTTTGGAGACCACTAGCTTACACTTTTCCGTACAGAAACTCTAGTGAGACTGTATATAAAGCATGAATCTCCTTTCTAGCCATGTGGCTGTTTGTGTTAAGAATAACCTTAAATCAGATAGATTAGGTCTTTCCAAATGGAAAAAAAAGAGAAAAGGATGACCTGAGATCACTTAATCTGCAATTCTTAGCATAGTTAGATAGCTAGAGCCCCAGGCAAATGCCTCATTTGCCCTCTTCTAGTGCCTTGAGACCATTGAGGTTTGAAAAACACCATTGCAAGGATGTACTAATAATAGTTTGAATAGGCCACCATAGACAGTTATACCCTACATTCCTCGATGGCTATCCTGCAAGCTCATTAACTTCCATCCTACCAGTAGTGATACTACAGGGACTGATATATAATTAGATTAATACAATTATCATTATACGGCATTATCCTTCAGTCTGCATCAGGCCTGGCCCAGATAGCCCAAGAGAACTGAAGCATGCTGGGACATGTTGTCTTATTTTCAAAATCCTCAGCCCGAAAAGACAATTCTAATATCCCCTGCACAGAAGCAGGTAAATCCTTGCAGTATATGTAGTAGATTTTTTTTTTAGCTCTGCAAAGCTAGGATATTTTTAATTGTTTTATAGCCAAACTGTTTTTTTTTTTTTAGTTTTGGATAGGGTAGGGAAGTAATGGAACACCTGTCATGTTTTTTGTGTCCCCACTAAGGAGATTTACAGTCTTTATTTGTCCTGATGCTGACCAAAATAAAAAGTGATATAAATTCCAACATTTTACAGTTGTCACCAACTGGGGTTTTTTTTTTTTTTGAGTCGGACTATGCAGGCCAGAAGGAGTACTCGCAAACCAAATAAATAAAAATGAATTCACATTTTATTACACATATAGTTAAAAAACATAGATGCCAACATGCATCTTCTCATTTATTGCCCATGATCCCAAATACAAACAGCAACATGGATATACGTCATGGCTATGAGGTAAGCACCATACATATAAGTTCCTCAAAGGCCAACGCGTTTCGCTAAAAACATGTGCTTCCTCAGGGCTAGGGGCACAAGGATAGTGCCTTCTACAACAAAAGAATAAATCATTAATTTCAAAATGCTCTTATAATATTTCCAACACAACTCATATGTCCATAAATTCCATACTGGTAATACATCTATATATAATGTGTATCTGTGAGACCCACCTCAGAGCTATAACGGTATCAGTATCGGTCACCCATAGAGGGCACTGGGGTATATCGGAAGAGACCAATCGGAGAGGTCCTAGCACATAATAGAGGGTCCTAGCACACAGTAGAATATCATTATATATCATGTGTTCACCATTCGGCATTATTAGAGTAATTTATACCTTTCAGACTCTTACTTATTTAGTAACAGGCTGGGATCCACTCCTCTTATATACAGATGTTAAAAGGCAGATATAACATATCCCATATGGTAATATACAGGCATGGGTTCCCTGTAAAAACTTATTGACTGACAATATTATCCAGGCCCAGCAGTTATGCGATTAGCCAATTGGCAAAAAAAAAAACCCTCCATACCTGCGTTTATCTCAATTATGTTGATCCCCTCCATTAAAGTCCCTGAAGGGGGGTGGGGGGGGGAGGGAGAGAGACAGCCAGGGCTATACAGCCAGATAGGAATATTAACTCTCCCTTTGGTCTATCTTGATAGTGATTGCCCCCTTAGTATTATCCTGTCCGTCCTCCATCCAACAATCCAATGGGAAGACTAGATGAGCAAACAGGGGAATTAGCAGCAACATATCATATCACAAGTAAGTAGGCAAAAAGAGGAATATATGAAGGTCCATCACCTGTATATCCCTGCTTTCTCAACTCTCTCCAGGTGGCGTGTTGTCCCGCCATGTCAGTTCCTTAAATACACCCCCTCCACCTGGCAGTGGCACCAACGGCGTGTATTAAAGGGACTGACATGGCGGGAGAACACGCCACCTGGAGAGAGTTGAGAAAGCAGGGATACACAGGTAATGGACCTTCATATATTCCTCTTTTTGCCTTTCTACTTACTTGTGATGGGTTTGTTGAACATTGCTGCAAACTCCCCTGTCTGTACATCTAGTCTCCCCATTGGATTGATGGATGGAGGACGGACAGGATAATACTAAGGGGACCATCACTATCAAGATAGACCAAAGGGAGAGTTAATTTTCTTATCTGGCTGTATAGCCCCGGCTGTCTCTCTCCCTCCTCCCACGCCCCCCCCCCCCCTTCCCTTTAGGGACTTTAATAGAGGCGATCAACATATCTGAGATAAACGCAGGTATGGATTTTTTTTTTTTTTTGCCAATTGGCTAATCGCATAACTGCTGGGCCTGGATAATAATGATAGTCAATAAGTTTTTACAGGGAACCCATGCCTGTATATTACCATATGGGATATGTTATACCTGCCTTTTAACATCTGTACATAAGAGGAGTGGACCCCAGCCTGGTACTTAATAATTAAGAGTCTAAAAGGTATAAATTACTCTCCTAATGCAGAATGGTGAGCACATGATATATAATGATTATCTATTATGTGCTAGAACCCTCTATTAGGACCTCTCCGATTGGCCTCTTCCGATATACCCCAGCGTCCTCTATGGGTGACTGATACCATTATAACGCTCAGATGGGTCTCACAGATGCACATTATATATAGATGTATTACCAGTATTTTTTTGGATATATGAGTTGTGTTGGAAATAATATAAGAGAATTTTGAAATTCATGATTTATACTTTTGTTGTAGAAGGCACTATCCTTGTGCCCCTAGCCCTGAGGAAGCACATATTTTTAGCAAAATGCGTTGGCCTTTGAGGAACTTCTATGTATGGTGCTTATATCATAGCCATGACATATATCCATGTCATTGTTTGTATTTGGGATCATGTGCAATAAATGAGAAGATGCATGTTGGTATCTATGTTTTTTAACTATATGTGTGATAAGATGTGAATTTTTGTTTATATGGTTTGCGAGTACTCCTTCTGGCATGCATAGTCCCACCCAAAAAAAAAAAAACCCCGTTGTTTCTGCGAGTATAAAAACGACTTCTTTAATAATTCCAAGGAGTAAAATATTCCATAGAGCAACCAATGCTAAAGCGATTTCATCAACAGATGACCTTACTCATAGCTATGAGCGTTAGGGTTGATTGCTCAATTGAACTTTTTACTCCTTGGAATTAATTAAGAAGTATGAAGATTGCTGGTCTGGCACGGTGAAGTTTAGACCTTAACCTGAGAGTTGCTAATCTGGTTTCAGCACCTTAATCCCTCCTTGAACTGTATTCCAACAGGAACCCCTGTTCCAGTGAAAGCGAATTCCCCTCAGTTTTGAAAGATTTCTCCTCACTTCCTGTTGCATCTTCAGGACAGGAATGAATGAAAATATCCCCAAAACTTGAAGGGTTTTGAACTATCTCCAATTTTATTTAAAGTGAAAAAAAAGTTTGACCTAAATCTTGCCCATCCAGGTTCACTAAGTCGATGGGTTTCCTTATTTCACCAAGGATGAAACTTACCAGACCCCACTGACGCATCTTGTCGACAGTGCCCTGGGCATGACCTCTGACCCCTGCTGCATAAACCCTCCTACAGGGAACCACAGGCTGTTCCCCAGTGTGTACTGGTTCTCAAGGATGTGGTGGCGCTCACGAAGGCATGGGTGTGGGTTGTACCACTCATAGGGACTCAATCTGGTGGAGAAAGACAAAAATTTGCAATCATTAACCTGCCAGCAATACATTTTAAATAATAAGAAGGGTGGTAAAAGCACACATGCTGGTAGACCACTCTCATTATCGGTATTGAATGAGAAAGTTGACCTACTATAATCAAGGTGTAGTTGTATTATAATTGTATAAAGGTCGGGTTAAAACCTGACCAAGTAAAATATAATGACCATGTAGACAGCAACCAATTAGGTTTACATTTATGTTTTCTTTAACCTAAAATGCAATAACATCTGCAAGCCAGCTGTTTCCTAACAGGAAGGCTCGTCATTACTGGAAACTAAAGGTGGACATAGACATGCTAGGGCCCAAAATTCAAGCAAATACAACTAACCTCGACAAACATGTTTTTAAAAATCAACTGATTGGACTGAAAAATGATTGGCCAACCTGTTTGGGTATGCAAGCTGTTGGATTATAGTAGCCAACAATGGAGATTAATTTATCCACTCTGTTAGCATGGATCGTGAAGTTGATTGATCTTCACTCATTCAGACCACAGGCTAAACAAGAGAAAATCAATATATGTATGGCTACTTTAAAACTGACTTCTTCACAATGGTTACCTCGTTTCTTATGATGAAGTGTTTGGCACTGGCTGGCAGGATTGTGGACAGAGTATACTTGTCACTTGGGCCAGTGGTTCTCCATCCTTTTGGAGGTTGGGGGCACTATGAGGGGCCTGGAGACTTTGCAGTAAGCTAGGGGGAACTGTAGGTTGCTGGGAACTCTTAGGGCTGTCAGATGGTCTAAAAGCACCATGGTAGATTGAGGGGTGATACCTTAAAACTGACTTCTTCACAATGGTTACCTCACTTCTTATGATGAAGTGTTTGGCACTGGCTGGCAGGATTGTGGACAGAGTATACTTGTCACTTGGGCCAGTGGTTCTCCATCCTATTGAGACCAGGGCCTGGCAAATTGTCCAAAACCTTTCATACCCCAATAGCCAAACAAAAATTACTCACACAGTAAATGTATGGGAATACAGGATTTGTAGTAAAATGCTGGGAAGGCTCTAGATAAAGTTGGGTTTTATGATGACGAGCTGGGGGTTCTGGGGGTAGTTAGGGGACTTTGCAGCAGACTTGGTGGTCCTGTAAGGGATGAGGTTTCTGGAGGGAGCTGAGGGAAACTGTGGGTGATGGGGTCTCTCCAGGAGGCTGGGGTCTTTGTAAGTGCACACTTTTGGAGGTTGGGGAGCACCATGAGGGGCCTGGAGGCTTTGCAGCAAGCTAGGGGGAATGTAGGTTGCTGGGGGGCACTGTGGACTCTTAGGGCTGGTTGAGGGGTGCTTTTGGCCACTATGGGAAAATGGGGGACACTAAAGTAGCTTGGAGGCACTGTAGGAGGTTTATGAGATCTGCAGCTGACTGGAGGCCCAGGTAAGTTAGGTTTCTCACCTATGTATGGTCAGGAGCTCCAGGGTTCATGTCTGCTTTAGAGTAAACAAACGTTGTTATTGTTTTTATATCTTAAGAAGTACTGGCATAGGTCCTGGAGCCTGGAGACTTTGTAGAGCTTTGGGAAGGATAGATCCTTCCTTCCTAGGTCTACATCTGACCTGTTAGCCAGACCTCAGTATTATTCTCAGCTGCTAGGGTCTCTCTTCCTCTCATACTCTCTGCTGTGGGTGCCGTATGAAAAGGATGACTGCTGCAAAAACACTAATAAGGTACCAGAGCTGCCTATTTGTTTTGGGAATTAAGGGAACCTGGTTAATAAGGAATGGAGTTGAGCTTATTGAGTAGCTCAGACAAGCAGATGTTTTGTCGTGATTTATGCTATACATTTGCTGTACAAAGCCCTCCTGCATTGACAAACCTACTTGGAATGTTTCCGGGTGTCCCTATTTCATCCTTGGTTTACTGATGCCCAATAACAGAAGATTTGGTCACCCTACAAAGATCACTTTTTTGTGCTGAATGAGCACAAATATTTTGAAACTGGAATGACATTTTGAGTCTTTATCTATGCAAGAAAATAATTATTATAAAAATGAAAGAAAGAAAATGACACGATGAACTAAAAATATATTTGTAATTGAATAGCTTATTTTTATCTGCTACATTTTCTCAGGTAGTGCTTCAAAAGCCAGATTAGTATGTTGTGTTTTTTTATTTTTTACCCAATTTTTCCATAGTTTTGGCGCGACAGTGCAGGGCCGCCCATTCACTTGAATTTTTTTCAGCTGATTGTGGCTCTTTTTTGAACAGTGCATTTTGATCGTTTCTCAGATATTTTGTAGTGTGAGTAATTTCCCATTTTTTTTTTTTTTTTGCATTTGGGATGCAATTACGAAGGAATGGCACCCAAATGCGTGTTGCATATTTTGGTGCATTTTTGGCCTGTTCTGAAAATGCGTGCAGAAATATGTGTTTCTGTGCGCGTTTCCTCTATGCTCAGGTGTAAATGGGGCATTAGAGTGTGTCAGATGCTAAATAGTTATTGCAATGGGTAATTTTTCTATATACAAGTACATTATGTGTTTTTTTGTAGTTTTGTGTCTGTTTTGACTAATATATTGTATTTGAATGTTTAGTGGTTTTGCATGCAGTATTTGTAAAGTCTCCTGAAGAAGCCATAGTCTGGTGAAACATGTAGAGGTGAAGTTACTGTATCTTCATTGTAAAAGCTGTATGGATATTCCTTGATGGTTTTACTACTAAATTTCTACTAGTTTTACATTTTTATAATACAATTAGAATTGTTATATATTCATTTGTTGCCACCTTTAAAATCCAGTCTTTGCTCTTAATATACACTATATTTTCAAAACTATTGGGACGCCTGCACTTGAAGTTTAATGGCATCCCAGTCTTAGTCCGTTCTAGTTCAATATTAAGTTGGTCCACCCTTTGCAGCTATAAAAGCTTCAGCTCTTCTGGAAAGACTGTCCACATGGTTTAGGAGTGTGTCTATGGGAATGTTTGACCATTCTTCCAGAAGCGCATTTGTGAGGTCAGGCACGAGAAGGCCTGGCTCGCAGTCTCCACTCTAATTCCCCCCAAAAGTGTTCTATTGGGTTGAGGTCAGGACTCTGTGCAGATTCCTCCACCCCAAACTCGCTTATCCATGTCTTTATGGACCTTGCTTTGTGCACTAGTCCAAATCATTTGGTGGAGGTGGGATTATGGTGTGGGGTTGTTTTTCAGGGGTTGGGCTTGGCCCCTTAGTTCCAGTGAAGGTAATTCTTAAGGCGTCAGCATACCAAGACGATTTCATGCTCCCAACTTTGAGGAACAGTTTGGGGATGGCACCTTCCTGTTCCAACGTGCCTGCGCGCCAGTGCACAAAGCAAGGTCCATAAAGACATGGATGAGCGAGTTGGGCCTCACAAATACGCTTCTAGAAGAATGGTCAAACATTCCCATAGACACACTTCTAAACCTTGTGGACAGCCTTCCTAGAAGAGTTGAAGCTGTTATAGCTGCGAAGAGTGGGCCAACTCAATATTGAACCCTACAGACTAAGACTGGGATGTTATTAAAGTTCATGTGCATGTAAAGGACGGCGTCCCAATACTTTGGGTATTATAGTGTATATTTTTTGACACTTTTGTATCTTTTTGCACCTTGCGCTTTATATACAACTTGTACTTTGATATTTGTAAGTGTCATTTTTGGACATTCTGCATATAGATTCCCATTGTTTTGTTTGCACTTAAAAGGTTTATATATGTTTGTTATACTCTATATAGCGCAGCACTTGCTCATTTATGCAGTGCAAAGGCCTGTCTGACTGGATACCAATTGAAGTGTTTAGGTTTGGGCTATATTATACACTTTTGGTAAAGTTGAAGGAGACAGGGCCATCTCACTGAATGGGCACGCTGGGCAGTTGACCCAGCCCCAGCCAAGCATTAGTCCTGATTTCCATGTGCATCCCGCCACCAAACATGTGGCAGGGTGGAAAGCGCCTGTCGACCCTGCGCTGTTGTGAGGCCACTTGGGCTGTGGAGGGGGAGCCCGCAACTGCAGGAATGCCTGTCTGCCTCCCCAGGAACAGGCACACACAGGACAGTCGAGTCTGAATCCTGTCCGTGTGTGTGTTCACCGGACCCAGCCGCCCAACGTGGAAGCTGTCATTAGCCTGGCACTGCTGTACCAATAAATATTGGCTTAGCGACAATTTGCAATTTTATTCTTGTGGGTGATTGTGTAGGCGGTGCCTCAGTGCACTGCATTGCCCGGGACCCTTTAATGCTCTTAAGATGGCATTGGAAGGAGATTGTACAATCTGAGTTGGGTGGTGCAGGCAGCAGGACAGGTAAGTATTAACATTTTTTTGCAGGGAGTTCTTTTATTCATATTGATAGTTGCTTTAAGAGTAAGATAACATTCAGTACTAATCTACAGAGCATTGTACAACAGACCTAACAAGAGGGACAGAGGGATTTGGATCTGAAAGAGGGACAGCTGGGAGCCGAGCCGTGTCACTCCTATAGTATCTGGAGTTAAGATGTTTTTATGCAGCCCTCCGAATAAGCATCTGCACAGCTCAGCGAAGACAATTATTCACAGCGCACCTCCTTGAACACCATCATCCCCTGGACAGCATGATCATCAACATGCAAATTTACTATCATGCTCTCGGGACTTTGATGAATAGGCCCCATAATCTTTTACAGTACACTGACTTTTCCATTTCAGCCGCCTTTTTCTCTCACTAGTCTGATGTTACTGCCACGGCAATGGATGTTTTGGAACCTAAATAGCCTGAGATCAATACATTATTATACCTGGTGTGACAGATAAACCTATGGGATGGAGTGCTTGTTGAAGAGAATATACTTTTAGGGGCTTGTGTCATTTTGGGAGATTAAAAATATGGTGCAAACAAAGAGAAAAGAGTCTGAAAGACAGGCGCTGACATTTTTCTGTTTTACTGTGTAAGGTTTAACTACTTGCCATCCGGGGCAATTCTGACACTTTGCTCCTATGTGTAAAAATCTACTTTTTTTGCTGAAAAACTACTTAGAACCCCCCTTAATATCATATATATATATATATATGATATTAAGGGGGGTTCTAAGTAGTTTTTCAGCAAAAAAAGTATATATATATATATATATATATATATATTTTTTTTAGCAGAGGCCCTATAGAATAAAATGGTGCGTGTTGCAATTTTTGTATGTCACATGGTATTTGCGTTTATAAAACCAATTGCTGACCAGCCACCGTAGTTTTACTGTGGCAGGTCAGCTCTTTTACGAGAAACGACATACCTGTATGTCACTTCATGTAATAGACTGTTGAGGCGCGTGCCAGAGGGGGAGCCAATCAGCAGGTCCAGCTGATGCGCTGTCCGCCAGCCACCCCCATGGAGACAGAACTGCGGTCTGCCTGTGTAAACAAGGCAAACCGCCGTTCTGTCCCAGATGAACACAGAGATCCTGTGTTCCTACTATTGAGTCCATCCCCCACGCAGTTAGAAAGCAATCCCTAGGAGTAAACTTAACCCTTTTTATGGCCCCTGGTGTTAACCCCTTCCCTGCCAGTGTCATTAGTACAGTAACAGTGCATATTTTTAGCACTGATTACTGTAGTAATGTCATTGGTCCCATCAAAAGTGTCAGTTAGGGGTCCGATCTGTCTGCTGCAAGGTCGCAGTCCTACTAAAAATCGCTGATCTCCGCCATTACTAGTAAAAAAATAAAAATGACATAACTCTATCCCCTAGTTTGTAGACGCGATAATTTTTGCGCAAACCAATCAATATACACTTATTGGGATTTTTTTTTTACCAAAAATATGTAGCAGAATACATATTTGCCTAAAATGATGAAAAAATTAAGGTTTTTTATTGGATATGTTCTATAGCAATTTTTTCAGAATAGTTTTTTTTTTTGTTTAAAGCGCAAAAAATAAAAACCGCAGAGGTGATCAAATACAACCAAAATAAAGGTCTATTTGTGGGGGAAAAAAGGACATCAATTTTATTTGGGTACATTGTTGCATGACCAAGGAATTGTTAGTTAAAGTAATGCAGTGCCGTATCGCAAAAAATGGCCTGATCATTAAGGGGGTAAAACTTTCCGGTCCTTAAGTGGTTAGAAAAAAACAAAACACTAAGGTTAGGCCAACTACGTGGCTTAAAATTCTCCATAGGTGAAGCTTTATATACCTTTACAGGTTACTAGTGTAGAGTTGCACAGGAGGTCTGATGCTAGAATTATTGCTCTTGCTCTGACGTTCCCGACAATACCTCACATGTGTGGTGCGAATCACTGTTTACATATGCGTGCAGGAGTAACGTACTTGTTCGCATTAGCACATAAGTCCCATTACTCTGGCAGTCAGTGGGAAGAATGCTCCTTACATTGGGGGTTAGTGGAAAGAACATTCCTCGTATTGGTGTTCAATGGGAAAAATGCTTCCTGTACAGATAGCTCAAAGATCATTTGTGTCAGTGGTTACTTATCTGAGACTGGTAGTCAATGAGAGAAGGCTCCGTTTAAATTGGTGGTAATTGGAAAGAGCCCTATATCTCGGGTGGTCAGTGAAAAGAACGCTCTTTACATTGGGGGTTAGAGGAAAGGATGCTCTGTACATTGGTGGCCAGTGGAAAGAATGTTTCTGACATTCGTGGTCAATGTGAAGAATGCTTTCTGTACAGATAGCTCTAAGATTATTTGGTGTCCTTGGTTACTTATCTGAGATTGATAGTCAATAGAGAAGGCTCCATTTAAATTGGTGGTAATTGGAAAAAAGTCCCATTACTCTGACAGTCAGTGGGAAGAATGCTCCTTGCATTGGGTGTTAGTTGAAAGGACGCTCCATACATTGGTGGCCAGTGGAAAGAATGTTCCTCACATTGGTGGTCAATGGGAAGAATGCTTACTTTACAGGTAGCTCAAAGATCACTTGTGTCAGTGGTTACTTATCTGAGATTGGTAGTCAATGGGAAAAGGCTCCTTTTAAATTGGTGGTAATTGGAAAGAGTCCCATTACTCTGGAAATCAGTGGGGAATAATGCTCCTTACATTGGGGGTTAGTGGAAAGGATGCTCCATAAATTGGTGGCCAGTGGAAATAATGTTCCTCACATTGGTGATCAATGGGAAGAATGCTTCCTGGACAGACAGCTTAAAGACCATTGGTGTCAGTGGTTACTTATCTAAGAATGGTTGTCAATGAAAGAAGGCTCCCCTTAAATTGTTGGTAATTAGAAAGAGTCCTATTCTCTGGTGATCAGTGAGATGAATGCTCCTTACATTGGGGGTTAGTGGAAAAGATGCTCTGTACATTGGTGGCCAGTGGGAAGAGTATTCCTCACATTGGTGGTCAATGGGAAGAATGCTTCCTTTACAAATAGCTCAAAGATCATTGGTGTCAGTGGTCACTATCTGAGATTGGTAGTCAATGGGAAAAGGCTCCATTTAAATTGGTGGTAATTAGCTGAAATTTCTAATTTCTTAAGGAAACCCTAGCAACCTCTGGGGGAACCTTGGTTGAGAAAGACTGGTCTAACTGGAGGTCAGATCTCAGCAGCTAAAAAAGGAATTTGGAGATTTGAAGGAGCCTGAAAGCAGTAAAAGGTGCATGTTTCAATTGATTTTTTTAAAACAGTTTAGTGTTGCTTTAATGATATCTAATTGTATCATAGCTATTGTATCATAAAACGACTTTGTTATATTTTATTTCAAAAAGCATTAATAAAATAGTTCCATTATGCAAAGAGAGATCAGTCCTTCTGGTATTGCATATTGTCAACATTTGACAATCTGCATTGTCTATGAGTCTTATAGACTTCCAACATTGCCCATTTTGTAATTGATTACTATTGTTTGAATGCAAATTTTCTGACACGTTTCATTTAGGCAAAGTCAACTTCTTCAGAGGAAGATATAATGCCAGGACATAAATCTACAAAAGTATTTAATAGTGGAAATCTATACGACTTTTAGACAAAGCTGATTGCTGAGTGTTAATATGTAATATCCGAAAAACTGATCTCTTTGCACAATGCAGCTGAGTTCTTTTTTAATGCTTTTAACGATTTTGTTCAATAAAATATAACTAAGGGGTTCAATAATTTAATACTAGAATGGATTTGTTTGTACGCATTAGATACAATTAAAGTCCCAATTCTCACGCTATGAGAAAAATACATTTTTACAAAAGACGTGGGTATTGTACAACTAAACACATGGGGACAGGGCCACTGATGGGGGGGGGGGGGGCACCAGTCCTCCTGTAGGGGGCCCGGACTCAAAGGGGGGCCACAACAGCACAGGGAATCAGTGCGGTCGAGCGGAGGGGAAATTACAGAAGAAAGCCCTGTGCGGCTCTCTGCAGCAGCTGAACTCCAGTTTTTCCCCCTCCTGCCAGCTTTCAGCTGCTGCTGGGAGAGAAACAGACACAGGGCATAGTTTCTGTAATTGCTTCTCTGACACTGATCCCCCTCCCTGTTCTGCCTGCTTCTGATCCGCCCCCCCCCCTTGTGTGCCCTCTTTCCCTACCCCCCCCCCCCGCAGCGCTGAAGGCCTGTCCTGTAAAAAACATAACAATATGTTAAGTATAAAAATAAAAATAATAAAAATAATAATTAAACATTGTAATAAATAATTTTTAAAATAAAATGATTGTAAACATTTTTAACATTACAAAAAAAAATTACAATGTTTTTTTTTTTTTAAATGTAAAAAACAATTAAAAAGGGCTAATTCACGCAGTTTCTCTGTTATGTTTGTGTCCGCTAATAATAATACATCTTTAACCACTTCTGGACCGGAAGGATTTGCCCCCTTAAAGACCAGGCCATTTTTTGCAATACAGCACTGCGTTACTTTAATGGAAAATTGCACGGTCGTGCGACGCTGTACCCAAATAAAATTGATGTCCTTTTTTCCCACGAATAGAGCTTTCTTTTGGTGATATTTGACCACCTGTGTGATTTTTTATTTTTTGTGCTTTAAACAAAAAAAGAGCAACAATGCTGAAAAAAACAACAACAAAAAAAAACAATATTTTTCACTTTCTGCTATATAACATTCCACCAGAAAAAATGTAAAAATATATTTTTTTCATCCTTTTAGGCCAATTTGTATTCTGCTACATATTTTTGGTAAAACAAAAAAACCCCAATAAGTTTATTTTGATTGGTTTGCGCAAAAGTTATTGCTTCTACAAACTAGGGTAAAGATTTATGTCATTTTTATTATTACTATTTTTTTTTTACTAGCAATGGCGGCGATCTGCGATTTTTGCCGTGACTGCAACATTGCGGCGGACAGATTGGACCCATAACTGACATTTTTGACACTTCTGGGGGGACCAGTGACATTACTACAGTAATCAGTACTAAAAATATCCACTGTTACTGTACTAATGACACTGGCAGCGAAGGGGTTAAAAATACCAACAAAAATGGCTGCACTCCAACAGATATAATGATGCTTCTTTATTAAGCCAACGGACAGTCAATACGGGATACAAAAAGGTAGACGCTTTTCACACGTAAAGTCGCGCTTGTTCACCCCCCAAAGGGATGGGGTTAACCCAGGGGTGATCAAAGGGTTAAGTGTACGCCTAGGGGGGTGTTTTCTAACTGTATGGGGGAGGGACTTGTGAAATTAACATAGAGACCTGTGATCCTATATAGGAGGATCACAGGCGCTCTTTGATAATTTCAGAGAGAACAACGGTCTGCTGTTCTCTCTCAGCGGGGAGCGATCGTCATCCCCGCCGCCTAGTGGGGGCGGGCGCGCGCTCGCCCCCAGGACCGCTCCCGCTGTACAGATACGGCGATTCGTGCAGCCGAGCCAGTCTGCCGCAGTATGTATGTGGCGGGCGTTCGGCAAGCAGTTAAACATTATATACATACCTTTTTCCTTAATGTTTTGGTGGGGTTGTGTGACCTCAGGTCTTCCTATGTTGAAAGGAAGGTCCAGAATCCTACTACATAATGATGTGGCAGATTTTCCTTCGCTGCTGCATTCTCCTCTAAGCCCAGGCTGGTGTGGTACTATACCCCCAGGGGGCAGATCAAAGGAAGAGGTTTGAATGACACTGTTCATCATTCATCTGGGCAGACAAGCAGAAAAGAATTGGAGAGGAGTGCCGGGGACAGAGGCGTAACTAGAACCCTTAGGGCCCCGGTGCAAGAAACCATGAAGGGCCCCCCAGACCCCTGGCTGGGGCCCTTCCCATTGATCCTGGAGCCCTTTACTTTCGTTGTGGGACCCTTTCAAAGGTTCTGCAGTGGACCCCTTCCTGCCATCTTGGGGCCTCCCCACAGTGGTGGAAGAATGCCAAGGCCCGGTAGCAAGTGTGACCTTTGCGATCCTGGAAGTTCACCCACTGGTGTCAGTAGTTTTTTTTTTTTTTTTTTTGGGTATTTTAATTGTATTATTTTTTATAATTGTATTTAATTTTTTTACAATGTCACTGACTATGACTCTGTCCATTCAGAAAAGGAAGGAGCTGGTAAATTACATATTTACCGACCCCTTCCTGGTTCTCTATTGTGACACATCCCCTTGCAGCAGCCGGCAGGAGAGGGAAGGGAGCACAGTGGGGGGGGGGGCAGTACAATAGGGGGGGGGCAGGGGAGCACACAGGGGCCCAGAGACAGCAGAACACAAGTGAACTGCATAGGAGGGGTGGCAGCATACAGAGGAACCAATCTCCTCCATTTTCCTCCTGCAGCTACAGGAGGAAAAAGGAGGACAGTGATTTCTCTACATGCTGCCCCCGCCGCCCCTCCTATCCAGGTGTACAGGGGAGCCGCACAGGCCCCCAGGAGCATGTAGCCCGGATTTCAGTTGCAACCACTCTAGTTACGCCCCTGGCCGGGGAGGAGATGAGTATTGCATATATTTTTCTTTTTTTAATGCACTGGAGCACTGAGTATTTTGCGGTGGCTGCAACAGAAGAAGTGGAGCACTAAGGGGTTGATTTACTAAAGACAAATAAGCTGTTCACTTTGCAAAGGAAGGGCATTTTCCCCAGAGTGTTGTGAATGTGGTGAAATTTCACTTTGCAAAGAATACCCAATCACTTGCAAGACACAAAACAAAACTGGAAAAAAAAGGCATTTTTTTCTTGCTCATGATTGGATGATGGAAGTCAGCATAGCTTCACCACATTTACTAAGCTCTGGGGAAAGTTCCCTTGCAAAGAGTAATTTCCCTTACAAAGTGAACACTCTATTTGTGTTTATAAAATGAACCCCACTATCACTTTGCTCTGGATGACAACAGGGGTTTATTTACTAGAGGCAAACAAAATGCTCACCTTTGTAGGGGAAGTTGCACCTTGCAAAGGGATTTTACCCAGAGCTTAGTTAATGAGGTGAAATCCCACATTGCACAGAATACCCAATCACTTGCAAGAAAGATAAAAAATAAATTTTGCTTGCACATGACTGGATAATGGAAGTCAGATGTGCTTCAACTCTTTCACTAAGCTCTGGAGAAAGTTCCCTTGCAAAGTGTAACTAGCAGTGGCAGCCCATCCATTGGGGGCGCAGGGGCGCCGCCCCCCCATCCATGCGTCCGGCCCCCTAATCTACATGCCGGACGCATGTATTCCAATGGGGATTTTTTTTTTTTTTTTGAAGCACGTGATTAGAGCCCAGAGGCTCTAATAGGCTTAAAAAAAAGGCGTGCTCGGGCTGCAGAGCACTGCGCCCTGAGCCCACCCAGTTGTGTGACAATAGCGAATAAATATTCTATATTGCCAGACTGATTCTCCTCCTGGCCAATCAGGAAGCCGGTCCTGAGACCCTTTTCCCAATTGGTTGAAAGGAGAAGCCATGCTATTGGCTAAAGAGGGGGAGGAGGGAGGAGACGCAGGGGAAGCCCACGGAGCAGACTGAGGGGGAAGCCGCCGCCACCACTGCCTGCCCAGGGTGAGTGAGCCGGTGACCGGGGGGGTTAGGTTTGCGGGCTGGAGCTGGTGTGGTCCGGGGAGGTATGGTGTGGTCCGTCTGACACCCCCCCCCCCCCCCAGCCTATGGATCACCAGCCGCCTGGTTAGCCTTGCCAGGTGAACACTCCATTTGTCTTCAGTAAATCAACCCCTTCGTCACTTTGCTCTGGATGGGCAAGAAGACATGGGGGTTGATTGACTAAAGGCAAGTGAGCTGTTCACTTTGGAAGGGAAGGTACACTTTGCAAGTGATTTGTTTCCAGAGATTAGTGAATGTAGTGAAATTTCACTTTGCAAAGAATACATAATTACATGCAAGGAAATATTAAAAAAAAACAAAAAACAGCATTTTTAGTTGCACATGATTGGATGATGAAAATTAGCACAGCTTCATCTCATTTACTAAGCTCTGGGAAAATCCCCTTGGAAAGTGCAAATTATCTTGTAAAGTGAACTGTCTATTTCTCTTTAATAAATCAACCCCACTGTCTCTTAAATAAGTGTTTTCTGCAGTTGTATATTTAGCTGTTGGGCCAGATATAAATGAGTGGAAACTGGATATGAATGAGTGAACGCGTATTTTGTGCGGTGCTTGTTGTTTACTCTTCCCGTGTTTCATCCGGCATCTAAACTCCAAACAGAACTGTGTGGGGAAATTAGCCGTGTTTCATGCCTCGGGGTTCTGATGTCTCACATTCGGCAACCTAACAAGTTTTAATTTATCAGACGTACATCCGAATAGGTCAAATATATTGTAAATCTAAATAGGGCTTTCGTAAGCAAAAGCTCCAATTTATTCCTAACCCGTTCTTTGCCGGAGAGACGTTTTCTCTGTTACATCGTATCAGGGTCGATGTATGAAAAACCAAAGAAAATGAAAAGGTCTGTGCTGTCTTTTACCAGAAGGAACTATTATTTTCGGCAACCATTCCTAAACTCTGTTAACAAAAAAAAAAAAAAATATATATATATATATATATATATATATATATATATATATATATATATATATATATATATATACACGAAATTGTCAAAAGTATTGAGACACCTGCCTTTACCCCAGGGATATGAAAACTGGGGCCCTCCAGCTGTTGCAGAACTATAAGTCCCAATGAGCATAGAAAGCCTCCGACAGCCACAATCATGACACGCAAAGGCATGATGGGACTTGCAACAGCTGGAGGGCCACAGTTTTCACATCTCTGCTTTACACGCACATGAACTTTGATGGCATCTCAGTCTTAGTCTGTAGGGTTCAATATTGAGTTGGCCCACCCTTTGCAGCTATAACAGCTTCAAGTCTTCTGGAAAGGCTGTCCACAAGGTTTAGGAGTGTGTCTATGGGAATGTTTGAGCATTCTTCCAGAAGCGTATTTGTGAGGTTTGGCACTGATGTTCGACAAGAAGATCTGGTTCACAGTCTCCACTTTAATTAATCCCAAAGGTGTTCTATCAAGTTGAGGTCAGGCCAGTTAGATTCCTCCACCCCAAACTCGCTCACCCACGTCTTCATGGACCTTGCTTTGTGCACTGGTCCAAAACAATTTGGTGGAGGGGGGATTAAGGTGTGGGGTTGTTTTTCAGGGGTTGGGCTTGGCCTCTTAGTTCCAGTGAAGGGAACTCCTAAGATCAAAGCATACCAAGACATTTTGGACAATTTCATGTTCCCAACTTTGTGGGAACAGTTTGGGGATGGCCCCTTCCTGTTCCAACATGACTGCGCACCACTGCACAAAGCAAGGTCCATAAAGACATGGATGAGCGTGTTTGGGGTGGAGGAAATTGAATGGCCTGCACAGACTCCTGACCTCAACCCAATAGAACACCCACCTTTGGGAAGAATTAGAGTGGAGGCTGTGAGCCAGGCCTTCTCATCCACATCAGTGCCTGACCTCACAAATGTGCTTCTGGAAGAATGGTCAAACATTACCATAGACACACTCCTAAATATTGTGGACAGCCTTCCCAGAAGAGTTGAAGCTATTATAGGTGGGCCAATATAGAAACTCAATATGGAACCTTACGAACTAAGACTGGGATGCCATTAAAGTTCATCCGCGTGTAAAGGCAGGCGTCCCAATACTTTTGACAATATAGTCTGTGTGTGTGTGTGTGTGTGTGTGTGTGTGTATACAAACATTATCTCACAAAAGTGAGTACACCCCTCACATTTTTGTAAATATTTTATTATATCTTTTCATGTGACATCACTGAAGAAATTACACTTTGCTACAATGTAAAGTAGTGAGTGTACAGCTTGTATAACAGTGTAAATTTGCTGTCCCCTCAAAATAACTCAAGACACAGCCGATAATGTCTAAACCGCTGGCAAAAAAAGTGAGCACACCCCTAAGTTAAAATGTCTAAATTGAGCCCAAAGTGTCAATATTTTTGTGTGGCCACCATTATTTTCCAGCACTGCCTTAACCTCACAGGTTGCCATTGGAGTCCTCTTCAGCTCCTCCATGATGACATCACGGAGCTGGTGGATGTTAGAGACCCTGCACTCCTCCACCTTCCATTTGATGATGCCCCACAGATGCTCAGTAGTGGTTGTCTTGGAGGTATGTTTGGGGTCTTTATCATTTTGGAATATTGCCCTGTGGCCCAGTCTCTGAAGGGAGGGGATCATGCTCTGTTTCAGTATGTCACAGTACATGTTGGCATTCATGGTTCCATCAATGAACTGTAGCTCCCTAGTTCCGGTAGCACTCATGAAGCCCCAGACCATGACACTCCGACCACCATGCTTGACTGTAGGCAAAACACACTTGTCTTTGTACTTCTCACCTGGTTGCCGCCACACGCGCTTTACACCATCGGAACCAATTAGGTTTATCTTGGTCTCATCAGACCACAGGACATGGTTCCAGTAATCCATGTCCTTAGTCAGCTTGTCCTCAAAAAAAAATTGTGGGCTTTCTTGTGCATTATCTTTAGAAGAGGTTTCCTTCTGGGGCCACAGCCATGCAGACCAATTTGATGCAGTGTGCTGGGTATGGTTTGAGCACCAACAGGCTGACCCCCCACCCCTTCAACCTCTGCAGCAATGCTGGCAGCACTCATACGTTTATTTCCCAAAGACAACCCCTGGATATGACGCTGATCACATGCATTCAACTTCTTTGGTGAGGCCTGTTCTGAGTGGAACCTGTCCTGTTAAACTGCTGTATGGTCTTGGCCACCGTGCTGCAGCTCAGTTTCAGGGTCTTGGCAATCTTCTTATAGCCTAGGTCATCTTTATGTAGAGCAACAATTCTTTTTTTCTGACTCAGAGAGTTCTTTGCCATGAGGTATCATGTTGAACTTCTGGTGACCAGTATGAGAGAGTGAGAGTGATAACACCAAATTTAACACACCTGCTCCGCATTCACACCTGAGACCTTGTAACACTAACGAGTCACATGACACCAGGGAGGGAAAATGGCTAACTGGGCCCAATTTGGACATTTTCACTTAGGGGTGTACTCACGTTTGAAACTGAATGGGTGTCCCCGTGCTTTGGAATGGAAAATATATATAAATAGTAGGGGAAATTGTGCCCTCGTGTGGCAAAATCAATGAGTAAAAATTATGAAATAGATAAAAAATGAACAATATGGGGCTGCTGCTGACATTAAGGTGTGTGCCTTTAAATAGAAAAGAATGGTGAGTGTCAGCGCTGCTCCTCTAAATAAACCACAATTAAATCTACCTGTGCATAGTTTAAACCATCAAATGCATAATTAGTGCATAAAGTGCATAGCGCAAAAAGTCCATAAATTGCCGATGCTGGACTTCAACTGTTGGTGAATAATTCCATGCTCTTTCAGTGTATAATTCGTGCTCCCCTTTGTGTCCCCACTCACCGGAACTAAAGAGTAAATAGATTTTTCTAGATGGTAAATTTCACAAAGCTGGTATATGTATCAATCAGCGGATAACTTTGCCAGACTCTGTTCCTTATGAGCTCTCCTCCACAGGTGTACATAAAAGGAATAGACTCTCCATAGTGAAATACTGGTGTCGCGGCTCACTGTGCCGGGATCGGAGCCGCCTGGGTAGTCGGGGACGTCCCTGGTTACCCAGGCGGCTCCAATCCCGGTACAGAGAGCCGGGGAGGGTGTACTCATTTTTGTGAGATACTGTGTGTGTGTGTGTATATATATAGAGAAATAGATATATATTTATTTATATATATATATTATTGATATGGTACCAGTGTGTTTAGACATGTAATTGAATCCTCCGCTGCTTTTTTTTTTTCCTGCAAGAACATGTATAGTTTTTCTTTAGAATGTTAGAATGTATATTATTTCCTACTTTCCTGTTTTACACAGTTTATTTTTCTTTCTTTAGTTTTTTTTTTTTCAGCCACTCAATATAATGACAAATTGCTAGTTCTTTTTGGTGTTAGTGGAGCAATTATTGGCTTCAGTCAGACAAAAGCAATTGATCTGCAGAATTTCTCTGTTTGCAGAGAAAAGGTCAGTCCAGTCGTCAAAAAAACAAGAATCCAAGATGTTCAGGACTGATGAATAAGAGGAAAATCATCAGGCAGCATTGACAGTAAAATCTCACGTCCCGTCTTTATACCACATTAAATTGTACAGAGTTAAAAACAGAGCCTTGGAGACTCTAATTGTCTGTTTGTCGAGTATAAGTAAGTAGACTTCACGCAGTGCCACATGTGAAATATATACAAATAAGTCTCCCGTAAAAAGGGTAAATGATCTCCAGATATACAGTATGTCATATTAGACAGTAAGCTGGAAAGTAAAAGCCCAAACCTCTGATGTCTTACAATTGGATTAGTTGTTTTCTATACATTTCTCATGCAGTAAATAGGATTTGGAGGGGGGGTTAGTCAGTGCCGGCGGCCATCTTGATGTCGGCAATGGAGGTGGTTAGGCAGAGAGTTGCCTGGTATTGATTTGCGCTGTTCATAGCAGTGTGTATGCACTGATTTGTGAGTGTCATTTTAAATATTGAAGAAATGTTTTTACTGAACGGAGAGTAATATGAGTCCCTATTCTTCTTTCATTAATTAAAAAACGCTTCTTATGTGAGTGGAGTCCCCGTGGAACAGTGGGAGCCACCTGTGCAGAAGTGAATTTGGGGCCATTCTGTTTTCAGCCCGTGAAGGGGGCAAAAGCACATATGATTATTGATTAACCATCAGGGTCTAATCTGGAGGTGAGCAGTGCATCCGGAAAGTATTCACAGCGCTTCATTTTTCCACATTGTGTTATGTTACAGCCTTGTTCCAAAATGGATTACATTTTTTTTTCCTTAAAATTCCATAAACAATACCCCATAATGACAATGTGAAAGAAGTTTGTTTGAAATCTTTCCAAATTTATTAAAATAAAAAAATGTAAAAATCCCATTTACATACAGTAGGTATATACAATCTTTGCTCAATACTTTGTTAAAGCTCCTTTGGCACCAATTACAGCCTCAAATCTTTTTGAGTATGAAGCTACAAGCTTGGCACACCTATTTTTGGGCACTTTCTCCCATTCTTCTTTGCAAGACCTCTCAAGCTCCATCGCATAGGTGCACAGCCATTTTCAGATCTCTTCAGAGATGTTCAATCAGGTTCAAGTTTGGGCTCTGGCTGGGCCACCCAAGGAAATTCACAGAGTTGTCCCATAGCCACTCCTTTGTTATCTTGGCTGCGTGCTTAGGGTCATTGTCCTGTTGAAAGATGAACCTTCGCCCCGGTCTAAGGTCCAGAGCGCTCTGGAGCTGGTTTTCATCAAGGATGTCTCTCTAAATTGCTGTATTCAGCTTTCCCTCGATCCTGACAAGTGTTCCTGCCACAGAAAAACATCCCCACAGAATGATGCTGCCACCACCATTTTCACTGTAGGCATGGTACTGGCCAGGTGATCAGCAGTGCCTGGTTTCCTCCAGACATGGCGCTTGCAATTCAGGCCAAAGAGTTCAATCTTTGTTTCAACAGACCAGAGAATTTTGTCTCTGATGGTCTGAGAGTCCTTCTGGTGTCTTTTGGCAAACTCCAGGTGGGCTGTCATGTGCCTTTTACTGAGCAGTGGCTTCCGTCTGGCCACTCTACCATACAGGCCAGATTGGTGGAGTGCTACAGAGATGGTTGTTATTCTGGAAAGTTCTCCTCTCTCCACAGAGAAATGCTGGAGCTCTGTCAGAGTGACCATCGGGTTCTTGGTCACCTCCCTGACTAAGGCCCTTCTGCCTTGATCACTCGGTTTTGCCAGGCGGCCCGCTATAGGAAGAATCCTGGTGTTTCCAAACTTCTTCCATTTATGGATGATGGAGGCCGCTGTCCCTTGCCCAGATCTGTGCCCCAATACAATTCTGTTTCAGAGGTCTACAGACAATTCCTTGGACTTCATGGCTTGGGTTGGGCTTTGACATGCACTGTTAACTGTGTTACCTTATATAAACTTATGTATGCCTTTCCAAATCATGTCCAATCAACTGAATTTACCACAGGTAGACTCCAATGGGGTTGTAGAAACATCTGAAGGATGATCAGTGAAAACAGGATGCAGCTGAGCTCAATTTTGAGTGTCATGGCAATACACTTCTTTCACATTGTCACTATAGGGTATTGTTTCTAGAATTGTGAGGAAAATAATGATTTTAATCAATTTTGGAATAAGGCTATAACATAACAAAATGTGGAAAAAGTGAAGCACTGTGAATACTTTTCAGATGCATTGTATTGTTTATGGGAGGTGTATGCATAGGTAGCAGTGGTGATCAGCTATAGAAGATATTGGTGCATGGAGATATTTAGACAAGCGGATAATTTGGTGGAAGATTTTACAACTTTGGGTTTTATGTTTTGGATTTTTCTTATTATGTTATAGTGAAGGTTTGTTGGTTGCGCTGCATCTTTTGCTGCATTATGAGGGATGGAGTGAAACCACTTTATGCTGCACGCATATATATTAATTGATTTATATGCAATTTTCACTTATTTTTATATGTTTGATGATTTTTGTGTGGTAAGGGATAATCACATAGTGGCTGCGCTGATTGATAATAAGGTTTGATTTCTCATGCAGCGTTACATTAACTTGCCCTAAGCTTATTGCAGTTAAACAATGTCTATGGAACTTCTCATGCTGATTTCATATACCAGTCTAAGGCCCCTTTCACACAAGCGATCCGATCAGGTCCGCTTGTCAGTTTTTCAGGCGGACCTGATCGAACACCCAGTCTCTTCTTAAATTTATAATGTAAAAACATCATTACCAAAAAATGTATGCAACAAGGTTTATTTAATTATATGATCAAACGTTTTGCACACCTGACCATCACACCTATCTATTGGGCTAAGCACATGTTGATGAACCTCCAAGGTATTGAGTTCAGTTACTACTAATAAAGAGCACAGTTAATGTGACACCATAAAAAAGATATTTTAGACAGTTGTGCACTTACAACCTTGTGGCAGCAGTTTGGGAAAACCATTTTTTTGTTCCAGCATGATTGTGCGCCTGTGTACAAAGCCAGTTCCATAAGAACATGATTTGATGATTTGTACATGGAGGAACTTGAGTGACCAGCACAAAGTCCTAACCTCAATCCTACTGAACACTTTGGGTGAATTAAAAAGCCAATTACATTGGTAGAATGGGCCTAAATTCCCAAAGGCACACTGAATATTCTTCTGAAAAGCCATCCCAGAAGAATGGTGGTTGTTATAGCCTCAAGGATGGGGGGATTGACTCCATATTTATGCCCTCGGTTTTGGAAAGTGATATGCAGCAAACTTTTATATAGGTGGGATTGTCAGGTTTCCACAAACGTTTGGCCATTTAGTATTTAATAATGTAATACCTTCAACAAAGAAATGGAGGTGTTGCCTCCAGTTTTTATATTTCATTATTATGGGCAAAATCCATGTTTTTATTCCAGACTGTATATACTATATAGAATGTTTATCAGAGCCCTCATTAGCCTAACAGATTGCATTTTTAAATTTTAGTTTTAACAACGGCTGAAGACATTCCAGAGGCTGATCATAATAAACTGCACTAGACCAAGCACAGACATTCAGGGGTCCTCTAAATTTTTCAGAACTATCATGTTCCACCAGCCAACAACTTCAGGCTGCTTCATATCTTAGCTACAGCAAGGTAATTCTAGTATGTGATATATCACATCTTAAAATTAGTCAAGTATTTTCAGGTGGCATACAGTAAAAGTTTGGACATTGAGGTACCATAATGGGTGCTGCACATAGTCCAGGTTAAGCCTGTTTATTTAGAAGAAGATAAAAATCTAGCTCTTCAAACAGTTAAATATTAATAACAATATTTTAATAATACAATGCCTCAGAAGGTAAACTGCTTGATATTTCAGAAATCTGCATGGCATTAAAATAAAGCAAATAAATTCACGTTTTTTTTAGTTCATTATTATATATAAAATATTCAAGCTAACTAAGGTTTTTACAACTAAAATCTATTACTGTGCACAGGGATCATGCAAAAGTTCTGGAATGTCAGGCTGCACAGAACATTTAGGTGCATAGGGCTCAGCATACTAAAGGTGATAAGGGTTCAGCACATTAGAGGTACACAAGGCTCATTACAGCAGATGTATATATAGTTCAGTGCACATGGAGGTCGGATAAACAGGGGTTATTACCTGGCTGCCAAGAACAGCACACAGCTGACGGCCAGATAAGCCAACAACATGAAGAGCCAGACAGCAGGAGAGAAAGGATCCAAGAAGGAGAAGTACCCAGGCTTCCGGCCCTGTGGGAGACATGGGAATATATACAGGAGGGAACATATGTATACAAGAGGCACACTGCGAGGGTTAGGATGCACAAATACCAGGATAGAGCACAGCAAAAAGGGTATACATGTATATGAGAAATCACACTATGAAGCCTAACGCTCTAATGAAAAGATCGCTTGTGTCATGTGTATATACAGCAAATGTGCATGCATGGGAAAATCACTTATTGTGTGTGTATAGTTATGTATTTATAGAAGGAAGATTACACTTTGAAATTCATACCACTGAACATAAAAATGCAGTGTAAACTGGGTACACAATAATCATGAGGCCAGGGGGGTAACTATAGCCAAGGTAGGCCTTGCAACTGCTTTGAGGCGCAACAGTGCAGGCAGACCACCCTATGTATAATATACTTTACCTGGGCACCTGGGTAAAATAGCTAATTATTTTGGATAAATTATTAAATATGTAATACATGCACACATGGGGTTCGAGTTACTAAAACTGGAAAGTGCAAAATCTGGTGCAGCTATTCATAGCAGCCAATCAGCTTCTAACTTCAGCTTGTTCAATTACGCTTTGACAAAATAAAAACTGGATTGGTTTATATGCTGAGCTGCACCAGATTTTGCACTCAATAGTTTTAGTAAATCAACCTCATTGTCTTTCCCTCCTAGGCCATCTGTTCCATCGTCCTACCTTAGCAGGCTTACTAACCTAAGGCCTGATTCCCACGTCATATATAGTCCAGACAGTGGATTCCTGAAGCAAGAATAAGTGGATACTTGTGGCTGGAATCACAGGCAAGAACCCTGTACAAAGCAATGACAGGCTAAAAGTAGCCACCGCTGTCTGCTGCTGTTCGTATATATCTGCACATCCTGAGATTACCTGCAGCTCAAATCACTGGCCCTGGATGCAGGCAGACTGCACCCAGGGCCAGTAATCTGATCCTAGCCATAGGTAACTGCTGGAGGTGTAGAGGCATAAGAACAGAGATGGACAGCTGTAGAAGGCTTCTTGGCCACAGCCGTACTCAACTACATATGATTCCAGTGACAAGATACTGCTAGTTCTTGCCTCAGGAATCAGCTATCCAGATCTTGGATATTTGAATGAGGCTCATGTTAACAAAATTAGACGTTATAGCTACACAAGGCATGCAGAAGCAGGGGGCAGAGAGGCTAAAGGAGACAGCTTGCCAAAGTATCAGTACATCCAGAAACGATGAATAGACATCATCCTAGTCTACTAGCAATTGTATTCCAGGTGGACAGCCATGGAGTAGATGAAATACACACAGTTCACTTTTTTACCAACAAAATGCTAAAACTATACAGGGCCAGGAACAAGAAAAGTTGCCTGGATGTCATTTGAAGGATGGCAAGAAGCCTGGAACCTTTTATTATACATGTGTTACTGACATGACACATGAGTGGCTGTGTGCCATCCCCCACATCCCTGCTTCCCTAGGCTGTAACCTATGTTAACTGTGCAGAAATTCAGCCCTGTGTCCACTGTTAATTAGTATACTGCAGTGATAATAATGCTTCTAGAATGGAAAAACTAAAAGTTTATAAAAGTTGAACCCCAGGAAAGTCTTATTTCTTTATCACTGTAGAGAAGGGTTGGAACTCCTGCCACATTTTTATAGATATTGTACTAGGGAGAGTTTTTGTTAATTCATGGTCAGCAGGACAGGAAATATGAAGGTACCTCTCCAGGGGGTACACAAACAGCAGCAAAAACACCTTTTTCGTAAAGTACAGGAGGATTACAGCCTTTGATTAATTTTTACTGTTGATTGTGGCCCTGTTGCTGAGATTTTCTTTCTTTCATGTCCCAATCACAATGGTCACCAAGACATAAAGTGTTGGGAAATCTTTCTGTACAGGACACAGGCAGCAATAAATTAAACACAATATTTTGATAAATTTCCATTTTTTACTTTAAAGCAGAGTTCCACCCCCCCTCCAAAAATTAAAAGTCAGCAGCTACACATACTGTAGCTGCTGACTTTTAATATTAGGACACTTACCTGTCCTGGAATCCAGTGATGCCGGCACCCTAGCCAATGTTTCCATCGGCTGTCAGGTGCTGCCACCGCCATTTCCGGTAAGGGAACCCAGCAGTGAAGCCCATTCGGCTGCACAGCTAGTTCCCTACTGCGCATGCGTGAAGCATGCTGCACTCTCCTGAGCCCCGACAGAAGTGGGGGCAGGGCACCTGTCGAAAACAGGTACCTGCCCCCCCCCCCCCCCCGAAAGGTTCCAAATGTGACAGCGGGGGGGGGGGAATCGGATAAGTGTAAGTTCCACTTTTGGGTGGAATTTTGCTTTGACATCTTCTTTGGAAAGTATAAAAAAAATAATAATAATTAAAATTATTTGGAATGGATTCCTTCCACATTGAAAATATTTGTTCAAAATATTTCATTTTAGGAAGATTTGTTTGATTTTGTAATTCTTAGGGGGGGCAAATTGACATACATTTTTGACCACAGTGACGAGAACATTTGAAATAGTCAAGTGGAAAATTTTTCACGAATGTGGTTTTCATTCAGGAAAGTCCATTCATTCCAAATTGGAATTTTAGGAGTAAATTAAATTTAGAAGTGCTTTTGAAAGGCATTCATGAAGTAATCAAACGTGCTGAAATTTTTTTGTCACAGTTCAGAAACCTAAAGCAACCAACCGGAAATTATTTTAGAATGGATCTGACTGCAGTACACTAAAATATAACTGGCTCTTTTCACTGCCTTATGGACTACCCCTGTTTGACTAGTGTATATGAATAGAAATGAGCACACATGAACATATCTAAGTATGTATATGGCATTGTGCTGGGTATACACTTTGAGAGAAGTAGAGTCTAGGGAATGGATTGTGTATATACCAATGAAAAGTATACATATCCAACATGTCTGAAGGGTGTACACATCCTGCAAAGGAAGTGTGCACAGGATGGAGGACAGTACATAGTATGCACAATAATAGCTGATACTATAGATCTGAAGCCTGGGGTCTTTGCACACAGCTACAAAAAAATGCAACGTTCATATCAGTATAGTAGATCTGAACACAGTACATTGTTTTCTATGAGCCAATACACACAGTGAGTAATGTTCAGTAAAACTGCACTGCGTTCATATCTGTAAACCAAAGTAAACCAAAAAGAAAAATATTTGAGTCCGTGGTCAGTAATTTACGCATGTAGGCATCTCTATGCATATCAATGCATCTACATGGGTACATGCATTTATGTGTTCATGTGTTAATTTAATCCTTAGTTAAGAAAATGAATGTAAAAATAGTTTTGCAGAGGTTTACACATACGGACGGTTACACGGACCATACTTGCATTTTTTATGCAGGATCTTTCTGCTAGCCTCTTCCAGCAAGATCCTATGTAAATACAACAGTAATTTATTAAGCCCTTGTGCAAAGAGCCTATATGGGAAGAAGAAAAGGTAATAGCAGTAGAGGAGATAGTAACGATAGATAGATAGATAGATAGATAGATAGATAGATAGATAGATAGATAGATAGATAGATAGATAGATAGATAGATAGATAGATAGATAGATAGATAGATAGATAGATAGATAGATAGATAGATAGATAGATAGATAGATAGATAGATAGATAGATAGATAGATAGATAGATAGATAGATAGAACAAAAGTATTGGGACGCCTGCCTTTACATGCACATGAACTTTAATAGCATCCCAGTCTTAGTCTGTAGGGTTCAATATTGAGTTGGCCCACTCTTTGCAGCTATAACAGCTTCAACTCTTCTAGGTAGGCTGTCCTTCCTAGAAGAGGATTAGGAGTGTGTCTATCAGAATGTTTGACCATTCTTCCAGAAGCACATTTGTGAGGTCAGGCACTGATGTTAAACCAGAAGGCCTGGCTCGCAGTCTCCGCTCTAATTCATTTCAAAGGTGTTCTATTGAGTTGAGGTCAGGTCTCTGTGCAGGTCAGTTAAGCTCCTCCACCCCAAACTCACTCATCCATGTCTTTATGGACCTTGCATTGTGCACTGGTCCAAATCATTTGGTGGAGGAGGGATTATGGTGTGGGGTTGTTTTTCAGGGGTTGGGCTTAGCCCCTTAGTACCACTGAAGGGAACTCTTAAGGTGTCAGCATACCAAGACATTTTGGACAATTTCATGGTCCCAACTTTGTGGGAAACAGTTTGGGGATGGCCCCTTCCTGTTTTCAACATGACTGTGTACCAGTGCCCAAAGCAAGGTCCATAAAGACAAGGATGAGCGATTAAGGGGTGGAGGAACTTAACTGGCCTGCATAGAATTCTGACCGAATAGAACACCTTTGGGGTGAATTAGAGCGGAGACTGAGATCCATGCTTTTTCGTCCAACATTAGTTCCTGGCCTCACAAATGTGCTTCTGGAAGAATGGTCAAAAATTCCCATAGATACACATTTAAACCCTGTGGACAGCCTTCCAAGAAGGGTTGAAGCTGTTATAGCTGCAAAGGGTGGGCCACCTCAATATTGAAACCTATGGAGGAAGACTGGGATACCATAAAAGTTCATATGTGTGTAAAGGCAGACATTCTACTTTTGGTAATATAGGATAGATAGATAGATAGATAGATAGATAGATAGATAGATAGATAGATAGATAGATAGATAGATAGATAGATAGATAGATAGATAGATAGATAGATAGATAGATAGATAGATAGATAGATAGATAGATAGATAGATAGATAGATAGATAGATAGATAGATAGATAGATAGATAGATAGATAGATAGATGAACTCTGGCACTGTCCCTGATGTTGTGTATGGTATTTGTATAGTATATTTCATAACACAATTTTCTTATATAGATGTGGAATAGCAGAAGTACCCTACTTCCGCACAACATCTGGGACAGCATTAGCGAGATTATAAACGGAAACGACAATTGCTAAGCGGCAGAGGACACATGTAGGACAGAGGACATGGTGTGACAGACAAATGACAGCACACCCTGATGGATGTGTCAAGAAAGGACATCATATTCAGAAGTGTCAGTCTAGTCTGTATAGAAAGGGGGAGGCTTGATAAATTTGCTGCATTACACAGAAATATACTGGAAATGGGTAAACAGTATACGAGGACAAGGTGAGCACATACTTGTTTTATGGTGCCAGAACAGGGAAAATGAAGTATAAAGGGTCCTGACCTAGTTCATCGCAACTCACCAAGTCAATCTAGAATATCTACTAATTTATTAGGGTTTTTAAAAACAACACTAGTAGAAAAGCTACTGGGAGGATATAACTAAAGAGACATTTCTAAAGACTGGCATGAAAAATATTGAATTATGGACTGACATGTGTTTTGCAAAAATCATGTACAGTAGGTGTCAATGGGTTATAAAAGAAGCTACATGTCTCAGCAGTTAGTAAAGCAGCTATACTGCTAAACAACCTACAGATGTGCTGCAGGCTACTATAACCTATAGTACCTATATTAACTACTGTATAGTACCTACAATGGCGAATTGTTCATCAGAACATTCTTTCTTGCCATCACTGAGTCCAATAATTTTTTTTGAAAGCTTGTGTACTTATTAAATAGGTTTTAATACAATATGTGAGATTTTCCATAAAAGATATCTGTATTTACAGTTAGAATTTTGGTCATTCAAGAAAAATCTTTTTTCCTGCTCCTTCGAATTTGACCCTCCTAACCATGAGAAACAATTGCCAGCTTAAAGAAGATCTATATTTATTTTTTTTCTTTTACAGTTCTGTCCTCTATGGGGCAAGTACCTGTAGTACCTTGTCCCATATTTCTACGTTATGAGGTCTTATCTGCCCCCTCCTCCTGCCACCAGGGCTGCTGATAGGGGGGGACCACCAGCCCTCTTGTAGGGGGCCCGAGCACACAGGAGGGCCCACATAGGGAGGGGGATTAGTGATGGACAACAAATACAGAAATCTTCCTCCAGCACCTGAATCTGATCTGTCCCTCTCCCTGCTATCAGCTTTTATCTGCTGAGAAAGAGACAGTCGTCTCTCACTAATCCCCCTCCCTGTGTGGGCCCCCCTCCCAGCACTGGCTCTAATGTTATCTCTGCTCAGGAGTTTATTTGTAACTTTGTTTCTCTCTCTCTGTCTATCTGATCACTGAGCTCCAACTGCCCAGCCTGTATATTTTTATCATCTCAATCAGGAATTATGTGAGTTATGTTATATTTGTGTCTGCTAATAGTGATTTTGTTGTAATTTTAGCTAAATATATCTTTAATATTTTCTTGGGGGGGCCCTGCCAGGTAGTCTGTACGGGGCCCCGCAATTTCTAGCAGCAGCCCTGCCTGCCACAACCAATCTAACAAAAGCTATGAAGGAGATGGCTTATTAATGGCTGCATCTTGTCTCAGCTCTGAGCACTATCCCGAGACAAGCAGTTTTTGGTGGATTATTAGTGGACCACAAACCTTATTACGGTCCTATCCTGGAACACTAGCTGAGTATGTGGTTTACACCAATGGCCTGATCTCATAATACAGGATCAGACCATAAGCTGACAAACTGCTAGTGGACTGAGGTTACATACCACACGTGTAGAGGTGATACATTAACAATTTCTAAAAAAAAAATAAAAACTCAAAACGATTTAAACTAGCATCAGCAATAAGCTTACAGGAGGCAGGAGGAGGTCAAGGCATGATATTAATGCCAAAGTTAAGAATTGCATAATAGCCCACTTCAGGTTTCAGGGCTCCTGGGGTTTTCAAGCAGATATCCTGTAATATATCCAAATGTAGGTGACTGGTTTACATGGTTTTTAGTTAAATTAGTTTATTGTGACAACAAGATTACTAATGAGAATCTGTTACTGTAGGGGACATAAGAACATCTCAACTATTTGCCTCCTCCATGACCTCTGGTCAACGGGTGAGATGAGGGGGGAATCTGCACCTTCTTTGAAATCAATGTCCTGATAAGCAAGTAGTATCCTGCATTTCGAAGATAAACATTAGTGTTTGTAGGCATAACAGCCTGCAATGATATTACCTACGGCAATATTACTAGCTTAGGCACAAGGTCTCTAAGTTGAAGCAGTTGTGTCTCAGCAGAGGTCTGGTACACCTCGTGCTGAGTCAGAGCTTTAGCTCTCCAATCAGCAGGAAGCATGAGCCATCCTGGCAGAAAAAAATGTGGCTCAATCATCTATTTTTACTGCTCTACAATTGCAACTTTGAACTTTAAAGGAGTAGTACGGCCAAAGCTTATCCACTCCTCTGCATTCCTGTGACCTGTTTTTAGCAGACAGTGGGATGAAGCCCGTTGTCAGCTGACGTCACAGAGCCAGTCCAGGCTCAGGAAAGACCGTGACCATATGCATGGATCGGCACCCGGCTCAGCCTGAGAGCCTGAGCTGGCCATTCCCTCCCCCTCCACAGCCCAGCACTCCTGAAAGCAGAATAGAGAGCCAGTGACTGATAGTCACCAGCTTTTTGCTTAGGGAGCTATGAGAACAGAGATTGACGGTGTTGGATCACTCGGTTCTCAGTCTTAGAGTGGGTGGGGGCATGATGCAGCATCGGACCAATACTGCATCCACCTAGGTAAATAGGATTCTTAAATAAAAAGCAATTCCCATACTTCTCTATTAAACAGCTTTTGTATTGATTCTGCACTGATTTGTATTTCAGCTGGAATGTGTTTAGCATATAAAAATGTAAAAATCATTCAGGTTTTAAGGAAAAATAGGAATATAAAGAAAAATAGAAAATGACAATAGAAAATAATATGACGTACAAATCTGAAGATACTCCTGCGCTCTCCTATTATTTAGCATTTGCAATGAAGATGCAGTTGTGTCTCACAAAGCTCCACTGCTTGAATGAATGGGAGATAGGGGTGAAGGTGGGTTCCCTTCTGACCCCTGCTTTGCAGTCTTATAGCCTTTAAAGTCTATGGTGAATTCCCTTACACTTAGGGAGAATGCTAAGAGGCACACAGCATGCCGAAATGTTTGAGGATGGAAATCTATGAATAGAAGTAAGTGAAGATGACACCGTTATACTCTTCTCACGCCATGATTCATAGATACAGAGGTATTGAAGTTATTTTTTAAAGGGATGATGTACAGATGGCTGCCCTTTGGTACCAATGTACAGAATGGAGAACCTAAATATGTATGGGAGACAATGTAAGATATACCAATTGTGCTGTATGTGTGGTTGTGTACACTCTAAGCAATAAACACAGAACATGGGGAGATGTCCACACAAGAGACAGATGGGCTGTGTAGAGAAAGGAAAGGACAAGCACATGCATACATCGTTTTAAGAGACCGATAAACCTAAAATCTCCAGTGACTCATATTACAGTGAACCTGTACATCATTTTTTTATTTAAAAGTCCTGCCTATAGTCGAACTACACAAGATGAGTGCTGTGACCTTTATTCACCAGAAAACCCTCCTATATGCCCTTTTTTGATTTATATTCATTTTTCTTTACTGAGGCCTCAATTTTCCTGACCAATCAGCCTAATTCAGTGGGCAGAAACACTACTTTCATTGGACAGGAGAATGGCAGCTACTAGAGTTTAGCGATGAAGTCAGAGAAAAGTCAGACCCTAGTAACTAATGGCACTTTTCCACTGCAAGTACCGGCTCGGCTCTACTCGGCCCTGCTTGGCCCGGTTTGCTTTTCCACTGCTGGTACTGCATGGTACGGTGATGGAACGGTTCGGTACGGTACGGTATGGTTTGCTTTTCCACTAAAGTAGTACTAAAGTTAAGTGGGTGGGATAACAACGATTCTCTGACCAATCAGTGACTAGTAGTGACCGCATGCAAAGGATTGTGGGATATGGTACCGGGTATGGTACCTCTTGGAACCACAATCGAGGTGGTACTGTTTTTGAGAGCCGTACCGTTCGGTTCCATGCAGTGGAAAAGCACCGCCGCACCGTACCGAACCGTTCCTACACCGTACCATGCGGTACCAGCTGTGGAAAAGCACAAAAGCGAGCCGAACCGTTCGGTTCCATGCAGTGGAAAAGCGCCAAATGTGAAACTAAATCAAAGGGGGGCATAACAAGAGCATGTCTGGTTAATAAAGGTGCTAGCATGCATATTGTGGTGTCTTCTCTAAGACACAGTATTTCTCTTAGGTAGGATATTTCTGTTTAAAAATTGAAAATGCAGTACAGGTTCACTTGAAAGAGCTTCGAGACATTCACAAACACAAGGACTGATCAAAGCTGATCATATTTATCATGAAAGAGCAACTGTAATTAAAACCAGGCACAGTCAGCAGGAGGGCCTCAACCTTAGCTTTAGGTAGGGCACCTGGCATAGCTCCCACCATCCCAGAATACAGTGCTCCAAGGCAAAGGGGGCTGCAAAAGCCTGCCAGGTGAGAGTGATTCAAAACCAGGGAACCCAAGGCTCATCTAAAAAATGTTGTTATGGTTCCTACACAGATAATCTAGTTTTTAAGTTTGGTCAAAACACTTTAATTTTTATTACTATACTCGATATCATAGCTTTGATATGTATTATTATTAATTATTAGTACTATTATTTGTTATGTTGTATTTCAGCCCTCATGAAGGGGGTGGAGTATAGCCCCCGAAACACGTTGGCTTTGTATACAATGCATGTTTGGAATAAACCTACTTTTGGACTCAAATATTACGGTGGCACTTCAACTCTAGATTTGACCACACACCAATTTCCAACCATTTGCTTATGCTTGTGGCCAGGCACTGTGTCTACAGATCCTTTGTAATCTGTTTATATCACATAGCCAGGAAGCTTTTAGAATAGAGTCAGTCTTATCCATATAGTATCTTTTCCAATACCATAAAAATAAAAGCAAGGTAAAGGGGAACAGGATTGTTTTTTTACACCATAAAATAATACAGGCAATATTACTGTTAAGTCAGCTTACAAATTTGAGTAACAAGGAATATTTTGCAAGCAATGTCTACTTAAGAGGAGCATGTGCTTTGGCCAAGAAGGGCAAAGCATCGAGTTTACTTAGTTGCCCACTCAGCAGATGCTAATATTCATCATACCTTCACTCCCCCACTGTTCTATTTGATCACCAAACTGCTTGGTGTGGTATAGGTGATTATGCAGATAATAGTCAGGCCTGAATGTTGTCACAGAAGAGTGGGAGAAGGGTCTTTAGCTTAGTGTAAGCTCCGACCAGAATGACCAGGAGTTTATGATAAACTTCTTCTCCTCGCCCACAAGAGGAAGGAGTGAGCAAAGAAAAGGTCAATATATCCCAGAAAGGGGTGAGCAATTAAAAGACTAGCCCTTTTTTTTGACCATACTTCTCCAGTGAGGCACAGGAGTGCACTTAGATTTTCTCTTCTGTGACCCAGAGTCAACTTATAGTGGGTCATTGCCAGCTGACATCGTAAAGCTGCTCCAGGGTCTAGAAGGATCTCCACAATATTGGCTAAGAGCCAAAGCCAGCTTCAACCCCCCCTCCCTTTCTCCAGCCTGATGCTCCAGTGAGTGCTGGAGGAGCAGAGTGGAGAGCGGTGACTGACAGTTACCGCTCTCCACTCTAAGCAAACTAATAACAGGTTCTGTGATTCCTCAGTTCCTGGTCTTAGAGCCAATATGAGACAGAGGCAAGTAAGGATGTTTATTTATTTATTTTTAGTCTTGCATGGTCCCATGGTTCCTTCATGGTCAATTTGTGCCATTCCTAATTAAAGGAGCAACTAGCCATAGTAGACCATATGACTGATATGGGGCCCAGATCTGTTTTTAGTAAACAGTCATTTATGCAGTCTGCAGTAGTTTAAAATTTACATTTGAAAAAAGTTATTGAAGTTAATATTTGGGAACCTCTATACAATTGTTTTGAGAACAATTAACATTCTGTATTACTAGAGGATTTGGCTTCAAGGTTAGAGTGACAGGGGGCCCCTTTAATGGTTTGGCTGTGGAGCATCTTTACACACAGGTATGGTCACTTGCTCTAAGTACATATGTGGCTGAGCCTGCATTTGTGTAAGTAGTTTTAAATGCCAGTAAAAGACTAAGCTGTCCCAAAATACAACATGTTTGTGAATTTTCCTGCTGTTGGCATAAAAGCTAACTTTATTTTAGGTTTATAGGTCCCTTAGGGTGGGTTCACATATTTGCAAATTGGATATCTTTTTAACCGCATCCACTTCACATAACATGTGTATGTGATTGGCTCTCAATGGTGGCGGTGCAGTTTTGAAAAGTGTCCTTTGCATTTTTTGGTCCAGTTCAGGTGCGAATTCAGGCAAAAATGTGCACCTGAATCGGTGAACAGAAACGCACCGGACTTCAGACTACAAACCACAGCCGGACATGTGTGAACCCAGCCTCAACTATAAAAATATTTAGCATTAATTTACAAAAAACTGAACAAAAACTATACACTCATTACACATTACCCCAAAGACGATGGAATTAAAAACAATCTGATGTGCTAGCCTTAAGGTTATTACTGGGTAATGAGATGTTTCATGCTATGTTTGCTGAGGAATGTATGCACATAATCCTGTCCACAAATGAAAAGACTTCTGGGTAAATGCCATTCATCAAAGTCACCTGTCCATGTTGTGAAGGCCCAATATGCTGCAAAAGAGTAACAGACAACCCATAGGCCCACCATCCTACAATAAAGAATGGGGTCAATCTAAAATTAAATTTGAGAATTTTGATGAGATGAATTGCCCACTGGTTCCTTAAAGTGCAATCCCAACCATTACTTCTTAGTTTTGGAAAGACTTGGGAAATAGTAGATCTTCTGTCAAGTTGTTATTGCTGTGTTCCAACTGGCGAAATGTCAACCCCCCCCCCTCTTGTCTTTGTCACTGGGACAGGAAGTTAGAGGTAATCTCTCCAATGGGGAAACAAACAGCAATAAAAACCTAGAAACTATTTTTTATTGGTTTGACCACCAATGGGGGAGAAAATTATAATAATGTGTCAATATAAAACCAAAAACTTTTCATTTATTTATATGATAAAAAATTGGTCTGGGAACAGTTTCAACCAATACAATGTGAAAAGGGGATAAAGGAAAAAAGAGGCTTATTTTGACTTGCAGATCCAAGAAGAATATATTACAAAAATTGATGAAAAAATTGTACAAAAAAAAAAAAAGTATTCGGTAATTCTTAACGCAAAAAAAAGCATAATGAAACCAGACTAAAGGGCAAACTTAGACATGACATCCCAATAATATAAATTGTACTATTCAAATGTAGAGCATACGCAAAAAGGAATCTATGCCCAAGGGATTTTAATGAGCTACACCCCAAGCCCAAATGTTGAGCATACTCATATATCTAAAACCACACGACCCTGTATCCATATATAATTACAGGTATTATAGTGTCTGTATCTCTCTAAACTTTACTAATACTGACATATAGAAATACTTCATTCTCTCAACATATAGACAATTCTGGTACTATAGCAAGTCCCAGGCTAAACTTCCCCAGAAGGATTATTACAATGGAAGCAACATTGAAAATATTAGGTCAAAGTGCTACATTGCTAGATAAAGGCCAGGTCAAGTTACCTGCCCTCACTGCAAACAGGGCACACAAATACTCCACTCTAATCAAGGCTACAAAGTTTCTTCCCAATACCTTTAAACATTAATGTTGAAGCTCTGAAGAAGAGGGAACCAACTAGTTCCCCTGAAACGTTTTGGTTGTATCAGACATTTTTGTTCCAACAACTCAAAAAAACCTCCAATTGAGATGACTGCTTTTCACCAGGCACTCCTAAAAGCATATCCAATATTTTACCTCCTGGTAAACGATCTGCCTATCTCAGAGAGGCATCAACTAAGGACTAGGTCCACAACTAGGTCCACTAATGGCACTTTTCCACTGTAAGTACCAGCTCGGCTCTACTCGGCCCTGCTCAGCCCGGTTTGCTTTTCCACTGCTGGTACCGCATGGTACGGTGTTGGAACGGTTCAGTATGGTACAGTATGGTTTGCTTTTCCACTAAAGTAGTACTAAAGTTAAGTGGGTGGGATAACAACGGGGTGGGTGGGATTCTCTGACCAATCAGTGGCTAGTAGTGACTGCATGCAAAGGATTGCGGGATATGGTACCGGGTATGGTACCTCTTGGAACCACAATCGAGGTGGTACTGTTTTTGAGAGCCATACCGTTCGGTTCCATGCAGTGGAAAAGCGCCGCCATACCGTACCGAACCATTCCTACACCATACCATGCGGTACCAGCAGTGGAAAAGCACAAAAGCGAGCTGAACCGTTCGGTTCCATGCAGTGGAAAAGCGCCATAACACTGCTCTTATCACGGTTTATCTCCTTCAAGAAGCACTCCCCAATCTCTTGTTGGATTAACACAAAAAAAATGTGATCCTTACCAGTCCAGTGCTACTACAATCTACCAGTACTCTATCATGACTACAACAGCAGGTAGGAGTTGGGAATACAGGTATAGGGATATCACCACAGACCCAAAGACACATGAGAAACCAGTGAACAATTCATTTTTATCAGCCAATCCTGATCCTACAGGCTTAGCCAACTCAAGCTGAACCCCAAAGTAAACAATAGAAGATAACCCACTTTTTTAACAGTTTATCATTTCTATGCCTATAAATCAGGTCATGTTTTAATACAGTATAATAGTAGCATTTACCCAGAAACCTCTGTTCCTTTGGGAGAAATGTAGTTGCATAGTCAAAAGTAAAAAAAGAAAAACCAATGTGTTCTGGGGGTAGTGATTTTTCCTATGCACTCTTTGGATCTTTATTTTACAGAAAATATGTTGTACATTTTCTGAAGAACACGTATGAATTAGTTATATGAAGGGAGGTGAAGGAAAGGTCTGTATGACAGGATGCAAGCAGTTTCTTACCATCTGTACTCGGTACAAGATGCTGATCCCCAGAGTCATGAACGGCTTGGAGAAGTCGATGACTTTTTCCCGCTCGGCCGTGATGGTGAACGCAGCGACCGCAAGGTCTGCCTTCTGTTAGGAAAAACAGAGAGTAAGAAACCATTAAAAGAACAATGATCAAATATGTATTTTGAAATGAAAACTATAGCTGGTATGTGTATTTCACCAAAAGTCACAAAATATATATATTTTTTTGGTTCATTAAAAGAGAATTTGTTACTGTGTCCATTGAAGTCAAATTGACAGGTCCTCTTCTTAGGACACTACCCAGCCCACTGGTACTTGTCTTCCCCACATACTCCCCCCTATGTTTGTAAAAGCCCTCAAAAATACCCAGTACTTTCAGGTATGGGGGAGCATGTGTAAAGAAATCAGGTGCGCTGCCCTAGTGCATATGTGCAACATACAAAATAATGTAAACAATTAAACTAAAAATGCAATAATAATGCAAAAAAATGAAAACGTATGCAAATCGTGTAAAACAAAAAATGTCCAGAAGGTGACTAGTGATACACCAATGTGCAATAAACGTCCATATTATAAGTCCATAAATAAAGTGCAAAAAATGGTGACAAAAACTTCCAGCTTGGGGAAAGGTGAACTGTGATTGGAAGGTGCAAAGTCCCACCACCAGCTTGGCCTCTTACCAGAAGTTAAACGTTAAGGGCATATATGAATATGACCACTCCAAAGGTCATGCAGCCAGGTAGAAAAATTCCCAGAAATACAGAAGGCACTCTGACACACTCGTGCTCCCTAGACTCTTACCGGACAAATGCCAAACAAGAAGCCTGGTTCTATGGTGATGAGTGGTCCTGCCGGGGGTTACTGGACTCTAGGATGGCTGATGTAGTTGCTTGTGTCCAAGAGGAACAGATCCAGTCAGAAAGCCTGACGAAAGAAGATCCTGCCAAAGGTGGCTAGACTCTGACTGGCTGCTGTAACTCCTTAATCTGGTCGACCTCAATAATAGGGGACACAACAGAGGGGACCGCAATAGTGCATTACCAACAGTAGATTTTTATTAAAACAAATGGTTGCACTTACAGTTGTGAAGACAATAATAGCGAGTTCCCTCACGGAGGAGCTGTATGGCGGGGTCCGCCTGCAGTGCAGACCGCTGCCTGGTCTAGATGTGATGACGCGGCGCCTCCTCTCTGACGCGTTTCTCCCGATAGGGCATCCACTTAGATAGGATCTAAGTGGATGCCCTATCGGGAGAAACGCGTCAGAGAGGAGGCGCCGCGTCATCACATCTAGACCAGGCAGCGGTCTGCACTGCAGGCGGACCCCGCCATACAGCTCCTCCGTGAGGGAACTCGCTATTATTGTCTTCACAACTGTAAGTGCAACCATTTGTTTTAATAAAAATCTACTGTTGGTAATGCACTATTGCGGTCCCCTCTGTTGTGTCCCCTATTATTGAGGTCGACCAGATTAAGGAGTTACAGCAGCCAGTCAGAGTCTAGCCACCTTTGGCAGGATCTTCTTTCGTCAGGCTTTCTGACTGGATCTGTTCCTCTTGGACACAAGCAACTACATCAGCCATCCTAGAGTCCAGTAACCCCCGGCAGGACCACTCATCACCATAGAACCAGGCTTCTTGTTTGGCTTTTGTCCGGTAAGAGTCTAGGGAGCACGAGTGTGTCAGAGTGCCTTCTGTATTTCTGGGAACTTTTCTACCTGGCTGCATGACCTTTGGAGCGGTCATATTCATATATGCCCTTAACGTTTAACTTCTGGTAAGAGGCCAAGCTGGTGGTGGGACTTTGCACCTTCCAATCACAGTTCACCTTTCCCCAAGCTGGAAGTTTTTGTCACCATTTTTTGCACTTTATTTATGGACTTATAATATGGACGTTTATTGCACATTGGTGTATCACTAGTCACCTTCTGGACATTTTTTGTTTTACACGATTTGCATACGTTTTCATTTTTTTGCATTATTATTGCATTTTTAGTTTAATTGTTTACATTATTTTGTATGTTGCACATATGCACTAGGGCAGCGCACCTGATTTCTTTACCTATTCTACAATATACACTCTAAGGTAGCAGCACACCCTTTATTGAATCAGCGCACTTTCCTACCCACCACATGGGGGAGCATGTGGCCCTCTTCCTTTCCTCCAAGGATGCAGTGCTCAGGCCTGATCACTATCATGTAGGAGAAGAGGAGAAGGTTGTTAACCTTTTGTAAACTCTGACAAAGACCGACCCAGGACTCTGACAACTGAATGAGCAAAGGCAAGCATTAGCATGGGGGGATGATGGTTGGATGGTTCTCTATTAAGGGAACCTGTCCTGGATTAGCAACAGTTTCCCCCTTTAATGTCAGTTCCTGAAATCTGTCTTAGATATATATATATAACTGAAAGCTGAAATCAAGCCTAACACAGGAGTGCCTGCTTGGTATGTTAATGGGTAGGGAAGGGTAGGTGAGCATACATAAGAAAATTTCATAGTGAGTGATAATTCTTAGTAGCCAAAAAAACAGCAGGCAGGGAACAGCTTGAAAACTGAATACGTGCAAATCTGAAATATAATGTCACCATCTGCATGCTATGTATCTTATGGAACAGTGGAAGGTGGGATCACACGAATAGGTGCATTACTTTAGAAATCCATTGCCAGTAAAAAAAAAAAAAAAAGAACTCCTATATGCATATTTTAGTTGGCTATTTAACTGTCTGGAGTCACCCTTTAATGAGAAATAATGGTTGTCACACAATCCTGGAGGCTATCCTCATTAGCTTTCATCTGCCATAGCGATCCAATGCCTGCTAATAATCTACTGATGTCTCCGGCGGCTGCAGTGATGGTCTTGGAGTTCTCTCATCTTCTTGCAGTGACAGTATCAGTACGTGGGATGGAAGGAATGATCCGTATATCCCTTAGGTTGATGGAAAGGTACATGACCGGAATTAATGCACTAATAAATTGCCCATCAAGGGCGCGCACAGTGCATTTTGCTTAGCTGTATGCAAACAATGCAATTATAGGTTTACCATGGGTAAACACTCCAACAACTTTCCATGATAGCCTCAGCTGGAAGCTATATTTTAACATTTACCCATTCCCAACCCCCATCTTCTGTTTAATCCCTGCTTATTATTCATGCACTCTTTAAAGTGGGCTCACTACAATTCCCACGATCATATTATTTTTTTTTCTCCTTGCTTCCTCCCTTAGTCATGCACACCTTAAAGTGAGCTGACAATTTGCATCCCATCTTTTATTTTATACCATGCTTCTTATTCATGCATACCTTAAAGTGGGCAAATGATAATTTCCACCCTGCCTTTTATTTTACACCTTGCTTCTTAGTCATGCACACCTTGAAGTGGGTTCATTACAATTCCCACTGCTATTTTAAATATTTTTACAAACTCGTTGTTACTCAAGGTGGACCACTTGCAATTTCCAATTTCAACTTTTTTTTACCCCCTGTTTCCTAGTCATATAAACCTTAAAGTGGGCCTATTACAACTATCAGCATCATATTCCAGTTTGCATACTACTTTGTAGTCATGTACGATTTAAGCTGGGTCTTTTACCATCACCGTCGGCAGTCTATAATCATAGTTTATACCCTGGTTTTTAGTTATGCAAAGTGGTAGTACTACACTATGCACACCTTAAAGTGGATCTATTACAATTTACAGCCCCATCTTCTGGTTTACTCTCTACTTCTTTTTTTTTTTTTTATTCTTTTTATTTCAATATGTGCATAAAAACAAACATTCCAAACGTCCTTTCAACAAAGGGACAAAACAATATAAAAAAAAAAAATTATACAATATCCAAATAATTATCTGTTTACTTAGTATTCATAATCTCTTTATGCCAAGGTATATCCATTTAGCTTAATTTAATCGCCGTTGTCCTGGTGTGCCCCAACCCCTTGCTCCATTGCATTCATAGATTTATTTCCTCATCATACTATGTGCATCCCTCTATATCCTCTTAGTTATCTCCTTATATTCAACCATTGGTTAATGTTGATTGACACCAATTATCCCGAATTTTATTATATTTCGTTGAGCATCCTCTATGCATATACAATACTTTTTCAAATGGTAAAATCTGATTTACCGCTCTTATCCAGTTCTTAACAGCAGAGGGCTTCACTTGAATCCACTTAACTGTGATTGTTTTCCTTGCCATAAACAGCGTTTCTCTAAGCATTATCTTGTGATATCTAGACCATGTTATTTCATCTAATATACCCAGCAAACAGGTTTCTGGGGTCAAAGGTACAGGCATATTCAGGACAGAGGATAATATTTGAATTATTTCCTGCCAGAATCTTGATATTGTACTCTCTACTTCTTAGTAATACACAACTTAAAGTGCGTCTATTATAATTAATTATAACCCTCATCTTCTAGTTTACACCCTACTTCGTAGTAGTGTACAATTTATGGTGAGTCTATTACAATTCCCACTCCATATTTTAACTGACACCCTGCTTTTTCGTCATACACACCTTAAAGTGGGTTCATTACAATTTGCAATGCCATCTTATATTTTACACCCTGAATGTTAGTCATGAACACCTTCTTGTTTACTTCATTGTCACCTACAGTTTAGGATGAGCTTATTACCATTCCCTCACCATGTGCAAATTCACACCCTGCTTCTTAGTCATTGACATCTTTCAGCTGGACTATTAGAAATGACACTGCAACTGACACCCTACTTAGTCACGTAAGTTCATTATTCCTTTACAATTCCTACCCTCATTTATTATTAGGTTGATGTTACCAAATACCATTATTATTCTGAGGTAAAGACGAACTCCAACCAATTTTATTTTAGCTCTGTATAGAGTGAGAAGAAATAAACTTTCTGTGATCCCTTTGGTGAGATTCTCTTTACCCCCTGTCTCTGTGACACCTTACAAAAAATGGGGGTGTTGATACCAGAATATGAGAAAGGATGAAAACAAAATTGTTTTCTATCAATTAGGTTTCACTCTCCCTTCTTTATTCTCGTCCTCTCGTCCTTTACCCAAAAGGGATATTTTAATTAATGATGAAGCTAAGTCACCATCTATTAAAAACTGACATATCAGTTTTCGGTGAGCTTACCTTTAATAATTATCTCAATGGGGTTACAGAATACAATTGTTGGGGTCCTCAAATGGTTAGAAATGGTATGCATTTAGCAGGATAACATAGAGCTGTTTTTTCACTCTGTACAATTTTGGAAAATGTGTAATTTTGTATGCAAAGAATGTAACAGAACAAGTCACAAGCCACACTGAAACAGGAAAACGGTTCTAGGTCAAAAATAGCAGATAACATCATGCAGCTATTATCACTTGGGTTTATTGCTGAGGAATAATCAATTTTTTTCTGCTGCAACCTTTAATACCCATTCCCCTCCTTCCTGTAACAATAGTAAACCAGCTTGGCCAGAGATAAATGTCCTTCACACCTGCAAAGTGACAGGTACTCAGTCTGTAACCAATAAAGAAATCAGATTTCTGCCTAGGCCCTTAGGCTGGACATTTATATTATGGTATACATTAAGTAAAATGTCATTTTAAATAGCACAGGTTTGTTAATGGTTAATATAATGCTGTAAACAAGGGGGCTAGGAAAGATACCAGTGGTGAAAGTGTTATTTTGTTCTAGGTAGGTGCTAGAGCGATAGTATAGCTTTGGATCCTTTCTGCTTACCAGGGAGATTGCCAGGTAAATCTATATTGTTCTCTACCTACCAGAGAGCAGGATCTGCTAGTGAGGTCTGCTCATGGTGCCCAGGTGCAGCTCAGTTTGTCTGAAGTGTTTCACACTGGTTCAGTAGGGAGGCATATTGGACAGTGGGAGGAAACCTGACAAATAAGTGCAAAGGCATTTAGTACAGCCCTGGTGATTGGCAGAACAAAGTACCTCGGTGCATGCTAGGATACTGTATAATTGCCAAGGGCAAATGTGCTCTGTGTCTTTCAGTTGGAGAGCGGGGTCCCGGAGGGAGGGAGCAGCTGCCCCTACTCTGTAGAAGTTGCCATGCGGCCTCAGGGGGTTGACCTGAGGGCCTAAGAGTCAGAGAGGAGCTAAACCCGGAGGTCCTGCAGAGCTGACTGGAAGGGAGACACTGGAAAGGATCTGATTCTGCATATAGTGAGTAAAGATCTGTGTCATGGGGCCTGTCCTAAGAGGGCCATCCCTACAGCTAGAAGAGTCAGTGGATGGGTGTCAGTCAAGGGGTTGCTAGAGAGTGTCCTGAAGATAATGTAGTAGCATCAAGTCTGCTGCTGGAGAGACCAAGAAGACTTAACCCCTTCCATACAAGTGGCAGTATGGTTAAAGTAGTGTGTCTGCTTCCACAAGAAACCTGGTGGGGCCAAGGGAGAGTTAGGCCTTTATCACAAAAACAATACCAAGGTAGTGAAATCTGCGGCCCTCGAGAGAATTCTAGAAAACCCCAGGGGTGGTGAATTTGATAAAATCATACTCCAATGTGAGGCACGTTGGATATATACCCTCCAGGCTACTTCCAGTCCTGTCCTCAATGATGCCCTCAGTTTCAAACCGTTCCTTTAAGGATCATTTAATATAAGCTATGTTTTCCTTTTTCGGTATAGTCATCCTCATTGCTTTCTTTGGCTGATCCTTGGTGTCCTCTCTGCTTTTCTCTCCTCTATCTTTCAATATATACCATCAATATATATCATCATTGGCCGGTGTGGAATGCTGGATAGGCATTTCCAAGTATCCCACTATCTTTCTTGCTCATATTGCAATATGCCCCCTCTTAGACACTCCTTGTCCTATTTGACACACGTTCTTTTCCCCTCCCTTTTCCAATATTTTATATTTGCATGTAGCCCATGATGTCCTTACCAGGAAGAATTGTATTATATATCCATTTTCGCTGTGACAATGTTACTCATAATGTTAACTTTACAATGTACTGTACACCATCTTATTACATATATATATATATATATTTATATATTTGCTTGTGTTTAGCGTTTGTTTTATTCATCTCTTGGACCCCTCCTGTGCATATGCATGAGTTCCTGCAAACAGGCTCATCGTTCCCCGCACGTCACTCCGGTCCTGCGGCCTGCCCACTGTTTGGGAGTGGACTTGAACGGGATGACCCACCCTCTCCTGGTGCCTGGTGAGCGCTCGTCACCTCCGGTGCGGGACCGCACTTTTGGCTTATGTGCGTTCCAGCTTGGAGCGCACGTGCCGATCCGACGTGGCGCAGTCCACTGACGTCACGGGTCGGCGCGGCACCCACGCTGATTAGCGGCCGGTGTGTTGGTCGGTATTTAGGGCGCCCGCACACCACATCCTACAGCGGGATGTTTAGCTGGCTCTCTGTATGTGCGCAGAGGTATGTTACTTGCTACTCTCACTCTGCACCCCTCAGGGCTATTTTCAACAGCATTATTATTATTTTTTTACTTATCCCCTATCATATATCCTTTTACTTACGCTTGTATAGGCTTGGGCCTACTGTACCCCTTATACTCCTGGACGGGGATTGACATCTTAGAGTGTGGGTCTACCCCTCCTACATATGATCTCCAGTTCGGTTGGTTCCTCCTTCTGGGGCACCTCTACATTGGATAACCCCATACCTATACATCACTGAGCAACCTTATGTTTGGCTGTTGCATCTAGTGGGTAAGTCAACATGCTCACAATCATCTAATATAAATCCTCCATAGATCATGTGTACAATATAATACAATAGCTGCATATCTGATACATTTTTTACAGATATAAAAGCTGTTCAGGTTTTCTTCATTTAATTATATTGGATTCCAATTCCTGTTGGATGTAAATGCCAGTGTTTCCCTCTTTTCCTTTTCTTTTGGCCCTTATGACCCTTCACTTCATCTTAAGGTAAATATGTCACCGGTTACATCCACAAATTCAAGCCCCTTTCTTTTTTTTTTAATTTTGGTTTCAGATTATCTATTATATTATATATCTGCTGATTACAGAGTGTCTTTTTTGCACATACACGCCTGTGCCGCTGCCGTCCCTTACCTTATATCGAGATTTCTAGGTAATTATTATTCCTTTGTATATGGCCTGTATGTCAATGAGCTTTTTGCCCACCTATCTTATACACATTATTTTATTACCTAGTATCCCATACTGGTGTGCGGGGGTCCTATTACTGCCCTTTATACCTGTTGTGAACCATATGCAACTTTGCACCTTAAAGAGGTTGGTCTACCTGAATAATTACAATTACCATACACTGTTGTACTCCTCATTAAGTTTCCTCCTATGCTAAATGTATGTTACTAATTACTATTATGTTTTTCTTATTAAGAAGATGTGTATCCGTCTGTGGTCCTGATGAAGCTTGCCGCGAAATGCGTTGACCTTTATCCAGACTAGTCCTCTGCTGAACATCTTTATATCATAACATGTATTGCATATTGACAATGGCTTTACCAAATGTTGTATATACTATGAATCTTTATTGAGGGTATCACCCCCTCGATCTTTTAACCTTTCGGTGTTTGTTTATACCGCTGTTTTAAGAATGAATTAATAAAATGAAAAACTTTTTTATTCAATTTAAAAATTTCTATCCAATGATGTGCCCCTAAAGTCCACATTCTAGGTCAGCCTTCGCTAGACCCCCTTTTTTTGTACATTTCCCTTCAGATTATGGCACGCCTGGGTTAGCTCTCCCCCTTTTTTTTTGGATTGAATTCATTTTGGATGAGTTCTGCCTCCCCAATGTGACAAAAAACGCATATAAGTCTATTTGGAATAATCTCTCAGTCATACTGCATACATATATTTGGAGGGGTTTCTGTCTTTAGGGGTGCGCTCAGGTTATGTAGATGTGTTATGTTATCCACTGTTTTTTAGGGGATTCGCAAATCCCCAATTTTAAAGCTTTTAAAGTTTTTGTACAATAAAGATTGCTTTTTAGTCATTTTGATGTTTAATTACTTGCACTGCAATAACTGTTTTCTTTAAGTTGCTTATTTGCTTGCCCTTGGGCATTCACATATCAAAATGTTTATGTCTTAGTTACAGTCTTATGCTTGTTCCTATGTGATATTTGATTTTTGTATCTGTAACTTAATTTGCAATAACATTTTTATTGTGAAAAAAAGAAAATAGGATTGCATTTTATGAGTTATTGTGTACTGCTAATTATATCTGAGAGGAGTTTCAACACTTCTTAAGTCCCACTAGTTTGCTATTTTTTCTACAATGTCCTTTTTTGGGATGTGGTGCTGACTTGGTCAAACAGGACTTCACTGTTTTTAATACATTATCAATTCAGCAAATCTGGTGTCCAGAATCAGAGGGTGCACTGGTACAAAAATATAAACCCAGTTAGGTTTCATGGCTGAGAGCTAGCTACTTAAGACCTTCTTTAGAGCCTACCTCCTAAGGCATTGGTCCCCAAACGGTAGCCCGGGGGCCAGATATTGCCCTTTGCTTGCCTTTATCCAGCCCCTGGGGCACTATTCCTCTCACTGATACAAGACACTATTCCGCCATCTGACAGCAACAATAGGGCACTATTTATCCCACTGACACCAATATTGGGCCATTATTCGTCCCACTGACACCAATAATGGGACACTATTCCTCCCACTCACACACCAATAATGGGACACTATTCCCCCCTATGATGCCAATGATGGGACACTATTCCCCCCCATGATGCCAATGATAGGACACTGTTCCTCCCTATGATGCCAATAATGAGACATTATTCCCCTTATAATGCCAATGATGGGGCGCTATTCCTCTTCCTAAAACCAAATGTGGTAATGTTTACTCCCACTAGCCCTCTGAAAGTTTGAAGGATAATAAACCGGCTGTTTGTTTAGCAAGTTTGAAGATCCCAGTCCTAAGGGGATCTTGACAATGGTGGCAAATTACCAGTGTTGGATTTCCAAAGAGGCTGCCTGCCAGTGGGATATCTCCCGTGGGATGTCGCTCCCTCATTGTCCCTTCTCTGTCAGATTGGCCAGCAATCAGGGCCAATGAGGGAATGATTCCACAGAGGTAAGTTGAAAGCTAACCCACATGTGTCGCTAGTGGCAGAGTTGCCATTGTGACAGCCTAAGCCTAATTTTTGGCATTTTTTTGTGATGAGTGGCCTCTTTGGCCAACAATGAGCAATAGATAGTAGAAGGTGCCAAGCTTCCATCCCAGAAAATAAGAACAGTAATCCTCATAATAAAGTGACCTGGAGTCAGTAACTGAAAACACCCCAAAAAGGTATACCTGTAAAAGAAGACTGAATACTTACCTCGCTGAAAACTGCTTCAATCTGAAAAAAGTTTCTGGTGAAGTTTACTGAGAAAATTACACTTCCCGGAGTGTCAATCTCTTGGGTCACCCATAGCTCTCCCTATCTCCTCTATCTCCTCTTACTGGCCTCCATGCCTTTGCTCTATTCTGCAGTGACTAGAAGGGTAGTAGGAGGAATCCATGGTAAAAGAATGTGAATACTTTCCTTGCCCATGCCACTGAAAACTGCTCGGATCCAGAGAAAGAGGAGGAATCAGTGACTGCTGCAGGGAATCAAAGAGATAGACACTCCCAGAAATGTTTCCCAGCACACTATGGAGACTATTTCTCTGGAGCAATTTTCAGTGGTGGTATGGCTCTTAGGAAAGGTAAGTATTCACAATCTTCTTTGTATGCCTTTTTAAAGATTTTTTTTTAGCTAAAGCAAACAGCCACTTAAAAATTACACTTTCTGCAATCCCAATCCTCTCCCCTCCACAACATAAAATAGCTTTCAGGAGCATGTGCACTCCTGCTCTGTCATAGCTGCTGGTTCCAGCGTTCCGGTTTTGGCTGTGGCATTCTCCTTGTCTGTCTGTCTACCTGCAAGGTTATTGATTATGGCCAGACTCTCGGTGGAGACCAAACCTGATTTAAGCTAGCTGCACTCTTATGCCTGTGATAGATTGTGTAATGCCTGATCAAGATGCCTGTTTGCCTGCCCTGCTAGATTGGATTTCCCTGTGTATGACCTTGGATCAGATATTGACTATTCTCTGAACTCTGCCTGCCTTTTACCTGGACTGTCATTGAACCACTCTGCCTGTCTGCCAACCGCAAGTACCCATTTGCTTTGCTCAATCCACACCTGCCCTGGCGTGGTGACGAGGCACTATAGCATTGTGTATAAGTCCTGGGGGCAACCGAGTTCTGGTAAGCCTGCTTGCTTTAAAGGAAAGGGGTTGCTAGAGGTAAGGAACAGCTAGCTATAGTGTCTGATCACCTGCATTAGAGGTAAGTGGGACATTAGCAGAGCATTTTTTTTATTGTTTATATTTCCTTTTGTTCAGAGCTTGTTTTCTGCAATGGATCGCTTTTCAGAGGGCATTTAAGAGGCAGTGAAGAGGTGCTATATCATGTTCTCACTGCCTGTTTAAAGCCTTAAAAGGCTGTACACTGCACTGCATGCAATGCATGCGGTTGCAGTGCAGCCTTATACCCTGATATGGTACGTGTTCGCTGACACTACTGCCCACTGAATGGGACATGCGGTTTAATTTTTGCAGCAGTTGAAAAGCATGTGTGGCATGTGCACTGTGACTGCATGCCCCTCTTTATGTGGGTGGTCGGGGCGGTAAAACTGTACCCTTACTCATGATCGCCACTCCCCCTGCCTCCATTCTTGCGTAAGCGAGAATGAAGTTTGAGCTTCCTGGGATATAGACGTCCCATATCCCAGGAGGCATCAGCTTCTCCACAGAACCACGAAGAGACAGTCAGTTCCTGATGATGTACAAGAAAGAAAATGGCGGACCGGAATGGGACCTGTAGTATAGGAGCCATGCAAGAGGACAATTCTGGGTTTGCCGGGCTTGTAAATATATTTATGCAGCATGAAAAAAAGAAAAAAACACACAAAACCTAAAGGGCACATAAACTATAGTTTTCTTGGGGAGGGTGATGTTCTTCTTCAATGGCAAGGTCGCTTTAAAGCTTTTAAAAATTGAGCCTATTGTGAATTATTACATGTCCATGACACTATAATAAATATACTAATAAGAATAGCTTTTTTATTAAAAACAGACATGCTGATATACTAGAGCAAAAAATATGCATATAAATTAGGTGTCATATATTTCGTAATCATAATAATTGTGTCCTTTTATCATAATATGAGGAGTTGCTTTTCATATAAAGCTATATAACTCTATTAGGACCAGTTAGCCATTCCTGAAGTTAGCCGCATTAATTACCAAGGATCAGTTATATGACCCAGGTGTACCACTGACTGAAAGGATAGCCCCCTCCCTGCCATCTTTTATCAGAGACAGCAGCCAGTTTTTTTCCTGCAGTGCCATCATCATCGCCATCATCATTTAAGTCTCTCGGCAAGAACGAGCGAATCCTCACATTGCTGCAGCCAGCAGGCCTCAAGGCCTTTCTAGTCTCTACTGCCAGGCCAGACAGATGAGCCTTCTGCCTCCACCCACAGCGTGTTCATTAATAAAATCTTGTTCGCTGTCACCATGCCAGAATGTAGGGGCATTAGCAGGTGATTAATGGCGGGAATTCTGATCAATCGGAGATGGTGATTCTCTTGAATGCCCTGGATCGCTGCTGTTTTGGTCGGCAATAAATATTAATTAAAATCAGGATTCTTGCAGGAACGCTTAAAAGCCAGCCAAGAATGGAATACACGGGGGGGCAAAAATTATAATACAATCGAACTTTTAAGCAGGGATTGTGAGAACGGTTGAAGACATGCAGAATTTGAGGCATTTAGGGCCAAACTTAAAGGAGAGCTGAATATTCATGAAGACATTTTTCATAGCAATAGCTACCTGTGACTGCCTTTTTGTCCTGATAGTAAGTCCACCAACATGCCAAAAGGAATTGGAAGGCATTATCTCCATTTGGGTTAGGGAGGTCTCAATGTCAGGAACTTCCTGTCAGTCATCAGAGAGATGCATGCACATGTTTTTGGGCATGGAATCCTAACTAAGCGTGCAAGGATGTGCACGTGCACATGCACAACAGCGTGCACGTGGATGAGCAGGCGTGTCCACAACAGATTCTTGTGCCTAGTGGACTATTCAAACCTGAGGCCTGCATGGGATCATTGCTGGATGGTCTTTCAGCTTTTGTCTCTGATATCCATGATCCTTGATCTGTTTGACTCTATTACTGACTCTGTTGACTTTCGTTGACTTGCCTCTGGAATGGGCTACAAGACCATCACCAAGCAGCTTGGTGAGAGGGTGACAACAGTTATGGCGACTATTCGCAAATGGAAGAAACAAAATAACTGTCAATCTCCCTCAGTCCGGGACTCCATGCAGGATCTCATCTCGTGGAGTTTTAATGATCATGAGAACAATGAGGAATCAGCCCAGAACTACACGGGAGTATCTTGTCAATGATCTCAAAGCAGTTAGGACCATAGTCACCAAGAAAACATTTGGTAACACACAATACCGTGAAGGACTGAAATCCTGCAGCGCCCACAGGGTCCCCTGCCCAAAAAAGCAAATGTACAGGCCGTCTAAAGTTTGATAATGAACATCTGAATGATTCAGAGGAGAAATGGGTGAAAGTGTTATGGTCAGATGAGACCAAAATCAAGCTCTTTGGCATCAATTCAACTCGCTGTGTTAGGAGGAATGCTGCCTATGACCCCAAGAGCAAAATCCCCACCATCAAACATGAAGGTGGTAACATTATGCTTTGGGGGTGTTTTTCTGCTAAGGGGACAGGACAACTTCACCGCATCAAAGGGACGATGGACAGGGCCATGTACCGTCAAATCTTGGGTGAGAACCTCCTTCCCTCAGCCAGGGCATTGAAAATGGGTCATTATTGGGTATTCCAGCTTGACAATGACCCACAACACACGGCCAAGGCAACAAAGGAGTGGCTCAAAAAGAAGCACATTAAGGTCCTGAAGTGGCCTAGCCAGTCTCCAGACCTTAATCCCATAGATAACATGTGGAGGGAGCTGAAGGTTCGAGTTACCAAATATCAGCCTCGAAAAACCTTAATGACTTGGAGAGGATCTGCAAAGAGGGGTTGGTACAAAATCCCTCCTGAGATGTGTGCAAACCTGGTGGCCAACTACAGGAAACGTCTGACCTCTGTGATTGCAAAGAAGGGTATTGCCACCAAGTACTAACTCATGTTTTGCGAAGGGGTCAAATACTTTTTTCACTCATTAAAATGCAAATAAATGTGTAACTTTTTTGAAATGTGTTTTTCTAGATTTGTTTTGTTGTTATTCTGTCTCTCACTGTTAAAATAAACCTATCATAAAATTATAGACTAATCATTTCTTTATCAGTGTACAAACGTACAAAAAATCAGCAGGGGATCAAATACTTTTTTCCCTCAGCCCCCGTTCACATAGGGGCGACGCTACTTCGCACCGCGACCTCCGAGGTTGCGGTGCGAGCAGCACGCCGCTACCTCGGAGCGGCCACCACTGACTTCATAACATTGAAGTCTATGGCGGTCGCCTCCGGGTCGCCCCAAAGAAGCTCCGGACCCTTTTTCTAGGTCGGAGCGACTTGTGTCGCTCCTATTAGAACGGGTCCGCAGCTTCCCTATGGGAGGCAACCTGTGAACCGGCACTCACTGTATAAAAGAAAAAATAAATAAATAAAAATTCCAATATATACATCCTTTTTTGTAGACGCTATAACTTTTGCGCAAACCAATTAAAATATGCTTATTGGGACTTTTTTTTTACCAAAAATATGTAGCAGAATACATATTGACCTAAATTTTTGAAGAAATTACATTTTTTACATATTTTTTATTGGATGTTTCATAGCAGAAAGTAAAAAATATATATATTTTCTTTTTCAAAATTGTTGGTTGTTTTTCATTTAGAGCACAAAAAGTTAAAAAAAAACCCAGTGGTGAGCAAATACCACCTAAAGAAAGCTCTATTTGTCGGGGGAAAGGCTATCAATTTCATTGTGTACAGCATTGCATGACCGCGCAATTGTCAGTTAAACTAATGCGGTGTCGTTTAACACAAAATGGTCCAGTCACAAAAGGGGGAAAATCTTCTGGAGGTCAGGTGGATAAAATGAGGACTCCTTGTATTTAGGTATAGAAGTAGTAGAGTATTGGACCATGTTAGTCACTGATTTATGAAAATATGGTAAAGCAAGGGTGGAAAAATGGGAAAGTCATGTCAAAGATTACTTTACAGTAATTGGTCTAATAATAATTCAAATTATGTACTCACTGAAAAAAAAATACTTTTGTTTCCCTTTAGCTGTAACCTTGCAGGTCCTCAGAGCAGTTATATTGACATTTCCACTGCGGTACAAACCCTTTAATTATCTTACATTACAGCTGATGCATATCCTATATGTACTCTAAGTTCTCTGAATATATTACTTTGCTTACTAGTGTGTTTGGTCGAAAATTATTATTATTTGTATTGACCTCTGTGGACTAAAATGTTGCAAAACTCATAAACTACATTTATTAGTTTTTATGGGAATGTATTCATTCTACAAACTAGCTCATTAGAGTTCCATGTGCATGTATACAAGGCACGTACCAGGTACTGAAGAGAAAGGTCAGAAACTGGCTAAATCCTATAAAAAGCACCCATAGGCCTCAAAAGGAAGAGTAGACTTAAAAAATAGAATTCAATTTATATTATTTTGTCCTCATTTATATGAAATAAATGTAAATTATGCACTTGGGGGCTAAGAATATGCATGCATCATACATACTAGGTGGAGTAGAACTGGGGGAATCCATAGCGGAGAAGGATCTGGGTGTTCTGGTAGATCCTAAGCTTAATAATAGCATGCAATGCCAAGCTGCGGTTTCCAAAGCAAGCAAAGTCCTTTCTTGTATTAACAGAGGCATGGACTCCAGAGAGAGAGATATAATTTTGCCCCTGTACAAATCATTAGTAAGACCTCATCTGGAATATGCAGTTCAGTTTTGGGCACCAGTTCATAAAAAGGATATCAGGGAACTGGAGAAAGTGCAGAGAAGGGCAACCAAACTGATAAGAGGCATGGTGGAGCTCAGCTATGAGAAAAGATTAGAGGAACTGAATTTATTCTCTCTGGAGAAGAGGAGATTAAGGGGGGAATATGATCACCATGTATAAATACATAAGGGGTCCATATAGTGAACTTGGTGTTGAATTATTCGCTTTAAGGTCAACACAGAGGACAAGGGGGCACTCTTTACGTCTAGAAGAAAACTGATTTCATCTCCAAATATGCAAAGGTTTCTTCACAGTAAAAGCTGTGAAAATGTGGAATAGACTCCCTCCAGAGGTGGTTCTGGCCAGCTCACTAGATTGCTTTAAAAAAGGCCTGGATTCTTTCCTGGGTGCACTTATTATAAGTGGGTACTAATATTTATAGGTAAAGTTGATCCAGGGAATACCTGATTGCCTCTCGGGATCAGGAAGGAATTTTTTCCCCTTGCTGTAGCAAATTGGATCATGCTTTGCTGTTGTTTTTTCACCTTCCTCTGGATCAACTGCGGGTATAGGACTGTGTATATTGGATTGTATGGTTGGGTTTTCATTACTGTTTTTTTTTTTATTGGTTGAGCCAGATGGACTTTTGTCTTTTTTCAACCTGACTAACTATGTAATTATGTATGTAAATATGTTACAAATAAATATTTATTACAGGCCCATTCTATGACACTTGGTTTGCCGAGAAAATCAGGTTTCCCAATTAGGCAAACCAGAAATGCCTATTCACTTTTTGGCTACTTCTTTCTAACTGAATATCTATAGAGCTCTAGAGCTAGGAAGGGTTGGGGATGTCTCCCTCCCCTGGCTGGTTGGAGATGTCTCCCTCCACAAAGCATATCCCTCTATAGTGAGCATTAGTCTCAGTGCACTAGGTGTTATTTCTATCTGCTGCTTTGTTGCTCTATTATAAGCATAGATCACTTACACGTTTTCCTGACACCAAGAGAAAAAAGGTGACAGGGAAGTGAGCTCCAGCACCAGTGGCGGCTGGTACTCCATGGGTCGGGGGGGGGGGCGGCAGACGGACCTCTGGCTCTAATCACATGGCTAAAAGAAAAGCCCCATTGAAGTCCATGCGTCTGGCACCCCGCATGTAGATTAGGGGGCCGGACACATGGATAGGGGGGCGGCACCCCTGCGCCCCAATGCACTAGCTGCCACTGTCCAGCACTCAACCTGTGATTGACAGCCTCAGCTCTGTTCCTGTGTGCTGTGTGAAGGTAGGGTTGTCCCTTCCCTCCAATCAGCTCTCAGAGTTTACCTCACTGAGCTCTGTGCTCTGTAGAGTGTAATTTCAGCTCGCCGCCCGCCACCCCCCCCCCCCCCCCCTCCGTTTTTGGATAGCTCAGACAAGCTGTATACATTCTGGGCTTTGAAAGGATGTAGAGAAGAGAAGACTGCAGATAAACAGGTGTAACTTATGCAGGGGGATTCGCTTAATCTCTGCATCACCTGAGGATAGTCAATTCACTGGATATATGTGAGGGTTTACAAATATTTTAACCCTTTCACTGCCCAAGCTGTTTTTGCATTATTTTACTTATTTGTTTAAAACATTATTTTAGGCCTGATGATTACTTAAAGGAGAAGTAGAACCAAAGCTCGTTGTGCTGTACTTCCCCTGTGGATCAAAGGAGTGCAGTTTGTCCTGCCTTCCTGTGACCCATTTTCCGCAGAAAGCAGGCTTCAGAGCTAGTCCAGGCTGGGGAAGGTTTGCGACCACATGGTCAGGATCTACCCAAATGCCTGGACCGGCACCCGGCACATCCTCCTAGCGAGCTGCTGAGAGCCTGAGCCAGTCGCCCCCTCCACACCCCAGCGCTCCAGTGAATGCAGGGGGGCAGAGCAGAGAGGCGATGACTCACAGTCACCAGTTCTCTGGTCACGGAGCTCTGTAAACTGAGCAATTGGCAGTCTTTGATTGCTCAGTTCTCAGCCTTTGAGCCGGAAGGGGACAGATGCAACATCCACCTAGGTATGTATGATTTCTCAAAAATAAAAGAAAAACCCTAAATTTCTCTTCTAAAACCCCCATCAATTTAATGGCAGTTCCAATTTTTTATGTCACTTAAAATTTGTGCAACAATTTATCAAGGGCTAATTTTTAAGTTCATTTTAAGACACACAAGCATAATATTTTAACCTAATTTTTTATTTATTTTTTTGGTGAATTATATGAATCTGAAGGGGGCACATGACCAGCGCCATCATGGGAGGACGTTTATTAACACCCCGCCGGCACTGAAAGCCCACGCTGTAGCAGTCTTTTGGCTATACCGTGGGTGGAAAGTGGTTACAATTGCGAGTGCTTGTAAAACAACAACGAACTTCAGTACCCAAAATGTTCCATTAATTTGCCAGTAACTCTCTAAAAACCCCTATCAGTTTAGAGTTAACTATGAACAATGGCCCTAGAATTATTGCTTTCACTTTGACATGCATGGTGATATTTAATATATATAGCACACAAACATTTTAATGCCTAGGCATCCCCGACGTGAATGTTTATGTTAATTTTTGCTTGTACAGGATGGGCTCAAACATTTTTTGGCTAGGTTTGTAAAGTGCTTGGATGTAACTTTGGACACTTTTTTCACTGAAACTTTACTTAAATCACAAAGGGGCATAAAGTCCCACTTCTTACTGCTCCATTTCTGTCTGCTGACCCCTAGTCACCGTAGGACACATTAGTGAAGTGGGGTTTATTGGGAAGAACCATAATGGCAACAGAGGGACCTGGTGTTTGAGCAGCCAGATGAGTGGAATTGAAATGGCCAATAAACAGTTATGTAGAAAGCCGTTTTCTTTCCAGGATAGTTAGGCTCACTTTAAACTTTTCAAATTTTGTGCTAATGAGCTTGAACTATGCTCGGCCTGCCCTAACCGCAGCTCAATGTGGCCAATTCCTCCCACTGTCAGACATAGCCCAAACTCCAAGACAGTTAAGAATTGTGTTACTGACCCTATTAACCTGTAATATCTCTCCTGAGGCTCGTCACTGTTTGCTGCCTCCCCACAGGAAGGAATCTGATACACTGGCACCGGCATACTGGATATATAATTCTCACGGGTTCAGCCAGTAATATTTCCACCGCCTGAACAGCTTCATGTAATCTCAGCTCGTTATCATCAATAATTACCGACCTTATGCACATATCACTGACTGCATGATTAAACACGCCAACATCGCATGGCTGCCAACACATTAGGAGAGCGAGAGTGTAATGGCAAATTAAAGGGCCTGAAGTCAGATGGAAATGACCTTTAAGGCAAACGGCGATATACAAAGTGTATTTACCCTTAACAAACAATCAGAAATCACGCGTAATTAGATCCCCGCTAGACTGCAGAAAGGTAAAACCTGATCGACTGGTATAAATTAATCATCCTTCTGAACAGTTATACAGACATAAACTTAGACAGGGGCCATATAACAACGGTCCCAGTGCTCTCAAGTATAAACAAAGGTGAAACTTTTTTTGTAATTTTGGATAGAGCAGAGAAGGATTAGAACATCTGTCGGGTTTTCATTGCTCTCTGTGCCCCCCTTAGGGAGATTCACCCTCTCTATTAGTTCTGGTGACCATTATCACTTACAGCAGTGATGGCGAACCTTGGCACTAGGGATTGACTGATTATCGGCAAAGCTGATATATCGGGGGCCGATATGCACTTTCCCCGATATATCGGAATCGGCCCCGGAGGTTACCAATATTGCCGATATTTCAGGAAAGTGCTGTACCGGAGTGATGCCTGCAGCTAGAGGCGTCACCCCGGTACCGGCGTCCATAGCCGACGGTCGGCTGTCTTGTAATGACAACCAATGCGGCTGAGAAGCTGCTCGGCTGTCATTGCAAGGAGCGGGAGGGGACGCCCCCCCCCCCGCCGCTTTCCGCGGCTCGCCTGGGTCTCCCGTTCCACCGGGAGACCCGGGCAACCAGCCTGCACGGCCGCCAAAGAGAAGACCCGATCAAAGCCGCATTCGGCTCTGATAGGGGCTCCATGTAAAAACCCGGAATTGATATCATGACATCACTTGCGGGAACTCTGCGCCAAATAAAAAAAAATGACAGCATTCAAAACAGCCAAACTTGGCATTTTGAATGCTTTTAAGTGCAGAGGAGGGGCTTGGGGTCTTTTAGACCCCCAGATCCCTCCACAAGAGTACCTGTAAAAATAAATAAATAAATAAACAAAAAAATATTTTTTAATGTACGAAAATATCGGACAATATCGGCCGATACCGAGATGCAATGACCAAAATATTGGTATTGGCAATAAAAAAACAATACAGTATTGGTCGTTCACTACTTGGCACCCCAGATGTTTTGGAACTACATTTCCCCTGATACTCATGCACTCTGCAGTGTAGTTGAGCATCATGGGAAATGTAGTTCCAAAACATCTTGGGTGCCAAGGTTTGTCATCACTGACTTAGAGTGACAAAAAATGTCAAATTTTGGGTTGTCCCCAGAACAGGAATAGAGGGGAAATCTTCCAATAGGTACACTAATTCTGGTGACAACTTGGGATTCCATCACTGTGGGGGATTTTCTATTACTTCCTGTTTTGTCTACAGTGAAAGGAGTGAAAGGAAATCTCCCAATGGGTCACAGTTTGCAACTCTGTATTCATTAATACATCCAAAATATATATATTTTGAATACATGCAGTGTAAGTACCTGAATATGACTTGGTATCAGCACCTGGGGAGGGAAAAGCAGCCCACACAGTTGCTTCTGTGCAAGGAGCATGCTGGTAGGGGTAGACAGCAGAGCAACCTCAAGAACTAATTCTGGCCAGCTCAGTAGCTTGTTTTAAAAAAGAGCTGTATACATTCCTAAATCCAAATCATCACAGACTGTGGAAAATTTTTAATTTCATTTGGAAATCAAGGTCCCAGAGTCTGGAGGAAGAGTGGAGATGCACAGAATCCAAGTTGCATGAGGTCCAGTGTGAAGTTTCCACAGTCAGTGATGATTTGGGGAGCCATGTCATCTGCTGTTGTTGGTCCACTGTGTTTTATCAAGTCCAAAGTCAGCGCAGACGTCTACCAGGAAATTCTACAGTACTTCATGCTTCCCTCTGCAGACCAGCTTTATGGAGATGCAGATTTCATTTTCCAGCAGGACTTGGCACCTGCCCACACTGCCAAAACTACCAATACCTGGTTTAATCATCATGGTATCACTGTGCTTGATTGGCCAGCAAACTTGTCTGACCTAAACACATAGAGTATCGGTGGGGTATTGTCAAGAGGAAGATGAGAGACACCAGACCCAACAAAGCAAATGAGCTGAAGGCCGATATCAAAGAAACCTGGGCTTCCATAACACCTCAGCAGTGCCACAGGCTGATCGCCTCCATGCCACACCACATTGATGCAGTAAATCATGCAAAAGGAGCCCCAACCAAGTATTGAGTGCATACTATACTGTACATGGACATACTTTTCAGTAAGCCAACATTTCTGTATTAAAAATATTTTTTTTTTTATTGGTCTTATGTAATAATCTAAATTTTCTGAGATACTGAATTTTGGGTTTTCACTAGCTGTAAGCCATAATCATCAATATTAAAAGAAAGAAATGCTTGAAATATATCACTCTGTGTGTAACGCATCTGTATAAAATAGATGCGTTTCAATTTTTTAATTGAATTACTGAAATAAATTAACTTTTTGATGATATTCTAATTTTATGAGATGCACCTGTTTATAAAGGAAGTGGAGGAAAGAGGTTTTCAATATGTATGCCTCCCCCAACATATTCCTTTCACTCCTGTAACCACTAATGGGTTGATGGGAGGAAGTGGCAGCGGACAAGCACATATAGAAGATAATCATCAGTAGCAGTAAAGTGGGCAATCGGGAGAACCTGGTACCTTGCTCATTTAAGTGAAATCGATAGGTTCACTCTGAGCTGATTGCTTTAACCGCTTGCCGACCGCCGCAAGTACATATACTGCGGCGGTCAGCCCCGTGCAGGCAAAGTGACGTACCGGTACGTCACTAGCCTGTGAGCCAATAGGGGGCGAGCGCGCGCCCCCGGAGGCGCGCTCCCGCCCCCGCTCGTTCACGGACACCTCAGCGCGAGTGACCGGCGGACCCGATGTCCGCCGGTCACTCGCGATCATCAGTTACAGAGGGAGAAAGGCAGGCGACTAATGTAAACAAAGCCGCCTGTCATTCTTCCCTGTGTAACAGCAGAGATCATACGGTCCTGCTATGTAGGATCGTAGATCTCTGCACAGTAAGAAGCACGCCCCTAGGGACACACTTAACCCCTCCTTCCCCAATAAATTTAACCCCTTCCCTGCCAGTGTCATTTTTACAGTAACAGTGCATATATATAGCACTGATTACTGCAGTAATGTCACTGGTACCCCCAAAAGTGTCAAAAATGTCAGTCAAGGGTCTGATCTGTCCGCCGCAATGTCGCAGTCCCGCAAAAAAAAATCGCAGATCGCCGCCATTACTCGTTAAAAAAAAAAACAAAAAAAATGACAAAAATCTTTCCCTTTGTTAGTAAACGCAATAACTTTTGCGCAAACCAATCAAAATACGCTTATTGCGATTTTTTTTACCAAACATATGTAGCAGAAAACAAATCGGCCAAAAATGTTAAAAAATTTTGATTTTTAAATTTTTTGGGGGGGAATTTCATATAAAAAAAATGTGAAAAATATTGTTATTTTTGCTAAATTGTCGCTCTTTTTTTCTTTATTGCGAATGATCAAAAAATCGCAGAGGTGATCAAATACCACCAAAAGAAAGCTCTGTTTGTGGGAAAAAAAGGACGTCAAATTTGTTTAGGTACAGCATCGCACGATTGTCCGTTAAAGTCACGCAGTGCCGAATCACAAAATAGGGCCTGGTCAGGAAGGGGGTAAAATCTTCCAGGGGTTAAGTGGTTAAGCTTTAAAAAACATATTGCAAATATACAAAAGTAGCAAATAGCATAGCATAGCTGTTTAGCATAGCTGTTTAATATTGTGACAGCAACCCAGAGCAGCCTATCAAATATGTTAGCTGTAGATCGGACAGTTCTCGGCATATGAAAAGTGGCATCCCTTTGGTTCCTTCGAGTTGGTGCACTTTACAAATCAGTATTGCTTTTTCCACTGCTTACATTTAAAACAAAGACAGAAAGAGTTTTACCTGCAAAAGGATTTGTGATGTAATGCACCTAATATTGTGATCCACGAGCCCCTGCTGTGCTAGAAGTTGAATTGCATAACAAGGTTCCCTGGCCTGTAGTTTTGAAGGCTTCATACTCTTGCCAGCCTTCTGACTGCCCATTGGACTACTACTGAACAGCATTCACTACAATACTTTCTCTGGACTCTCGTCCTCTTTTAAATTCTTATAAGGACCTCCCCTTCCCACCTACCAGCCTGCAGAGTAGACACTCCAACTGGAAGCCTGATTTCAGCTGTAGGTGACATCTCAGTATAGATACAAGTTGGATATCACACACTGGCTGAATTAACACAATATAATTTCATGACTTTTGGAGGAATAAATAGGCAAATTAAGAGGTAATTTTATATTTTATCCCGTTGTTGTTGTTTCAAGCAGTTATTCTTCAGGCTCCTGGCCTCAAAGTCCAAGTCAATATTACACTCTTAATATGTAATACACTTCAAATATGGATAGAAGTTTCATAAAACATAAATACACAAATACAACTGGCAAAAATGAATCAGGTGCAACTACCTACCCGGTTTATCAGCTCTCCCACCATCCCTGTCCAAGATCCATTGGGCTCCGGGGCTCCATACAGTCCATCCTCCACAAGTTTTATCTTGTAGTTGAACCTCAGAAGAGCAGCCAACTCCATCAACATCTCAGCACAGAAGCCCTCGTACTGGTCATTGCCAGATAAAGAGCGAAAATTTGGTTTCCGCATCATGTATGGGTTCTCCTGAAGAAAAATGGTGGAAGATTAGTGAGGAAGAGGTGAAAAGGATAACAAGAAGTGAAACCCACTTTTACAGGGACGTGACTGCATGGGGTCATTAACAAGTCAAGGGGTGGATTATGAAGTGACTGTTGTGGTTAAGGCCCGAATCCAGCCAAAATTTAGATAAAAAGAACAGTAATATAGAATCTATCCAACAGGGACACCAATAAAATCAAATTTGAAAGAGTGGGAAAGTGTCAGAAAAGTATTCTGTGCTCTACTGTCCTGGAAGCACCCCCAAGAGGATCTCCATGGTTTCCTTGGCTTGTAGTGTAATGTAACAAAAATGGTAATTGATGTGCCACACAACTGCTAAAAGGTCCAGATACAACCTTATTCCAATAAAATCAGAGTAAATCTAAAGATTGTTTGAATTTTCCCGCTGACCTTTATTAGAAAAAGAAAATTGTATCTGGTCTATTTAGCAGTGGTGAGGTTCTTCAATTACCATTTTTGTAACGCAACACTACAAGCCAAGGAAGCCAGGGAGATCCTCTTGGGTGTAGAAGAAGCCTGCCCGGGAACCAGATTATTTACATCAATAAAGATAGCGACAGTAAGATAGTCTATTTTAGAGCCTGTTCACACTGAGGCGACACGACTCCTTACTACTTCGGGGGCGACTTGTGCATTACCATGCACCACGACTTCGGAGCGACTTGCAGGGACTTCACATAATGGAAGTCTATGCAAGTCGCTCCGAGGTCGCCCTGAAGTAGTACAGGACCCTTTTTCTAAGTCGGAGCGACTTGTGTCGCTCCTATTAGAACGGGTCCTGTAGCGGTCAATGGACAGCGAGGGAGCGCGACTTGTCAGGCTGACAAGTCACCTGACAAGTCGCGCTAGTGTGAACCGACTAGACAGCACTATTTTTGCACTTTCCCTCCTACTTCCTATCATGGTGTCACAGAGATAGCAAGTGAGGCAAAATATCCCCAACAGGGTCATGGAGAAACATAACTCTTCCCCACTCTATATATACTGAAAATAACTGGATAACTGATGTTAGGTTTAAAGGGTTTTCCAGGAAAATTGGAATACCCTGTTAGCATGGGACTCTACCACATTAAAGACCTTTCCTCTTCGAGCACCAATGTTTTTAAACCAAGAGCTGTAATTTCAGATTTTACTCTCAGTGTCATCTGCTGGGAAAACAAATTATTGCAATCATTATAATACCATAATGGAATTCAACAGTTCTCCGAAGAAAACACTAACACTCACCCCTTGGACAAGTAATATCAGCCACAGAGGAACAGAGATCTCACAGTTGTTTACAGGGGGCTAAGGTGGGGCTTCGTGCATCATATATTCAATGTCAATATTACTTGGACAGTCCCTTGAAAAGTCAAATAAAAAAAAGAGAACACTGTCGCTAACCTCCATTTAGCATAGATCACATGGTCTTTGGCTACCAGGAGCGTTGTTGGTATTTTATGTCATTTTGCACAACTGAGACAGACCCTATATGGCAGATTTTAAGTAATTTATTAAAGTTAGCAAACATTCTTATTTGTAGATGTAGCGCCCTCCTAGGTAGGTGCTAGGAAAATTATTTTATTTGCTCCTTCTGCTTATCAGGGAGCCTGATCTGTTAGGTTGCCTGTCACATGTCTCCAGGTGTAATTCACTGGGTCTCAAGGCCTGTCCCCACTACATCCAATGAGGGAGCTTGTTGGGCAGTGGCGAAAAATCCAGCCAGTGACACATCAGGTTTTATGGCAGTCCCAGTGGGAGGTCATTCCTGCAATGCATCCTGGGATTGACCATAAATACTGAGGGAACATGTGACAGGGCGTCTTTGGTGGGAAGCAGAGTCCCAGGAGGAGTCTCTCCTCCTGCAGTGTGTGAGGAAGGTGGTCTTAGGCGGTCGGCCTAGTGAACCAGGTGTGGAGCTGAGCTGCAGAAGATCCAGTGGAGCTGACAGTGGAGCTGCCGGCAGAGTCTCTCGGGAAAAAACAGTGTCCGTGAGTACCGGGAGATTTGCCTAAGGGTCTGCCCAGGAAGGGGGACCACTCCAGTGAAGTCAGGGGATCAAGGAGCTAGCTCACACAGAGAGTGATAGAGTAAACGGGGTGCCATGTAGAAAGCCCTGAAGAATAGGAACAAAGGGGGTGCCAGGAAGGGCCCTGAAGAGTGTTCTGCAGTACAGTACAGCTTATCTAAAGCGGTTCATGAATTACTTCTTCATCTCTAGTAACAAGGTGAAGCAGCGGCCTTGCCGCAATCAGCAATATCTAGTCGTCCCAGCAAACTGTGCATAGTTTATACAAGTTGGAGTATCCCACTCATTCCCTTCTCCTATCCAAGTTCTCAATAAAACTACAAAAAAAAACAAAACTCCTAGACTGTTTCCTAAATGAGTCAAAGCACTTTAAAAATGCTGAACTGTCATGTCGTTGCTAAGGGTAACCCAGGTGAACCTGTAACCAGCAGCTCCCAAGGGAGTAGTGCTACATAGATATTTGCCATCTATACAAAGAAACAAGATACAGGCGGTCCCCGGGTTACAAACATCCGACTTACAAACGACTCCTATTTACAGAGAGAGACAATAGGAAATGAGGAGAAATCTACCACTGAAGCTTTATCACCAGTCCCTGTTTCCACAACAACCCAAAATTTTCAAAATCCAGTTGTCATAGGGACAGAAAGTGAGGTGAAATCTTCTGAACGGGGGTAGAGACAGCAAAAAAAAAAAAAAAATGGTACAGCGGTATTAACCCTTCTCTATGCTAACCAAAAAAACGTAAAAATTATTATTTTGGCTGGAGCTACACTTAAAAAATGTTCCTGTTCCGTCTTACAAACAAATTCGACTTAAGAACAAACCTACAGACATAATCTTGTTCGTAACCCGGGGACCGCCTGTAATGCACATTGATAAGATTTTTTTAAAATTAGGCTAAATTGTTTCAAAAGCATAGCTAAACACTAAAACTAGTATCACTGCTCTATAAATATATGACTCAAAGAGCTTGGTACATTTATTTAGGCTAAATTCATACATCGATATAGTTATAAAGTAATAAAACTTTATTATATTCACTAAAAAAGAAGAGAAAGAAAGGATGTGTGGATGTGCTACTTCAATAATAGATAATCTACTGATTACCTTTATGCTTTCTGGCAGGCCGTGTTAAGAGTGAGACTGTCGTTATGCACATTCGGAGCAAACCTTACACAGGGTTAAAGACTTTACCCTTAACCCCACAAAACATTGGCCACTCAATGCTATATCAGGGTAGAGGGTTGTATGCTTCCCATATCTTGGACTACTGGGTATTTTACAGGGCTCAGGCTGGCTCGGGAAAGCAAGTATCTACAACAGACTCTCTCTAACTCCTACACACACCACAGGTTGAATTGGATGGACTGGTGTCTTTATTCAACCTTAAAAGTGGAGTTCCAGCCTGTACAGAAAAAAAAACTTAAAGCGGAGTTCCGGGCACAGAAATCATTTTTCAACAAACATACCCCCGGGACAGTCAGGGCTAGTACATTCCACAATGGCTAGCCTCTGATCTGTCCCGGTTCGCACTTACCTTTTAGAAGAAATACTCACTTATAAAATTTCTTCCACAGCGTTTCCATCTCTCTTGTGGGCAGCTGAAGCCGGCGCGGTCCTCTTCGGCACCTTCTTCCGCGTCTTCTTCTCCCAGAATGCGCCTGCACCGGCCCATCTCGCCCGGAAGTGACGAGCGGGGCGGGTGCCGTCGCATTGATTCCTGGGAGCAATGACGTTCAGCTCCCAGGAATCAGTGCAAGCCCGGAAGTGACGGAGGAGCCGCGGCACAGAGGGAGGAAGTGAAGACTAGGTGAGTATATTCGATCTTCAATTACAAGGTGAGTAAATAAAAAAAAAAACCTAACTATCCAATTCCTTTTCAGGTGAAGGGGAACAAGCGGACGGGCACAAAAAAAAAATATCGATTTTGTGCCCGGAACTCTGCTTTAAAAGTCAGCAGCTACAAATACTGTGGCTGCTAACTTTTAATATAGGGACACTTATCTGTCCAGGGTTCCCGCGATGTCGGCACTTCAAGCCGATTCGTCTATCAGCTTTGGGTGCAGGCGTCAACATTGCAACTAAGGGAAACCGGCAGTGAAGGGGGAATGGGGTGCTTTATTGTTCAGGACCTATTTGCTTTTTAGCCTGGAACTCCTCTTTAACAACTACAGTAAGTAACAAAGGTGGCAGGCTATCTGGGGAACCTGTTTCATTTTCCTGAAATGGTAAATTGTTCTTGATGTGGACACCAGCAGCAAGAAAATTTAAATTTGAACCCTTCCCCATTCTATGCAAAGCTGAGTTTGAGTTTTAATGTGGACTTTGCATCAAAATGCATGGTCCCCTTATCGTGTAGAATAGACCTCCTTTCCTCCTCCATGTAAAAAAAAAAACACATTAAAAGAGAACGTTTGCTCACAAGCAATTTCAGGTGGGCAATGGAACTTTAATGATATTCTGTGAATGTTGAAGTGCCCAGTCCTCTTGAGAAATCACGCCACCACTGTGCAGGAGCATCTTGCCTCGATATCTTTGTTTGTTGTAGTTGAGTGTTTTTTTTTTACTTTTTCCCTTCTAATTTTTTTTTTGCTTTCTTTTTAGCATGGGGGAAGAGGATTAACAAGTTTTAAGGACCTCACATTTAGATGCAAGGACCTCTTTACGGAGAAGGTGTAAGCCTAAAAGTCATGAAGTGGCCAATCTTGCCGTTTGAGTATCAACAGTCACAAAGAAAACCAGAAATGTGTGATTACCACCAGAGGAGGTGACATAAGAACAAATAACACTCCTAAGAGATAAACAACTCCAAAATAAATACACTGAAGAATTAGCCTGTCAGACCCGATTCCATAAACTTATTTTATACTGCTGGTAGTGAAAAGATAACATCTAGAACAACCAAAGGAATTTTACAGAGACAGTAAAATATTGATGTAGAAGCCAGCAATGACGCATAAAGATCGTTGCAGATGATGAACACTTAGTTAAGTCAAAGACATCAGAAGTTTTGGTGAGTTTACAAGGTTTGTTTTACAGGAACGCACCAGAATTGTGGTGACCACCAGAGTCTTGTTCTCTAGAGTGTCTGACACGTTGATGTCCAGGCTGGTAGCATTCATGGCCAAGGTGCGGTTTGAATACCAAACTCCAACCTGTGAAGGAACAGAAAAGGGAACAAGCAACATCAGTTAGTGAACTGGTATTATCATCTAGGAAATGTTGTTAAACTTCTGTTTGAACCAGTGCAGTTAAGCAGGTTTTCAGTGCTTCTTAGAACAATGTAGCTTTTCATCACATGATTCTGTGCTGTTCAGCCTCCCTCTCTGAGGCCTATAGACTGAGGATGGTAACTGGGGCTCATTTAGACAGTGGTGCTGGTGCATTGGATGTGCAGGGGCACCGCCCCCCCCATCCATCCGTCCGGCCCCCTAATCTACATGCAGGGCGCTGGACGCATGGATTCCAATGGGGGTTTTTTTTTTGAAGCACGGCTCCAGAGGCTCTAATAGGCTTCAAAAAAGGGTGGGCTTGGGGCGCAGAGTACTGCGCCCTGAGCCCACCCAGTTGTGTGACAATAGCAAATGAATATTCGCTATTATCACACGGATCCTCCTCCCAGCCAATCAGGAAGCGGGTACTGAGACCCGTTTCTTCAATTGGCCGAAAGGAGAGGCCAAGTTATTGGCCAAGGTGGAGGAGGAGGAGGGAGGAGACGCAGGGGAAGCAACCCCCGCTGCTGGGGGAAGCCACCGCCGCCGCTGCCTGCCCTCCACATCAGTCCAGGGTGAGTGAGTCGGCGATTGGGGGGGATGGTATGGTGTGTCTGGTCTGTCTGCCGCCCCCCAGGCCCCCCCCGGCCCATGGAGCATCAGCCGCCACTGCATTTAGACATGGCCATTTAGAAACTGTGATACTGGCAACTGAAGAGATTTAATATGCGAAGAAACCAACCACAGAAGAAGAATCTCAAGAAGAAAATTAGAGCCACTAAAGCAGATAGGTTGCATCCCATGAAAGAGTTTATACAGAGTGTTTGACTGGGGTATAACTCTTGCTTGTTTGAATAGTTTTGGATAAACTGGAAGGGTTAGATTCTTAGTCGATTTTTTACTGAGTCTGTGACCCCACTGGAGAGTTTTCTTTATTCCCTGCCCTGGAAATAGGAAACCTTCCCAGCGGGCATAGCTACAAAAGCCTGAACTGCTAGAAACTGAACTGCCAAGCCTTCCCTAATCTATAAAAGTTGAATACGATAGTGGCCTGGTGGTTAGGGTGGTAACATTTACAAGGTATTGTCTTCATGGGGTTTGGACTTTCTCCTCTTGTTTTTAGAACTTTTTGAAAATTCTCCAGTTACATTGCATAGCCATCAAAAAAATTATAAATCACTACCAATCTTTCATAGTTGTCCATAGACTATGTCCTTTTACCTCTCGGTGACCATCTCCTGCCTTCTCCAAGATGCGCAGAGTGTAATTTGTCCTCTGACCTTTGCTGTTAAACTCCACACGTCCAGTCAGTCCATCGTACTCAACCTGATAAGTAGAAAAAGAAGAATAAAGAAGGGAGGAAACGTATTTCACATGCAGAAGTGATGAATGGCATGTGTGGGTGACTAAGCTCTGGAGATCATTTAAAGTGAACCTATGCTTTATCCATGCAGGGGAAGGCTCACCTAAATGGCAGTAACTTAAAGAGTAACTCCACTTTTGTTAAGAAAAAACATGCCCCTCTGGGTGATCTATGTACATTGCACGGATTTTAGCAACTGAAGAAATAGCTGTCTGTTTGTCTGTGTCCATGTACTTAGTGAATCTGTATGGGAGTGGTTTTATAATTATCTATCAGCAGCTGCACCTGTAGGGTTCTAATGAGAAAATTGGCCGGGTCTGCATCCCTTTAGATATGGTTTTCCTTTCAGGGTATCTCACTAAAAATGACATTTTGTTGCAAGGGATGCCCAAAATCTTACTTGTATCTTAGTGCAGACTTCTGGGAAAATCAGTGAGCAAATCACACAAGCAGGAAATGGCATTTCTGGGGGGCATTCTGTACAGCATCTGTATACAGAACATCTCCAGGTAGCCATATTGCATTACATTTCACAGAAATGTAAAATCTTAACATTTTCTCACCAATTTTTTTACCTTTTCATCATTTCTTATTTATTTTTGCTTAATTTATCATTGCACATTATCACCCACACTCTTTTTTTCTAGCCACTATCCTGGCAGGCCATGCTAGACGGTTCTGTTTGCCTGTTCTTCCATCTGTCCTGTTTTGCGCTGCTGGCCCATTTTGGATCCTTTACCCACAGCTCCTGGGTCAGACGTCTCAGATGGCTGCTGATGGGACTTTGGCATCCAGCATCCTGCATCTTTGTAAGTATGTATCCCTTAGTCTGACTTCCACATTTTAATCTACTTGATACATTTTCATGTTCATTACTATGTTATATTTTTTAACCATTTTACTTTATAGATTGTGACTATACATCAACCCCTGAAGAGTGAGACTGAACTCACAAAACGCGTTGGGTCACATAGATGCTATGACACATTTACCATGGACTATTTGATTACCGTATGTAAGTTAACCATGTAATAGATTTGTATATTTGGGCCAACTGTTTTGGCATTTTCTAGTTCTTTTGCTGGTATATACTCAATAAACCTGTACTATATTTTTATCACTGACTGTGTGGCGCTTCATCTAAAGTCCTAATGGCTAAAACTCTGCATTTGTATGTACAATGGGAATGGAGGCACCTTGCAGGGTACTACTAACCATATTTTGTTTCTTTACATTTTACAGAAATGACAGCACTGCAGATTGAAAAGGAAAGATAATTTTTGATAACATTCAATTACAACATGGCTGGTGTCAACTGTACACGTTCACACCCATGCAATGCGATGCCTGTCTGAATTCACAGTTTGCACTGCGATCTGCGAACCGATCTGGTGGTGTCATTAACTTCGTACTGACACTTGCAGTGGTTCGCAGAGGGCAGTGTGAACTGCCTGTGGGCGGGAGATGCAATGTGGGAACCTGCACTGGAAATCGCGCTGGTTCCCACATCGCATATGTGTGAACCTAGGCTGAAAGTGGACTTTAAAACTGAACTCCAGGACTGTAAATATCTCTCCCTTGCATTGGGGTTGTCCTCCCGCTTCAAGGGTTAAATGCTTGTTTAGGTCTATAGGATGGGAAAAGCAGTTTTTCTTACCTGATCCACCAGTCCTGCAGACTCCTGCACTGCAAGGCTGGTCCTGGCAACCTATTCTCCCCTATGCTCTAGTGGTCGGATGCCCCTTGACATCTTCAAGCCAGATGCAGGGTCCATGCATTGGATGGGAGGATGCCAAGGTACACCCTACTGCCATGCAGTAAGCATGGTCCACGAGCATAGGAGAGGAGTGGAGGATCAGGTAAATAAAACTGATTTTGCTGTCCCCTAGATATAAATGAGTATTTAACCCTTGCAGTGTGGGGACAGCCCTATTGCAAGGGAGGATTTTTACTTTTCCTGGATTTAGGCTTTAACTTCAATTTCCCTTTACTCCTATGAGACTTCATTTCGTTGCCGGGAGCAAAGAAAAATACCCGGTCATTCTGTGTTTAGGGAGCATGTGACTCACTCCCTTTCCTCCTACATAAGGTTGGACATTTGGCTTCAGGCAATCGGTGCAGTCACATGGGAGGAGGGATAGACATGTCTCCTTTCTCTCTTTTGTAATAAACCAAAACAATATGAAACAGTATAACTTACACTGTATTTAGGGACTTAAAGTGCCACATAAGGCAGTAGGGGCAGAGAATTAAGCATTAATACTTACCTTATTCCTTGCTCCCCAGGCTTCCTCCTAGCTGTAAGACTGGCTCCCCAAAGCCGCTTTGCTTCAATGCTTGACCAGTTGCAGGCTTTCTGACATCATCACATACAATGCAAGATTAGCAGTCCTGCATTGTATGTGAGAATGGTGAGGGCCTGCCCACATCTCAAGAGTGCTGGAGAACAGAAGAGGGTGGTAGATAATTTTTTTTCATGGGGGGGGGGGGGTTCAGCCTTGAGTACCCAGAGAACAATAATTAGCACCTCTGCCACACTGTGACTAATTGTGGTGTGTATATAGACAGTATATACAGCACTCCCAGCAGGCACATCTGCTAGTGAAGCAAATAGTAAACATGGCTTCAGTGTCAGCCGGGCCCTGCCTGTCAGCCTCGTGGATAAGACGGATGGTCTTCCCAGTAGCAGTGCAGCTCCCGCAGCTGATAGGCTACACTGGCCTAGCTGCTGTGAAATTGACCGATGCTTTGGGGGGGGGGGGGTGGTTGGACCCCCCCTGACCCCCCCTTATGTACGCCTCTGGTTCCAGTTATCAGGGAAGCAACCAATAAAATAGATGTTTGCACTTATTTCAATCCCCCTAGACAGAATAAACATTTAAACCCTTGCAAGGAGGGGGAGCCCCACCACAAAGATAATTTTAATTGTTGATACAGTATATACCTAAAAGTAATTACTGTGATTTTACATGCTTACCCTGCCATATTTTTCCAACTAAAGGACCAAGCCTATTTCTGACACATGTTGTCTGCAAGTTAAAATCAGTATTTTTAGCTAGAAAATGACTTAGAACCCCCACACATTAAAGCGGAGTTCCAGCCTTTTCACTCACCTGTCCCACGGTCCAGCGATGCGGCCTCTCGAAGCCTCGATCCTCTTCCCTCTGGTCTCGCCGGCGCCGGCATCACTGGTGTGGGCACCCGGCTGTGACAGTTTGCGGCTTCACAGCCGGGTACGCACTGCGCATGCGCGAGTTGCGCTGCGCGTCTTAATTGGCCGGCAATCTTCTGGGACCTCTGACATGTCCCAGAAGATTACAAGGAGGGAGGGGGAGAAGAGAACTTCCGTTCAGGGCGCCGCGGCACTCCGAGCGGAAGTGGGAGTGGGTACCTGTCAAAACTAGGTACCCGCTCCCCCCCAAAAAAATGACATGACAAATGAGGCATGTCAGGGGGTTATTACTACCTAAAATGGAAGTTCCACTTTTGGGTGGAACTCCGCTTTAAATATATAAGATGGCGGTCCTTGTAATATTTTTTGTCTCGTGATATTTGTGCAGCAGTCTTTCAAACGCAATTTTATTTGGGGGGGGAAAAAAATACATTTCACTGCATTTAAAGAACACTAAACAGTAAAGTTAGCCCAATTTTTTTGTAAATTGTGAAAGATGATGTCACGCTGAGTAAATAGATACCTAACATATTACAGTTAAAAATTTCACACACTCGTGGAGTGGCGACAAACTACGGTACTTAAAAATCTCCATAGGCTACATTTTAAAATGTTTTAACAGTTACCAGTTTAGAGTTACAGCGTAGGTCTTTTTTTTAGAATTATTGCTCTCACTTTGGCGATCGCGGCGATACCTCACATGTCTTGTTTGAACACCGTTTTCATTTGCGGGAGCTACTTACGTATGCGTTTTCTGTCGTGCGCGAGCTCACAGAGATGGGGGCATTTTTATTTTATTTTTTCCGATTTATTTTATTACATTTTTTATTTTTAGCACGGTTTTAAAAATAAAAAAATAAAAAATCTGATCACTTTTATTTCTGTCACAAGGAATGTAAACATCCCTTGTGACAGTAATAGGCAGTGACAGGCACTCTTAATGGAGACCCCTCCACTGCACTTCAAAGTATTCGAAATGCTGAAATTGGCATTTTTGAATACTAACACTTATTTAAACTCGACGCCGTTAGCAGCCAAGTAAACCGGAAGTGGCGTCATGACGCTTCTTCCGGGTTAACACATCGGAGACCCGATCAAAGCCGAATCTGGCTTTGTTCGGGACTCCCACCAGCTGGCGGACATGCCGGCTGGTTGCTCAGGTCTCCCGATGGGTGGAAGAAGGCGGGAGGGGGGGGGGACGTTCCCTCCCGCTTACTGAGATAACGGCCGAACGGCTCCAGAGCCGCATCGGCTGTTATCTTCTGAAAGCCGACTGCCGGCTCTAAAGAGCAGTACCGGGTTGATGCCTGCAGCTGCATATCATCCCAGTACAACCACTTCTCCGAGCCAATGTGCAGGTACTTTGATTCACGGGAAGTGGTTAACTAAACCCAAAAACCCGCGCTAGCTGAACAAAGCCTAAAACAATATTACCATTGTTTCTGTTCATAAATAAAAACGAGTACATCATAAACCACAGGGCAAAACAGTGCAAATAAACTCAATAACATAATAACATCTGGTCTTTAAAAACACCCTGTGGGGTGGCGAAATGCGTCGACGTAGATTCCGGTTGCTCAGTGACGTCACGTCCAGTCAGCGGTGTAACGCGCACGGAGGTTTGTGATCCACGTCTACGTCACTGCACGGACTAGGACTGATGGAATGACTGCCCTGTATTGATGTTTACTCTGGAACATTGTAAGTGTGATTTTAAAGATTTGTAAGAATAAATAAAGAATATATTACGCTATTGGGATTCTGTCTTCTTCATTTATGAGTGTTAAATCATCACAGGATACATGAGATGTGACATCTTCCCTCTTAACAGACACAGCCTGATAGACCCACATGCAATATTGCTAAGGGGTCCACATTATCTGGTAAGTTTAGGCACAAGAGGGTGAAGAGCACAGTTCACTGCATGAGTACATAGAAGTTTTGAGGCACTTCAGCACTTTCTTGGATCCATATTGGAAACTTTTATGGACTTTTACTTGGCACTTGCCTGTATTAGCAATTTGTATCAAGTTTCACTTTTTCACATATTTTTATTGATTTATATGTTATTGAGTTTATTTGCACCGTTTTGCGCTGTGATTTATGATGTACTATATTTTTATTATTGCATTAATTGTAGAGATTTATATATTAGCCACTAGAGGCAGAAAAGATTAGTGACTAAAAAACCTTTGCCTAACTGCAATTGTAGGGATAAGACTTCAGTTACACAGGGAGTGGATCATTTTCTAAAGCCTCGTACACACAATGAGATTATCGGATGAACGATCCTCCATTTTTTTTTTTTTTTTTTTGCATGCTAGTCTCATATCGAAAATGAAGGAGGTTACTAAAGTTCGAAAAATTCTCGTACGACAGAATAAAAATTCAGAAGTAATGTAATGTTTTTTATTGGATTTGTATTGTATTTTTGGGCGCAAACTGTACTGAATAAATGGAAATCGCACGATCTGGTATCGTATGAGAAAAATGTTTGTTTGTCCCTTCGGATAATTTTCGGATGAAAGCTGTGTACTAACGATCAGAATATTGTATGATAACTTCGAAATCTGTATTTTTTGTATGATTTTCAAATCCTGTCTACTGGCTTAAGAGTCATCCAACTCATAGACTTACATTGTTAGAAGCAGTAGTAAAGTACAACCATGGTGTAGCACTGCAAAGCAGAGCCTGTGTATGTAATTTATTGATATGGCTGCCCCAGTACTTCATCATACCAAAAGCAACCTTGGAGCCCTGGACCTGGCAGATGTTCAGGGTGCCACCTAAAGCTTTCATAATGGAAACCAGGAGGAGAACACAGTTTGTCAAAATTGTGCACCTGCCTGTCACTTCACAATGAAGGATGTACTTGTAGGCATTTGGTTTCAGATGGAGTGACTTTTCTGTGTTCATAAGATCCTTTCTTAACCTTTTTTTAAAATGGAGGAGCCCTCAAAATAACTTTCAGGTCATGGGAAACCTCAGTTAAGAATGACTTACTGTATCTACAGTAGGGATGATCGAACGGTTCGGGTCAACCATCGGTTCGACCCGAACATTGACTGTTCGAAATTCGGCCGAATTCCGAACTTTTTGCTGTAAAAGTTCGGAATTCGGCACCAGAACCGCCCAAAATGCAATGGGACAGAAACTGGGCTTTAAAAGCCAGTGATTGGACCAGAAACATGAGTAAAAGCCAATTGAGGGGGCAGGAGGATGCTAGGAATGTGATTAAAGTGACTAGGGGGTCCAGAGGCCAATCAGTAGTGAATACGCCCCCAGTATATAAGATAGCCCCGCCAAATCTCTAGCACTGTAATACAGAGGCTGTGGAAGAGAGTGGAAGCAGTTCTGTTACTCCTGCTGCTCCAGTGTCATTTAGCAATTATTAGTGTGAGGAAAGGGATATGCAGTGTAGTTAGGGTACTATATACCACTATAGTTAGATTCAATAATCTAGTTTCTGTAGGGAAAGTGTTAAGTGTCAGGGTGACCGCCACAGAAAAAAGATAATTTTTCTTAGAATTTGTATTAGCGCAGGGATGGGGTTCCGCTTCTTTCACATCTGGGCGTTTTTGTTTCAGGCGTTTATTGGGCTTTTTTGTGGACGTCTTTGGAGGCAGGCATGACATCTGAACTTCTGTATAGGGGTATATATTCATACACACATATCTATATATATATATATATATACACACATATAGGTGTGAAAAGAGCGGAACCCCATCCCTGCAAATAATTTCATTAGCGCAGGGATGGGGTTCTGCTCCTTTTACACCTATATGTGTGTATGTGTATATATATATATATATATATATATATATATATATATATATATGTGTGTGTGTATATATACCCCTATACAGAAGTTCAGATGTCATGCCTGCCTCCAAAGACGCCCAAAAAATGCCAAATAAACGCCTGAAACAAAAACGGCCAGGTGTGTAAGGAGCGGAACCCCATCCCTGCGCTAATAAAAATTCTAAGAAAAATGATCTTTTTTTTCCGGTTCTGGACATGCTACAGAGCTGAAACTTCACAGGTACACTTTGTAGACCCCCCAGACACTAAATCCAAAGAAATCTCATTTTTTTTTTCAATATTTTTTCCAATAATTGGCTCTCTATCAAAAACGACAATTTTTAAGAACTTTTTTTGTGTGATTAATAGTCCCTGGGGCACGACCCAGAACCCTAGGCACTTTTTAGGGGCATTTATTGGGTTTTAGGGCTTCAAAATTGTGTTTTTTGATTACCGAAGTTCAGGTCCCATTGATTTCAATGGGGTTCTGCAATCCGGACTTTCGGAAGTTCGGGTGTTCTGGCCGAACCGAACTTTTCAAAAGTTCGATCATAATCTACAGCTCATGGCATGTAGACGTGAACATTAAGTTAGCTGAACTGTGCTTCTTTACATCAGCAGCCAGTGAAATCCTTTTTACATAAATGGTCAGTGGGGGAAGGGTCCCTTTAAATTGGTGGTAACTGGAAGGCGAGTCCCATTACTCTGGTGGTCAGTGGGAAGAATGCTCCTTACATTGGTGGTTAGTGGACAGAATGCTCCTTACATTGGTGGTTAGTGGACAGAATGCTCCATACATTGATGCTCAGTAGAAAGAATGTTCCGTACATTGGTAGCCAGTGGAAAGAATGTTCCTCACATTGGTGGTCAATAGGAAGAGTGCTTACCATACAGATAGCTAAAACGATCATTGGTGTCAATGGTTACTTATCATTAAGAGGCAGAAATTGCTAATGTATTAAGGAACCCTTAGCAACCTCTGGAGGAACAATAGGTTCCATGGAGCTCTGGTTGAGAAATCGTGACCAAAAGCAATCCTTATAAATGTCAATCAAAGGAACGGAGGGGAGCAAAGGTGCTACCTTGTCTAAAGCCATATTCAGCCTAAATTCCTCTCTGGGCTTCCCTATGTACATATAAAGTCACAAACTATACACAACAATAGGACAGAGCATTGTCACCCTATAAAAGGTGTCTAAACAAGGAAGGATCACCAGGTAATATTTGAAATATGAAAGCTACAGATTAAAAAATATTCAAAATGACTTTTGAAATTACATTAACAGGTTAAACCTTATATAAGGTTTTAGTGATTGGGTTTACTTATAGTTAACAGCGTAAAAGTGAATGAGGTTACTGTCCACTTTTGGTTATGCCTATTACCATGCGGAGGTAGTTCATCAGACTGGTCCCATGTTGCCAGATTTGTGATGTGCTACATGACAGCTGTTTGACACCGATTTCCTGGCTCCGGTTCAACTCTCGTACCGCACCGACTACCACATGAACTGCGTCAAACATGAGCGCTGCGGACAGCTGAGGGAAACAGAGAAAAACATAATAAGTGAGCTCTTTTCACAACTAAATGGTGCGCTTATTATCTTCTCCTGGCAAATAATGATCATTATTATCTCAGGTCTTTCTCCTGCCACCCACTCCACTTCCATCTACAACAATTACTATTCAAAAGATGCCTTTGCTGTCCCAACCAATAACCATACTCATTACCGGCCCACTGCGCTGATATAATACTGTAGTAAATATATGTAGTCAATACCGCAATACCTACAACAGGGTGTTTAGGCCGGCTAAAAGAAAGCAGAGACGTCCTCCACAGCAACTAAATCTTTGATTTCCAGGTTAAATAATTAAAATTGCCTTCTGATGGGTTGTTGCTGTTGAAAGAACTCTAAATTATCATATAGATAGAATGCATTGATGGAGCTGTTAAAATCTGTAATATTATTGTGCATCAATTATTTTTGGTTTACTAGCTATGGGAGAGATGATAATATGAAAGCTAACAGTTCTCTGAATCCTGACTCATTCATGATGTACTGGGTTATTGAATAAACACAAATGTAGTTGCTCATAGTAGCCAACCTATGGCAGTACCAAGATCTTCACCTTGTTAGCAATCAGGGCCTGCCATGTCAGGGACAGAGTTATGTAGCTGTGGGGTATTTTTCTTCTCCCCAACCAGGGTCTCTCTTTGGGACGATTGATATCGATCATGACACCTGGAAGATGCCAGGAGAGTACCGCAAGTGTGTACATTCTTAAAGTGGAGTTCCACCCATTTTAGTAAATTTACATGTGTGCAATCCCCTTTAAAACGACTTTTACCAATGGAAACTTTTTTTTTTTTTGCTAGGAAATACTTTATTTTCTTCTTTATTCATCCTCTCCTCACTTCCGGGTCCGGCCGCCGATCGGCGATTACGTCATTCGGCGATTCGCAAGGGCTGCTGGGATGTATCTCATGGGATGAAATCTCGCATTATTACACAGGTGTCCTGAGCTGTACTGTATGTATTGGATTGAGGCCGTGCTTCACCCGCCTCCGCCCCGCCTCCTCTCAGTGAGCTCAGTGAGGATATAATGCTTTCAGTCATCGCTCACTGAGAGGAGGTGGGGCGGGGGCAGAGGCGGAGTGGAGGTGGGGCAGAGCACGGAATCATTCCAATACATCCGAGTATAGCTCACTGAGTGGAGGCTGAGAGGAGGCTGAGAGGAGGCTGAGAGGAGGCTGAGAGGAGGCAGGGCGGAGGCGGAGTGGAGGCAGGGCAGAGCACGGACTCAATCCAATACATCCGAGTACAGCTCACTGAGAGGAAGCGGGGCGGAGGCGGGGCGAAGCACGGCCTCGATCCAATACATACGAGTACAGCTCAGGACTCCTGTGTAATAATGCGAGATTTCATCCCATGATTTACATCCCAGCAGCCCTTGCGAATCGCTGAATGACGTAATCGCCGATCGGCGGCTGAACCCGGAAGTGAGGAGAGGATGAATAAAAAAGAAAATAAGGTATTTCCTAGCAAAAAAAAAAGTTTCCATTGGTAAAAGTAGTTTTAAAGGGGATTAAATATATATATGTAATCCAAGTTATTAAAATGGGTGGAACTCTACTTTAAGAAGATTGCAAATAGGCTTTATTGCAGAAGAGACAAAGAGGTTGATTTATTAAAGCTGGAGAGTGCAAAATCTGGTCTAGCTGTGCATGGTAGCCAGTCAGCATCTAACTTCAGCTTGTGCAATTAAGCTTTGCCAAAAATAAAACCTGGAAGCTGATTGGTTTCTATGCAGAGCTGCACCAGATTTTGCACTCTCCAGCAAATCAACTCCTTAGTATATCTCTTCTGCACTAAAATGCCTAGCTGCTCACAAATTTTCAATTTGTATGTAAAGTTCTGCTCTAGGCATGCTCTCCTCAACATTTCTACCTACGTGCACAGCTTGCCTACGCATGGACCCGGGGAAAGTGCAGAAGGCAAATAAATGTTAAAATATAAAATAAAACATCTAAAAAGCATAGAAAACACAATTAGCAATTGTTTTGTCATATAAATGTTTTTCTGTTTTACTTGTCAAATAATAAATGAATTCCGATCCCAGCTAAAACAATATATTATGATATAAGGCCATGCAGAGTAATATTTGTATGGTAATGAGACTGTTGCCGGTGAGATGTGATGAATGCTGACAGAAGTCATTTGCAAATTAACAAAGGAGTAAAAAGTTGCGGAGAACAACTTTTAATTTAGCTGTCACTTTGGAGCTGTCATTATCATAGCACTCCCACATGGCTCCTTCATAGCACCAAGCCTCGTCTACCAAAAGTTTTTGTAAAAAACGTTGTTGACCGCTTAGACTCTATCTTCATTTTTTCAGTGCTATATAAAGTAAAGGGAAGGAACTTGTTGGAAGAACATTTTTATTTCTGTAATATTGAATATTTATGACAATCACAATTCCAGTTATGAAACGTGTCTGTTTTCTGAGCTGCCACCTTCTATTGAAAGAGCTGGCCTGAGACTCATCTGAGAGTTTGTAGCATATTCTTCCATTTCCTTCTCTCATTTAGCCGAGAGCTAAAAGAGATACACGTTATTTCAAAGTATGGGGCAGCATGTGACCCACTCCATGTGATAAAAACATGGTTCCTCTGGTCCAACCAATGGAAAGCACAAAAACTGGTCCAACCAATGGAAAACACAGCAAGTCAGATAAAGGCCTGCTTTATTCTCTGCCCAGCGACATCCATAATAATCTAGTCCTTTCGTCTGCAGCCTTAATGTCCCTAGCCCGCCCCTTCCATACAATGGATTTCAGTTCTTTAGCGGGAGCTCAACCTCACAACTCACACATTAGTATTACCTAGGGTGGTCTACATACAAATGCAACTCAAAAAAGGAGTTCTGGCGCTAATCCAAAGGTATGAAATCCTGAAATGTCCTTATACAGAGGATGCACAGTTGCATATATATAAGAATGTCTATAGCAACACTGTTCGCCCAATCCTAAACACAGGATGGCATATGGATAAATGGAAAAAAATAAAGGATGGCGCTCAGGTGTGCATAATACTGGTGAATAACCCCAATGGAGACTCAGATGGACGGTCTAATGAAGGTTTATTAGGTAAGTCCACAGTGGTTAAAACAATGTAATAAAATGGGTAGTCCTACCGATCCTTGAAGCCTCTGTGTCTCCTGGCTAGTCTTTACAGGAATCCCTGGTGTATGTCATGGGAGCCTGATGACCGCTGGAAAAAGATAGGGCTGGCAGATGGAAGAGCGGAGTAGGTCTGAGAGGGAGGGCTCACACGGTCCGGTGTGCGGCCGCGTTCCTAGACCGGAGCCGTTGCGTTGTGCTCCCTCAGTGCCCGCCGTGAGCACCGGGAGGCGCACGCAGATGACGTCACCGCAAGAGACCGGAAGTCCGTGAATAGCCGGCCGAGGAGTCACCCGGAAGCCAAGGGGGGCGGAGGACTGAATGCGCTCGCTTCTATGGAGCCTCCCGATTGCCACAACTACATGTTTTGCCACAAATGTAGCCTTGTCAAGACTTGACCATTCACCAGTATTATGCACACCTGAGCGCCATCCTTTATTTTTTTCCATTTATACATACAAATGCAGCCTGCCTTGCAATGCCCACTCTCCCAGACTAACATCCACCCATTATGGCATTTTAATATTTGGATAACTTATCTGAAGGGCCAACCCACTGCTTGCATTAGGGCCGAGGGCTTTTGTGAAGAATACTGTGATGTGATGTTTTTAGGATGCTATGTACACAGCACCCTGCTGACCCCTCCCAGAATCCATGATTGGCCTGCATTGCATGGAGAAGCACAAAGACCCAGTGATGACACCACCGGGTCTAAAATACAATATCTAATGAAAGAGAAAGGTTTTTAAGGAAGGCGACACAAAATAGGCAACACAAAATATGTAATGAAAGAGAAAGGTTTTTAAGGAAGGCAACACATAAGAAAATTAACCTTCAGGTTTTAAAAAAATGCCATGGTCAATAATATATTTCCAAAGGGGCAGGCCATATTTAAGTTGTACTGTGACTTACAGCTGGTCCCAGGTAGGTATTGAGTTCACAGTTCTCCCTCCAAGACATGTTGAGGCTCCTCAGGAACTCTAGATAGAATGGATGGCTACTATTGTACATGGAAAACCCCAGAATATTGGAATGGTCACTCACCACCCCTTCCAAGGACAACAAGGGGAAGTCCTGAAAAAAAGAAACAGCAAAGTCACTTAAATATAGACATCACCCATATACTTTAACATTGATGTCTGTCTCTGACCAAAATGATCCATCCTCATCTTTAACAAATCTGTGTTTGTTTGGCCTAAAAGAGAGGTAGGGCCAACATTTTTTTGGCCATGCTTCTCTTGTGGGTTACGGGAGTGAACTTTACTTGTGCTCTTCTGTGACCCAGAGTCAGCCAACAGTGTCACAGAGCCACTCCAGGCTCTGGAGGGATTCAAACCATATTGTTAGGATCCACAGTCCACTGAGCTTCCTGATTGACATCTGGCTCCGGCTCTCAGCGTGTGGCTGGGAGCAGAAGCCAGCTTTGCCTTCCCCATTCCCAGCCCTCTGGTGAACACTGCAGGGGCAGAGCACAAAGCACTGACTGACAGTCACTGCTCTCCACTTCAAGAAGATTGAGAACTGTAAGATCAGCAGTCATGTGATCTCCCCTATTGTATTCTGACAGCTGGCACCCCGGCTGTCAGAATACCCAACATAGTGCCTACATCTGATTGGATGCAGGCGCTGTTCAGTCGAGCATTTTCTGCCCAACTTCTTCTATGTTCAGATTAAAGGATGTCAAATCGGATGGTGTTGACAGGGCTACCCACAGCTCTTATTTCTATAAATTTATCAGATATTGCTTGATATTCACTCAGTATATGGCCATCTTCATATACGAAGTCAGGAAAGGTCAGGTCCCCCCTTTAACAAATTTAAAAGAGATTATCAGATAATCAGGGATGGGCAAAAAAATGGTTTTTTAGCTAGTAAAAAGTTATAGCAGGGGTGTCCAACATGCGGCTCATGGAACGCATGCGGGCCAACATGGCTATAACACAAAATTGTAAACTTACTTTAAAATCTTAGATTTTTGCATTTACACGTGGAAAACACATGTGGCCGAAGAAAAAATTGACAGCATAATTTTACTGGACTTTTATACGTTTTATCCTCCCAAAGAAAAACATTCCACACAATCACACCTTATTCATGCCATCAGTTTTCGGCAGCACCGATACTTGTAAGCAGCTATTGTCAAGGATAAAACACACGATGGGCAAAATTAGAACCAAAATATCTGATGAACACCTCGTCTCCAAATACAGAAAGGTTTCTTCACCTTAAGAGTTGTGAAAATGTGGAATAGACTCCCTCCAGAGGTGGTTCTGGCCAGCTCACTAGATTGCTTTAAAAAAGGCCTGGATTATTTCCTGGGTGTACATAATATAAATGGGTACTAAAATTTATAGGTAAAGTTGATCCAGGGAATATCCAATTACCTCTCAGGGGGTCAGGAAGGAATTTTTTTTCCTGCTGTAGAAAATTGGATCATGCTTTGCTGGGGGTTTTTTCGCCTTCCTCTGGATGAACTGCGGGGGTAAAAAATTATGTATATGGGATTGTATGGTTGGGTTTTATTTACTTTTTTTTTTTGTTTTTTAATTGGTTGAGCCAGATGGACTTTTTTTTTCCAACATGACTAACTATGTAACCTAGTAAATTCATTGGGAATTGCTACTAAATCCATCTAACCAGCTAATGATGCGTTTGTTTATCAAAAACAGTGTTAAATATCGCACTCGTTTTATGCTGCCCCCTTTTACTTTTATAATGAAAAAAAAAAAATTCCAAAAATGTTTTTCTACTCAGATCGCCACAATATCTACATCAGTGATCATTAACTTGTCATCTGGCCGACTTTTTCTGCTCATCAGCTGTTCTTATTGTTAGTGTATTTTATGTGCGGCCAAAGACAATTCCTCTTCTTCCAATATGGACCAGGAAGGTCAAAAACCTTCCTGTTTTTTTTATCTAAAAGAAACAAACATGCTTATACTTAACAGCTCTGTACAATAGTTTTTCCTCGATCCTCTTATTCTGGGGTCCCCCGCCAGCGCTCCAAGCCCCTACTCTTCATTGGGTGCCCCCATGGAAACCCGCTTTCCCAGGGGGCACCCATGTGGGTTCGTTCCCGAGTCCTGCTGCTGTGTCCATTGACACAGACAGCATGACTCGGCCCCGTCCCTGTGTAACAGGATTTGATTGACAGCAACAGCCAATCTGTCCAATGAGGAGAGAGACAGCAGTGGAAGCCAATGGGCCCTTGCACATTGCTGGATTGGATCGGCCTCAGGTTAAAAAAAAAAAAAGGGGGGGTTTGGGGGGGAGCTGCAGCAAAGAAGGTTTTTCACATTAATGTATAGAATGCATTGAGGTGAAAACCCTTAAGACTTTAGAACCCCTTTAAGCATGATATCGTTTAAAATGGAGTATATGTTCCCTTTAAGGCATCTCCTTTCTGATAAAGACGTTTTTGCTATTTTTATAGTCGGTTCCATACGAAGCCTACATAGCTGTGTGTAGTTATATTTGGAAAACCTCTTTATATTATAATTGGAAAACTTCTTTGTAACGATGTGCAAAGAATTGTCTTGAAGTAATACATAGCAATTTTGGAACAATATATTCCTATGGAGAGCTTCAAGTATTAAAGTGAAATTTGAAAGAAGCAGCAGAGAGACATTACTGAGTTCCTCTTCTCCAACTTGGCGCTCTACATGGCTCGCCAGGTACACAGGGGGTGTTGAGACAAACATGCATTATAAAGCTGATGTAAACTCCAGGCAGGTAACAAAATATCACTTTTTCATCCAGTTGTGTTTTTGTTAAAAAATAAATAAAATGAAAATGTAACAGCGGGACTGAGATTGCAATGTGGGACACAATGATTATGTGAGCCATTCAGACCCTACTGCATTGCGCACTACTGTCAATCTAACGCTAGAAACTTGCCGACAGGAGAGAGCCCAGTAATGACCTCACCAGTGTTGTCATGCACAAATTCTTCCAATCAGCAGACTGGGATCAGGTCACTGACCAAATTGTACTGCTTAAAGCTAAAATCCGGAAGAAGAAAATATTGTCTAGGGTTGCACTGATACTGATACCGGTATCAGTGCCGTTACCGAGTATTTTCACGAGTACCTGTACACGTGCAACGAAATGCATTCATTTTGAACAGGGATGCGGTGCGATTGCTGTCTGAATCTAATGCAGTCTCCTCCACCCAGTGCTGGGACATGGTCATCTCGAGACCAGGGCGAACATTCCAAATTGTAGTCCCCCCAAGATGTATAGATATTATGTGTCAACAACAACCCACCCCCCCCCCTCTCCCCCCAAAAAAACTGAGTACTAATCTGCATGCTTAACTCAAATTCTCTCATTCCGCATATGCTCCCAGCACAATCCCCCCCCCAAAAAAAAATCCCCCTTCCTAGCACAAATTCTCTACCCCTCAAATTTCTCCTCTGAGCACAACACCCCCCCCCCCACTCCAAATCCTCCCTCCCAGCATAGGTTTAAATCCCCCATCCTAGTAAAAATAACCTCCTCCCCCCAAATTTCTCCTCCTAGCACAAATGCCCCCCAATCATCCCTACTAGCAAAAATCCCTGTCAAAAAAAAAAAAAAAAATCCCCCCCCACCATATTACTTTTTCTAGCATAACCCCCCCCCCCCCCATAGCACAAGTCCTCTTCCCCCATTTCCCCTCTTAACACAAATCCCCCCTAAATCACCACTCCTTCCCAAAATTTCTTCCCCCTCCCCCCCACCATATTACCTTTTCTAGCATAAACCTCCCAAATCCCCCCTCTGAGAACAAATACCCACCCCACTCCAAATCCCCCCTCCTAGCATAAATTTCACTCCCCCAATTCCCCCATCCTAGTACAAATGCCCCTCCCCCAAATTTCCCCTACTGACACAAATGCCGCCCCTCAATCATCCCTACTAGCACAAATCCCTGTCCAAAAATATAAAAATCCCCCCCCACCATACTACCATTTCTTTAATAAACCCCCAAATCCCCCCTCCTTGCACAAGTCTTCTTCCCCCATTTCCCCTCTCAACACAAATCCCCCCTAAATCACCACTCCCTCCCCAAATTTTCTTGCCTAAAACAATTCTTACCTTTTGCCGCACCCCTAAATTTCCCCTCCCAACAAAAATCCCCTCCTCGTTCTCCCCGTGCTCTCCCCGCACCTCACATGATACCACAGTGCCAAGGCAGCCACCCCTCTGTCCCAGCCCTGCCCCCACCACTGCTGTGTAAAAGCTTATCAAAGTGATTTCAGCCTGGGTTTACACAGGAGCAGTGGGGAAACCGCATGCAATTTGGGCAGGATTCAATGCACCTATAGGAAGCCGCTTCCCATAGGGGTGCCTGCTCACGAGTCCCGCTGTTGGGTCCACTGACACAGACTCGCTCCTTAGCCCCGCTTCTTCATCAATGGACTGGTCTTGTTTCCGCCCACTTTCTGCAGTTTTCTGTAGGAAGCTTGTAGTGGAAGGAGCTGATGGGTCCCTCCCACAGCTCTGCCCTCTGTACAGGCCATGTAAAGTACAGTGATGATATGGACCATAAGGTTTGTTTTTGGATATAAAACTGGTTACAGGGGCGTGTCCAAAGGGTGGTGATAAATAACGTGTACTCAGGCTGGTCTGTAGTGGTAAGTGGGGTACCCCAAGGCTCTGTCTTGGGAGCAAATCTGTTTAATTTATGCATAAATGATATAGTGGATGGGATACATACAGTAGCTCAATCTCAGTTTTTGCGGATGATACAAAAATAAGCAGGGCAATAACTTCACATCAGGATAAAGACATTTTTCATTTTTCAGAGTATTGATATTTTTAAAAGACTCTTGTGCATCTTAACCACTTGCCTACAGTGCACCCCCTTCCTGCTCTCACACTTTGAATGACAATTGCGCGGCCACTACAATTGTACCCATATGAAATTTTTATCATTTTTTTCACACAAATATAGCTTTCTTTTGGTAGTATTTTATCACCTCTGCGTTTTTTATTTCTTACAAAAAAAAGGAAAAAGACAGAAAGTTTTGGAAAAAAAAAAGATTTTCTCCTTTACTGATGGGCACTGATAGGCTGCACTGATGGGCACTGATGAGATGGCACTTATGGGCACTGATGAGGTGGCACTTATGGGCACTGATGAGGTGGTAATAATATGCTGCACTGATGAGCACTGATAGGTGGCACTGATGAGCACTGACAGGTGGCACTGAGAGGTGGCACTGATGGGCACTGATGGGTGGCACTGATGGGCACTGACAGGTGGCACTGATGGACACTGACGGGTGGCACTGATGGACCCTGACGGGTGGCACTGATGATCACTGATGGGCGACACTGATGGGCAGCCACATCAGTGCACAAACTCAGTGCCCATAGTGCTGCCAGTCAGTGCCCATCAGTGCCTAGATGAGCAGACACTGATGGGCACTGACTGGCAGCACTATGGGCATTGATTGCGGGCACTGATGGTGGGCACTGATGGTGGGCAGTTATGGCACTTTATTTCACACTTGTGTAATTACATTTCCCTGTGTCTCCTATGAGGAGGAGCCGCTGATCAGCTCTCCTCGCCTCACACACTGACAGTGTGAACCGAGGAGAGCCGAATAACGGCACTTCCTCATTTACATGTGACCGGTTGTGATTGGACACAGCCGATCACATGGGTAAAGAGTCATGTCATTGACTCTTTACCGAGATCGGAATCGCGCCGTGTCTTAGCAACAAGGCACGGTAAGGATCGCCGCTCCGCTCGCCCCCGGGGGCGCGAGAGAGAGGCTGTTCTGGTGTGCCGTCATATGACGGTGTCCCAGGATAATAGGTACACCGCTCCGCCGTCATTTGATGGCGGGCGGGTAGTAAGTGGTTAAAGAACACGACATACCGGGATATGGGAAATGATTATCGACACTGAAACACATACATCTACACAGGATGAACTGGATGGACTATTGTCTTTATTCAACCTCAACTACCATGTAACTATGATGTCATTGCTGTTTTTGGGTTTGCAAAGGCATTTGGTGAACACAAAATGGATTTAAAACTGAAAAAGAATCCCCTAGGGTGTGGGACTTTTAAGGCGATAACCAATCCTTGAGTAATTGTCGTAAAACATATAAGTAATTTTATTAATGTTATACAAATCAAAAGAAGAAAAAGCATTAAAATGCATTTGGCTAAGAATAACATCACTAGAACATGGAGTGGCTAAAAATTCCAAATGATGACCTTATTAGGCGCTAGATCACAAGACTGGCTGAGCAGAACTACAGATACTTTGGCAGGTAGGATAATTTACTTACAAATATTTTAATTTTGTATTAGAGCGTTTAGAGTTTAGCTTCATCATATGGGTGCTCTTTGTAAAACTTTGTGTGAACCTTTTCATTTTGTAACCTTTTTTGTGCCCAAAAAATGTTTCTTCATCTTTTATGCGTCAAAAAAAAAAAACTTAGTAGCACGCATTTATCTTTTTGTCTTCGCTCCAAAGATATCAGCATAAGACATCAAACGTTTCTATTAAGTGGCGAGCCAGCCAGGGGATTTCTACATACTGATATGCTTCTTGCTCAGAGTGGCCGGCTGGAAGGAATTCTTATCACAGGATCTGCAGGTTGATAAAACTTAACACTGATGAAAAAAGTATAATATGAAAGGTGAACACCAGTCAAGCCCAGAAAAGTATCAAGGAAACACACTAAAGAGTTACACAGCCTGCCTCCCTAGGGCTTTTGTTTTTTTATTCTTGCAATGACTTTCTACTCAAATGAGCCCTGCTATACAAAATTGGCTGTTTCTCCCAAACCTGCAGGCTAGAAATTCTGCAACATCGCTATGCAATGCAAGTTTTACTATTTAACCACTTCAGCTCTGGACAGGGCCATCTTACCAAACGGGCGTGCTGGGAAGTTGCCTGGGGGCCCCACTTACCCGGGGGGCCCCACCTGCCCAGCACCAGCCAAGCATTAGTCCCCATTCCCTTGTGCATCCCGCCGTCAAACTTAGCAGGTGGCAAGCGCCTGTCGGCCCTGCGCTGCTGTCAGACCACTTAGGCCGTGGAGGGGGAGCCCACAAATGCAGGAATGCCTGTCCACCTTCATGGGAACAAGCACACACAGGACAGTCGGTGTGTGTTCACCGGACCCAGTCACCGAACTTGGAAGCTTAGCCTGAACTTGGAAGCTTAGCCTGGCACTGCTGTACCAATAAATAAAGCCTTATCGATAATTAGCATTTTTATTCTCATGGGTGATTGTGCAGGCAGGGCCCCAGTGCACTGCATTGCCTGGGGCCCTTTATTGCTACTAAGATGGCACTGGCTCTGGATGATTTCCCATCCTTCATGACCACGGCATTTTTTCGAGATACGGCACTGCGTTCGCAATTGCATGGTCTTATGAAACTGTACCCAAAAATATTTATGTCCTTTTTTCCCCCACAAATAGAGCTTCATTTTGGTGCTATTTGATTACCTCTGCATTTTTTTTTTTTTTGCGCTGTAAAAAAAAAAAAAAAAAAGGCAAACAATTTTGAAAAAAAACAAAACAATATTTCTGCGCTAAAACATATCCAATAACAAAAATTAAAAAAAATCTAATCCCTTTTATTAATTTAGGTCAATTTGTATTCTGATTAGTTTTTGATTAGTTTTGTGCAAAAGTTCTAGCATCCACAAACTATGGAATATATTTATAGAATTTTTATTTATTTATTTATTTATATTTTTTACTAGTAATGGCGGCTATCAGCGACTTATAGCGGGACAGCGATATTGCGGCGGACAAACCAGACACCTAACTGACACTTTTGACACTGTTTTTGGGAACCAGTGACACCATACAGTGATCAATGCTAAAAATAATCACTGTCACTATACCAGTCTTTCTCAACTCGGATACTCAAGGCACACTAACAGGCCAGATTTTAATTTTAAGTATTACCTCTGGGAGATGCAGACTAGAATACTGCAATCACTGAGCAGAAAATGATCTCACCTGTGATGTATTTCAGTTTTCTTGCAAACCTGGCCTGTTAGTGTGCCCTGAGGACAGGAGTTGAGAAACACTGCACTATACTAATGACACTGGCTTGGAAGGGGTTAACCTCAGGGACGATCAAAGGGTTAACTGTGTGCTTAGCTGGTGTTTCAGTGTAGTGGGGGAAAGATTTCACACAGATTTGGACACAAACAGGAGTAAAATTGCAGCGGGCAGCACAGTGGTTAAGTGGCTAGCACTTCCGCCTAGCAGCACTAGGGTCGTTGGGTCAAATCCCAACCATGCTTGCGTGGGTTTCCTCCGGGTACTCAGGTATCCTCCCACATTCATGAGACATGCTAATTTGCCCTAGTATGTGTATGTATGAATGTGAGTTTAGGGACCTTAGTTTGTAAGTTCCTTGAGGGCAGGGGCTAATGTAAATGTGCTATATATATATATATATATATATATATATATATATATATATATATATATATACACAGTGCATTGCGAAAGTATTCAGCCCCCTTGAACTTTGCGACCTTTTGCCACATTTCAGGCTTCAAACAAAGATATAAAACTGCAATTTTTTTTGAAGAATCAACAACAAGTGGGGCACAATCATGAAGTGGAACAAAATGTATTGGATATTTCAAACTTTAACAAATAAAAAACTGAAAAATCGGGCGTGCAAAATTATTCAGCCCCCTTAAGTTAATACTTTGTAGCGCCACCTTTTGCTGCGATTACAGCTGTAAGTCGCTTGGGGTATGTCTCTATCAGTTTTTCACATCGAGAGACTGAAATTTTTGTTTTGCCCATTCCTCCTTGCAAAACAGCTCGAGCTCAGTGAGGTTGGATGGAGAGTGTTTGTGAACAGCAGTTTTCAGTTCTTTCCACAGATTCTCGATTGGATGCAGGTCTGGACTTTGACTTGGCCATTCTAACACCTGGATATGTTTATTTGTGAACCATTCCATTGTAGATTTTGCTTTATGTTTTGGATCATTGTCTTTTTGGAAGACAAATCTCTGTCCCAGTCTCAGGTCTTTTGCAGACTCCATCAGGTTTTCTTCCAGAATGGTCCTGTATTTGGCTCCATCCATCTTCCCATCAATTTTAACCATCTTCCCTGTCCCTGCTGAAGAAAATCAGGCCCAACTCATGATGCTGCCACCACCATGTTTGACAGTGGGGATGGTGTGTTCAGGGTGATGAGCTGTGTTGCTTTTACGCCAAACATAACGTTTTGCATTGTTGCCAAAAAGTTCGATTTTGGTTTCATCTGACCAGAGCACCTTCTTCCACATGTTTGGTGTGTCTCCCAGGTGGCTTGTGGCAAACTTTAAACAACACTTTTTATGGATATCTTTAAGAAATGGCTTTCTTCTTGCCACTCTTCCATAAAGGCCAGATTTGTGCAGTATACGACTGATTGTTGTCCTATGGACAGAGTCTCCCACCTCAGCTGTAGATCTCTGCAGTTCATCCAGAGTGATCATGGCCCTATTGGCTGCATCTCTGATCAGTCTTCTCCTTGTATGAGCTGAAAGTTTAGAGGCACGGCCAGGTCTTCGTAGATTTGCAGTGGTCTGATACTCCTTCCATTTCAATATTATTGCTTGCACAGTGCTCCTTGGGATGTTTAGAGCTTGGGAAATCTTTTTGTATCCAAATCCGGCTTTAAACTTCTCAACAACAGTATCTCGGACCTGCCTGGTGTGTTCCTTATTCTTCATGATGCTCTCTGCGCTTTAAACGGACCTCTGAGACTATCACAGTGCAGGTGCATTTATACAGAGACTTGATTACACACAGGTGGATTCTATTTATCATCATTAGTCATTTAGGTCAACATTGGATCATTCAGAGATCCTCACTGAGTTTGCTGCACTGAAAGTGAAGGGGCTGAATAATTTTGCACGCCCAATTTTTCAGTTTTTTATTTGTTAACAAAGTTTGAAATATCCAATAAATTTTGTTCCACTTCATGATTGTGTCCCACTTGTTGTTGATTCTTCACAAAAAATTACAGTTTTATATCTTTATGTTTGAAGCCTGAAATGTGGCAAAAGGTAGAAAAGTTCAAGGGGGCCGAATACTTTCGCAAGGCACTGTATATATATATATATATATATATACATATATATATATATATATATATATATATATATATATATATATATATATATAAAGCTCTACATAAATTGCGCTATATATACTGTATATATATATATATATATATATATATATATATATATATATATATATATGGGCTATATAAGTACCTGTAACAATTAATAAAGTGAACACCCAATAGAAGCTCTTATCCCCATTTTATCCAAAACTAATATTAAAATGTTTGGCTGGATATCCACTTTAATTACAAACAACCCGTATTTCTTTAGATGAAATCTACTCCGGTTTTCTTCCCCATTGTCATCTACGGGCTGTAAATTTATTGAAGGGGTTGCATAGCACAGAACTACTGACAAGAGGCTGCAGTCCTGAGTACAAGCCTTCTGAAACCCCTGTTTAATATGGCAAATTGAAATGATATCCTATATGGAGTCTACAGATGAAGAAGACTTTGACTGTATTGCAACTTCTGCATTTCATAGACAGGAGCTTACAAATTTCTTTCACTTCACTTCAACACGTCTGAGGTTTCTTTTTCAAACTGCCATTTATCTAGTTCTTCTACAGCAGAGACATTTAGTGGAAATTTTCTCTTTATAAAATTTAATTTTATTCTTGTCTTTATTCTTTTTATGCTGTCCTCATAAAACCTTGTTTTCTTCAGATCTTTTTCATGACTGTCCTTGCATTGTCGGTTTCCTATCAAATTATTTAATTGTAATTTATAGAACAATTTCATCATTTCAATGTGTTTAAACCCCTTATATTCTCCCCTTTAATGGTAGTCTTACCATGGTTGTCAGAATATATTTGTAGTGGGCAGACGTCATACCAAGCTCAGAGGCCTGCGGGAGAAGGAACACAAAAAAAATAGGTGAGTGGAAAAATCTGAGAAAATGGAGATAAAACAATGGAAATGGGAAGTTGGCTTTAACAACTAATCATAAAACAGCTGTAATTTCTCTAGTATTTTGGACAGTGAAGGCTAACCCCTGATTGGTTGCTAGAAGTAACCTTTTAATAGATCAGCCCCTAAAAATCTGAGGGGGGATACTATGAATTCTGCTACTACTGACCTTTTTAAGAATGAGGTGGGACACTGTTGCATTGGCATCAATAATGATGGTGGACACTTTATCATCGCGGATTTCCTTTAATAACGGCGTTGGATCATTGGTGTCATCCAACATTCGGACAGACAGGGTGTCTTTTGATATTAGGAATTGGCGGACCAGTTCCTCTAGCCGAAGTAAACCTGAAGAAAGAAAAGACAACAAGCCTATAGATAGCACTGATAATATGGTATAAGAAAGAAGGTATTGTGCAAAGGGAACTCCGCTAAACTATCTTTGTTTCAAAACCCGTCAACATAAGTGAGCCACTACATGTCTACATGTTCTGCAGTGATGGTTAAATGGTATCTGTCAAGGTGAACTTTCTGATGGCAACAACAGTGGGCCAATGTGTGTTGAAACAGTCACTTGTAGCCTCCACTGGAAGCCCATTTGACAGGATGACAACCAGAAGCACATTTGGAAGACAGGGACAGAGTGTTGTCACCCTACAACAGGAAATGCCTGAACAATGACCTTCATAGCAGGATCACCAGGTATTATTTTATTGAAAGGTTTAAAAAAATTAGGAAAATAATTTAAAAGAACATTAAGGCCTCTTTCACATAGGTGGACCGCTCAGATCCGCCTGTTAGTTTTTTTGGCGGATCTGAACTGTCACCGCATGCATCTCTATGGGGCATCGGATGTCAGCGGAGACATGTCCACTGAAATCCGATCCAATCCAAATCTGGACAGATGGAAACCCTATTTTCCATCCGTCCAGCGAATCGGATGGGATTGGATGAGAACGGACATACGGTCCGTTCCCATCGGATTCCCCCATAGAGATGCATGGGGACCTGACAGCTGTCATCCTCCTGCTCAGAGGGGGAATCGGCGGATTGATCCCCCGCTGAGAAAAACTGAGTCCGCCTGATGAGCTCCATGTGTGAAAGGGCCCTAAGGGTCGTTCACACCAGATGTGTTGAGACTGCGTTGGCAGATATTTCCAACACAGCCCCAACTGTGACAATGCAAAATGTCTTGTTTCTATTTGTCTTAGTTCCCACCACACTCTAGGGCAGTTTTAGTCTATGTCTTATGCAGCCATTCTCAACTAGGGTTCCTCCAGAGGTTGCTGGAGCTGTGGCTTGTTGACTTTCCATTTGATGATGCCTTCATAAGTCAATGGTCAATTGGCCGAGTCAGCTGCATGACACAAATGGCCTTTCTGCTGTTTGTAAAGATAGCTTTCTGACTACCACCATTTGGAGGTCATTCTTACCACTAACCACCAATGTAAAGGACATTTTTCCCACTAACCACCAATGAATTGGAAGAGTAACTTAAGACCTCAAATTTTTTTTTAGGGTTTCTTTTGGGTAAAAGGTTTAAAAAGGCGGGTCTGCTGCTTTTTGGTTCAATAATGAATAAAGATTCCCTCAGCAGACATTAGTAACAGAAGATACAATCATTATAAAACATTATTGCAGTTGAAGAGTTTCAAATAATAAACCTGAAACATACAGCTTGTTGTATTGGAAAAGAAGAACTGTAACATGTACAAAGTAAGAAAAAGAATATAGAAGGGGGGGGGGGTGAACAATGAAGGGCAGGGGTTCCCGGGGGCTTGCAATACAATCCTCAGAAGGGTGGTTAACCAATATATCAAGAGTCTTATCAATGGGTCAAGGCTCTAAGAGAGACTCATCAAAATCTGGCAGGAGGAAATCTGCAACCCAAAGCTGCTACATCTTAGGGTACTCTGGGATTCTATTTTACAAAGTTGCCTCTATCTTTTCATGGCTCGTAGCCTGTGTAACTCTATTTCTTTTGCCAATGCTTAGAGCTTTTGCCAAAGTTGGCTTAGCAGCAGTAGTGACCTGCAGGAGAAACCTAAAGTTTCTGCAGGAGAAACCTAAAATTTATTTTAGGGAGTTGGAAGGTGTTTCTGTTAAGAAGTAAACATGTGCAGAACAAAAAAAAATTGTTTCGGTTAGATTCGTTATTTAACTAATTTCATTTAGTTAAATTCATTTATTTGTTTTCGGAATATGTTTAGTTTTGTTTAGTTTATTAGTTTATGAATTCAATTCAGTCAAATTGAATTCAATTCGGACGAATTAAAAAATATCAAATCGGCATTCAAATTCTGTTATTTCAGAAAAATTTCTTTCATTATTTCGGAGGGTTTGTTTACATTTGTATTTCTAATAAGCTTTATTTCAAATATGTGAAGTGTTCAAACTTATAAAAGAAATATCTAAATTCAATATTTTGCTATGTACATGTCCAATACTGTGCAAAAGTTTTAGGCAGGTGTGAAGAAATAATGTGAAGTAACCAGGGGAGGATTGGACGAGGGGGCAGGGGGGCAATTGCCCCCTGGGCCGCTCTAATGCCCCATAAAAAGGCTGCATCGCTTCTGCCACAGACATGCCTAAAGGATTCCTGGTGAAGAGAAATAAGAGTTATAAAGTCCCTGCCGCTCACCTACTGAGTGCGGGTTGAAGACAAGGACAAAGCACAGGCCTCCCCCCCAGCATGGATGGTCTAAACTGTGTCTGAGCAGAGTCTGGTTTAATGCCCAACTGGAGACTCTTCTGCCCTGGCCAGCCGCAACCGAGCTGTCCCAGCTCCCCCAAACCTCCCCTTGCTGGCCAGGTGGGGGAACCCGGATTCAGCCATTAAGGAGACTAGAGAGTATCTGAAGCAGGACTTCAGCTTGGAATGGGGGCCAGTAGGAGGATTGGGAGAATGGGAGGGGGGAGAGGGAAAGTGGGAGGGGGGCCGAGTCGCTGCACCATGGGCTTCTGGTTTGTACTTGCCCCCTGGGCCGAAAGTTGCCAGTCTGCCCCTGGAAGTAACAAATGCTTTCAAATATACAGGTGCATCTCATAAAATTAGAATATCATTAAAAAGTGAATTTATTTCAGTAATTTAATTCAAAACCTAAAACAAAATGTGAAACTCATATATTTTATATAGATGTGTTACACACAGAGGGATATACACTGCTCAAAAAAATTAAAGAAGCACTTTTTAACCAGAGTATAGCATCAAGTCAATTCCACTTCTGGGAGATTTTATTCTGGTCGGTTAAGTAGCAGAGAGGGTTGTTAATCAGATTCAGCAGCTTTGGTGTTAATGAAATTAACAACAGGTGCACTAGATTGGCAACAATGAAACAAACTCCAAAACAGGAATGAGAAAAGGATAAAATTAGTTAGGGGCAGACTTGGCACTTGACCAAGCCAGAGGGATGCCAGAACTGCACCTCCCTAAAAGCATGGGTTTTCAAGGGCAGTGATTGGTGGTGAATTGTAATAGGAATTCTTGACAAAGGACAGTTGTAAAAGAAATTCATTTTATTCAAAGTACAGAAACAAATGTTAAAAACAACATAGAGCAGACATAGCCATATCCAAGCATAGTAGAAAAGTAATGAACAGTAGTATGGATCACATAGGTCCTACATGTTTCGCCGAGGTATACATCCTCATAGAATGGCTTCTTCAGGGACCAAGTAGGTGTAATCCCATTAATGATTCATTTCATATAGCATATGACATCTGCTGAGAGTGACGGTAACCCATGGTATTAAGGCACAACCCAATGTTAACCTGGCAGTGGCCAGAACGAGTTCGGCAAATACCGGGGTCCCCGAATATGGTGGGCACTGGACCGGGCTACAGCTTACTGGCGGAGTTGTTGTGTCCAGGGGATAGAATCAATTTGCTGATAGTTCAGAGAGAATTTCCCAATGTTAAACTGAAAGCAGATGTTCCCTGGTCCGGTGTGCAGAGGGAGCCTTGTTCAAAACAGGAATAGTTTTACACAGGGAGGCCACTGACTTTTTTTCCCTACTCATCTTTTCTAACTGTTTTTCACTAGTTTTGCATTTGGCTGGGGTCAATGTCACTACTAGTAGCAGGAGGCCATAACTGGACCATACAGAGGTTGCACAGGCAGTCCAACTCCTTAACGATGGCACATCAATACGTGCCATTGCCAAAAGGTTTGCTGTGTCTCCCAGAAAAGTCTCAAGAGCATGGAGGAAATTCCAGGAGACAGGCAATTACTGTAAGAGAGCTGGAAAAGGCGGTAGATGGTCCTTAACCCATCAGCAGGACCGGTATCTGCTCCTTTGTGGAAGGAGAAACAGGATGAGCACTGCCTGAGCTCTACAAAATTACCTCCAGCAGGCCACTGTTGTGAATGTCACTGACCAAACAATCAGAAACAGACTTCATGAGTTTGGCCTGAGGGCCCGAAGTCCTCTAGTGGGCCCTGTGCTCATTGCCTTGCACTGTGGAGCTCAAATGGCATTTGCCATTGAACACCAGAATTGGCAGGTCCGCCGCTGGTGCCCTCTGCTTTTCACAGATGAGAGCAGGTTCACCCTGAGCACATGTAATAGATGTGAACCCCAGGACACAATCCGTGGTCTCATTAGGAGCATGCCCAAAGGTTGCCAGGCACGTGGGGGCCATACAATCTACTGAGTACCATTTTGAGTTGCTGCAATAAAATTTCAGCAAAATGGACTAGCCTGTTGCATCATTTTTTCACTTTGATTTATGGGGTGTCTTTGAATTTAGCCCTCTGTAGGTTGATAATTTTCATTTCGTAACACATTACCCAGTCCATATCAGTATAGATATCCAGCAGTATATTTTTTCCGATTGAGATCTGATGTGTTTTCAAAGTGTTCCTTTAATTTTTTTGAGCAGTGTATTTTAATTATTTCTTTTGTTTCATTTTGATGATTATGGTTTACAGCTACTTCAAACCCAAATTTCAGTGTCTCAGAAAATGTGAATATTACAGGTTTAGGCCAAGCGTGGCTGGCCATTCAAGCACAGTGATACCATGATGATAAAACCAGGAATTGGTACTTTTGGCAGTATGGGCGGTGCCAAGTCCCGCTGGAAAATGAAATCAGCATCTCCATAAAGCTAGTCAGCAGAGGAAAGCATGAAGTGCTCTAGAATTCTGCTGGTGTCGGCCCACTGTGTTTTATCAAGTCCAAAGTCAGCGCAGCCCTCTACTAGGAAATTTTTGAGCACTTCATGCTTCTCTCTGCTGACCAGCTTTATGGAGATGCTGATTTCATTTTCCAGCAGGACTTGGTCACTTGCCCCCACTATATAAACCAAAAGGAAAATGGACCGCACTCAGAAGTAAATGAAATTAGAAGTGTCTTTTATTCCTCATGAAGAATGAATACAGACAGTGCATCACAGGGACACGCAACAGGTTGACGCGTTTCACGATACTGTAAGCGATCTTCTGTATCGTGAAATGGTCACATTTTTTTTGGACTTCTTTTCTTCATTTTTTGTCACTTATAAACACCTTTGTTTGCACAATTTATATGGACTTTTTATGGTATTAATTTTTGATTGTTTTGCACATTATGATTATGTACCATTCACTGTTTAATTTGTCATTTATCCTTAGATTGTAAGCTCCTTGAGGGCAGGGACTGATCTGAATGCACAATGTATATGTAAAGCGCTGCGTAAATTGACAGCGCTATATAAGTACCTGAAATAAATAAAATAAAATAAATTTATGAATTTATATGAATTTTTTCATTTTGAATTTTATCAATTTTATTTGTAAGAGCTGCACTTTTTTTTTTTTTATTGTATTTAGGTATATCTATTGACCCGTGCTAGCCGTTACATTATTTCATTCACATTTGCTACTATCTATCGAGCGCAGTTTTTTTTTTTTTTAATTTATTATGTAATCTTATGAGCACAACTGTATATGCAAAATTGCCATCATAAAAACTGAGGCAGCAGACTTTGTGAAAATGAATATTTGTGTCATTCTCAAAACTTCTGGCCACGGCTGTATATTATATCTATGAATTTATATATTGTGTATACACCCACCATATATGGTCGTTACTGATTCTATAAGAAAGCAAGGTTATTTAAACATGACATTGATGAATGTACAGCAGATACATTAAGCAAAATCCATTCATAATTACATTTTCTTTTCCTTTAAATAAAGGCAATAGATGTGCTTTAATAATAAACATCTGAAATGAATGAAGGAAAGGCGTGTGAGTAATGAAGGGAGCATAAAAGGGTGAATAGTCGACATAACAGGACGGAACAGTGTAACATCCGCATTCTATTCTAATTTTATTCTTAGCATCTGACATGAATTTCATTTGACACATTGCACACGAGTTTCACAGCCAGCCATATCTCCACAGTGCGCATATTGCTGAGAACGAGGACGTTTTTTTTTTTTTTTTTATACAACACAAAAGAAAAAATAAGGATGCAAAGACGCAAACTGTAAGCTACAAGAAAACTTAGATCAAATGTAAAAAATGTTTATAAGAAACCAAATTCAAAGCATATCAAAGAAGACCTCTGCTAGATACGATTTATTTCTAAAATGCCCACATATTTCTATTTCAGTGCCTTCAGAATAAACAACCCTTTGTGTGGGAATAAAAACTGTTTATGGGGTTTCTAAGGTTCTAACAGCCTTGAACATGTGGAAGAATTTTCAAAAATGAATCTGGATGTTGCCCCTCCTTCTCAGCATGACATATTTGAATGGGGCTTGGCCAATGAAAAAAGCTCTCTATTAGTGTGGCACTGCCCCCATAGGGATTGCTGGGTACTGACTCTGTGGACTCCCCTGGTTACCAGCATAAATCCCGCATTGCTCTTCTCTTGGCTCTTCAAACAGCAATAAACAGTCTGTATTGGTTTTTTTTGTTGTTTATTTTTTAACTGGGATAGGAGAACAGAATAGTGGGGTACTCCAATTTAACTATTCACATTGTCTGGGGACTTCTGTTTTCACAACTTTGCTGGTAGATATGGAACAGCCAGGCTGATAATTCATCCTGCCACTTTAAATGAATGGGGTTAAGTCTCTTGTTTTCTTTACTCTCTCTTATAAGACAACTAGATGAATAATATCTTATCTTCAGGATACTCTCCTAGCACCCTCTTTCTGCTGACACCCGTCCACTGACTATCCTATGAGCAGGGGTGGCCCCCCTCAGGTCAGGCCCCTTGACACGAGTTCCTGATACTGCAGAAACAGGAACTCCAGTGTCTCCCCTGTCAGTCAGTCACTCCTCTGGTCCTCAGAACGACCTCCTGAGACCGCATGGCACCTCAACAGAGGAGGAGGAGGCAGCCAGCCCCTCCCTTCGGGACTTCGCTCTCCCACGTAAGACCCCGAGCATATGTGCTCCTGGCTTTTAAACAGTATCCCAGCATGCATTGAGGTAGCCTGCCTTCTGCCAATCATCAGGACTGTATCAAAGCCCATGCACCCATTCGTCAGGTTTCCTCCCACTGTCCAACATGCTTCCCTATTGGACCAGCCTGAAACACTCTCCAGACTGCATACTAAGCACAATGAGCAGACCTCACTAACAGATCCTGCTCCCTGGTAGGCAGAGAACAATATAGATTTACCTGCAGCCCCTCTGGTAAGCAGACAGAGCTCAAAACTATACTCTCTCACTAGCACCTACATAGGAGGGTCCTACACTAGTACTAGGTTGGTCAGCGGGATGGAAAATGAAATTGGTGGGTGCAGGTACATAAGTCTTATAATATATATTAACTGATCTATGTTTGCAAAGAAAAGATGTGAAATTATTCTATTAGCAATTTAAAAGGTAGACATTTATAAAAAAAAAAAAAAAAACTATCACATTGCTCATACAAGGCAAAATGAAAGGACATCTTTAAATCCAAACCGCTGACCCAGTTATAACCACCGTCACTGCACTTCCATTGCACACAATGCAAAATAACCAGGTATGAGGAAGCATGCGATGGAGGGGGTGTTGTCATCAATTCCTGTTAGCTCCAATGCCAACTGGGTATTTTGTGGCGGATGCAAAGGGGAAAGAAGCGGCAGGGGACATTGTGATGGTAAGTGTAACTGGGTCGGGTAGGGTTTTAAAGAGGATCTGTCACTTTGCCCTCAATGGGTAAGTAAACAGGGTGTTTATAAACAATATCTTAGATTTCCATTAGGCCAGAGCTTTTCTTTCTAATCCAGACTTTTTTTTTGGAATATCACAAGAAATCACAATTTGACAAAAGATGACTCTGAACATCGGGGCTTTTTTTAAGCGGGAATGAGGGGGAACACACCTCCAGCACAAAATGTATGCAATGGCAAAGGGTACTAGAGTGTGCTGGAGTATTGATCCTGGCTGTGGGGGATCTATGGTCATAGGGGATCTATAGTTGTGGGAGGTCAAGTGTTGCCGGGGAGATTTAGTGTTGCTGGTGGAGGATCTACAGTTGCTGGGGGTCAATGGTTGTTGGGAAGGATCTTCTGTTGAGGGGGGGGGGGTCAATTGTTGTTGGCTGCTAGAGGGTCTATTGATGCTGGCTGCTGGGATATCTATTGTTGCTAGTGGGGGTTTATTGTTTGTGATGGCTCTATTGTTGCTGGGTGGATCTTTTGTTGCTGGAGGGTTTATGGTTGATGCAGGGGATCTATTTTATTGCTTTTCTTGTTATCAGCATCAAATTCTATAAAAAAAAAAAAAAAACCTTCCATACAAATTACTTAGTTCTGTATTCCTTAATCACTTTACCACCGGAGGATTTTGCTGTCTTACATCTGGGCCACTTTTTGCGATTCGGCACTGTGCGAATTTAACTGACAATTGTGCGGTCATGCAACACCGTACCCAAATGAAATTTACATCCTTTTTTCCCACAAACAGAGCTTTCTTTTGGTGGTATTTGATCACCTGTGCGATTTTTACTTTTTGCGCTATAAACAAAGAAAGAGCGACAATTTTGAAAAAATAACAGTATTTTTCACATTTTTTTATATGAAATTCCCCCCGCCCCCCAAAAAAATGTAAAAATCAAAATTTTTCATGATTTTAGGCCAATTTGTTTTCTGCTACATATTTTTGGTAAAAAAAAAAAATCGCAATAAGCGTATTTTGATTGGTTTGCGCAAAAGTTATTGCGTTTACTAACTAAGGGAAAGATTTTTGTCGTTTTTGGTGTTTTTTTTTTTAACGAGTAATGGCGGCGATCTGCGATTTTTTTTGCGGGACTGCGACATTGCGGCGGACAGATCGGACCCTTGACTGACATTTTTGACACTTTTGGGGGTACCAGTGACATTACAACAATAATCAGTGCTATAAATATGCACTGTTACTGTAAAAATGACACTGGCAGGGAAGGGGTTAACTTTATTGGAGAGGGAGGGGTTAATGTATGCCTGGTGCTTACTGACATGTGTGGGGGGAGGTGACTGAGTGACACAGGGACAGATCGCAGGTTCAGCTATGCCTGTCACTTAGGAGATCCGCCCGCTTTGTTTACACAAGCGGGCGGATCTCCAGACTCGATTCCCCGACAATCGCCGCTGCTCCTCCCCTGGCCCGACTGACTGAATAGAGCGGGAGTGCGCCGCCAAAAGAGGGGAATGTCTGGCGACGTAGGTCTACGTCGCCAGACGTTATCGAACCACTTTGCCGCAGTAGAGCTCTAGTGAGCAGCGGTAAAGTGGTTAAAAAGGGTGGTATTGGGAGGTGGGTAGGGGGTGGAACCAAGGGACTGTGCTCAAAGGTAGGTAGGAGGCAGAGATAAGGGTTGATTTGGAAGGAGTGAGTACCTGCACCTATTCCCCTGAGAAAAAAAAAGTCCTGCGGAAAAAGCTCAAACAACAAAGTGTGGAGAGTCAGTTTGAAAGTATTCAGATATCTTTGCAGAGGTGCAAAGCGTATTTCTTGACTTTGATACAAGACCACAGTCAGGCCATATTACCCTGCAATCACACAGTAAAATCTGTGAAAATGGGTTACCCTAAAAAACATTTATGAGCCTCCAGTTATTCATCTAAACAACATATAATTTTAGAAACAGGTACTGTGCAGTCAATATGGAGTTGAGGCTACAAAGAAAGAGCTTATTAAGTGAAATCTTCTGAATGTACTCTTCTAGCACCCCAGGAAAGCAGAAGCAAATGGGTACTATAAACTCCCGGAGCACACATTAGATGGTACACCTTCCCTAAATGCCTTCTTCCATCATGTACAGAACCTCACCAGGCTACAGACTTTAAAATGATGTTAAAAAGCCCAAGAGTTTCTTGTGTAACAGAGGCATCCATAATGTGTATATGCTGTACACTGTTCAAAAAAAAATTAGAGGAACACTTTAAAAACACATCAGATCTCAATGGTGAAAAATATCATGCTGGATATCTACATGGATATGGACTGGGTAATGTGTTAGGAACGAAAGGATGCCAAATCGTTTGATGGAAATTAAAATAATAAACCTACAGAGGGCTGAATTCCAAGACACCTCAAAAATCAAAGTGAAAAAATGAGGCAGCAGGCTAGTCCATTTTGCTGAAATTTAATTGAAGCTGCTCAAAATTATACTCAGTAGTTTGTATGGCCCCACGTGCTTGTATGCATGCCTGACAACATCGGGGCATGCTCCTAACGAGACGACGGATAGTGTCCTGGGGTATTTACTCCCAGATCTGGAGCAGGGCATCACTGAGCTCCGGAACAGACTGAAGCGCAACCTTGCTGCGTCGGATGGACCAAAACATAATGTCCCAGAGGTGTTCTATTGGATTTAGGTGAGGCGAGAGCGGGGGCCATTCAATGGTATCAATTCCTTCATCCTCCAGGAACTGGCTGCATACTCTCACCACATGAGGCCGGGCATTGTCCTGCACCAGGAGGAACCCAGGACCCACTGCACCAGCCTAGGGTCTGACAATGGGTCCAAGGATTTCATCCCAATATCTAATGGCAGTCAGGGTGCCATTGTCCAGCCTGTAGAGGTCTGTGCATTCCTCCATGGCTATGCCTCCCCAGACCATTATTGACCCACCTTCAAACTGGTCATGCTGAACGATGTTACAGGCAGCATAACATTCTAAATGGCTTTTCCAGACCATTTCACATCTGTCACATGTGCTCAGGGTGAACCTGCTCTCATCTGTGAAAAGCACAGGGCGCCAGTGGCAGACCTGCCAATTCTGGTGTTCAATGGCAAATGCCAATCAAGCTCCACGATGCCGGGCAGTGAGTACAGGGCCCACTAGAAGATGTCAGGCCCTCAGGCAAAAGAAAATACCTATTACTAAATATAAGATTGCGCTAAACAGAAAAACACTGTGGTATTAATAAAGTGCAAAAATGTGTACACACTGGTACTGATACAATAAAAGTGCACATTCAATATATTAACTAAGTCATTTAAACCATATCATATTAAAGTGTCCATAAAACAGTCCATATGTTGTAGCAGCGGATATCCAAAACTTGATAAACTTGTTATAAAGCACAATACACCTCCACCAATTCACCCAGAGTGTATATGCGCTTACCAGAAGCCGTGGACCCCTTATTATAGGGAGTTTTACACGCATATAGAATCCCAAACACCGGACATCAGAAAGAGGCACCTTCTCCCCATAATCACTGGAGATCCCAATATGTTAACCCGGGCATTGGGCTTCCAAACAACATAACTCTCATAAACGTCTCATTTCCCAGCCTTGAAAATACGGCTTACTAACTACTAAAACCAATGGCCATTACTCCACACTCATACTACTTTCTGCTGCCCGTGACCCAGTTGACCACCTGCTTCTCCTGGTTCTCCTCCTAACTATAAAAGTGTTCCTACTGTGTTCCCTACAACTCTATCCCCTCCTCTCCACTTTTCTGTAGGGGTCCCCCAAGCTTCTGTCCTCTGAGCCCTTCTCTTTTCTGTCTACTTCTCCAACGTGGGTCACTCGATAACCTCCCATGGCTTCTAATACCAGCTCCATGATAATGACAACCCACATCTATCGCTCTATTCCTTACCACACCCCTTCAGTCTCCTCTTACATTACGGACTTAGTAGTTAACAAACATTTCATACACTTCCATAGGGATGATCGAACGGTTCGGGTCGACCATCGGTTCGGCCCGAACATTGGGTGTTCGAGGTTCGGCCGAATTTAGAACTTTTTGCCCAAAAAGTTCGGAATTCGGCAACCAGAACCGACCAAAATGCAATGCTTCAGGAAATGGGCTTTAAAAGCCCGTGATTGGACCAGAACCATTAGCAAAAGCCAATTGAGGGGGCAGGAGAATGCTAGGAATGTGATTGGAGTGACTACGGGGTCCCTAGACCAATCATTAGTGAATACGCCCCCCAGTATATAAGATCGCCCCCGCCATATTCCTAGCATTGTTATACTGGACATGAAAGAGAGTGGAAGCTGTTCTGTTAATTTTACTTTAAAAGTGTCATTTAGCTATTTATTAGTGTGAGGAAAGGGATATCTAGTGTAGTTAGAGTGCTCCTTTACACTTAAGCTAGCTTCAAAAATTTAGTTTCTGTAGGGAAAGTGTTAAGTGTAAGGGGACCGTAGTGTAGTGTAGGGTTAACTGGCAGTGACTGCTATGGCAGGGTGACAAAACCCTTCCATAGCAGGGTGACCGCTATAGAGAAATGATCATTTCTCTGAATTGCTTCGGAACTGGAATATGGCTTCTCACCAGCCAAGCATTTTTTATGCTGCAGGGGCTGCCACTGCCAGTGCTTTTTTGAGGACATGTTTGATGTCAGATATGACATCTGAACATGTGTATAGGGGGTATATATACACATATATGTCTGTATATATACCCCTAGACATATATAGGTGTGATAGTAGCAGAAATAAATGCTTGCGCTAATGAAATAATTTACAGTAATATATTTCTGCTACTATTACACCTATATATGGCTAGGTGGCTATATACATATAATTATGTGTGTATATATACCACTATACACAAGTTCAGATGTTTTGGCTGCCTCAAAAGAACCCAAAAAAATGCCAAAAAAACGATAGCGTCAAAAAAAAAAATACCCAGGTGTGTTTTTGCTGGCATTTTTTGGGGGGTTTTGGAGGCAGGCAAAACATCTGAACTTGTGTATAGTGGTGTATATACACACATCCATATATTTATATACACACCTAGACATATATAGGTGTGATAGTAGCAGAAATATATGCTTGCGCTAATGAAATCATTTACAGTAATATATTTCTGCTACTATCACACCTATATATGGCTAGGTGTCTATATACATATAATTATGTGTGTATATATACCACTATACACAAGTTCAGATGTTTTGCCTGCCTCAAAAGAACCCAAAAAAATGCCAAAAAAACGCTTTTAAGAACTTTTTTTAGTGTGATTAATAGTTAATGGGGCATGACCCAGAACCCTAGGCACTTTTTAGGGGCATTTATTGGGTTTTAGGGCTTCAAAATTGTGTTTTTTGATTCCAGAAGTTCGGGTCCTATTGATTTCAATGGGGTTCTGGAATACGAACCAAACTTTTCTGAAATTCGGGTGTTCTGGTCGAACCGAACTTTTCAAAAGTTCTATCATCCCTATTCCTGAATAGGCACCTCTGCTACACAAGAAACCGCTGGGCTTTTATTATATAGGAGTAAAACCAAGATACCATCCTGATGTCCCTCAATCAGACCTAGGACTGGGCTCTCTGAGCATCAAGAGTGACCTAGACCTGCTCTGCCTGGAGACAGATATTTTCTCCACAGGTGTCCTTACAAGATTGTGTATATTATCAGTCTATTGTTATTCACAGCCTACCAGATGTAAGAACACTGTTTTGTTAACCACTTAAGCCCCGGAAAATTTTACCCACTTCCTGACCAGAGTTTTTTTTGCGATTTTTTACTGCGTGACTTTAACGGACAATTGCGCGGTCGTGCGACGCTGTACCTAAACGAATTTGACGTCCTTTTTTTCCCACAAACAGAGCTTTCTTTTGGTGGTATTTGATCACCTGTGCGATTTTTTGATCATGCGCTATAAACAAAAAAACAGCGTCAATTTTGAAAAAATAACAATATTTTTCAAATTTTTTTATATGAAATTCCCCCCCAAAAAATTAAAAAATCTAAACTTTTTAACATTTTCGGGCAATTTGTTTTATGCTATATATGTTTGGTAAAAAAAAAAATCGCAAAAAGCGTATTTTGATTGGTTTGCGCAAAAGTTATTGCGTTTACTAACTAAGGGAAAGATTTTTGTCGTTTTTGGTGTTTTTTTTTTTTAACGAGTAATGGCGGCGATCTGCGATTTTTTTTGCGGGACTGCGACATTGCGGCGGACAGATCGGACCCTTGACTGACATTTTTGACACTTTTGGGGGTACCAGTGACATTACTGCAGTAATCAGTGCTATACATATGCACTGTTAATGTAAAAATTACACTGGCAGGGAAGGGGTTAACTGTATTGGAGAGGGAGGGGTTAAGTGTGTCCTAGGGGCGTGAGTCTAACTGTGATGGGACATGGCTACTAGTGTAAAAACAGAGATCAACGGTCCTACATAGTAGAACCGTCTGATCTCCATTTTTTACACAGGGGATAATGACAGGCGGCTTGTTTACATTAGCCGCCTGCCTTTCTCCCTTCCCGGCGAACGATCGTGAGTGACCGGCGGACATCGGGTCCGCCGGTCACACACACTGACTTGTTAGGGAACGAGCCTGGGCGGGCGCGCGCTTGCCCGCCCGCTATTGGCTCACAAGCCAGTGACAGGCTAGTGACGTACCGGTACGTCACTTTGCCTGGCCGGTGCTGACCACCGCAGTATATGTACTTGCGGCGGTCGGCAAGTGGTTAATAAATGTTTTTATGGCATCAACTACATACTACACAATATAGGCTCCTCCGTCCTTCTGCTCTTCTTCTTTGGGTCTATCTTTGAGTGTTTTCACATTTACACCACCACAAAAGATACAGGCTACTCACAGCTCCACCAATGCCTTACCAGTTGCAAACAGTCATCTCTTTCTACAGGCCTCAAGGGGGGAATTAATAATTCTCTTTGCCTTGCTGCTTTTTCAATGACCTCAACCAACTCTGCACCCTCGTCCATTTGTTACCCACATTACCTCGAGACAGGTCATCTTTATGGTGTGTTGGGAGTTTTTGAAGGCCACACAACTACTGTTTATTGTGAAACATTATCCCTCCTTACTGGAAACTTCTTTCTCAATGCTACACACATTAGATTTCTTCACTTTCACTAATCAAAGGTCGTTCTAGTACTAACAACAGTGGTAACAACAGGAGGGCTTTTGCTTTAAGCCTCCCGATCTACATGGACCAAGAACTCTCCAGCCTTGCCTTAACTTAACAAAAGGCAAAGATGAAAACTGGAAAAACCCCTAGGGGGAGCATAGCCAATTACTTGTTTAACTCTTAATTATTATATTATCAGCAGTGGCAAACACAGGAGGAGCACTCTCCCTTTAGACCTCTTGTTCCACATGAAGGACCAAGAACCAGTCTTCCCTTAACTCCAATGAGGTGAAAAACTGGACTGGAAAACCCCTAGGGGGGTGTCCAATAATGCCATACTCCATCAGGGTAAAGGACCTCAAAAAATTAAAAATAGATTACTAAGCCCTGTAAGGAACAGAATGTTGCTAAACTACAGTTGTTTTATGTAAACTCATTGTTCTGTTAACAAGAAGACTAGCCTATAGTCCCAGCATTGTTCCATTAAAATGTGAAATAAGGACGTTCCGCTCCCCTGAACAGCTTTTTAAAGACAGTAATTGTCAGCAAAGGAACGGGGCCGCAACCATGCTGGGCAGATTTGGTTAAATATAAACGCTCTAGTTATTTAAGCCATGTAATTTAGCCCAGTAAGGTGATTAATGCCTAATTGTGGGTTTACCCGCTCTTGGGGAAAAAAAATAGACAGATTTTGCTCAGTGTCCATAAAACAGAAAATAAAAGCCTTTCTTACAACTGACATGATCCCACTAGCACTTAATGTAAAAGAACGTTTTAACGTTACTGAGGTTACAAAATCAGACGTGTTCAATGAATTTCACAGATTCCATTTCGGCTTTCCAGTAGAAGGCAAATCAGCCCAGGCTTCAAGAAAGGCACAACAGGCTTCGCTTTAAATAAAATTGCACAAAGCCAATCTCTCAACAGGAAGGTCAGCAACAGGAATGTCCCCATAAACAACAGATGATAGCAGTGCAATCTACCTGATTTTGATCAGGTTAAATGGCAATGACTGCACATCTATGGATAGCATATGACTGTGGAAGATACTTAGGGGTTGATTGGCTAAAACTGGAGAGAGCAAAAGCTGGTGCAGCTGTGCATGGTAGCCAATCAGCTTCTAACTTCAGTTTGCTCAATTAAGTTGTGTCAAAAAAAAACGGAAAGATTATTGGTTTCTATGCAGAGCTGCACCAAATTGTGCACTCTGCAGTTTTAGTAAAAGAACCTCCAAGCAGGCCATACATATATCGAATTTTGAGAAAAACATTTTTTTTTCAGTTCATTGAGGGTCCATTCACACTAGCGCGACTTGTCAGGTGACTTGGTCGCCTGACAAGTCGCGGTCAGTCGCTCGCCATTGAATAGTACAGGACCCGTTCTAATAGGAGCGACACAAGTCGCTCCGACTTAGAAAAAGGGTCCTGTACTACTTTGGGGTGACCTGGAGGCGACTTGCATTGACTTCAATTATATATAAAAGAAATATATATATATAGATAGATAGATTATATATAGATATCTATATCTATCTATATATATATATATATCTGTCTATATATATATATATATATATATATATATATATATATATAATGTTTGGGGGGTTTAAAGTCATTTTCTGGCAAAAAAATACTGATTTACATTTTTAAACAAAAGTACTCAGCACTTAATACTCCTTTCACACTGAAGTGCTTTTCAGGCGCTTTGGCACTGAAGAAAAAAAAAAAAAAAAAAGCACCTGAAAAGCTCACGGAAACCTATTCCTATTAAAATCAATGCATGCTTTCACAATGGGGCAGTGCGCTGGCGGGGCGGCAAAATAAATCCTGCATTTATGGAGCATGTTTGGAGTGCTAAAAAAAAAAGTGCCTCAAAAACGCATCTCTCTGTTCAAATGAATAGGAAGCTCCTCAAAATGGGTTTTTGAAGCAGTTTTTGAGTCAGGTGTCCTTAGAAAAAGCGCACAGCTAACATCTGAAAAGCACCGTAAAAAGCGCTGCAAAAGCGCATAGCATTTTTTAGGCAGTTTTCAAGCACCTCAGTGTTAAAGGGCTCTTAAGGCCTCGTGCACGCTGGACATTTTTGCTATCTCTCCTAGTCTCCTTTCCTGTTGGAAGTGGTGATTTGGCAGAAAAAATGCTCGATGCTGGTAAATGTGTGTAAAGAGTTTAGGTGTGTCAAGTGCTTGGGTGTTATTTCATTTCATTGGCCAGAATAATAATTTATTCTGACCATGGAAATAAAAAAATGCTCAAGCGCTAAACATGCCTAGCATTAAGCCTGTTTTCTGCTCCTGGAAGCGCTGGCAGTAGTTTATTATATTCCTGCCTCTAAACGTCTATGTGTGCATGGACCCATAGGCTACCATGCAGGGGCAAATAGAGGCAGAAAAAAAATGCCAGACACCCCTAGAAGCAGAGTCAAAAATGTCCAGTGTGCATGACACCTAAAGGTTGCACCTTTTTAACCACTTTACCGCTGCTCACTGTGCCTCTACTGCGGCAAAGTGGCTCCATACCGTCTGACGACGTAGACCTACGTCGCCAGACATTTCCCTCTCTCGGCGGCGCACCTGGCAGGGTCAGATTGCATAGCTGAACCTGCGATCTGTCCCTGTGTCACTCAGTCACCTCCCCCCACACACGTTAGTAAGCACCAGGCATACATTAACCCTTGATCACCAATTAAAATTAACCCCTTCCCTAACAGTGCATATGTATAGCACTGATTACTGTAGTAATGTCACTGTTACCCCCAAAAGTGTCAAAAATGTCAGTCAAGGGTCCGATCTGTCCGCCGCAATGTCGCAGTCCCGCAAAAAAAAAATCGCAGATCGCCACCATTGCTCGTTAAAAAAAAAAAAAACACCAAAAATGACAGAAATCTTTCCCTTAGTTAGTAAACGCAATAACTTTTGCGCAAACCAATCAAAATACGCTTATTGCGATTTTTTTTACCAAATATATGTAGCAGAAAACAAATTGGCCTAAAATGATAAAAAATTTAGATTTTTACATTTTTTGGGGGGAATTTCATATAAAAAAATTTGAAAAATATTGTTATTTTTTCAAAATTGTCGCTGTTTTTTTGTTTATAGCGCAAAAAGTAAAAATCGCACATGTGATCAAATACCACCAAAAGAAAGCTCTGTTTGTGGGAAAAAAAGGATATAAATTTCGTTTGGGTACGGCATTGCATGACCGCACAATTGTCAGTTAAAGTCACACAGTGCCGAATCGCAAAAAGTGGCCTGGACATAAGACAGCAAAATCCTCCGATGGTAAAGTGGTTAAAACAGGGGAGTGCTTACATCCAATCCGTTTGGACCCAAGTAGAACTCTTTGTAGCATCAATAACAGGACTTGCTCCTCACAAATACCAATTTATTTTACTGCTTGGCTCCTTTGACATGGTTGCACAAACCCTTCCCAAAGCATAGTCCAAAATCCTCCAACAAAATAAAGCCTGGCTGATAACCTAGGAGGACTATTTTCAAAAATTGGACCTCCCCTACCCCTCCGAACATCAAGGACCTAAAATCTGACCTCTTAAACCTCTTTAAAAAGGAGAAATTGGACCTGCTCTTCTCCAACCAACGGAAACATCTCAGCTTCCTTCACAAATGGTCCGCATTCATGGAAAAAGTACCTGGCACAAAGGAAATCTAAATCCTGACTAAATCCTCGGATCCAATACAAAACCATACCTCACCATTGCATATTATATCTTCACCCTCTGAATCTCTCCAAGGAATTACCATACTTTATGCAAACTCTCCATTTACACCCTCAACTTCTCTGCATGCCTCCAAATATATTGCTCTCTGGGCTAGTCCCAACACCCCCCAAACCTACAAGGAGGAGGCACAGCAACACCACCACTAATTCAATACACTTCACGATGGTTGGACTGTATTTTTTTTATTATTATCATCACTACCCTGGTTTGATCTCTTCCATCATTGCCATGCGGCTCTTTAAAGAGGTTGTAAACCCACCTTAATAACTTGTACCTATAGGTAAGCCTTTAATAAGGCTTACCTGTAGGTACTGTAAATATCTCCTAAACTTGCACCGTTTAGGAGATATTTACATTTCATGCAGCCCCTTCACCCCTCTCCTTTCTTCCCCATCCCCAAGTTTTGACTCTTCATGTACACTCTGAGCTATATTCTTTGTTTTCATGTTCTCTAATCATTTCCTAGCATGTACTGTTGTTGTTCAATGTATGCTTATCTAAAAATTAATAAATTTTCTTAAAAAAAAAAGAAAAAAACAGGAGAAATTTGGATTTTCGTACAAATGCTCACTTGTGCCTGGACCTCCCTCCTTTACTGGCTAGTTCACTTCTACTGTTGTGGCTGCAAGAAAAACAGCATAAAGGCTCAGAGGCCCACAGTAACCTTACATGACTCTTGTAAATATATGCTAAAATCTTTGTCATTGTAAAAATGAAGAACGCTGCCTACCGCCCCCCCCCCATGTCCTACAGCGCGTCGTTTTGTTTATTAATAAAAGAACATGTGCTGTTTAAATGACTTACATTCGGCCTTGGCACAGATAAGGCTGGTGGAAGGGTTGTGGAAGGACTTCAGGATGTGGGAAACAGCCAAGCTGATGTCTTCATTACTCGGATACAGGCTGACGGACGCAAAGCGCAGGTACTGGAGCTTGGGGGCTTCTTCAGGTCCCACCTTTATGTGAGGGATCTATAGGAGAGAGCAATGAAAATATGAGTCGGCTGTACATTTGTTATCTGCCAGTTATGTTCTCATCTATGCACGCAATATTTTACGTGGACATCTCACTGCGCAGTAGACATAATGCTTTTTATTTAACCACTTCCCCTCCGGAAAAATGTATCCCCCTTTCAGACTAGGCTATTTTTTGCGATACAGCACTGCGTTATTTTAACGGACAAATGCGCGCTGTACAAAATATAAGTCCTTTTTTTCCCCACAAATAAAGCTTTCTTTTGGTGTCATTTGATGACCTCTGTGCTTTATATTTTTTATAAACAAAAAAAAAATGACGATTTTGCTATAAAACATATCTAATAAAAAAAAATTAAATTCTTCAGTGCCACCTTGCCGCCCTCTATGTAAGTTATACTTTCGGCACGTGGTTTCAGAGTAACTCTTTGTTAAGAAAAAACATTCCACAAGATATAACTATCAAACATATTAGAACCCTAGTTGGATGGATCTAGTATGTTTGATAGTTATATCTTGTGTACTGCAACATGCCCCTACTCTAGAGTCAGCTACGAGCCCCTACTCTTGCTCGGCCTCTGACTCCCATAAAATGTAAAATGTGTTATTTTCAATGTTATACTTGCATTTTCCATGTACCGTATCATTGCTTCAATAAAGTTTTTCAAAAAAAAAAGAAAAAAAATTTCCCTCTGGGTGATCTATGTACATTGCAAGGCTTTTTTTTTCCTTTATTTTAGTCCAGTGTGGTGCAAAAACCTACAATGCAAAAACCTGTAAGTGAGCAAAAAATGTGCATGTGAACTCACACGAAAAGACTTAAGAGTGTGCTTTTAGTCCACCCCCCCCCCCCCGCCCCCACCGAAGGGGTAGGACCTCTACCCTGGTCCCATGGGGCGCAAGGCTCCTGACAGGGACAAAGGGTTTACATGGTCTGCAGACCGCGTCCTAGGCCAGCCGAAGCCGACCCCGAATACTTGGTTTAGGGGCTCTCCTGAAGAGAGACCCCCCCCCAAAGGCAGGGGAGGAAGGAACCTGAGGGCCACACATTCTCCCCTAGATGTCAGGGTAAGCCCAAGGACTCACACCGTTCACCGTGAGAAAAACACACACAAAGGTGAAAGAGTGATCTGGTAGACAAAAATGCCCCCCAGACTGAGCCAAAAGGCCAGGTCCTAAAAGGCGCAGTGCAAAAAGAAAGCAAATTTGGTGGCTGTGACCATGTGCCTTTTCATACCGTGGGGTCCCACACCCAAGTGTTACTAAGAGCGCCCCTAGGGCGACCACTCCCAGGGGGCACAGACACCCCGGATCTTCTGCCCTCCTGGCTCCTGGCCACACAAGGTAGACCGCTCAAATCAGGAGGTAATGGGCTCTTCCAGCTTTCCCGGGGGAATTACTCCCATGTCTCAACTGGCTGTAAGCGCCCCGGTTTCTGTTCCAGCCGGTACAAACCTTCCAAGCCCTCATCACTCCAGCAGGTTTGCATAGTTGCCACCCAACCTTGGTCAGGTCAGATGACAGCACAGCGCCCTGACTGGATCACTAATAAGAACAGATCCTACACCTTGATCTTAGCCAAGTGGCCGAGAAGCAACGTACATTGCAAGGCTTCTGTGTTTACAAGTGACAGCGGGAGGGAGCAGAGGGTGAGAGCTGGAGGTGGTGGAATGGAGTTCCGCCATGTTTCAGCTGCAAAACTGGGTGTGGAGGACCACACGAGAAGACATGGCAGGCCAGATTTGTGTTTGACATATGTGATAGCTCTTTCCTCCCCAGCATAACTGTCCCTGGCCCTCTTCTTCCATTCATTGGATGTCAGTTCTTCCAATTATGTAGGCTAAGCCCTACATGTGGACATTACCCAGGGCAGTCTGTATGCAAATACAGTCTGCCTAGGAACGCCCACTCCTCCAGACTGACATCCACCCATCAAAACCTTTTTATATGCGCAAAACTCCTCCCAGGATCCAGCCCACTGCTTGCACCATTGCTGAGGGCTCTTCAGAGGAGTACTAAGGAAGGGTGCTGGCCTCTTCCACCAGCCATGATCTCCCGGCATTACATAGCGCAGCACAGAGACTCAGTGATGATATTGTATATAATAAAGAAAAGAAAGGTTTTAATTAAAAGTTTCAATCGTATGTTGATAGGGAAAAGGAGGGGAGAACCAGGGAAGACAAAATATGAGCAGAATAAACTTCAGCTTTAATTAGCACTCAGTCTGCCTTTGAACTAATAGCCTCCTGTGATCTTCTGTACATCAGAACTGGGAAAAGAGAAGAGGCAGCTCTAAGAACCAATCAGTTCCTCTACTGCATCATGCTGTCCGACAGATCAACTTCCATAATGCAAACCAGGGGAGGTTCTTTTTATGAAGAGCTGATATTTTATTTTTTAGGTTCAGATATGCTCAGCTAAGAAGAGATAAAGCAGAGGACTGTTCCAGGTCCTTCCTAAAAATCTTGATTCATAGAGTTATGTTATGAGTACTCCATGAACGGTAACCTTTTTATTCACATAGAAGGGCTGATATCTAAGATAATAACGAGGTTATGTCATGTAACTGGTTTAGATGCCAAATCCGGCCAAATATTGTTTGTTTTGTGTTTTTTTCTTGCAGTCGGTATTCCTATTGGGGCAATTTCTTGTCACTTCCTGTGTTGGTGACACCCTCCCCTAAAATAAGAATTATCCCCTGTGAGTGCAATAAACACTGGACTGGGGTTCTAACACTATTCAATCCGAAACTAAAAACAGATGTTGACTGGGTTGGGTTTAATGGATAGTGTTTGTCCTTTTGATTTGATTTAGACTCCTGTTCCCATGGACCAATTATTCTATGCTGTCCAAACTGGACAGGAAAAGGTGTGCTGGGCTGAGTGATCGAATACTTAGTTGGGGGGGGGTGGGGGTATGCTCAAAACAGATAGCTGGATGCAGTCAAGGGATGCAAGGGGTATAACATAATTGCACCGAATAATGGTGGTGGATTGGAAAGAGCACTTCCATAAAAGCATGCACCACATCCTGAAAGAACTGAATAATTAAAAAGAGCAGGATAATATACAAACATTTAGTGAGACTTTTCAGCCATTGCTTAGAACAATCAGACATTGTATAGCCACTGCCAGCAGTCATATCATTTATTAATAAATCTTCAATAAAAGTGTTGCAAAGTTTATATATGCTGTGCCACTTAAATACTGACATCACAATTTGAGCCTGTAAACAGTATCCCCAAAAATCATATATGATTTCATACAAGAATAGTATTATTAAACGTGCTGTGTAAGCATCTTTTATCATTCAAATAAGATAAGTTGGGGTTACTGTTGCTTCGACGCGTTTCACCTGTGTAATCATCAGGAGAAGGCAGGATATATATATACAGTATATATATATATATATATATATACACACACACGCACACATACATACAGTATATATACACAAGATATGTTGACAAGACAGCACCTAGAGTAAATGGTGGACAGAAAGGAACAATAGGAGGGCACCCACAGTCACCCTCTAAATTTGGACAACAGGGTGAGACCCCTGCAGACAGTAACACCCAAAGGAACATGGCTTAAACTCATTACTTTCCGACAAGAAAAAGGTGAAAGTTACTCAAAGGGCCTCCACATCCAAAGCCAATCATATATGTTCCAAGTGGGCAACGAGATATAAAAAAGAGAAATCATTCAATATTGTTTCATGGATGCTCTGCAGATCCTAGCTGCGCAACCGTGGGATATCCATTCTGTAAACCAGGGAGGTGTGTTCCCGGAGGGACCCAGTGTCATTGTTGGTGTTGACAGGTTGCTGGAGTATACAGAGTTGTATAAAGTACTCGAAACCCATACTTGAGTAAAAGTACAAGTGCTCGATCAAAAAGTGACTTGAGTAGAAGTACTAAAGTATTCAACATTTTTTGTACTTAAGTATTGCAAGTAGTTTTTTTTTTAAATTTTGCTACTCAAGTACTGAAAGTAAAAGTACAAGTACTGTGTTATGTAGTTATTAAAGAAAGAAGTCAAAAGTTTATTAAAGTTAAAGTTATTAAAGAAAGAAGTCAAAAGAAGTCAAAAGTACACATGACATTATACACATTTTTTTGAGCTTCATGAAACCTGCCATCTACTGTTCTGGCAGTGGTAATTTTTATAATTGTAATGAGTAACTATGCAGCACAAAAAAACAATATCGAAGTAGAAGTATTGAAATCATCAAAAAAATGTAGTGAAGTAAAAGTGGAAGTAGGAGAAAAAAATTCTACTCTAGGAAAGTACAGATACCACCTTTCGCTACTTAAGTACAGTAGTCAAGTAGTTCTACTTCGGTACTATACATCTCTGGGGGTATGGAGATAGGAATCCTGTTAGATTTTGAGTTTTCGATGTGATTAGCATGCTTATATTGCCTTAATAGCCCAAAACAGTATACATAATTATAGTAATTGTGGCAATTTTCACCTACTGGCCTCCTGAAGCAGGCACAATGGTGATCACTTATGGTACTTGCCAGCCTTATTAATTGTGCTGAACAAGAGTAGGGTCTATTTAAAAGAATAATAGCCATCTGACTAGTCCTCCTCTTTTATTTTGGTGTATGCATTGAGAAGGTACTGTACTGTAAGGCATGGTTGTTCCCCATTGTAGTCCCCTTGTTCCCAACTAGATGTCATTATAGCCAGCATTGAGTTAGTCCCTAAGATCCTAAGTAGGGAGGGAGCACCCTATATATGGTTTAGGTGTTCCCAGGGGTTTCAGTAGCCAGGCTTCCCAAAAGGAACAGGATTCTCTGAAGTGCACCAGGACAGGACACATCATGCAGGTGTGAGCCCTAGATGGATAGCTCCCACCTAGGGGGAAGCAAGGAGCAGCCAGCCAGGCTGCTGTGTTCTAAAAACGAATGCTTTGGGACTACTCTACTAAAGCTTCTAAGGTTTTAGAAGGACTAAATCTTTTGGGACAGGACTCTGGGATGGCCATCCAGAGGTCACAGGTAGCATTGCACCGGTATTGGTGCCGATACAAAGCATTTGCACGAGTACTTGTACTCGTGCAAATGCTCCTATACTAAAACGGATACCATTTTTAAGATTCCATTGCAACTTGCATAGATTTCTGTTAAATGAAGTTGCAAGCCGCAATGAAATCGGAGGTCTAACTTGCACTGATATCGTGCGATTTCAAGGCCGTACTGGTGTGAACGAGAAATTACAGTTCTTCTGCGGCTTTGGAAATGAGCTGAAGTAGCGCGATTTCAAAGCTGTAGAACAAGTGTTCTTGATAATTATAAGGAAACAGTAGTAATTTTTCATTAGTCTAAAAAAACTGTCACATGACTCTAAAAATAGGTATCGGCAGTTGGCATCATCAAGTACTTGAGAAAAAGTATCTGTACTCGTACTCGGTCTTAAAAAAGTGGTATCAGTGCATTCCTTGTCATAGGTCTTGAAAATCTCTCCTCTCCTACTCAACTGTCTTACCTTCTATAGAGTTTATAACCTAAAGAATGTGTGGCCTCCATCTAGAAGAATAAATAGACAGCTTATAAATAGTCCTATGTTCTGTTTGGTAAAACATAGGAAAAAGAAATCTATTGTGTGAGCGTTCCTTTATTCTGACCATAGATGGGAACATCTCCTGGAAACAAACTGGTGTTTGGTGGGTTACAATCGGATCTATTGCTTTGGACCTCTACAAGGTATAGGCTAATTATAGCTGGGCTTGTGTTATTAGTAACAGTAATCTGAACATTTACCATAGTTCAAGGAACATAGAACTATCTTTCCTTTCTTTTGTTAGGTTTGGTACATTTGAAAAATAGCTGTGGATATAAAGCAGACCATATTTGTATGGCTGAATTTGCATCAACCAGACATTGCATGTGCTCTGCACAGCAGTGCGGTGTGAATCACATGTGCGGTGTAAATCAATGTCTAACATCGCACCTGTGTGAATCCAGCCTAAGAGTGTGTCTGTTGTCCACCCCCCAAAAGAGTAGGACCTTACCTTGAACCCTCGGAGCACAAGGCTCCTGATAGGGACGAGGTACGAGCATGGTCCACCTGGCTAGAAGACCCCTCTCCTCATGGCCATCCAAAGTCGAACAAGAACAGAGACCCCCCCTGTTCAGGAGAGAAAGGAACCTAATGGCCACACATCCTCCCCCTAGATTTAGTGTAGGCCCGAGAACCCACATCCTCTATTCAGGGAAAGAAACACAAATAAAAAATGCAAAAAGTGACAAACGTGAGGGAGAAAAATAAATAGTGGCTGTGCATGTGCACAGGCTATGTCCTGAGACTTGGTGGGAAAAATTGGCCCAGACTTAGCCGAAAGGCCTAGCCCATGGAGCTTTTTCACACAGTGGAGACCCACACCCCATGGCTTTCCAGCCCATGACCAGACAAGGTAGACCCATTCAAATCCAGGGGCACTGAGCTCCTCCAGTCTTCCCGGGAAATTGACTCTTGTCCCTTACATCCCGTGGGCATCCCAATTTCTGTTCCACCAGGTACTAGCCTTTAGAGCCCCCATAATACCAGCAGAGATACTGGACACTGTTAGGAACAGATACTATCCTTGATCTAAGCCAAAAGTTTATAGCAGGAGCAGGTATGACTTCTCATTCCTCCCTCAATGCATCTCTTTGAGATCAACAAAGTATTTCCAAGCCCAAACATGGTCATCATGGAAGAGCTGGAGCTGCCTACACAAATGTTAACCTTCAGAAAACTGCTATTTGCATAAGATCACTGAAAGGTTTCAGCACTTCCTTGAAGACATTTGAAATAACAGTACTTTTTGGACAAGAAGGCTTTTAGGCTTTTAGTAGGTCTAAACCCGGTCACTGAAATCTCATATAAGCTTTGCAACCCTAAGGTAAATTCAAAAGTCGTGTTCAGGCTCATTTAATTTCACCGAATTAAAACCTGGTGATCCTGATTGAAGGTCCTTGTTTAGCAACTTGCTAATATGTTTAGACAAGTGTCTCCCAACTGTACTCCTGCATTGTCACTTTGTCAGATATGCCCTTGGTGGATGCTACAAGTGGCCATGCCTAAAGACATTGTGCGGGCAGAGTTTACCATTGTCACTATCAGGAAGCAACGATGTGCAGCCAAAGCTGAAACAAATGCACAGACATGAAGTTGCTGATATAGGCCAGAGGAGATCAGCAGCACTGAGATAAAAAAAAAAGGAAAGGATTGAAAAAAGGTGAAAACAATATGCTTATAACACATGATGCTTTGAAGCTCCAGCTATGACCTTTATTACACACTTACATAAAATGAGATTAAAGTAGATCTAAATCCTAACTGATTAAGATGTACGTTGTTAAAGCTGAACTCCAGGCAGGTCTGCCAATAAAATATGTGGGGCCCCATACAACCTGCCTGAGCTTAATATTCTGGCCTGCCCCAGTAGATTGATATAGGCAGAACTTTAAGTGTCAGGAGCTGTGGCAAGGAGGATTACTTAGCCTGCTCCCAAAAATGAGAAAATAGTCTCCTTGTAGGCAGATGCAGTCTAATTTCTCCACTGCAGGTGGTGATTAACCGCAGCGGCAATGCAGTTGGAGGGGAAGTCAAGAGGAACATGGTTCCTCTATGGTTTCCTGGGTCACTGGGGAAGGGATCCGGCTAGATCCCGGCGCCCCATATGACTTTGGCAGCCATCTTGGTTCAGGTAAAGCCTACATAAGACCATGGCTCCCAGAATTGCCCAGCATTTTACCATGTAGGTAGTTTAGGAATAGGTTACCTGTCTGATAGGGACAGTGATTAGTGGCAGGGAGAGGTTCCAGATGAACACACCATCCTCCCTGTAAACCTCCCCAATTGGGCACGACTAGGCTGCATTTTGCCCCTCAAGACAGATGCTGTTGGCACTCGCGAAACCTGTTCAACCTGTGAGTGTTCCTGGTCGGTTATCATTCTGCCAGGCTTGTTGTGAATTATTGAACTTCAACCTTAAATAAATTCTGTTTCTGCAATTGGACTCTGTGTGTTTACTGCCGCCGAACCACGCTGCATCTTCCCATATCCTCTCTGTCTCCGGGCATTGCTGCTGAACTGATGGGGCCCAGGGAACTTATATTTAATTCCTGGGAACCAGAACCCCTGGGATTAATTTGCATACACCCAAAGTTATTTAAAGTCATGTCTCTGCCCCTGGTCTTTTTACGGAACTGATGGGACCTGGGCTCATTACAGAAGGACCAGCTCTACCTTAGCAGCCCTGACACTTCAATTGGTTCAGCTTGGCATAAAGTGACTATGCATATTAGTGATTGACCGATATTGTTTTTTCATTGCCGATACCGATATTTTGGTCATCGCGTATCGGTATCAGCCAATATGGGCCGATATTTTTGTACATTTAAAAAAATATATATATTTTTTTTACTTGTGGAGGGATCTGGGGGTCTAAAAGACCCCAAACCCCTCCTCTGCACTTAAAAGCATTCAAAACGCCAAGTTTGGCTGTTTTGAATGCTGCCATTTTTTTCAAATCTGGCGCCAATACCCGGAAGTGATGTCATGACATCACTTCCAGGTTTTTGCATTGAGACCCGATCAGAGCCGAATGCAGCTTTGACCGGGTCTTCGGTGGCCGTGCAGGCTGGCTGTGGGAGGCATGGAAAGCGGGGGGAGGGGGGAGAAGTCTCCTCCCACTCCTTGTAAAGACAGCCGGGCGGCTTCTCAGCCGCATCTGTTGCCATTATAAGACAGCCGAAAGTCGGCTATGGATGCCGGTACTGGGGTGATGCCTCTAGCTGCAGGCATCACTCCGGTACAAGCACTTTCCGAAATATCGGTAATATGGGTAACCTCCAGGGCTGATTCCGATATATCAGGGAAAGTGCATATTGGCCCTCGATATATTGGCTTTGCCGATAATCTGTCGATCCCTAATGCATATCTCATACCTGATGGATTAATGGAGAAGCAGCAAATCACTACAATATTTGGCACTATTACAGAGATAGCCATAATCTTCCAGGTCATGTTTAGGTTTTATGCGAGCACTGACCACAGGGGGTTGCTTGCTCAGTACTGCCACCATTCATACAGTGCCTTGTATTTTTTCCAGTGAATAAAAGGCAGTCACGTTACTGCCCCTCCTAATCAACTCTTCCAATTAGAGAAAAAAATGAAAAAATACAAGATGCTTTAAGAATGGCAGTGATGCCAAGCCAGTGACCCCCTGTGGTCATTGTTCTGTGGGGCATCCACTCACTTTGAAGTTTAGCAGGACCTGGATGGCTGCAGCAATCAGTAATAGTGCCAACTACTACAGTGATTTCCATCTTCCCTGGCAGTCCTTCAGGTATAAGATATGCATATTTACTTCGTGCAGTGCTGGACCAATGTCGGTATCCATTAAATATCGTATTGGGAACTCGGCTTTAACAAACTATGTGATCCAGGTAGGGTTTAGATCTACTTTTATCTCATATTATGTTCACTATAGGTGCAATTCAAAAAGATTTTTTACTGGGCAGGTAGTTATTTTTGTGAAATGACACCGGCGTTGTGTTATATGGCCAGTTTAGATGCAATAGGAGCTTTCTTTTGAAGGTTTTCTTCAATATGTGAATGCCTTTTCTAGCCCCCTTTCATTATATCTCAGTGCAGTTTCTTAGTATTGCGTCTTCCATTGTGCGGCTGATCGCCGTGCTAAGTAATTATCTCCCATGTGCCTAGAGAGGCAGCTAGCTGATGTGTCCTTTCTGCTGTTCATGGGCTCAGAATATTTCCTCTGCTTCATTTCACTGCCTCTCTCCACCGCCGCTGCTGGAAAGGAAAGCAATAATTACTTTTTAATAATCCTATTTACTTTTAAACACTGCCTTAATTAATCTACTGTAGTGTATCTCTTTGTTCCATATGTGTGATGTTTGTGTGAAATTTAATTTTTTTTTTGTTCCTTCAACATTCCGGCAATAAGCTTTTCAAGAAAGTAATGAGATTTAAAGAGAACTCTGTCAATTTTGAAATATCTTATTCATCATTTGCTTTAATGCAAATTACGAAGATTTTGGAGAGAAGCAACTCTGGAAAAAAAAAACAGCAATTTTCAGAGTGACCTTTTTCTATGGTTGGCCTTCACCATATGGGGGCTAAAATATACTGCAGCCAAGGTAGACCTATATCATATCTGTTAACCTTCTGAGATGGGAAAGAAGGACCTTTGGTACAAAGTAGGTAGGATACACCCATGGCACACCCCCCGATACCTGCACTGTGAAGAGTTACCCTAAAATTTAAAACATAAGATGACTTCAGCAACTACATTGTCTGCTACTTGCCGTTCTTTCAAAGGTTGCCTTCCTTCCAGTTTTAGCCTGCCAAAGTTTGCTGCCCCAACCTTCTGGGTTTTCAGTGACTACATTGCTTTGCAGGGTGATATGGAGCCACTCTTTGGTGTACTACCAAAGAGTGTACTACAACCCAATGTAGCGCTCACCCCTGAAAGAGCCCGCTAAGATTTCCTTAAGTTCTTTTCCCAAGTTGGTGTATGGCAGCCAAGCACAGAGCAACAGTCACTCTATCTGGCTCAATGAACAGTCTAGGGGTGTCTTTTAGATGCTTTATTGCTAATTGAACTTGGATAATGCGCAGGGAGCTGTGGGATACTCCTGTAACACTGGACAACTATAATGTTGGGTTCACTAATGTGCTGCCATGGTTCACAGCATGGGATCCGGTGCGTCCCTGTTCACCGATTCAGGTACGAATCAGGTCCAAATTTTTGCCTGAATCGGAAATCAAAGACGTACAGGACCCTTTCTAAATGCGGACGTGACCGCCCCTGAGCTGTGTGAACTGGTTCCATTGAGAGCCAGTCAAACCTTCCAGTCGTGCAAATAGGATGCGGGGAAACCTGCATCCAATTTGCATATGTGTGAACTCAGCCTAAGAGGGCACTCTTCCCTTTGTCAAAGCTTCTTAGTTCAGTCCCTCTAGTAGCTGCTAAGGGAATGAGCAACCTGAGAAAGACCATACGAAATGTCCCAACCTAACCAAGCTCTGGCACTTACTGTATGCACAAGGAATAGTAGCAACAGTCACTAGGATCCTACACACAGATCTGTACTCACAATGTCCCTGGATACTTGGATGCCTCCTTCCAATATCAGTCAAACATTTCTCCTGTGAACTCTCCAGACCTTAATCAGTTCCAGAAAGTTGTCAGCAAGACAGGCCCCCCAGCTCTAGCATAGCTGAGACCTCAATAAGCACATGTAGAACCACAGCTGGACTGCCCAGAAGGGCAGCAGCCCTTCACGCTAAGAACTTTTCCTCCTGGAAAAGAACCAGGCTGCCTCAGGCCCCAGACTATTTATGAACTCTGCCACCTACTGGGCATCCCTTCCGCAGGGCTGGCTAAAACAAAATAAATATTCAGACTATTGGTTTGCCTTGGGCTAGGTTAGGTTGACAACCTACTACAGTCTAGAATCCTTCAGAAGGCAGAAGGAAGCAGTTAAACCTGCAGTCAGTGAGGCCTAAAACAGCCCAAAGCAACCACACACTGCTCTACTGGTTACAGGGGAGCCAAAATGACTACATTTTCCTAACATCTCTAGCAACCTATCTAAGAGGGTACTAAACCAGCATAAAGATGCTGCCTGTGCTTGTTGGGAAGAGGATTTTTTTTAATAATGCTGTGGGCATGCTTGATGGTGTTAGCAAAAAGCAGCCCTTAGGATTCTGTCAATGGTGGGGCACCCATGTGCAATGCCTCTAGCATGGGCAGCCTTAGAGTTTTCTGTCAAGGAGAAGGCATTTATGTGCATTGGCCCTAGCACAGGTAGCCCGAAGATTTTGGTAATGGTGAAACACCCATGCATGATGGCCCTAGCATAGACAGCCCAAAAACATTGTCAATGGTGTGGCAGGCATGCACAATAGTGCTAGCACAGCTATCCTGGGGGTTTTGTCAATGGCAAGGCATATTGCCATTATTCTGCTGAAACCAAAAAATGCATTCCAATCACTTCCTACTTCCTGATTACTGGGTGGGACGGTCTTCCTGCTACGATAACATGATCCGTGCCAATATTGTAATGAGAGGAAAACTGCCGGGAAGAGCAAGTGGGTCAAAAATTAGATTTCAGGGGGCATTCTGTGAAAATACAGTGTACAGAATGTTCTGATTTTTGGCATAGTTGCCATGGTTACAGAAAAGCAATGTTTAAATATTTTCAGCTGTTAGAAATTCAAATGACTGCAGATCAAAGCTCTTAACCCCTGCCAAAACTGCTGTTTTTTTTTTTTTTTTTTGGGGGGGGGGCAGAATAAGGAACCCTTGTATGATTTTCATTGTAGTCTGTGTCCCTAATGAGGAGATTCCATGCCAGGACAGGAAGCAATGGGAAACCTATCCAGTGGGGACACCAACTGCGACAAAACACAATTTCTCAATAAACTGGCAAAGGGTTAGAACCTCTATTAAGCTTAATACCTGTCTTTGACTCTTTGCCCCCCCTTTTTTGTCACAGATGGTAATAAAACATTTACAAAAGTATTTTTTTTTTTAAACTCTATCCAAGCTGGAGTTTGGCTACAAAATAGTAAGGTCATTTTTGAGAACATTAAATTACAAAATTGCTTACTTAAATATTTTTTTTTTTTTAAATGTTTCTTATCCCAACGCCATATATCTATTCTTGGTTTTCACTACATTTTACAGTACTGGAGGCTGTTCTGTTCCATCTCTTAGCTTTAGTCTCTTGGGAACTTTATAAAGTCTCTTATGCAAAACGAAGAGAGAGCTGTGGGCGAAGGTTTACCCTTTTGTGCCGAGCAATGGAGCTGATTCAGCAGATTAAATAGACAGGAGAACTTGGGGGGAACAGAAGAGAGTTTATGGTGTGTAAAGGTTTGGGGGAGGGGGAGGTTAGAGTGATGGGTGGTAGTTATATTTGAGCTTTATATTTAGGTTTTATATATTTTTATACTTTTTTTGCGAAGTAATAATAGTTGGTTACGACTAAGCGGACGTTTATCCGTGAAACGCGTCAACTACTATGCGTTCATCTCTTGTCTCTGACTGTATTATGGATACAATTTGAATTGATTTTATCTTTTGGATACGAATAAAACAGATTTTATATTTTTTCACCTTCAAGTTGGAGTGCGGCTATTTCTCTCTATACATAACAATTTTTTGAACAAAGGTCATTAAAGCCTAGATTCCAATGCCAAATTTAGTCGTACCAGCATGCTACAGTTAACCTGACAATATATATAACTTTATATACATATATACACATTGATAATACAAGAAAAGGAGTGAAAATATATTTATATAGCTCTACCCCACTCACCCAGCGCTAAAGACAACACATAAACGTTGATATATATCAGTCTAACATAAAAGATGCAGCTGCTATAAATGAAAATCAAATATCTATATCATATGTGTTGGTTAACCCTTAAAGGAAGTCCTCCTGGGAAAAGAATACATTAGCAGGATTTAGGTCTGGAGACATGTTTGGCCAGTCCCTCACCTTTACCCTCAGCTTCTTTAGCAAGGCAGTGGCAATCTTGGAGGTGTGTTTGGGTTTGTTATGTTGGAATACTGCCCTGCGGCCCAGTCTCCGAAGGGAGGGGATCATGCTCTGCTTCAGTATGTCACAGTACATGTTGGCATTCATGGTTCCCTCAACGAACTGTAGCTCCCCAGTGCCGCGAGCACTCATGCAGCCCCAGACCATGACACTCCCACCACCATGCTTGACTGTAGGCAAGACACACTTGTCTTTGTACTCCTCACCTGGTTGCCGCCACACACGCTTGACACCATCTGAACCAAATAATTTTATTGTGGTCTCATCAGACCACAGGATATGGTTCCAGCAATCCATGTCCTTAGTCAGAAACCTTACAAAGGGAAGTGGAATGTGGAAGTGAAGCCACGGCTCTGTGTCATTCGCTTGTGGATGGAAATTTCTTCCTGAGCTATAAAGCACTGTAAACAATAGGCTTCATACAACAGGAGGTAAGGAGACATTGAAAAACATGTGAAAAGAAGACTGGTGCTCCACTTGCTGGCTGGATATAGAAATGCAAACATTTTTTTTAAATATATATATTTTTTAGTGCTATCAATAAAAACTAAAAAAAAGAACATTTGTACATAACCAGTCTACACCCCTCTTAAACACGCCATGGCTCTGATGCTAATAGCATGACTTTTTCAGATTTTATTTTATTTTTTTTGCCTGGGTGTTAAACCTAAGGTGTCCCATTTAGGATGCACCTATGTTTTACATCAGTATTGCGTCTAAAGTCTATCCACGTGCGAAAGAAAACAGTCTCAAGAAGCTTGCAGTTATAAAGAATGATCACCCATATAGCGTTAGGGAAACGTTGGCAGAAAAAAAGGATATGTAGAGCTATAATTTTCTATACATTTTCTGTACAACAAACAATTTATTTAAACACTTGTTTTTCCATCTTCAGATAATAAAATGATTTTACACAAAATAGATGTGCATTTCCTGCAAGTAGAAGTATCATTTTGATATTATCTGGCACCATTTGCTGAATATTTTTCAAGTATAGAATTTATCTGGTTAAGAAATCATTTCTGATCTCAGATGGTCATAAATCTGGTGAGCTCTCTTTTGTGTTTATCAGAGACACTTGGAGAATCTATAACATAAAAGAGAGACTTTTTATTGCCCTTTTTGCCCATTTGTGCTCCCTCTGTGCCTTTGCACTCCATTGGAGCCCTCACTCCATTGTCCAAACACTGTGACATGGTGGGTCAAAATGAGGTCATCCAGCTGGGTAAGTTCTGACACCATCCAGCATTGGAAACCTACTCTTGCAGTGAAGAGGTGGACATAGAGCGTGGATGGAGTACAATGTGCTGGGATGGGCTATCAGGAGGCACTGTCATTTTTTCCTAAATCTGTTCCCTGCAGTACCTCTTCTTGGCCACATGATTTCCTCCATTTTTTTTTTAAGCCCAGTTGGAAGACTGAAGACTTTACTGAGAATGCAGGGGGGTCACGGTCCCGCCCCACCATCATTTGAACAATGTAAGGACTTTGGAAAAGATAAGTATTTAAAAAAAAATTGCTGGGTAACCACTATTAAAATTAGGGGTGCTGGCTGGGTGGCAATTGTGGAGCCTGGGGTATGGCTTTAACACTATGCCCTTGCATCTAGTGGTGTCTTTTTCTGCAGCATCGACAGTGTTGTAAACACAAGGATAGAAGTGAAGCTGGCCATACACGTTAAGATTCCTCTCCCTCAGCCCAGATTAATGCCTCATACACACGCAACGATTGTTGGCCGTGAATTTTCGGCCAACGTCCGATTGGCCGATTTTCGGCTTGTTAGTATGATGATTCCGACAACCGACTGCAACTTTTCGGCCAAACAAAATCTGGTGTGCATGCTATAAAATTGTTGGTTAACCATCAACAGAACGGCCGATTTTCCATCAGTCAGTACAGATTTCGGCAGACAAAAATCAGATGAGCAAGACTGGGCATGCTCAGAGAAGAAAAAACACACGGAAAGTAAACCAGCTCATGACATCACTTCTGAAGTTGATTGTTGTTGGGAGAGAAAATTCGTGTGCAGTCTAGGCACATTTCAACCAACACAACAACACTGGACAAAAGACGGCCGATCGGTCGGCCGATAATCGTTGCGTGTGTACGAGGCATAAGAGAAATCACTTGATCCCCCCCATCCAGTGTGGATAGACAAACCTCTAGTGCTGGCTATTGTATTATGACAGTCGGCACATGGGAATGTCAAAATGCCTAAACAGTGCCAGCAATTGATTGAATGCAGGAACTGTTTGACCAAAAATTTCCACCCGCCTCCTTCGAGAAAATTCAGTTAAAAAATCTACTTCTGTTAGGACCAATGGGGTCAAAAGGCCACCCATGGAATTCATTTGGGCCAATTCAGAAAAAATCGGCTGAAAATCAATCCATGTATGGCCAGCTTTAGGTATAGCCTGTGTTTCTGGCAGTCTTTTATTACCAATGGTGGTCTAACTAAGAAATATTAGAGGTCCAACCTGGATGTGTAAACAAGAGATTTGATGGAGCCAGCAAAAGTTAGACCCAGAGTAAGAAAAGGGAAGCATGGACGAAGGGCTGATATTACCGGATTAAACAGGGTTTGCACAGGAGCGGTTTTTATGTTGGTTTAAGTTGATCGGAATCAAGGGGTATATATCAGATTGATGGGTCAGGCAGGAACAGGAAAGACTTCAGGGGATGTTCAGGAGGATGATAGAAAGTCTTCATTTAGAAGACAGCTGGCATCGGGAAAACCGACAACCCTCCCTCCCTTATTTCGTTTTGGTCGATGATTTTGCATTCTGTAATGGTGTGGTGTAGATATGTCATAGCAGCTGGCAGGTTACAGGGTCATTAAAGTTAAGCAAAATGCACATTGGGAGGGACCCATTGCACAAATGGCTACCCTTATTTTGTGTGCTTTAGTGAACTGTGAGTTCTTTCATGGTTTTGTCTGCGATTATTGGTGTTATTATCTCTGAGTTATTGTTTTTTGCAACTGGAGGACGGTACTCTGTTAAATAAAGATGACTACAAGGACTTTGGGGCTCCATTCATACTCTATTGAGTGTTAATATGGTATTTATACAATTTGTTAATAAAGGGCTGCTTTGGCCTTTAATCTCTAATGTATGTCATGTGTGGTTACCTATGTAGCATCCTCTCAGTTAGTGTAGGATGCTAGGTAAATTTAGTTTAGCTCCTCTGTAAGCAGTGGAGCACTGGTTGATTGTTTTTGGTCTGATCAATGTTTTACAAGCTGCTGATTGGATTGCTTTCCCCAACATTCTAGAGGATTCTGGAATCTCAGTGGGAGAAAGAATAGAAAGGCAGCCTGAATATTTATGGGACACACCCAATCCCTGGGGAGGTGTGTCCAGTAGGTGACTGGGGAGCCAATAAATAGTATAAATGAGGCCTGGAGCAGAGTGTTGGTCCTGGATCCAGTCCATCCAAAGGAATACCCCTGTCTAAGGGGCTCTGCCCCTTATGCAGCCTGCTGGAGACATTGCTTGATGGTCCCAGCTGTAGTCTAAGCTGGGGGGCCTTTTTCAAAAGTTTTGGGTTTTCTTACAGTCTGGAGTCTCCTGCACAGAAGAGTGCCTTGTGGATATCACAAGGAGGCAATTGATGATCCTGTGCAATTGTAAGTACTGACCTACATCCTGTGCCCTAGTGACTGCATGCAGCTCTCACGGTCAACTCAGTTTCTTTTGGGGTATCCCATGTGTTACCCCCACCCCATCCCAGTTGGCATCAGCAATAAAAACATAAAAGACACTCCCTAGACTGTTATTGATCCATTGAGGAAAAGGAAATGTTGTGTGCCTGGCTGTGTTGTGCTTAAGTTTGAGGGAAGAGACAGTCATAGCCAGCAGATTCTGCGGAGGTTTCTCTACACTTACGTATGGATAAATGGTGGAGTGGTGGTCAAGAAGTGTTAGAGATAAAGGATCTTTAAAGGGGTTCTAAAGGCAGAAGGTGTTTTTTTATCCTAATGCACTCTATGCATTAGGATAAAAAGCTTTCTGTGAGCAGCAGCCCCCCCCCAATACTTACCTGAGCCCCATCTCTATCCAGGGATATCCACGAGTGCCTCAGCTGTCCGGGAGTCCCTCTCCTGATTAGCTGAGACACGTTGGCACCCACTGCTTTCAATCAAACTCAGTTAGCCAATCAGGAGAGAGAGGGGGAGGGGCCTGAACGGCAGCTCAGTGTCTGAATAGATACACGGAGCTGCCGCTGGGCTTGAGTGCCCCCATAGCAAGCTGCTTACTGTGGGGGCACTCAACAGGAGAGAGTGGCCAGGAGCTCCAGCCTGGGGCCCAAGAAGAGGAGGATTGGGGCTGCTCTGTGCAAAACAACTGCACAGAGCAGGTAAGTAGAACATGTTTGTTATATAAAATAAAAAAAGAAAAGAAAAATTAGCCTTTACAATCACTGTATTACCATAGTCAAGAACTGCTAAAAGTATAAAGAAAATATTTAACAATAACCTGTTTGCTTGTGTTGAACCCATGCTGGCCAGATGAGCAAGGTGATGCTCCCTTGTTGATGGAAATGCTGTAGAACAGAACAGCAAGGGAGCGATGCATGCAAACATGTATTTCACTGTGCTGTATAGAAGTTCTGTTGATGGTAATTTGTTGCCAGCGATAGAATCACTATGGCCTCAAGACTGTGACCTCGAGTGATTTTATTTCTGCAGAAAATGTCACTATATTGGGATTATGTCACATGGCCTTGGCTGTTAGATACATATGCCGATTAATTGAATTACTGTACCAATCTCACCATAATGTTAACATACAAAGTAGTATACAAACATGAACAGAGGTGTTATAAATGACAGATGGATAGAAGAAAACACTGTGAATAATAAAATAGATGTATGAATGAATAGTGATGCCCTGGGTATTTTCTGCAAGAAAAATAGTCTATCACTCATTTCAGCTTAAATCTGATGCTGATTCACACTTGATGTGTTTGGCAGACAGTGGCTATAGAAGGTCCCCTTAATCTTTGAAGGACACCTTGACCGCTGAAAGCATAGAAGTATGTTGGGCAGTCCTCTCTGGCACTGGGAATAAAAATTGCATTTATATCCAAAGCTTTTTGCTTTTAAAAGAGAAATGTAGTTTTTTTTTTTTTTTTTTTTAAGAAATAATACTTACCTAGGTGGATGGAGCATCAATCTGATGCTGCATCTGTCCCCTGCAGGCTCTAAGGCTGAGAGCTGAGCGATCAAAGACCACTGACCACTCAATTCTCAGTCCTTCTCTGTCAGTCACCGGCTCTCTGCTCTGCCCCCTCTGCAGGCTCACTGGAGCACTGGGCTGTGGAGGAGGTGGGCATGGCTGGCTCAGGCTCTCAGTAGCTCGGTTAGAGGCTGAACCAGGTGCCGATCCAGGCATCTGGGTGGATCCTGACCGTATGGCATTCTTGCCCCAGCCTGGACTGGCTCCGTGATGTCAGCCGACAGCAGGCTTACTTTTATTTTTCAATAGGATAGGGGAAGGCTAGAGCCTCTGTCAGGTTTTAATGCTATCCAGGGCTCTAATTGAGATATCTACACATGCTTTCTGTTCTGGGGGCAACCCTTTACCAGACTGGAAGTGAGGGAAAATGTACAACATAGAAGCAGACAAAAATAAAAGCTTACAGGGGTTCTAGCATTTCCCTACCTACCTTAAAAAAAATAGTTTTACTTCCGTCAGTGTGACAGGAAAATTTGTGGGTGTTGTCACAGACGGGAGATACATTTCTGCCTTGTTTAGACAATTCACCAATTACTATTAGGTGTCGGCTGCGAGAGGTAGCCAGAAAGGTTTAGGACATTGAAAAAACTTCAGCTATTCAGAATGAGGCAATTAAGGCCTCTATAAGCTATCCAGAGGATGACTACTGATTGCTGCATCCTGAGGCTTTGTGCGTTAAGGAGAGCAGTGAGCTGAGAGACTTCTGAAGGTGAGGTGGTGTTGGACTTTTTCTGTGTGAAAAGAAAACAAATAGACTATTGGTCTTCTGCTGTATGACCAGCAGTGTCTGCCCAGCAGTAGGTTGGGACAGACACCATAGGTAGGTTCCTGTGTTGTGAAGGTAGACGCCCCAAGTGGCCAGGGTTTATTTTATGTTTGTTTGATTTATGCTGTTTGGATGCTTGCACTTGTTTCCAGCAAATTGGAAGAATAAACCATAGACCATTGTTTTCAACCACTCCTCGGCTGTCTCTCTGTGTAACAAACCCCCCCAAGGGGTCACCCACACCCGCTACTGAGCTAACCCCTTACAGTCAGTGTTACATTAAAGAGATTACACCTTCATTACAGAACTTTCCGGTAGTTTAGGCCACATTGCCTAAGGGGTGGTAGTTGGCTTTTAATTTAATTGGGTGCCAGGGGTGTGAGTACAGACCTGTAGCTGATCCAACCATACAGTGAGTCCATACCCTCCCTTCCTATTGTTTGGTTAGGCTGTTATGAGTTTATTGGCAGGGTTGACCTTCTGCTGTGCTTAAATCGTCTTTCCATAAAATGCAAGGTTTGCTTATAATGCCTGGACCCCTTCCCTCTGTAAACATCACCTGTTGATAGTATGTTCAAAAATGTAGCTGTAAGGAAAAAGTTAGACTGTATAATTGCCGTACCCTGGTCTTCCACACATGGAGCCAAGGCAATAATGTGGTCATACTCCAACCAGCAAGATACTAGGGAATACAGAGCAGACCAAACCTCACAAGAAGACATCTTTGCAACTGACTGGAGCATCTTTTTTGAGCCTAAAGGCTGCTCTGCCTTCCCCAGAAAGAAACCAAGAAGGATGGTAATACATTTTCACCCGGCTCCTTCGACAAAAGTAGACTGAAATTTCTACTTTTGCAGAGCTGGGTGGTACCGACAAGACCCACGGCTATAATTTTGACAGGAATCAGATAAAATAGGAAAATTGGATGGCCGCTCTCCCAATCGGAATAAAACCTGCTTTGGAGCTGCTTGTGATACATCGCTGCTTTGCTTTTATGGATGTTTCAATAAAAAACTGGATTTTTGTCTTACTGTAAAATCCTTTTCTCTGATGTTGATTGATAGACACAGCTCCATATCTTCTTTGACCCATGGTCAGCTTCCTACTGCTAGGAAGAGCAGCATAACCCATAGGTCAAATAAGATATGGAGCTGTGTCTGTCAATGAACGAAAGAGAAAACTGCATTTTTGTCTTACCGTGAAATCCTTTTCTCTGATGTACATTGACAGACACAGCTCCATGTCTTCTTTGACCCGTGGGTTATGCTGCTCTTCCTAGGAGTAGGAAGCTGACCGAGTGCCTGACCAAGCTGACCATGGGTCGAAGAAGATATGGAGCTGTGTCTGTCAATGAACGAAAGAGAAATACTCTTTTATCCCAATTGGGAGTGCGGCCATCCAATTCTCCTATTTCATCTGATTCCTGCAGCAGTGACAGGGCGTGCCCCCTCTTGGAGTTTGAACAGAATCCTAAGGCCTTTCACACAGGCGGACCGTTCAGATCCACCTGTCAGTTTTTTTGGCGGATCTGAACGGTCCCCCATGCATCCCTATGGGGCATTGGATGTCAGCGGAGACATGTCCGCTGACATCCGATCCGTCAAATCTTGACGGATGGAAACCCTATTTTCCATCCGTCCAGTGGATCGGATCGGATGAGAACGGACCGACGGTCCGTTCCCATCCGATTCCCCCATAGAGATGTATAGGGCTCTGACAGCTGTGTCTCCGCACACGGACAGCTGTGTCTCCGCTCTCCGAGACTGTGCGGAGAACAGCTGTCATTCTCCTGCTCAGCAGGGGATCGGCGGATCGATCCCCCGCTGAGAAAAATGGAGTCAGTCAGTGTGAAAGAGCCCTAACTCACCCGTGAGCAGCAGGATACATTTTGTTAGAATTTTGGCAGATTCAGAATTAATTGGCTGAATTTTGAGCAGTGTATGGCCATGCCAATGTTTGTCTCAACCCTGTAAACTGATATATCTGAATAAGAGCATGTTCTTTTGAAAAACAACAGACTTACTGGCCAGATCACTAGACGAAAGTAAATTGAAAAAAGCCTAAAAAATAAAAAATGAATGCAGGGATCATATCTAAGAATTGATAAGCTGCAATATAATAAATGTTTGCTTTTGTGTTGAATACCACTTTAACTGCGAGGTCAGGGATGGTAAAACTGCAATTTAAAGGGAAGCTCCAGGCATCCCCCCTAAAAGTCAGCAGCTACAAATTCTGTAGCTTCTGAATTTTAATATTGAGGAACTTACCTGTCCAGGCATCCAGCGGTGTCCTCACCCGAGCCAATTCTTCAATTGGCTATCGGGTGCTGACGCCGCCATTTTGCGGCTTCACTGCTGGTTTTTTACTGCGCATGTGTGCTGCACTCTGTGAATGGCGACAGTTTTCTGGGACCTGTAAAGTGTCCTTAAAGGCTGTGAAGGAGGGGAGGTAGGTACCCGCTCCTCCCTTCCCCCCCCCCCAAAAGGTCCCAAATATAGCCGCAGAAGGGGGGGGAAGAGGCAGACAAGCAAAGCTTCCCCATTTGGATGGGGCTTTGCTTTTACCTTTCTCTGGCTGCCTGTGTGAAAGAGTCCTATAAGCTTTTGTTCCAAACCAAACTAATTAGGGGATTGGAGGACCTTAATTATGAAGAGCGTCTGCAATCGCTTGATTTATTCTCCCTGGAGAAGAGACGCCTGAGGGGGGACATGATTGCAATTTTTAAATATCTCAATGGGGATCTCAGCTTAGAAAAAAAGCTGTTCAGTCGAAGGGATTGCATGAGGACTCGGGGGGCATACAATGCGATTAGAGGAGAAGCGTTTTAACCTCAGGCAACGTGGGGGGTTCTTTACTGTTAGAGCTACAAGATTGTGGAATTCTCTACCACAAGAGGTGGTTTCTGCGGGAAGTATGGTGGCTTTCAAAAGACTATTAGACGTACATTTCAAGGATCAGAACATACAGGGGTATGTGAGATGATTACGGACACACACCTACACAGGTTGAACTGGATGGACTGTTGTCTTTATTCAACCTCACCTACTATGTAACTATGTAACTATGTAAACCAAAACCAGATTGGGGAACAGGTAGACAAGGCCATGCCAGACCACTCCATCCCAAACACTTATATATTTTGGATTAGTAAATTAGAACACTATACCAATGCGATCTTGCTGTCTATATTTGGACCTAATCTTATGACGCCTATGCTCATATCTCTAAGTGTTAACATGGAGATAGCTGCATGATTCATACAATTAATTGAAATTGTCAGGCCAGCACAAGCCTCGCAGGAGTCCTGTATATAATCCTGTATATATGTTTATTAAAAGAACTATAAAAATAGGCAGAAGGCAGAAAACAGCAAATTACAGCTGTAATAGAATCAGCACTTTTGCCCCAGAAAGCAAGGTGTGCAGGATATAATGAGCTTGTAACAGCACACATATGTAAATTGGATAAATGTAATGTAGCCTCGTTATATCCTTCGATTGACCACCACAAGGGATGGCAGGCAATTACAAGCTTCTTGGAAAGCGGAGACTAGGGAATTGCCACATAAAGGCTCCTTGTGATCAGCCTTCGCTTTTATTTTACAATGCATTCATCTATTGACCCACAGTCCGTTCTGCCTTCTGCGGCCGTGTACCTTAGTGGGGCCCATCTAGATTTCTATCTACATCAATAGATGTGACGCATTATGGCATGATTAAGCAAAGCCTGACAGTTTTCAAATATCTCACTCAAGATATGACATTTTCTAATGCAATTTATTCTTTTATTTATTAAAAAAAAATGTCTGGGAGCGCTTTATATGCGACTCTGCTGAGAGCCTGACCTATGGCGTCCATGCACACCTCTGTTCTTCATCGTTTTTCCCAGTCACCACCCTCTTTTAGAATACATAAAGCATATCTAATCCCAAGAGCAAAAATGTAATATATTGCAGGTTACCAGTGCTTAGATGGGGCGGCTGCATTCATTTTCTTTCTTCCTTTATAGTCACTTGGTGATGCCAGTAACACTCTTCTATAATGACAACTGTCGCTCACTGTACTGTATCCATAGTGGAAAAGCTTTGTCACACAAGGCTGCTCTCCTGATTTGGATTACCGTCACCACCCCCTCTCCTCATCTCTTTAAAAAGGAACCTCACCCAAAAGGGGACGTTGCGTTCTATCCCCTTCCCCGTAACCACTTCTGGATCGGAAGGATTTGCCCCCTTAATGACCAGGCCATATTTTGCGATTCTGCACTGCGTTAATTTAACGGACAATTGCGCGGTCCTGTGATGCTACACCCAAATAAAATTGATGTCCTTTATTTCCCACAAGCAGAGCTTTCTTTTGGTGGTATTTGATCACCTGTGCGATTTTTTATTTGTTGCGCTATAAACAATAAAAGAGCGACAATTCTGAAATAAAAACAATATTTTTCACATTCTGCTATATGACATTCCCAAAAAAAAAAAATGTAAAAATCAAAATGTTTTAACATTTTTGCCCAATTTGTTGTCTGCTACATATTTTTGGTAAAGAAAAACGCAATAAGCTTATTTTGATTGGTTTTTGCAAAAGTTATTGCGCATACTAACTACGGGAAAAATTGATTTCCTTTTTATTGTTTTTTTTTTTTTTTTACTAGTAATGGCGGCGATCTGTGATTTTTTGCGGGATTGCGACAGACAGATTGGACCCCTGACTGACATTTTTGACACTTTTGGGGAGACCAGTGACATTACTACAGTAATCAGTGCTATAAATATGCACTGTTACTGTAATAATGACACTGGCAGGGAAAGGGGTAACATTGTGTGTGATCAAGGGGTTAAATGTAAGCCTAGGGGAGTGATTCTAACTGTGGGGGGGCGTGGCTTCTGAAATTACCATAGAGAAATGTGATCCTATATAGAAGGATCACGTGCGCTCTGTGATCATTCCAGGGAGAAGAACGGTCAGCTGTGTTAACAACAGCTGACCGTTCTTCTCTCTCAGCAGGGAACGATTGCGAGTGTCAGGCGGCAATTGGAGCCGCCTGCCCGGTGCATCGGCTTCCCCGCTAGCCTCTTGCTCGCGACCGACTTATAGCTACGTCGGTCTACCCAGGAGCGGCTGCCTGCCACAGTATAACTGCGGCGGGTGGTCGTAAAGTGGTTAATTTAGGACATTTTTTTAGGGGATGAGTGGGTATCTGGTTTAACAGGTACCTTCTCCCCCACTTCCGGTCAGATCGCCATGGCATTCTGAGCAGAAGTTTGGCCCCCTCCTTCTCCTGTAGCCTTCTGGAACATGTCACAGATCCCAGAAAGTTGCAGGACCAATCAAATAGCACAGCGCGGCTCACTCATGCAAAGTGAAGCCACAAGCAGTCACAGCCGGCTGCCCACAGTTAGTATGCTGGCACCATGGGCCGAAGCCCGGTGCAGAAACCGGCCAGGTGAGAACATCGCTGGATCTTAGGGGCAGGTGAGTGTCCTATTTCTTAAAAATCATCAGCTACTGTTGTAGCCGCTGACTTTTAATTTTTGAACTTTAGACTGATAATGTGAGGAAATATAGACCGCACTCCAAACTTCAGAGAAAATGAGCTTTAATGTATAAAAGCACCATCCCAGAATACAAAAAGACAGCAGCATGGTTAACGCATTTCGCACATTTCATTTTTGCAAAACGCGTTAATCATGCTGCTGTGTTTTTGTATCATGGGTTTATGATGTCTCTTGGTGGATTTTTTATATTAAAGCTCATTTTCTCTGAAGTGCAGTCTATCGTCCTCACATTATCTTCTACTATGCCCAAGCCACGGAATGGACCAGCACCTTGCCGTTCAGAGGGGGGATTGTTTTACCTGTAGCGGTGTTGCTCTCTCATTATTGCCTGCTTGAACTTTAGATTCTACATTTGCTTTAACATGGGAGGGTTGTTCTGTAGTTTACAGAGGATAGCTGGGAAGGCGGATATGATTGTTTGAGATTTCAGTTCTGTGCACAGGAAGTAAAGGCCCATACACACGCGTCAAAAATTGGCAGGGAATTTTCGACCAACATCCGATCGGCCAATTTTCGGCTTGTTAGTATGATGCTTCCGACAACCAACTCCGACTTTTCGGCCGAAAAAAATCTGGTGTGCAGGCTATAAAATTTGTTGGCCGTCAACACAATGGCCGATTTTCGTGCAGTCAGTACAGATTTCGACAGGGAAAAATCTGATGAGCAAGTCTGGGCATGCTCAGAGAAGAAAGAACACAAAGAAAGCAAACCAACACATGACATCACTTCTGAAGTAGAATTTTGTCGGCCGATAATCGTTGCGTGTGTACGAGGCTTTAGAGCTCTTTCAGATGGGTGGCTGGTAATAATGGGAGGTTTAAACGCCCTTCGGCCACCCACCTGCACTCTCCCAATACAGCCAGATGGGGCTGTACAGATGCCATGACCGCAATGCTTGTTTCATTTTTAACTTGGGGTGCAGAGCTTGACAGGGGGTATCAATCAGTGTTAATGGGGGAATGCCTCCCGCAGCATTATTGTGTTCTGCCGGCGGGGGGTACAGGGAGCTTTCCTGGCCAGTAGAACACAATGAGAACTAGTGGATATAGCCAGTGACAGTATTTGCATGTATAAATCCAACAGGCTGGTTGTACCCAAGTCAATCAATGGATCAACTTGGGTGCAATCAGCTTGCCCATAGATGGTTCAAATCCCAGCTGGTCCCTCCTAATCAAATTTTGATCCATGTATGGCTGGCTTAAGTCTCCCATAGGAAATTGCATGACTATGGTAAGACAGATGCAAACCCCACATTAACACTACTGCTCCCCTTACTTACAACCTACAAGATAGTAAATAAATCAAAGACACCCTTTTGGAATAAAATTTGCTGTACTGACCATTTATTAACAAATAACCATAAAACACACTTGTTTAACAAAACATAATAATCACAAATACATGCTAAATCAGGGTGCCGATTTTTGAAGGCACTGAAGAACCCCAAATTGTTTTTGTATCTGCGTGACCACACGAGGCCCCCACTCCCCAGCCACAACACACTGACTCAGGGACGATCCCAACTCTTCCACCTTCTGCGCAGATACCCATATGCCCAATGCCCAGTTAAACCTCAGTTAGGTGGCATCTTACAGAGGACCCCATACCATAGAAGACCTCCAAAGATCCCAACCGCCAAGCCACTACGACAGCCATTGCACAACATCCATTCCAAAGGGCAGGAGGGTGGAAAATTTCTTCTTTCTCCGCTGACCTACAATTGATCCAAAAACTCTTGCCCAATCTTTATTACCCTCCTATTATGCACCAACCACCTCTCCTGATATCTAATCGAAAACAAAACTGATTTTAATCCTCTGTGTCCTATTGCCCTGCTACCTAGCCACCTAGTCTACCTACGCTTATTTATGTATTCTTTGGCTTCAGGCTTATCTTGACTATGGTAAGACAGATGCTAACCCCACAATAACACTACTGTTCCCCTTACTTACAACCTACTCGATAGTAAAAAAATCAAAGACACCCTTTTGGAATAAAATTGGCTGTACGGCCGTTTATTAACAACTAACCATAAAACACATTTGTTTAACAAAACATAATAATCACAGATAAATAATCAATCAGGGTGCCGATCTTTGAAGGCACTGAAGAACCCCAAATCATTTTTGTCTCCACGTAACCACACAAGGTCCCCAGCCGCAACACACTGACTCAGGGACGATCCCAGCTCTTCCACCTTCTGCACAGATACCCATATGCCCAATTAAACCTCAGTTAGGTGGCATCTTACAGAGGACCCCATACCATAGAAGACCTCTAAAGATCCCAACCGCCAAGCCACTACGACAGCCATTGCACAACATCCATTCCAAAGGGCAGGAGGGTGGGAAATTTCTTCTTTCTCCGCTGACCTACAATTGACCCGAAAACTCTTGCCCAATCTTTATTTAACAAAAAAAAAAAAAAACTCCTATTATGCACCAACCACCTCTCCTGATATCTATTCCAAAACAAAACTGATTTTAACCCTCTGTGTCCTATTGCCCTGCTACCTAGCCACCTAGTCTACCTACGCTTATTTATGTATTCTTTGGCTTCGGGCTTATCCTGACTATGGTAAGACAGATGCAAACCCCACATTAACAGTACTGCTCCCCTTATTTACAACCTACTCGATAGTAAAAAAAAATCAAAGACACCCTTTTGGAATAAAATTGGCTGTACGGGTCATTTATTAACAACTAACCATAAAACACATTTGTTTAACAAAACATAATAATCACAGATAAATACTAAATCAGGGTGCCGATCTTTGAAGGCACTGAAGAACCCCAAATAATTTTTGTCTCTACGTGACCACACAAGATCCCCAGCCGCAACACACTGACAACACACCTTCTGCACAGATGCCCAATGCCATGTTAAACCTCTGTTAACTGGCAACTTACAGAGGACCCCATACCATAGATGGTTCCCCACTATGCCATATCACTGTTATTTTAGAAGGCTTTCAAAGATCTAAACCGCCACAGCACACAGGTGTAAAGCCTTACATATTACACCAGGGGCTGTGATGTACGGGGGGCTGGGATGCAAAGGGGGTTGGTGATGTGAAAGGGGGGGGGACTGTGATGTAAAGGGAGGGGGGCTGTGATGGGAAGGGTGAGCTGTGCTATGAAGGATCATAGCACAAACATGAAATTCGGACCTTTGCTGGAAACAATTATACTGACAGGACCTCCTTGAATTTTAATGCTGTACCCCTGCTTTAAAGGATATCTAACCCCCCAAAATGTAATCTATTGCAGCTTACCATTCCTTAAATGTGGTGTTTGCATTCGTTTTCTTTTCTTAGCCTAAGTATACCTTTTGCAAGTACACAAATTTACTGTTGATCTTGACAGAGACCCGGTTTACTTGTAACTTCCAATGTACTGAAATCTCAAACAATGCTATCTCCTGTGAACTACATAACCCCTCCTCTATAACTAAGGGAGACAAAGAAAGAAGAGGCGTTTGTTTTCCAAATCAGCAGAGAAACCTGGGGTGACAACGATGTTCCTCCATAACATGGTAAGTGAGCGTTGTCACCCTATTACAGGAAGTGTCCTAGAATGAAGTTAAAAAAAGACCAATCGATAACCCCATAAAGAGCAGCTTGAACCTTATTAAGGTGGCTGGTTCGCGGATTCGGATACATATTGATCCCTATGGGGGTGTTCGGACCCCGGACGTGCCATCAAGTTATAGAATTCTAACAAACACCCTTGGTGTCATGCTGCCCTTCTATAGACTGGCATCATGTGAACCATGTAAATCCACTATGTTTTGTTAGATAACCACCCTATAATGCAGGGGTCTTCAAACTATGGCCCTCCAGTTGTTCAGGAACTTAAATTCCCATCATGCCTAGTCAAGTCTGTGAATGTCAGAGTTTTACAATGCCTCATGGGATGTGTAGTTCCGCAACAGCTGGAGGGCCGTAGTTTGAAGAGTTTGAAGGCCGTAGTTTGAAGATATGTAGTTATTTGGCTATGCAAACTTACTTCTACCATGGTCTTGTTCAATGCAGAGTTGTCATACATGTTTCTTTTTTATTATATATGTTCACCTCTGTATACATTGTTTATTCCTTTGAAATTTCTAATATAATGTATTAAAAAAAAAAAAAAAACTTCAAAAGCAAACTAACATTTACACCACAGGTAAGGTGCAGTGTTTTACATTTTTCGTTTTTGTGTTTAATGGGTCTTCTTTTTCCATCAATTACTGGACGGCCCTGTTAGAGTAGAATATAACTGCCTCTCCTTATACAGAAGCTTGGAGTCAAAAAGCTCACCGACTTTAAATTGCTGACCTCAGCATGTTAAGGAAGGATAATACAGGTGTATTTAAATAAGTGCAATATGTGGAAAGGTGAATACATTAAAATATGATAGGTTTCTTGGAGACCCAACCGCAAGCTGATTGAGACATTTTGTTAAGAATAATGTTCTCTGATAGAAGCATTTTCCTGGGAGTGCTGTGGATTCCTTGCTACATAGCATTCATAGGCCTGAACAAGCAGGATTTGCTCTGCTAATCTTAACTGGCATCAACACCTGTTCTGATAGCTGCAACTGGCATTGCTATAAGCCTTATACTGCACACTCTTTTCCCTTCTGCTACGGCATGGCCTGGTCGATGGAAACAGACATCGAAACTGACTTACAATAAATGAAGCAAGAGAGAAAAAACTGAGGCGTTGCCCAAAGCCACCTATCAGTTTCTGGTAGGCACGCTGGGAAATTAGACATCACTACAAAGAATTATTTGCATGTAAACTGGCCATGTGAAATTAGGCTGATGCAGCTTCAGAAGACAAGGAAAATTTTCTGCTCAAACACATTTGGGGTCTATATTCCTCTAACAGCTAGGAATATAGGAACAAATTTAAAAAATGTGGACTCATGGGTGGTCATTTCTATTCCTCAGCATGCCCCAGCTGAGGTTGGCATAAAAAAAAAAAAAAAAAAACGTACATAATGTAATAGGGACTTCCCCTATTTTCGTCTCTGCAAACTATATTGCCTATTAGCATGTAGTGGAGGGGAAAATCCGGTTGAATTATTTTCACCATTTTAGGAACTGGATTGAGGCCCGGTTCACACTGGTGCGACATATGCTCCGACTTTGAGAGCACATGTTGCATGGCGTGTATAAATGAATGGTTCCCTATGAGAGTCGTCTTAACTGGTCCGACACAAGTCAGTCCAACTTTGAAAAAGATTCCTGCACTATTTTGGTCTGTTTTCAGAGCCCATTGAAAATCATTAAAGTAGGATCAAAGTCAGATCATCATGTTAACTGATCCGACTTGTGGCATGTTCTGAGGATCTTGAAGGGAAACCTCATACCAAAGTTTTAGAAAAAAAATAAATAACAGTGCGGGGTTCCCCCTATATTCTATACTAAGCCCTTTGAGTCTGGTATGGATCTTAAGAGGGGACCCCACGGCAAAATTGAAACAAAAAACGTGTGGGCACCCCCCCCCAAGACCATACCATACCCTTTGGTCTGGTATGGATTTTAAGAGGAAGCCCACACAAAAATAAAAATAAAAAAAAACACGATACCTGACCATTATCCGAGCATGTTGCCCGGCAGGTCAGGAAAGTGGGGGGGGACGAGCGAGCGCCCCCCCTTCCTGCCTCCTGAGCCATACCCGAACACATGCCCCTAACAGGGGGGGTGTCAGCAATACTGACATTTCTAAAGGAAAAAATTTAATTTTAAACTTGCTCGCGGCTATAATGTATTGTCGGCTCCCAGCAATACAGATAAAAAAAAATGAAAAAAAACATAAAAAAAAAAACTGGCGTGGGGTCCCGCCCAAAATACATACCAGACCCTTATCCGAGCATGCAGCCTGGCAGGCCAAGATAGGGGGGGAAGGGACGAGCGAGTGCCCCCTCCCCTCCTGAACCATACCAGGCTGCTTTCCCCCAACATAGGGAGGGTGCTTTGGGGTCCCATGTTGATGGGGACAAGGACCCCTTCCCAACAACCCTGGGCTGTGGTTGTGGGAGTCTGCGGGTGGGGGGGCTTATCGGAATCTGGAAGCCCCCTTTAAAAATGGGGCCCCCAGATTATGTTTCCCCCTCCCCATGTGAATGGGTATCGGATACATCATACCCCTACCCATTCACCAAAAAAGTGTAAAAAGGAAAAAAACCTCAGAACCATTTTTGACAAGTCCTTTATTAACCACTTACCGCAAAGTGACGTAGTGCTACGTCGGCAAACTTTGCGGTGTTATACCGGGGTGATGCCTCTAGCTAGAGGCACCATCCCGGTACTGTGGTTTAGAGCCGCCGCTCGATCGTTACCCAGGTGAGCGGGAGGGGACATCCCCCCCCACCGCCGCCTTCCGTGACTTTGCATGGGCCTCCCGTCCCACTGGGAGACCCGAGCACCCAGCCGGCGCATCCGCCAGCTGGATGAAGTCCCGATCTAAGCCGGAAGCGGCTTCGATCGGGTCTCCGATGACGTAACCCGGAGGCGGCGTCATTGACGTCACTTCCGGGTTACTCTGCTGCAAAAGGCAGCAGATTTAAAAAACGACTGTATGCAAAAATGCCGTTTTTGGCGTTTTGCATACATGAAAGTGTAGTGGAGGGGTCTAGGGTCTTTTAGACCCTCAATCCCTCCATAAAGAGTACCTGTCACTGCATATTGGTGTCACAAGGGATGTTTACATTGCTTGTGACAGCAATAAAAGTGATCAGATTTTTATTTTTTTTAAAACCTGTAATAAAGTAAAAAAAAAAAAAAAAATTTTAGCCGCCCCCGTCACCGTTAGCTCGCGCACGAAAGAAAACGTATATGGAAGTCAAGCCGCGAATGAAATCACTGTTCAAACCGCACATGTGAGGTATCGCCGTGATCGCCAGAGCATGAGCAATAATTTAAAATAAAGAGCTACACTCTAACTCTAAACTGGTAACCGTTAAAAAATTTTAAAACGTCGCCTATTGAGATTTCTATTGACCGTAGTTTATCATGCTGGGTATCTATTTACTTGGCGTGACATCATCTTTCACAATATACAAAAAAATGGGCTAACTTTACTGTTTAGTGCAGTGAAATGTTATTTTTCGTAATTTTTCCAAAAAAATGGCGTTTTAAAGACCACTGCACAAATACCGCATGACAAAAAATATTGCAATGACCGACATTTTATTCTCCAGAGTCTTTGCTAAAAAAGTATATATAATGTTTGGGGATTCTAAGTAGTTTTCTAGGAAAAAATACTGATTTTAACTTGTAAACAAAAAGTGTGCGAAATAGGGCTGGGGCTTAAGTGGTTAAAAAGAAAAAAAAAATAGTGTCCCGCAATGTAAAACCATCGTCAATAAAGATGCCCAAAAAATAGAAAACATTTTAAAAATGCTTTGCCTCTTCTGAGGCTACCCACCGTATGCCGCGCTTCATCTTTTACAGCTGTTTTATAGGCAAGGGGCAGGGCCACCTGGTTACGTCACCCAGGGGCACCACCCCCTTTTGACATCACAGAAGGCAACAGAACGCTCAGATGTGAACAGGGTTTAGAGCTGAGGCTTAGAAGCAGAAAATTGCCTAGAGGTGAACGGAGCCTAATTAGCAGCCCACTCAACATTACCCATTCCACAACATAGGCCCCCCCCACAGTAGTGTCCTCTGCTCCCCTTCACAATATTCCCCCCACAGTAGTGTCCTCTGCTCCCCTTCACAATATTCCCCCCCACAGTAGTGTCCTCTGCTCCCCTTCACAATATTCCCCCCACAGTAGTGTCCTCTGCTCCCCTTCACAATATTCCCCCCCCACAGTAGTGTCCTCTGCTCCCCTTCACAATATTCCCCCCCACAGTAGTGTCCTCTGCTCCCCTTCACAATATTCCCCCCCATAGTAGTGTCCTCTGCTCCCCTTCACAATATTCCCCCCCACAGTAGTGTCCTCTGCTCCCCTTCACAATATTCCCCCCACAGTAGTGTCCTCTGCTCCCCTTCACAATATCCCCCCCCCCCCCCACAGTAGTGTCCTCTGCTCCCCTTCACAATATTCCCCCCCACAGTAGTGTCCTCTGCTCCCCTTCACAATATCCCCCCCCACAGTAGTGTCCTCTGCTCCCCTTCACAATATTCCCCCCCACAGTAGTGTCCTCTGCTCCCCTTCACAATATTCCCCCCACAGTAGTGTCCTCTGCTCCCCTTCACAATATTCCCCCACAGTAGTGTCCTCTGCTCCCCTTCACAATATTCCCCCCCACAGTAGTGTCCTCTGCTCCCCTTCACAATATTCCCCCCCACAGTAGTGTCCTCTGCTCCCCTTCACAATATTCCCCCCACAGTAGTGTCCTCTGCTCCCCTTCACAATATTCCCCCCACAGTAGTGTCCTCTGCTCCCCTTCACAATATTCCCCCCAACAGTAGTGTCCTCTGCTCCCCTTCACAATATTCCCCCCCACAGTAGTGTCCTCTGCTCCCCTTCACAATATCCCCCCCCCCACAGTAGTGTCCTCTGCTCCCCTTCACAATATTCCCCCCCCCCCCACAGTAGTGTCCTCTGCTCCCCTTCACAATATTCCCCCCACAGTAGTGTCCTCTGCTCCCCTTCACAATATTCCCCCCACAGTAGTGTCCTCTGCTCCCCTTCACAATATTCCCCCCCACAGTAGTGTCCTCTGCTCCCCTTCACAATATTCCCCCCCCACAGTAGTGTCCTCTGCTCCCCTTCACAATATCCCCCCCCCCCACAGTAGTGTCCTCTGCTCCCCTTCACAATATTCCCCCCCACAGTAGTGTCCTCTGCTCCCCTTCACAATATCCCCCCCCCCACAGTAGTGTCCTCTGCTCCCCTTCACAATATTCCCCCCCCCCACAGTAGTGTCCTCTGCTCCCCTTCACAATATTCTCCCCCACAGTAGTGTCCTCTGCTCCCCTTCACAATATTCCCCCCCATAGTAGTGTCCTCTGCTCCCCTTCACAATATTCCCCCCCACAGTAGTGTCCTCTGCTCCCCTTCACAATATTCCCCCCACAGTAGTGTCCTCTGCTCCCCTTCACAATATCCCCCCCCCCCCCCACAGTAGTGTCCTCTGCTCCCCTTCACAATATTCCCCCCCACAGTAGTGTCCTCTGCTCCCCTTCACAATATTCCCCCCCACAGTAGTGTCCTCTGCTCCCCTTCACAATATTCCCCCCCACAGTAGTGTCCTCTGCTCCCCTTCACAATATTCCCCCCACAGTAGTGTCCTCTGCTCCCCTTCACAATATTCCCCCACAGTAGTGTCCTCTGCTCCCCTTCACAATATTCCCCCCCACAGTAGTGTCCTCTGCTCCCCTTCACAATATTCCCCCCCACAGTAGTGTCCTCTGCTCCCCTTCACAATATTCCCCCCACAGTAGTGTCCTCTGCTCCCCTTCACAATATTCCCCCCACAGTAGTGTCCTCTGCTCCCCTTCACAATATTCCCCCCAACAGTAGTGTCCTCTGCTCCCCTTCACAATATTCCCCCCCACAGTAGTGTCCTCTGCTCCCCTTCACAATATTCCCCCCACAGTAGTGTCCTCTGCTCCCCTTCACAATATTCCCCCACAGTAGTGTCCTCTGCTCCCCTTCACAATATTCCCCCCCACAGTAGTGTCCTCTGCTCCCCTTCACAATATTCCCCCCCACAGTAGTGTCCTCTGCTCCCCTTCACAATATTCCCCCCACAGTAGTGTCCTCTGCTCCCCTTCACAATATTCCCCCCACAGTAGTGTCCTCTGCTCCCCTTCACAATATTCCCCCCAACAGTAGTGTCCTCTGCTCCCCTTCACAATATTCCCCCCCACAGTAGTGTCCTCTGCTCCCCTTCACAATATCCCCCCCCCACAGTAGTGTCCTCTGCTCCCCTTCACAATATTCCCCCCCCCCCACAGTAGTGTCCTCTGCTCCCCTTCACAATATTCCCCCCACAGTAGTGTCCTCTGCTCCCCTTCACAATATTCCCCCCACAGTAGTGTCCTCTGCTCCCCTTCACAATATTCCCCCCCACAGTAGTGTCCTCTGCTCCCCTTCACAATATTCCCCCCCCACAGTAGTGTCCTCTGCTCCCCTTCACAATATCCCCCCCCCCCCACAGTAGTGTCCTCTGCTCCCCTTCACAATATTCCCCCCCACAGTAGTGTCCTCTGCTCCCCTTCACAATATTCCCCCCCCCACAGTAGTGTCCTCTGCTCCCCTTCACAATATTCCCCCCCCCCCACAGTAGTGTCCTCTGCTCCCCTTCACAATATTCTCCCCCACAGTAGTGTCCTCTGCTCCCCTTCACAATATTCCCCCCCATAGTAGTGTCCTCTGCTCCCCTTCACAATATTCCCCCCCACAGTAGTGTCCTCTGCTCCCCTTCACAATATTCCCCCCACAGTAGTGTCCTCTGCTCCCCTTCACAATATCCCCCCCCCCCCCCACAGTAGTGTCCTCTGCTCCCCTTCACAATATTCCCCCCCACAGTAGTGTCCTCTGCTCCCCTTCACAATATTCCCCCCCACAGTAGTGTCCTCTGCTCCCCTTCACAATATTCCCCCCCACAGTAGTGTCCTCTGCTCCCCTTCACAATATTCCCCCCACAGTAGTGTCCTCTGCTCCCCTTCACAATATTCCCCCACAGTAGTGTCCTCTGCTCCCCTTCACAATATTCCCCCCCACAGTAGTGTCCTCTGCTCCCCTTCACAATATTCCCCCCCACAGTAGTGTCCTCTGCTCCCCTTCACAATATTCCCCCCACAGTAGTGTCCTCTGCTCCCCTTCACAATATTCCCCCCACAGTAGTGTCCTCTGCTCCCCTTCACAATATTCCCCCCAACAGTAGTGTCCTCTGCTCCCCTTCACAATATTCCCCCCCACAGTAGTGTCCTCTGCTCCCCTTCACAATATCCCCCCCCCCCACAGTAGTGTACTCTGCTCCCCTTCACAATATTCCCCCCCCCCACAGTAGTGTCCTCTGCTCCCCTTCACAATATTCCCCCCACAGTAGTGTCCTCTGCTCCCCTTCACAATATTCCCCCCACAGTAGTGTCCTCTGCTCCCCTTCACAATATTCCCCCCCACAGTAGTGTCCTCTGCTCCCCTTCACAATATTCCCCCCCCCACAGTAGTGTCCTCTGCTCCCCTTCACAATATCCCCCCCCCCCCCCACAGTAGTGTCCTCTGCTCCCCTTCACAATATTCCCCCCCACAGTAGTGTCCTCTGCTCCCCTTCACAATATTCCCCCCCACAGTAGTGTCCTCTGCTCCCCTTCACAATATCCCCCCCCCCCCCACAGTAGTGTCCTCTGCTCCCCTTCACAATATCCCCCCCCCCCCACAGTAGTGTCCTCTGCTCCCCTTCACAATATTTCCCCCCACAGTAGTGTCCTCTGCTCCCCTTCACAATATTCCCCCCCACAGTAGTGTCCTCTGCCCCTTCCACATACCAGTGTCCTGCCCCCTTCACATAACCCCCCACTGTAGTGTCTTCTGCTCCCCCCCTCATAGCAGTGTCTTCTGCCCCCATCACCCCCCTCCCACTGTAGTTTCCCCTTGCCCCCCATAGCAGTGACATACTGTATGCCCCCCTTCACATTAACCCCACTGTAGTGTATTCTGCCCCCCCCCCCATAACAGTTTCCTGTGCCCCCTCAAAGCAGTGTCCTGTACCCCCTTCCACTCCCTAGGTAGTGTCCTCTACCACCCTCCCCCCACATAACAGTGTCCTCAGCCACCCTAAAGCAATGTCCCCTGCCCCCCTGCACATCACCCCCCCCCCCACTGTAGTGTCCTCTGCCTGCCCCTCCCCCTATAGCAGAATCCTCTGTCCCCCTTCACATCATTCCCCCAACTGTAGTGTCCTCTTTCCCTCTGTCCCCTTCACATCACATTCCCCCCATTGAAGTACCCTGTGCCCCCTCCCCCCATAGCAGTGTCTTGTGCTTCTCCCCCAAACCAGTGTCATCTATTACCTTTACATGCCTCCAATTGTAGTTTCCTGCGACAGTGTAGTTAGCAGCAGTCTCCTACCTTACACTGGTGTGCAGCAGAGCGGAGAGCGAAAGGTGTCACAGTACTGGATGGAGGGTGGGACCGGGAGTTGAAATTTCACATAAACAAGCTGGTTATTGGTTGCTAGGACCACCCAGCTTCCTAGCAACCAATCACCTGCTGGTTATTGTGAACAGTTAACGCCGGCAGCTCCCACTTCCGCTCTCCATCCAGTACCGTGATATGTCCTACTCTCCACTCTGCAGTGAGGAGGGGGAAACGGAGGCTGGGTGGAGGGGAAGGATCCGTGATACGTGGCTGTGTTCCCGATCAACCTGTCTGCTGCCCACGGTCGACTGGTAGATCAGAACCAAAAGCTTGCTGACCTCTGGCTTAGTGGAAGGTAGACAAATATAGGACATATATATAGATAGATATATATATATATATATATATATATATATATATATATATATATATCCATATATATATATAGTATATGAAAACTGTGTATGAAGCTAGTCAACAACATACCTTATATTCAGCATTGACAGCATAACAGCTAAATAGAACATTTATATGTAGCCCACTCAACATGACCCACTCCGCAAAGCACAAAATAGTCTTGATCTTTTCTCAATTACCTGCCAGATGATTTAAATTCTCTCAATTATTTCCAGTTTATTTAACTTTCAGGTGATCTAAATCAGAAAAGTAAAAAGAATCTCAGAAGCAACGGAATTAGTAACCTTATAGAACAGGCCATGTTGGGGCCATCATGGAAGATAGCACGTGACGTGGCTTAATTAATGAAGCCTAAGGCTAAAAAGTAAAATGTAAATCTTGCATAAAGGAAAAGCACAATTATTATAAAAGTTGAAGAAGCAAATAGCTAAATATATAGATGAAACATATGTGGGAGTTGTTTCACCTGCCAAAAGATTTCTGTCCAGTTCCAAGATCAGTGTCTCTAAGGAGCTGATTCCCATATCTCCAGAGCGACTCTGGAGCAAATTGCACAGGAGTCTTGTGCGTCTTCTGGTCCGTTTCAGGTCTAAATCCAGACCGAAATGGGACCTTAAATGGTGAACAGGGACACACTGGACCCCTGCTGTGAGCCGCTCTGTGCGGTAGTGTGAACCCAGCTTAAAGCCCCGTACACACGAGTCGAAATTCGGCCGGGAATTTTCGTCTGACGACCGATCTGCCGATTTTTCGGCTTGTTACTATGATGCTTCCGACAACCGACTCCGACTTTTCGGCCGAAAAAATCCTGGTGTGCAGGCTATAAAATTTTTGTCCTCCGTCAAAACACGGCCGATTTTCGTGCAGTCAGTACAGATTTCGACAGGGAAAAATCCTATGAGCAAGACTGGGCATGCTCAGAGAAGAAAGAACACAAAGAAAGCAAACCAACACATGACATCACTTCTGAAGAAGAATTCTGTTGGTCGACAAAATTTGTGCGCAGTCTAGAGCACATTCCAACCAACAAAACACCACTCTGGACAAAAGATGGACGACCGGTCGGCGGAAATTCGTTGCGTGTGTACTAGGCTTTAGGCCCTTTCACACATACAGTCCGTTAAGTTCATCAGTTCATTCACGTCAAAATGTATCAGTTTTTCATCTGTTTTTTCATCCATTTTTTCATCAGTTTTTCATCCGTTTTTCGTCCGTTTTCATCAGTTTTTCATCCGTTTTTTGTCTGTTTTTCATCCATTTTTCATCCGTTTTTCATCCATTTTTCATCTGTTTTTTTTTTTACATCCACTACCAATGCAAAAACGGATGAAAAACGGACCATTTGTCCGTTTACATCCGTTTTTTGTCCGATCCATTTTTTTGACGGATGAAAAATAGGACATTCATCCGTTCAAAAAAACGGACATTGATGGAAGCGGATGAAAACAGATGTTAACGGATGATAGTCCATTGTCATCCGTTTTTACATAGATATGCATTGATGTCCGTTTTTCATCCATCAACGGATGGATGGAAAACGGACAAACGGACCGTATGTGTGAAAGGGGCCATAGAGACCTTCCTACCATAATGCCTGCACCTGGGGGTTTAGACTGCTCCCTCCATTGTGCATTCTCCATAATCAAAAATGAATTAAAAAGCCAACAAAAAGAGTGGGAAACCCTAAAAATGGGGCACACAAGATGTGTAAACCCAGGAAGTGAGAGCAGAGATCTCACTATTAAAGAGGAATAAACTCAGCCAGCAAAATTATCATTAAACATAAGGCCAATAGTCTAAATCTTTACAAAGTGCATTGTTATTTCTGCCAAAAGCTTATTTAATAATAGTTTTATATTATATATGTATATGTTTATTTTAATTTCCGAGTATTCTGGCCGAGGCATGTGCCATATTGGTTGCTGTTTTCAGCTTCCAGCACAGAGTAGATTTCCACCAATCTTCTTGCATGATTGCCTGTAATCTTGCGCATGTGCATTAAAAATTAGCCAAGCCTCATTTTCGCTCAGTGTATATTACTGTAAAGCCAGCAAGGGTTATACGGATCTTCTCCATCCGATCATCAGGGCTGAGGTTGACACCGCAATGTGACGTAGCAAGTCACATGGGGTCCTTCAGGAAATCTTCAATGGGTCAGTAATAATGCGATATTGCAGTGTGATGCCGCAAGTGCCGATGACAGAGGCATGAAAACAGGATATATTGATGGTGGATGGCACAGTAAGCGTGCCGCGACTGGGGGAAAAAATGCGCATGCGCCGGTGACGTCACTTCACTAAACATCAGGAGATTACTACTAAACGGCACAGATTTGGACTCCGAGACAGTGACATGAATAAAAAAAAAAATGGTGGTTATAATGGGCAAAAGTATTGCTTGTGAGTTTACAACCACTTTAAAAAAGGAAGTAAACTCTGCATTCCGTTTCGCTTTTTTTAAATATTGTCATCTAAAAAAGAATTAATCATTCATTGCACAGGGTATTGTTATTAAAAACGCTTCTCACTTACTTTTTTTTAGTTATATGAATAAAATTGTCTTCTGGGAATCCGCTGCGCCATCTTTACTAATGATTTATGTCTCCCCTGTGGATGTAATTTCCACCCCTTCTTTTTTTACCCTGCTGAAATATCGCGCAAGCGCGATTGCGTGCGATTCAAGCCTCTTTCTTGACAGACGTTACTACGGCAACCAAGTTCCACCATTCATAGCAGCAGAAATAGTATCATGAGCCTTGCAAGCTGTGCCGTTGTCAGTGGAACTGACATGCACGGCCTGATGTTGTTAGGGAGATGGCACACATAGAGTGCTGTGAATCTAAAGAGGAACTGCGCATGCGCCTGTGATGTATTCAAACATTGCGGGACATATTGTAAGACGATTACAGCCAGCGATCACTGATGTAGATTACAATGTGATAAAGTTTTGCTGGTGAGTTTACAACCACTTTAAAGCCCCTGAAAGATATATACAGTATCTCACAAAAGTGAGTACACCCCTCACATTTTTGTAAATATTTTATTATATCTTTTCATGTGACAACACTGAAGACACATTGCTACAATGTAAAGTAGTGAGTGTACAGCTTGTATAACAGTGTAAATTTGCTGTCCCCTCAAAATAACTCAACACACAGCCAATAATATCTAAACCGCTGGCAACAAAAGTAAGTACACCCCTAAGTGAAAATGTCCTAATTGGCCCCAGTTAGCCATTTTCCCTCCCCGGTGTCATGTGACTGGTTAGTGCTACAAGGTCTCAGGTGTGAATGAGGAGCAGGTGTGTTAAATTTGGGGTTATCGTTCTCACTCTCTCATACTGGTCACTGGAAGTTCAACATGGCACCTCATGGCAAAGAACTCTCTGAGGACCTAAAAAAAAAAGAATTGTTGCTCTACATAAAGATGGCCTAGGCTATAAGGAGATTGGCAAGACCCTGAAACTGAGCTGCAGCACCGTGGCCAAGACCATACAGCAGTTTAACAGGACTGGTTCCACTCAGAACAGGCCTCGCCATGGTCGACTAAAAAAGTTGAGTGCACCTGCTCAGAGTCATATCCAGAGGTTGTCTTTGGGAAATAGACGTATGAGTGCTGCCAGCATTGCTGCAGAGTTTGAAGGGGTGGGGGGTCCGCCTGTCAGTGCTCAGACCATACGCCGCACACTGCATCAAATTGATCTGCATGGCTGTCGTCCCAGAAAGAAGCCTCTTCTAAAGATGATGCGCAAGAAAGCCTGCAAACAGTTTGCTGAAGACAAACAGACTAAGGACATGGATTACTGGAACCATGCCCTGTGGTCTGATGAGACCAAGATAAACGTATTTGGTTCAGATGGTGTCAAGCGTGTGTGGTGGCAACCAGGTGAGGAGTACAAAGACAAGTGTGTCTTGCCTACAGTCAAGCATGGTGGTTGGAGTGTCATGGTCTGGGGCTGCATGAGTACTGCTGGCACTGGGGAGCTACAGTTCATTGAGGGAACCATGAATGCCAACATGTACTGTGACATACTGAAGCAGAGCATGATCCTCTCCCTTTGGAGACTGGGCCACAGGGCAGTATTCCAACATGATAAGGACCACAAACACACCTTCAAGACGACCACTGCCTTGCTAAAGAAGCTGAGGGTAAAGGTGATGGACTGGCCAAGCATGTCTCTAGACCTAAATCCTATTTAGCATCTGTGGGGCATCCTCAAACAGAAGGTGGAAGAGCGCAAGATCTCTAACATCCACAAGCTCCGTGATGTCCTCATGGAGGAGTGGAAGAGGACTCCAGTGGCAACCTGTGAAGCTCTGGTGAAACTCCATGCCCAAGGGGGTTAAGGCAGTGCTGGAAAATAATTGTGGCTACACAAAATGTTTACACTTTGGGCCCAATTTGGAAATTTTCCCTTAGGGGGCTACTCACTTTTGTTGCCAGCGTTTTAAACATTAATGGCTGTGTGTTGAGTTATTTTGAGGGGACAGCAAATTTACACTGTTATACAAGCTGTACACTCACTACTTTACATTGTAGCAAAGTGTAATTTCTTCAGTGGTGTCACATGAAAAGATATCATAAAATATTTACAAAAATGTGGGGGGTGTACACACTTTTGTGAGATACTGTAAGTAACCGCCAGGTGGCTTAAAGATGAAGGTTAGGCATGGAAAATGTTATAGTTGGGACCAACATAGTATGTAGATACCATGCCTGTGGGATCCAACAGAAACTGGAAATCATAGCTTTGCTTACTACAGTAGTTGCTACCTGGTCTCATGCCCTGCTGCCTACTTAACATAGGAGGGCCACTGCTCTGTAAGGGCGTCATTCAGAGAACACTTTGCCCTTTCTCAATGAATGCAAAGTGTTCTCTGATTGGATGAGGTTAAGACCATGATGTCACTGCCCTGCCTCTCCACCTCATCCAATCACAGAACGCTTGGCATTCTTCGAGAATGAAATAAGTGTTCTCTGAATGACGCCCATACCAAAGGGGCAACCTCCCATGCTCAAAATGCAGCAGGGCAGCTGGGACACGGAACGGGAGGCTAGTAGAGATCACTGTAGTAGCAGTGCCTACTACAGTGATTTCCGCCTTCCATGGGGATCTTCCAGGCATGGCACATGCATACTTCATAGTTTCATAGTTGATAAGGTTAAATAATAACTCCAGTCCATCTAGTTCAACCTGTGTAGGTGTGTTTATGTGTGCGTGTGAGTGTGTTTATGTAAATACCATTTCCCATATCCCTGCATATTGCATTTGCTAAGATGCCCATCTAGGAGAGACTATTGACATTTCCCGATGACACCACTGATTATGGAAGGGAGTTCCACATCCTTACCACTTCATCAGTAAAGAACCCTCTACACAGTTTAGGGTTGAACCACTTCTCCTCCAATTTATCTGAGTGGACACGTGTCTTCTTAAGCTCCCTGAAACTGAATAGTTTCCTCCCTATACTAGAATCACTATTGAGGTATTTGTATTTGTATATGGCTATCAAATCTCCTCTCAAGTATCTCTTGTCCAAAAAGAATAAGTATAATACTTGTAGCCGTTCCGTTGTAATTGAGTTCCTCCAGTTCCCTTATTAGCTTTGTTACTTGTCTCTGGAGTCTCCTAAGTTCCAGCACATCCCTTCTGAGGATTGGTGACCAGAGCTGGACGGCATAATCAAGATGTGTCTATACCAGAGTATTGTAAAGTGATAGAATTATAGTTGTATGTATCCCTTAAGTAAATATTCTTTTTAATGTGTGCTAATATTCTGCTTGCTGCAGCTTGTTACAGCTTGGCATTGCATGCCATTGCTGAGCCTGTAATGTGCTAGGACTCCCAGATCCTTTTCCATCCTGGAATCCACCAATGGTTCTTCCCCTAGCGAGTAACTTGCATCCCTGTTTTTTGGCCCAACTGCATTTCTCAATATTAAATTTAATTTGCCAAGTAGTTGCCTACCCCATTACTTTATTGAGGTCTTCTTGTAATGTTTCTATTTCCTGCTGTGAAGGTATTGCATTGCTTAGCTTGTATCCTCAGCAAACACTGAGATTGAGCTATTTATACCATCTTCTATGTCATTTACGAATAATTTAAACAGAATTGGTCCCAAAACAGAGCCTTGGGGTACCCCACTTACCACGCCCAACCATTCTCAGTACACACTATTTATCACCACCCTTTGGTCATGCTACTGTAACCTGTTTTTGATACAGATACATACCCTATAGTCTAAGCCAGCCAGTCCCAGATAATCAAATAGTGGTTCTCCTGGCCAGTAGAAGGAGCTGGAAGTTCCGAGCGTGTTTCCTGTGTCACAACCTGATCTAGTCCCCTGCTGACGTAACTTCCCTGTGTTCCATGCTAGTCAGCATGAACTTCCTGGACTATCAAGGCGTCCGTGCCTCTACCATCTTCCAGCCATCTGGACCAACCAGCGGAGCCTGCTGGACGGCGGGGAGCAGCCGATCTAGTACTGTTTGATGAGCACATTTACTATTCATACTCTGTGAGTGTTTTTAACCCCTTTTGGACTGCCCTATGCAGATATACTGTGGCAGGGTGGCCCTCCTGCTCGAAATCACGTACTTGTACGTAATTTCATGCACTGCATCTTGGCCGTATGCGTTTGCCGCTGGCAAACCATTTCCACTGTGATTTAACACAGCGGGAGCCAATCTGCAGGTCCGGTAGACTCGATGTTCACCGGCACACCACAATCGTTCTCAGGAGGTGCAGAACGATGGCCTGCTTATGTAAACATGGCAGACTGCCATTCTGTGAGAGGGAAAGATGGAGATCTTGTGTTTCTGCTAAGCAGGAACACAGATCTATGTCTTCCCCCAGTCAAAGCATCCCCCACACAGTTTGGAAAGCACTCCCTAGGAGCACATTTAACCTTTCGATCGCCCCTAATGTTAACCCCTTCCCTGCCAGTGTCATTAGTACAGTGACAGTAGGGAGAAAACAGGCGCCACACTGAGTGCAGTATATCAGGATCATACGTTTAATAGACACAGTGAACAGGTACTCACAAGCGGTGTAATAAAAACAACATGGCAGTATTGCAAAGTGGAATGATGATCCCAATGTCCGGATTCAGGATGGCACAAGCGGTCTCGAAGCCCTGGGCAGTAGCGAATGGAAGATCGATACTTCCCATACACTAGGGACACAGCACCGGCCGTTCTGACATCACTTCCGGGATGCGTACTGGCGCCGGCGACGCGTTGTCGGAGCATGCGCTCCTTCCTCAGGCCGAGGAAGGAGCGCATGCTCCGACAACGCGTCGCCGGCGCCAGTACGCATCCCGGAAGTGACGTCAGAACGGCCGGTGCTGTGTCCCTAGTGTATGGGAAGTATCGATCTTCCATTCGCTACTGCCCAGGGCTTCGAGACCGCTTGTGCCATCCTGAATCCGGACATTGGGATCATCATTCCACTTTGCAATACTGCCATGTTGTTTTTATTACACCGCTTGTGAGTACCTGTTCACTGTGTCTATTAAACGTATGATCCTGATATACTGCACTCAGTGTGGCGCCTGTTTTCTCCCTGCAGCTCATCACAAGTCCCTTCTACTTGCTTGCAGAGCAGCCTGGGGAGTGTGGTACACGGAGACGTATGTAGATGGACTTTTCTTATGGACTTTTTCTATTTATATCATAAAGCTATTGTGCTCAGTGGACTAGTACATGTTTGTCATTGGAGCTTGTAGAAGTTTTTTGGACACACACCTCCCTAGTTGTGCGCCAGGTCCACCCCCCTTTTTTTCAGTACAGTGACAGTGGATTTTGTTTAGCACTGATCACTGTATTGGTGTCACTGGTCCCAAAAAAGTGTCACGAATTGTCAGATTAGTTTGCTGCAATGTCGCAGTCCCGGTAAAAATCGCTGATTGTCACCATTACTAGTTAAAAACAATTTAAAAAATTTAAATTCTATAAATATATCCTATAGGTTGTAGATCCTATAACTTTTGCACAAACCAATCAATATACTCTTATTTGGATTTGTTTTTACCAAAAACATGTAGCAGAATACATATTAGCCTAAATTGATGAATACATTAGATTTTTTACATTTTTATTGGGTATGTTTTAGCCCCCATTCACACTACCGCGACGCTACTTCGCACCGCGACCTCCGAGGTCGCGGTGCGAGCAGCGCGCCGCGACCTCGGAGCGGCCGCCACGGACTTCATAACATTGAAGTCTATGGCGGTCGCCTCCTGGTCGCCCCAAAGAAGCTCCGGGCCCTTTTTCTAGGTCGGAGCGACTTGTGTCGCTCCTATTAGAACGGGTCCGTAGCTTCCCTATGGGAGGCGACCTGCGGCGACCTGTGAGGCGACCAGGTTGCCTCACAGGTCGCCCTAGTGTGAACCGGCACTTATAGCACAAAGTAAAAAAAATGTTTGTTTGTTTTTTTCAAAATTGTCGGTCTTTTTTTGTTTATAGCGCAAACAATAAAAACCGCAGAGGTGACCGAATACCATCAAAAGAAAGCTCTATTTGTGGTAGAAAAAAAGGCATCAATTTTATTTGGGTACAGCGTCGCATGACTGCGCAAATGTCAGTTAAAATAATGCAGTGTCATATTGCAAAAAAATGGCCTGGTCATGAAGAGGGGTAAACCTTCTGGGCTGTAGTAATAAAAAAAAAAAAATTTAAATACTGCACTTAGGTGGCACCCCTCCCCCTTTCTTCCTTGCTTTTATGGTCTATTCCAACAGACCTCAATTAGTACTATATAGATACTATACTATATAGAACTATTTTTGGGGAACTGTATAGAATGCTTTTCCAAATCCAGATACACCACATCCACAGGCCTTCCTGTATCTAGATGGCAGCTCACTTCCTTGTAATGTCAACAAATTTGGTCTGGTAAAAAGGATCCTTCATAAATCCGTGCTGATTACTACTAATGATGCTGTTTTCCTGTGAAAATTCATGGACATAGTTCCTTATCATTATCATCCCCTCCAATAGTTTGCATACTATTGATGTTAGACTGGCTGATTTTCCAGGTATATATCTTTGCCCTTTTTTAAATATTGGTGCCACTTTGGCCTTACGCCAATCAGCTGGGACCATTCCAGTTTTTAAGCTGTCCATAATATAAGGAAAACCAGTCTGGCTATTACCTGGGTAAGTTCTTTGAGGACTCTTGAGTGTATATAGTATAGATCCAATCTTGACAAATGTATCTATGCAAAAATTGAGATACATAAACTTTATCTTTACCAGTACAGCATCTAACCAACACTGAAATGTTTACTATAGAAGTAATGACCCGTTAAAGCATATACTAAGCTGTGGCAAACAGTCCGTATGTTATCTTACCTGTTTAATTTTTTATAAAATAAGAGCATTTCAAGTCTCTCAATGCAGCACATTAAGCATTTTATCGCTGGAAACCCATGAGCCCAATTTTATCATGGTAAACACATCAAATTTTCATTTTTCGCTTTTATTTTTTTATAATGCACTCTTCGTGCCAGATATAAGTTCTTATTTTCTTAGGAAGAAATGAACGCAATATATTTTATTTCAATGCAGATAAGAGCTCTCCTAAAAAGCACATTGGAATATGTTTTGGAATATTACACAGGCCTAGGAGAGGCAATTTTGGACAAAGATAGCAAAAACACGGACTTCTCTATTACTCCCATTTGCATAAACTGGTTCCTGCTTGCGGTAAAAGCTGCTGGCAAAGGATGCAGGATGTTAAGCTTGTCTTCAATGTATCCTTTTGCATAATGATGTGCATTGGGAAAAAAAATAATATAAATGGCATAGTGTATAGGAAAGCAGGAACGCATCCACCGCAAAACACCATCTGGGAATAAAATGGATTTCTTCATTATGGCATTGTCCTATTAAGGGCAGGTTTTGCATAAGCGAGATGCGAGTTGCGCCAAGGACATTAATAGACTTGTAATCTGTAAGGACAGAGCAGTGACTGGGAATAGAGCTGAAATAATAGCGCACAGACCTGCTCTGTTGTGTGCCGAATTATACGGTGTGATCTGTTTTGAGAGCCAGAGAATAATGCAGCATTTGTGACCAAGATCACCATTAGAGAACTAAAAATTAAAGCAGAACTCCAGCCAAAAATAACAAGATAAAAAGGTTTTTTTCCCATAAGGATTTAAGTAAGTATTTATTACATAACAAGAAATAGCACACCTACTTTAAAGTGGATGTAAAGGCACAAGGTCTTTTACATTTTTGCATTCTATGCATGAAGCCCCCCAAATACCTACCCAGGCTCCCTCTTGGTCCATCATTGTCTACAAGAGTCTCGCCTTTCCAGGGACTCTCACTCCTAAATAGCTTTTGGCAGCAGTGGGAGCCATTTTGGCAGCAGCGGAAGCCATTGGCTCCCACTGCTGTCAATCACAGCCAGTGAGCCAATCAGGAGACAGAGTGGGTGGGGCCAAGCTGGGGCTTTGTGTGTAAATAGACACAAACAGCTGCAGGTCGATAGTGCCGAGAGTGCGCCTGCTTGGGTGCTCCCAGAGCAAGCTGCTTGCTGTGGGGGCACCCAGCAGAAGACAGGAGCCAGGAGCACTGGCAAGGGACCAGTGAAGAGGAGAATCTTGGCTGCTCTGTGCAAAACCATTGCACAGAACAGGTAATTATAACATGTTTGGTGTTTTAAAAAAATTAAAAACGAGACTTTAATATCACTCTAAGGATGCTTAAAATTAACACAGACGATCAGTAGAGGGCTTGAACACATTGCTTCCAATGGCTGTATGGGCAGCGGTAGAACCAGTGGCGGCCCGTGCATAGGGGCGCCAGGGCGCTGCCCCCCTTAAAAAAAAGGAAAAAAAAAATAACAAAAAAGAACAATAAAGTTATGAAAAAAAAAATCGGTTCGTCGGCCTATGTGGTGGCTAAAGGGGGGGTGGGGTTTACGACCCAGAAGAGGCGCCGATTGGCTGCCTTCTGGGGGCGTAACCTGGGCGCAGGAAAGAGCGCTTGGCCATCCCCACCTTCGTGATATCCTGGCTGTGATTGGTCCAGTCTCCAGCCTGGACCAATCATCATCCAGGACATCCTATCACTGACGTCGCAATGGGGGCGGTGCCGGTACATGCGTCAGTCACTCACTGTCACCGCCGCTCACCTTCCCGCCGGTTCCCGCCGCAGAAGAGTACGAGGGAGAAGCCGCTCACCTTCCCGCCGCCGCAGAAGAGGACGAAGGATCAAGGAGGGGAGAAGCCGCCGCCGGGAGCCGAGCCGCCGCCAGGTAAGTGCATTGGGTTGAAGGGAGCACGCACGCTGGTCTCTGCATTGATTGGGAGACAATGCTGTGGCACTCTGCAATCATTGGGGTACAATGCTGTGGGCACTCTGCAATCATTGGGGGACAATGCTGTGGCACTCTGCAATCATTGGGGGACAATGCTTTGGCACTCTGCAATCATTGGGGTACAATGCTGTGGCACTCTGCAATCATTGGGGTACAATGCTGTGGGCACTCTGCAATCATTGGGGTACAATGCTGTGGCACTCTGCAATCATTGGAGTACAATGCTGTGGGCACTCTGCAATCATTGGGGTACAATGCTGTGGCACTCTGCAATCATCGGGGTACAATGCTGTGGGCACTCTGCAATCATTGGGGTACAATGCTGTGGGCACTCTGCAATCATTGGGGTACAATGCTGTGGGCACTCTGCAATCGGGGTACAATGCTGTGGCACTCTGCAATCATTGGGGTACAATGCTGTGGCGCTCTGCAATCATTGGGGTACAATGCTGTGGCACTCTGCAATCATTGGGGGACAATGCTGTGGGCACTCTGCAATCATTGGGGACAATGCTGTGGCACTGTGCAATCATTGGGGACAATGCTGTGGGACTCTGCAATCATTGGGCACAATGCTGTGGCGCTCTGCAATCATTGGGGACAATGCTGTGGTGCTCTGCAGTGATTGGGGACAATGCTGTGGCGCTCTGCAGTGATTGGGGACAATGCTGTGGTGCTCTGCAGTGATTGGGGACAATGCTGTGGTGCTCTGCATTGACAGGGGCTCGCGCGCTGAACTCTGCATTGATGGGGGCACGGAACAGTGTTCATTGCATTGAAGGGGGCACAGCACAGTTGCATTGAAGGGGGCACGCACGCTGAACTCTGCATTGTGGGGGCACAGCACAGTGTTCATTGCATTGAAGGGGTCACAGCACAGTGTTTATTGCATTGAAGGGGGCACAGCACATTGTTCATTGCATTGAAGGGGGCACAGCACAGTGGCATTGAAGGGGGCACGCACGCTGAACTCTGCATTGTGGGGGCACAGCACAGTGTTCATTGCATTGAAGGGGTCACAGTGTTTATTGCATTGAAGGGGGCACAGCACAGTGTTTATTGCATTGAAGGGGGCATAGCACAGTGTTCATTGCATTGAAGGGGGCACAGCACAATATTCATTGCATTGAAGGGGGCACGCACGCTGATCTCTGCATTGAAAGGGGGCATGTACGCTGGTCTCTGCATTGAAAGGGGGCATGTACGCTGGTCTCTGCATTGAAAGGGGGCATGTACGCTGGTCACTGTATTGAAAGGGGGCATGTACGCTGGTCTCTGCATTGAAAGGGGGCATATACCATCTCCTGTACCATGACCTGTGCCATGCCTATACCATATCTGTGCCATGCCTATACCATATCTGTGCCATGCCTATACCATCTCCTGTACCATCACCTGTGCCATGCCTGTACCATCACCTATGCCATGCCTATACCATCACCTGTGCCATGCCTGTACCATGACTTCAAAGTACACAATTTTTTACTGCGTTTTTTGACGCAAAGCAATACCTATTACATTTTTCTTTTTGCGCCCCCCCCAAAAATTTTGAGCACCAGCCGCCACTGGGTAGAACAGCTCGCTTGACAAAGGGGGAACACCCTCGAAACGCGTTACTGCTCCCTTCAGGAACCTAGGGTGTAGCCACAAGGAGTAATGGTGGCAGCAGTCGCCACTCTTGGTGTTTATGCTATCTGTCATTCAGAGTGGGTCCCACTAGAATTTTGGGATCTTCTACTGCTGTCCATACAACCCTCGGAAGCAATCTGTTCCACCCCTCTACTGATTGTCTATATTGATTCCAAGCATCCTAAAGGTAAGTGTGCTATTTCTTTTTTGTAAAAAATACTACAAGTTTTTAACGGAATCCCACGCTCCTGTTCTTCTGTTTCTATGTCAGCTTAGATCAGCCCGGGTCTTTTGGAGGAAGCTGCAGGATCCTGTGATTGCCTTTACAGACTCTCTCTCTGCCTTCAGGACTAACTGCTGTTTATACACTTTCACACCGGGGATTGTAAGCTGATGCTTTATTGTGCGCTATAGTGATTTGCCTTTACATTATTCGCCAAAAATAATCCATACACATCCACTACTTAATGGCCTTGTAATCTATTGTTCATTAAATCGTTTCTTACTGTGTTTTTTTTTCTTGCCTCCTTGTAACTCTAAGATATATATAGTATAATAATATTTTATCAATTGTTAATAGTCACAACCATAACCACTCCCAAACGTCTCCTTTCCCCTCTTCCCTTTCTTTTGAAAGTTCGGTGCATTTTAGTTGCACTGCACTATGCACACGACACATCTCATAGTACATAGTCCATCTCAGGAGCAAACAAGAGAGGGTGGCTACATTCAGGGCCGAAATAACACAGGGGTTATTGGAACTGCAGCACCAGGCCCCTCCCTTAAAGCGGAGTTCTGGCCTTTTTTTCAACTTTTAATTTTCTGTTAGCATAAAATAACTTAAAAAATAATTGGATATTTTTTTTTTCGCTTCACTTACTTTTTTTTTTCAGAAAATTAACTTACCTTCCTTCCACTTCCTCCCTCTGCGGCCACGGCCCCCAACGTCACTTCCTCCTTGCATTGACTCCTGGGAGCTGAGCGTCATCGATCCCAGGAGTCAATGCGCCTGCACTGGAGTCACTCTTCACTTCCGGTGCAGGCGTGTCATTCCCTGCTGAACAGCTTCTGGGCATGCCCAGAAGCTGTTCAGGGATGACGTGCCTGCCCGGGAAGTGACGAGCAGGGCATTCTGGGACTCCAACGTCACTGAAGAGGACACGAAGAGGGATGCTACAGCTTCAGCTGCCCACACCTGAGATGGCAGCGCTGGACAAGACATTTTCAAGGTAAGTATTTCTTCTTAAAGGTAAGTGAAACAGGGGACAGTTCAGAGGCTATCGTTGCTTAAATGCACTAGCCCTGACTGTCCCGGGGGTATTTTTTAGGTAAAAAAATGTTTTCTGCCCGAAACTCCACTTTAAGATAGGCCCGCCGAGCCAGCAATATGAGCCTGATTTCCCCTGTCCATAAACGTCTATGGGACAGGAGAAGCTGTTTGTAAATGTAGGGGTGGCTGCCTGCACCTGTGTTGGCTCAGTGTGATTATCACAGTGTCACAGAGTACAGTTCCCCCTGCACAAATGGAAGAGGAGAAAGGCTGGATTCGCTCTGCCTTCTCCCACCCCTCTCCCTCTGTGCCCGACACTCTGTGAAGTCCATGCAGTGAAGTAAAGGATCTGTGTGGGCGGGTATTTCTACACAGAGCAGCCGACTAAGATTTTGTTTAAAGCGGCGTTCCATCCAAAAGTGGAACTTCCGCTTTAAGGCCTCCAGACCCCCTAACATGCCACAGGCATGGGGGGGGGGGGGGGGCGGGTACCTATCTCTCACTTCCCGCTCTGGCCGCCTAGGCGGCTCGAATAGAAGTTCTCCTCTCCCTCTTCCTCCCTGCAATCTTCTGGGACACGTCACAGGTCCCAGGAGATTGCCTGTCCACTCAGCGCTTGTGCATTGCACCCCTGGCTTTGAAGCCGCAAGCTGTCACAGCCGCGTGCCCACACTAGTAATGCTGGCGCAGCAGGGAGAAGAGGGAGAGAACCCAGGCTCCCGCCGGCAGCATTGCTGGATCCTTTGCCAGGTGAGTGTGTGTTTATTAAAAGTCAGCAGCTACACTTTTTGTAGCTGCTGACTTTTAATAAAACACAAAAAAAATCTTCCAACTTTAAGCCGTTTCCACTGTTACACACAATAAAACCACAACCATTATTTGCCACGGTGCACTACGTGTTCCATAGGACTTTTGGCTCCACCCTAGAGTTCCCCAGGTAATTCATAATCCTAGTCATGCTCATATTATTTTGATTTTTCATTTAAAGGCCAAGCAGATTTACTCGTTACAGGCATTGTTAATATTTAGTGGTAGTGCAAATGAGAAACAGCGCAAAAATGGTGTAGCCAACCTCATGGGATGGTCAATGTGCCAAATAATTGAATTGTGATCCAAAAAAATTTAAATAAAGATTATAAATTATAAACATAGGTATACAAAATAATGACGTCTGTGAGAACGCCTATTGGTTGGCGAAACGCGTCGACACAATTTCCGGCTGCACGCCCTTTGCAACGTCACTTTCGGTAGCGGTGGAACGCACGCCGGAGCCAAGCCCCGCTGCGCACCGTCATCCTAATAGGATCTACCAACTTTTATCCTGTATCGCCTGGTTTTGTCATATCAAATGTGAGTTTTATTCTTTGTTATCCTATTAATAAACCTGTTGTAGCAGTATCACGCTATTGGAATTCCTTTCTTCCCTTCTATATGATACCTGCTGAGAGAGCTTAGGGGATCCATACTGGCCACCATCCCGGTTTAAAGGATCATTGCCCGGAATACATACCGGACTCTGCCTGTGAGACCCTTACACCATACGGTCTGGGGGTCCACGCCGTCCGGTAAGTGGAATCGATTTTGGGGAGAGGAACCATCCACTGTAGCATCGCACCACTGCAGCATATGTTTGTTTTCCAGCACTTGAGCACTTTATTCGGCTGTTTCTATATATAACTTTCACTGGCTACCTGCTGTACAGATCGTTTGGGACTATTATTATTATTATTTTGGACTATTAGTCAGCATTATTTGATATATTGGAATTGATTATCTACACCATTGGGAGTTGGAATCACACCCTTAGAGGATATTATTTTGTACACCTATGTTTATAATTTATAATCTTTATTTAAATTTTTTTGGATCACAATTCAATTATTTGGCACATTGACCATCCCATGAGGTTGGCTACACCATTTTTGCGCTGTTTCTCATTTGCACTACCATTCACTAAATCACTTTGATTTATGCACAGCAGCACTTTTGGTTACATTTTATTTAATACCATAGCGCAGCATTAATTTTCCTTGCACCACATTGTTAATATTTACATGTAGAACCCTCCTGGGTAGGTGCTAGGAAAAAGCATCAAGTGGTTCCTTCTGCTTATCAGGGGAGCCTGATCTGTGAGTTTTGCCTGTCACATGTTTCCAGGTGTGATTTATCGGGTCTGGGGGAGTGTCCCCACTGTGTCCAATGAGGGAGCTTGTTGGACAGTGGAGGAAACCTAACCAGTAGCACATCAGGATTTATGGCTGTCTCAGTGGGTGGGCATTGCTGCAATGCATGCTGGGATTGGCAATAAATCCAGAGGGAGCATGGGACAGGGCGTCTTTTGGCGGGAGCAAAGTCCCAAGAGGAGATGGATGGCTGTCTCTCCTCCTGCAGGTGTGAGGAAGGTGGTTCAGGCGGTCGGCCTAGTGAACCAGGTGTGGAGCTGAGCTGCAGAAGGATACAGAGTGCTGACAAGTGGAGCTGCTGGCAGAGTCTTGTGGGAAAAACAGTATCGCGAGTACCAGAGGATTTGCCTAAGGGTCTGCCTGAGAGAGGGTGCCACTCCAGCCAGGGCCGGCCTTAGGTGTTCAGGCGCCCTGTGCAAGCTAATCCTGTGGCGCCCCCCCCCCCCCCGCGCGCATTTTCTTGCACCTTTTTTGCACTTTATTTGACTTTTCTTTTTTATGATCACTAATAACTTAGCCCCCCTTACATCAAAGACCCCCCACACATCAGAGACCCCCCACACAAAGTCCCCCTTAATTTAGAGCCCCCCTCACATCAGAGACCCCACACACAGAGCCCCCACACAAAGCCCCCCTCACATCAGAGACCCCCCACACAAAGTCCCCCTTAATTTAGAGCCCCCCTCACATCAGAGACCCCCCACACAAAGTCCCCCTTAATTTAGAGCCCCCCTCACATCAGAGACCCCCACACAAAGCCCCCCTCACATCAGAGACCCCCACACAAAGCCCCCCTCACATCAGAGACCCCCACACAGAGCCCCCCTCACATCAGAGACCCCCACACAGAGCCCCCCTCACATCAGAGACCCCCCTCACAAATCCCCCCACACATCAGAGACCCCCCCACACAAAACCCCCCTCACATCAGAGACCCCACACACAGAGCCCCCTTTCATCAGAGACCCCCACACATAGCCCCCTTACATCAGAGACCCCCCCACACACATCAGAGACCCCCCACATCAGAGACCCCCCACACACATCAGAGACCCCCCACACAAAGCCCCCCTTACATCAGAGACCCCCTTATATCAGAGAGCCCCACACAAAGCCCCCTTACATCAGAGCCCCCCACATCAGAGAGCCCCCCTTACATCAGACCCCCACCCCACAAAAAGCCCCCTTACATCAAAGCCCCCCCCCCACATCAGAGAGCCCCCCTTACATCAGAGCCCCCCACAAAAAGCCCCCTTACATCAGAGCCCCCCCCACATCAGAGACCCCCTTACATTACAGACCCCCACCCCACAAAAAGCCCACTTACATCAGAGCCCCCCACATCAGACAGCCCCCCCACATCAGAGACCTCACTTACCTCACGCTGTCTGCACTCTGCAGCTTTTTTTTTTCTTTTCTTTAAACTTCCCGCCCACACATCCCCGGGGAGTGTGAGCGGGGTAGGAGGAGGAGGAGAAGGGCGGGGCGAGGAGGAGCTCACGATCCCTGCAGGGAGGAGGGAATCTCTCACGGTGGTGGATCGGAGGCTGAGCTGTGTGTAATACACAGCTCGCCTCAGGCTCAGACTGTCAGCACTGCAGTAGGTGAGGTGACCAAGGCACAGCGGGAGGTAAGCGGCGGCCGCAGCCTGTGTTCAGTGTCCAGGCCGCGGTCGCCGCTTACCTCCCGCTGTGCCTGATCTTCTGCGAGCTGTGATGGCCGCACGGCGCCCTTGTTGCCCATGGCGCCCTGTGCGGCCGCACGGCTCGCACACCCCTAAGGCCGGCCCTGACTCCAGCGAAGTCAGGGGATCAAGAAGATAGCTCACACATGAAGTGTATCAGTAAAGGGGGTGCCGTGTAGTTGAAGATTAGGAACAAAGGGGTGCCAGGGAGGGCCCGGAAGTTGTTCAGCAGTTCATTCACTTATACTCCACAGCTAACGGCAAAGTGAAGCAGCGGCGTAGCCATGACTAGCGTTACTCAGTGTTACTCAAGTCGTCCCAGCTAATTGTGCATAGTTGTATAAAGTTGGAGTATCCCACTCATTCCCTTCTCCTATCCAAATTTCAAATAAAAACACAAAAAACCAAAGCTACTGGACTGTTTCCTGACTGAGCTAAAACACTTGGGAAAATGTAAAACTGTCATGTTGTTGCTAATGGTAACCCAGGGGAACCCGTAATCAGCAGTTCCCAAGGGAGTACTGCTACATACATATTGCTTATATGCTTTAAATATCAGTTCTTTTCGTTTCTAGTGGGAGTTTATGTCATATTTCAGATTGTTGTTAAAAAAATGTGCTCTGTCAGTAAATGTTCTATGTTTCGTCAGTTGAAAAAGTTGTAGGGGGCTGGTAAAACTGCCAGTCATCCAAAAAAAAACAGGCCCATATTTGCCAACTGTCCTGATTTTGCTGGGACAGTCACAGATTTTAAAAAGCTGTCTCAATACGACTCTGTCCCGGAAATCAAAGTCATCCACAGATAGAATCCAGTAAATATTGTTCTGTCACATTTGATTGACCGCGGGCAGCTGGCACCACAACTCAACTGGCTGCTGGGGCTTTGTTCACATCATTGCCGAATGGGTGCCCGCACACAGGGGCATGCATTGTTGTGCTGTTGGGTGGGCACATCACGATCTTGCAGCTACCAGTGCACGGACTATAAATTAACACCACTACCTTAAGGCATTCCCACAGGGCTGCTGTTAGACATCGCGGGGCCCCGTACAGTCTACCTGGCAGGGCCCCCCCAAGAAAATATTAAAGATATATTTAGCTAAAATTACAACAAAATCACTATTAGCAGACACAAATATAACATAACTCGCATAATTCCTGCTAAATCTAAAAAAAAAAAAAAACTATGTTAAATAAAAAAGAAAATGAGATGAGAAAAATATACAGGCTGGGCCATTGGAGCTCAGTGATCAGAGAGACAGAGAGAGAGAGAAACAAAGTTACAAATAAACTCCTGAGCAGTGCTGGGAGGGGGGCCCACACAAGGGAGGGGGATTAGTGAGGGATAACTGTCTCTTTCTCAGCAGATAAAAGCTGATAGCCGGGAGAGGGACAGATCAGATTCAGGTGCTGGAGGAAGATTTCTGTTTTTGTTGTCCATCACTAATCCCCCTCTCTGTGTGGGCCCCCCTGTGTGCTCGGGCCCCCTACAAGAGGGCTGGTGGTCCCCCCCCCTATCAGCGGCCCTGCATTCCCACATGGCCATAGCATTCTGGCTTAGGAGGAGTGGGGGCTCCTGGGATTCGTTTGACTTTTGACAATGCATGCCATGTCCATTCTACCCATCTGAGCAGCGTCCTGAGGGGGTTTTCAGGTGGAGGAGGGGCATGTAATCTGTGCGGGGCAGCTCTGTGCTGATATCTAGATCCCACCCACTGGTAAGAGTGTGGTGGGAGTGAGTGTGGATGTAGGGTCTGTTGGCGGGATGGTTTAATTTGCGTTCACTTCTATGCAGAGCTGTAGCCTGTATGTGGTCTGAATGGCTGAGTGTACCAACAGCCCTAGGGCCACAGGCAGGGCTAAGCTGTGTATATGATGCCTAAATATTACTGGAGCCTGGGAACCTGGGTACAGTGCTTAGGGGTGACATCACTACTGTTTTGCAGTGAACTGTGAGGCAGGAGCCTGTGTGCAAGGAGTTTAGAGGCTGCCAAGAGAGGACTGGGGTCTCCAATGCAAGTCTGCCTGGGGGCACTGAGCTGTCACTGCAGCAAGTAGATAGTGTGCAAGAGATACTGCCTGCTGCTTTTGAGAGCCCAACTGGGAGTTGTTGCTGAGACCGCATGGCAGCTGTCACCGGTGAGAGACCGCATGGCAGCTGTCACCGGTGAGAGACTGCATGGCAGCTGTCACCGGTGAGAGACCGCATGGCAGCTGTCACCGGTGAGAGACTGCATGGCAGCTGTCAATGGTGGGAGACCGCAGGGCAGCGGTTACTGGTGTTGCTGCTGGTGGGGGACCGCATGGCAGCTGTCACCGGTGAGAGACTGCATGGCAGCTGTCAATGGTGGGAGACTGCTTGGCAGCGGTTACTGGTGTTGCTGCTGGTGAGAGACCACATGGCAGCTGTTACTGGTTAGAGACCCCACGGCTGCTGGTAATGGTGTTGCTGCCAGTGAAAGACTGCACAGTTGGTGTTATTGGTGGTGTTACTGGTGCTAAGCGGCTGCACGGCTGGTGTTACTGGTGAGAGAAAGTTGAATTGGTTTTAGCAAAAAATTTTTGCTTTTTTATTTTATTTATTTCCATAAAAAGGCCCACCAAAATCTTCAGCACCAGGCTCATGATGCTCTTAATCCGGCCCCGGCTACATTCCATTTTTTTTTCTTTTTTCTTACTGTAAGTTTATTGAATATAAAAAATAAGTACAGTACATCTTATACAATACAACAAGTATCTGAAAAACACAGTTCCATTGAAACTTTAGTCTCCTTTGCAGGAAGAATGGATCAATAAGTAAGATAATATTGACCATCTACCCTAGTCAGGTGGGAACAAAGCTGTATGTAAGAATACAAGGATTCATGCATTATAAGAGATAATGCAACTGGTACAAAAAAGGGAAAAAACAAACAAAAAAAGACTAAAAAACTAAAAAACCTAAAAAACATAAACCAGACAAACTTCTATGTTCAAAAGTCCAAAAGAGAGCTTCCAGGATATAAAACAAATAGCAGTGACTTTAATACTGTACAAACAATTTCTTTGCTGAGAGAGAAACATATGCCACTATGCCTACGGTCAAATCAGATAGCAGAATGTTCTAGACATTAAACCAAACATATGCCCTATTACAGTTAATAAAAAGGGAATAACAGACCAGGGATCAGGTAGCTCACAGATATCAAATAATTCAGCCCATTGACCCAGATCTTATCAAATTTATGGGGACATCCCCTTGCTTCATAGGTCAACCTATAGAGTGGCAATACATGGTTAATCAGATTATTCCAGAGATTCATTGAGAATTCAACCTCCGAATTAATGCATTGTAACACCACAGTTTTTCTAGCATAAAATAACAAATAGAGAAGAAATTGTTTTTGAAACCAGCCCAAATCAATATCCTCTAGCACCCCTAGGATACACCACTTCGGATTACAGACATTAGAGAGGTCAAAATGTGTGGCAATGAATTGGGTAACGTGGATGGCTACATTCCTACAGACAATGGAACCATGGAGAACGAACGAAGTTACCCTCTAATAGGAATTTGGAGATTTGGAGGAGGCTGAGAGCAAACGAAGAGACCTTTTTTGAGTTAAGAAATCATACTTGAGTAGAATATTTTTGAAACCTGAGTGTATTGTCACTTTTATTATTGACACCGTAAGGAAACACCAAAATAAAGTATCAAAGGCTGCACCAATAATGTTAATGGCAGTGCTGCCTGACTACGGTAAATATGCCCTGCCTAATCACTTGCCAGTGGAACATTAACCCGGATTGCTGGAATCGGGGGGCTTTTTTTAACTGTGGCCTGCTGGCTGCTTCCTCAACAGGGGATTTTTTAGTCCACTGCATAAAAAAAGTACTGTCCCCTCTTGGAAGACTGCTTGAAAATAGTGACAGTAACACACAAGGTTGGCCAGTAGGCCTCTCACCAAGCAATACATGTGGTGATGTCCTCCTGTCTAGTCTTGGGTCACTCTCCTGGCCATGGTAGTAGTAAAAGGGAAGGCTGGGAGCAAAAGAAGGTACTTTTTGGAGTTAAAGTTTTTGTAAACTCTTACATATACCCAGTAAAGTGTCTTTGTCTCTTCCCTCGCAGAGAGGGAGAAGGAGAGACAGAGGAAGCGCTGCCTGGAACCACTTTGAAAAACCCTTAAAGCAAACCAAACTACCTTGGGCAAGAAGGGAACCCAGAAGCTCCTTTCCTTTTTTCCTGGAGCACCAACCTTGGCTGCTTATGGCAGCACAAGCCTGACATACCCACAGGTTCCCGCTGCGATAAAGGGACTCACACATGGAACAGGCAAAATATATACTTGGTGATGTAAATCCTTGATAAAGGCTACAATATAGCCGAAACGCGTTGGATACGCACAGGGAATCTCTGTGATCACCATTCCAAGCCTCAAAGCATGGAAAAACAGAGATAAACATCCCTATAAAAGTCACCATATTACATTTGTCATGGAATTTTGCGAAACCTTTTCTTCACTTACTCACCTTGGGTCTGTAACCCAGCACTTACCAATACACAACTATATGTGTTTTTGAGTTTATGTTAAAATCATTTTTCAAATAAATCTATTTTATATTTATTTATATTTCTGTATATTTTCACTTGCCCATAAAAGTCCCACCCTATTGGTCTGAGGCACCAAAACAACCCCCTCAGTGTAGGGTCTGCTCTCCTGTGTCATCAGCTAGGCCAAGGGTCTTCAAACTATGGCCCTCCAGTTGTTCAGGAACTACAATTCCCATCATGCCTAGTCATCTCTATGAATGTCAGAGTTTTACAATGCCTCATGGGATGTATAGTTCTGCAACAGCTGGAGGGCTGTAGTTTGAGGATCCCTGAGCTAGGCGCTTCTCCACCTTCATGTGCCTTGTTGCTGCACTGCCTTCCAGACACCTCCTCTGTCAGATGTTGCCGGCATTGTTGGTTTTACAGGAATCCTCTGCAACTCCTTGTAAGTGTTGCTGTGCACGTCTGGCCGTGTTACAGTGACTCTCTTAACACCTTGTCAGAACTTTTCTGTTAAATACATTTTTCCACAATATCTGGTCTTCGTGTACCTTCAGTCGTCTCTGGGTACCCCATATTGGGCCCTGTTCACATACTGGTCATCATACGAAGAGTTCTGCCAAGAACTCTGTGCTTTTCTTTTGCAAAGAGCGCCCTACTGCCAGGAATGGGCCTTAATTCCAGCAGGAGTTAATGTTCTACTGGCCAGTGCTCAATCAGAGTGTACTTACCGTAGTCAGGTTGCACTAGTGTTAACATTATTATTGGTGCTGTCTTTGATTCTTTATTCTGGCACTACCTCGTCCTGTCAACATTAATATTGTGGTTACAGCTGTGTCAGTGTTGTTCTCTTATTTTCGGTCTACTATGTCCAAAGGGGAACAAATGCTATTAGCACACTCTGAATTGTGTCCAGCAGTATATTGTGAGAAGGGCATTTCATCTGATACGATTGCAGCCCCTTGATACTTTTTGGGACCCACTCATCTGCTTACCCGGGCCTGTTTTGGTGTTGGCTCATCTCGCCTTCTCCCCACTTTCTGGTGGGGGGGTCCTGTGTCCGCCCTGGCGATTTTTTTCTCCCATTCATTCCTTAAGCATAGCCTGACTAGGAAGACCCACCCAACCTGTCCTGAGGAAGTGAAAAGTTCCTATTGTGAAACACGTTGGCTTTCCAGAGTGGAGTAATTATGAACACTGATTTTGAGTACTTCTGTTGATATTTATACAATCTTATCCCTGATACTCCTTTTTATCTCCATCTCTGGGTTGGGTGTTCACTGGTCACAGAGGGTGTTGCTGATTTTTTATTGTTTGAATTTTTAATCTTTGTAATAAAATATATACTTTTTAACCACTTTACCACCGGAGGATTTTGCTGTCTTACGTCCAGGCCACTTTTTGCGATTCGGCACTGTGCGACTAACTGACAATTGCGCGGTCATGCAACGCCGTACCCAAACGAAATTTACGTCCTTTTTTTCCCCCAAACAGAGCTTTCTTTTGGTGTTATTTGATTACCTGTGCAATTTTTAATTTTTGTGCTATAAACAAAAAAAGAGCGAAAATTTGGAAAAAATAACAATATTTTTCACATTTTTTAATAAGAAATCCCCCCCCCCCCCCCCCAAAATGTGAAAATCGAATTTTTTTTATAATTTTTGGCCAATTTGTTTTCTGCTACATATTTTTGGTAAAAAAAATCGCAATAAGCGTATTTTGATTGGTTGGCGCAAAAGTTATTGCGTTTACTAACTAAGGGAAAGATTTCTGTAGTTTTTGGTGTTTTTTTATTTTAACGAGTAATGGCGGCGATCTGCGATTTTTTTTGCGGGACTGCGACATTGCGGCGGACAGATCGGACCCTTGACTGACATTTTTGACACTTTTGGGGGTGCCAGTAACATTACTACAGTAATCAGTGCTATAAATATGCACTGTTACTGTAAAAATGACACTGGCAGGGAAGGGGTTAATTTTATTGGAGAGGGAGGGGTTAATGTATGCCTGGTGCTTACTAACGTGTGTGGGGGGAGGTGACTGAGTGACACAGGGACAGATCACATGTTCAGCTATGCTGAACCCTGCAATCTGACCCTGCCTGTCACTTAGGAGATCCGCCCGCTTTGTTTACAGAAACGGGTGGATCTCCACACTCGATTCCCCGATGATCGGGGAAGAGCGGCGGTGATCACCGCCGCTCCTCCCCTGGCCCGACTCCCGCTGTAACTGAATACAGCGGGAGCGAGCATCCGGTGGCGCGCGCGCCGCCGAGAGAGGGGAATGTCTAGGTCTACGTCGCCAGACAATAACGAACCACTTTGCCGCAGTACAGTCAACGTGACTGGTCGGCAAGTGGTTAACTAAGGTGCTTCATGTTGTGCTGATAGAGTCTGCCTTGTAGATACAAGGTATTCTATTATATCTACCCATAGTGTTTAAAGGGAAAAAACATTTAAAAAATGTGTTTGTATTGCAGACCTTTTACTGCATTTGTTTCCTTTTATTTTGCCATGACGTACACTTTATGAAGGAGCGACAAACTTTTGTCTGCTGTGCGGAGTGGCATAGAAAAGACCTCTGTCTGATTACTGGGTCTTGTCTCCAGATGCTTTAAAGTGTTCGTAAAAAAAAAAAAACTCAATACCAAAAGCGTTATAAATGCTAGGAAGCCAAGGACACAAACACAGCGAATTCCAGTAACCATAAAGTCAAAAGCTTTTTGAGGTAACACCCAAAACTAAAAGCAAGTGCAAATAATAAACTTTAATGCAGGTAAGTAAATATTATATACATTTATTAAAGCAGAACACTATGTAAAAGAGAATTTTGTCAATTATGTAAAGTGAAAATTTACTTTACTGATTTTGTGTCTGTTTTTATAACACACGATTTGGATTGAAACCTGTCTCAGAAAATATATTTCTTGTATGGTTTCCAAACATGGTAACCACTACACCCAATAGGAATGTAACCAGTACTGAATCTCCCCATCCGCTTCCTATTATTAGAAGAACATCTGCATTTTTGCTGCTTTAATGAATTAGACCAAGCAAACTTTATAGACCAAGGGGCAGTTTATGGTCTTTCAAAATATAAGTGGGGTGGAGGGGGCTGGTCTGTGGCCAGTGGGAGTAGAAAATACCCTTGCATCAATGGGAGTAGAAAATATTTCAGGATCAGGGGGAGTATATAAATTACATAACGCCTGTGGTCAATAGCAGGTGGAATAGTGTCCGATAATTGGTGTTAGTGAGAGGAAAAGTACCCCTTTGCTGGTGTCAGTGCAAGGAATAGTGCCCTAAGGTTGGTGCTGGTGGGAGGAATAGTGCCCCACTATCACTGGAAGGAATTGTACCCCTGCATTGGTGTCACTGGAAGGAATGGTGCCTCATCCTTGGTATCAGTGGAAGGAATGGTGCCTCAGTGTTAGTATCCTGGTGGGAGGAATAATGCCCCACTGTTGGTATCAATGGAAGGAATATCACCCCTGCATTGGTGTCACTGGAAGGAATGGTGCTTCATCCTTGGTATCAGTGGAAGGAATGGTGCCTCAGTGTTAGTATCCTGGTGGGAGGAATAATGCCGCACTGTTGGTATCACTGGAAGGAATATCACCCCTGCATTGGTGTCACTGGAAGGAATGGTGCCTCATCCTTGGTATCAGTGGAAGGAATGGTGCCTCAGTGTTAGTATCCTGGTGGGAGGAATAATGCCCCACTGTTGGTATCAATGGAAGTAATATTACCCCTGCATTGGTGTCACTAGAAGGAATGGTGCTTCATCCTTGGTATCAGTGGAAGGAATGGTGCCTCAGTGTTAGTATCCTGATGCGAGGAATAATGCCGCACTGTTGGTATCACTGGAAGGAATATCACCCCTGCATTGGTGTCACTGGAAGGAATGGTGCCTCATCCTTAGTATCAGTGGAAGGAATGGTGCCTCAGTGTTTGTATCCTGGTGGGAGGAATAATGCCCCACTGTTGGTATCAATGGAAGTAATATTACCCCTGCATTGGTGTCACTGGAAGGAATGGTGCTTCATCCTTGGTATCAGTGGAAGGAATGGTGCCTCATCCTGTTGGTATCAGGGGAAGGAATGGTGCCTCAGTGTTAGTATCCTGGTGCGAGGAATAATGCCTCACTGTTGGTATCACTGGAAGTAATATTACCCCTGCATTGGTGTCACTGGAAGGAATGGTGCCTCATCCTTGGTATCAGTGGAAGGAATGGTGCCTCAGTGTTTGTATCCTGGTGGGAGGAATAATGCCCCACTATTGGTATCACTGGAAGGAATATTACCCCTGCATTGGTGTCACTGGAAGGAATCGTGCCTCATCCTTGGTATCAGTGGAAGGAATGGTGCCTCAGTGTTAGTATCCTGGTGGGAGGAATAATGCCCCACTGTTGGTATCACTGGAAGGAATATTACCCCTGCATTGGTGTCACTGGAAGGAATCGTGCCTCATCCTTGGTATCAGTGGAAGGAATGGTGCCTCATCCTGTTGGTATCAGTGGAAGGAATGGTGCCTCAGTGTTAGTATCCTGATGCGAGGAATAATGCCTCACTGTTGGTATCACTGGAAGGAATATTACCCCTGCATTGGTGTCACTGGAAGGAATCATGCCTCATCCTTGGTATCAGTGGAAGGAATGGTGCCTCAGTGTTAGTATCCTGGTGGGAGGAATAATGCCCCACTGTTGGTATCACAGAAAGGAATATTACCCCTGCATTGGTGTCACTGGAAGGAATCGTGCCTCATCCTTGGTATCAGTGGAAGGAATGGTGCCTCAGTGTAGCATGCTGTATCTGTGGGAGGAATAGTGTCCCATAAGAGTGAGTGGAATAGTGCTCAGAGTGCCAGATAAAGGTCAGCAACAGTTTGAGGATGGTGCTAACCAAATTCCTCTATTCCCAACTTTAGATGGAGTAAACTAGGTGGATGTTGGATGTTTGGGCTTTGATTAATCTTTTTATGGCTAGTTTGCATGCACTTAACTGGATTGGAAAATTCAAAATCCAGAAACGAATATGTTAAGAGTAATGATATATACACGTCAGCTTTTTGCTTTTAGATGTGCAGTTGGGAAGACAGTAATATGCCATAACATGTTGGGTCTTTGCCAGGAAATGAAGCATATTTTCAACATGGTCTTTCTTCTATTGACACTGTGTAGCCATTACTTCAATATCATTTCAACCTTTTCCCCATCTATAATGCCAAGTGTATCTAAAGCCAAAACTTTTTCTATTGAGTTTTGGACTGAGTGGTGAGAGGTCAGAGCATCTTTTGGGTTTTTATTGCTGTCTATGTGCCCATTAGGCTTCTTTCACACAGGTGGCAGACTCTGAATAGCTATCTATGGTGCATTACTTTTTAGATCATGGGTTAGAACCGGTTTTCAAGGCATTCAGAAGCCAATACCACTGATCTTACATCTTACTTTGAAATACAATGCCACAACCGCCATAGCCATGCTCGGCACACAGTTGTGGCAAGGTCACATTGAATTTAATGAGTGCATTTGTCAGGTGTAATGACTACAACCTGCAACATGCCCAGTAAAAACGAGTGCACTGCAGTGCAAAGCAGCAGCATCTGAACTGCCCCATTCAGCAATTAGGTAAGCATACGCTATATTGTCAAAACTATTGGGACGCCTGCCTTTGCGCACACATGAACTTTAATGGCATCCTAGTCTTAGTTTGTAAGGTTCAATATTGTGTTGGCCCACCCTTTGCAGCTATAACAGCTTCAACTCTTCTGGGAAGGCTGTCCACAGGGTTTAGGAGTGTGTCTATGGGAATGTTTGACCATTCTTCCAGAAGCACATTTTTAAAGTCAGGCAATGATGTTGGATAAGAAGGCTTGACTCGCAGTCTCCGCTCTAATTTATCCCAAAGGTGTTATATCGGGTTGAGGTTAGGACTCTGTGCAGGTTAGTCAAGTTCCTCCACCTCAACTCGCCCATCCATGTCTTTATGGACCTTGCTTTGTGCACTGTTCCAAATCATTTGGTGGAGGAGGGATTATGGTGTGGGGTTGTTTTTCAGGGGTTGGCCTTAGTTCTAGTGCAGGGAACTCTTAAGGCATCAGCATACCAAGACATTTTGGACAATTCCATGCTCCCAACTTTGTGAGAACAGTTTGGGGATGGTCCCTTCCTGTTCCAACATGACTGCGCACCAGTGCACAAAGCAAGGTCCATAAAGACATGGGTGAGCAAGTTTGGGGTGGAGGAACTTGACTGGCCTCAACTCGATAGAACACCTTTGGGATGAATTCGAGTGGAGACTGCAAGCCAGGTCTTTTCGTCCAACTTACCTCACAACTGCTCTTCTAGAAGAATGGTCAAACATTCCCATAGACACTCCTTGTCCACCTTGTGGACAGCCTTCCCAGAAGAGTTGAGGCTGTTATAGCTGCAAAGGGTGGGCCAACTCAATACTGAACCCTACAGACTAAGAATGGGATGTCATTCAGTGGTGTATTTAGGTTTTGTGCTGCCCTAGGCCTGACTAAACTTGTGCACCCTCTAAATTAAATATGGCCCACCCCTTCCTGTAAAGGCCACACCCCTTCCTGTTTATGACCCACCCTGTCATCTGTAAACCACAGACCACAACCACAGTCTCAGTGCCCATCAGCATAGCTTCATCAGTTCCCATAAGTTCAGCCTCATCAGTGCCGCCTCTTTACTGCCCGTCAGTGCAGCATATCAGTGTGGCCTCATCAGTGGTCACCAGTGCAGCCCCATCAGTGGCAACCAGTGCAGCCTTATCAGTGCCCATTAGTGCTGCCTTATGTCACGGGTTTAGTAAGATTACTCTTTTAAGATATTTGGACTTGTGTTTGCTGCCACTAATTGTAATTATAGGATTATTTCACTTATTTTTATAATAAATAGGAAGTCCATAGTCATTATACAAATAATGACACATTTTTTTTGCTGCCCCTCTGCAAAGTGCCGCCCTAGGCCTGGGCCTTGTTGGCCTAGGCCAGGATACAGCACTGATGTCATTAAAGCTCATGTGTGTGTAAAGGCAGGCGTCCCAATACTTTTGGCAATATTTTGTATATAGGAATTGCTTCCACGGCCTTTAGACAGTGTGAATGAGGCCTTAGGGAGATGCACTCTCTGTTTGTCCCCTAATCCCCATCACTGGGACTGAATATAACGGATAATCTAAAATATTGAGTTGTCATTAAAATAGGCAGAGGGGAAATCTTCAAATGGCAACTCTTGTTACAGTGGCAACTATCTAAGAGGTGATTTGCTTCACTTTGGAGAGATTTGCCTTGTCCTGTGTTGGAAAATCTTACTATAAACCCAGCATTGTATGTGTACCTCCTACCTGCTTCTTTTTGGATAAAACCAAGCACGGTATGTGCGAATATGATACGCAATCTGAATTCAGTACAGAGGCCAATGGAGAAAATAATTTATAATTAGACTGCTTACCTCTTTTTCTCCACATATATGGCTGACCGTGGATGCAGAAGCTGGACTGGCGGAGGGTCCCAGGACAGAGACCACACCTTTCGGTAGAATTTGACACACTGCAAGATAAACAAAATATAAGAAGATAAGACTAATGGTAAGACAGAGAACATAATGTAGGCATGGCTGGGTCAATTTTTTAAAGTTTAGGCGTTACACAATTAAGTTGAACAAAGTATGTCTAGTTTAACCAATAGAAAAAATATATAGAAAGCCTTCACATACAGAACCCCAGAGTTTTTCTTCAGTCGGAACGTGGTAGAACAGAGTTCCGCCACCTTCGGCACTGGCCCTGTACTGCCATTAACTACTTTCACTTGTAAACAGAAGCCTAGATTCTGTGTCTAAAATTGAAAGAGCTTCTGTTCAGGTGGCTCCGTAGAATCCTGACTGCCCTCCCTTCCCTTTTTATCTCCACCGAGCACTCTGCACCACTCTTGGTCTTTTGCTAGCTGCAGAAAGGGTTCTGTGGTGGAGGCAGAGCACCAATACTCCCGGCTTCTGTTAACAAATGTGTGGGCGAGGAGGGAGCAATCTGACAAATATCCAATATCCTTCGAGGAGGGAAGTAACCTCCAGTAATTTGTTCCGAAAGATGTGTATGGGGAGGTGAGCTGGCGGGATGTTTTGGGATGTCAGGAAGGCGTGAAAGTGGCAGAGTGCTAAGGTGTTAGGGGGCAGGGAGGTGCAGAAATGGGGTAAGTGTGCAAGAGTGTGGTAGGCACTGGGTGTGTGGGTCTGCAGTTAGCATCATTTGCTACCTATATGCATGTCACTACCCAATGCCTGTGCAGTGGTGGTGCATTGAATTAGGGCTCATTCACACCACGCAACTTCATACTATCTGCATTCCTTCACCTGCACATAGTACCTGCTGCAATACACTCCTCTCCTAAACATGGTACTGCACTCCAGAATCCTGCACTCTGTACATAGCACACTCATGAACCCTGTTATCTGTATATAGTGCACTCCTGAATTCTGCACTCTGCACATAGCGCACACTTGAACTCTGCACTCTGTACATAGCGCACTCCTGAGCTCTGCACTCTATACATAGCGCACTCCTGAACTCTGCACTCTGTAAATAGTGCACTCCTGAACTCTGCACTCTGTACATAGCGCACTCCTGAACTCTGCACTTCGTATGTAGCACACTCCTGGACTCTGCACTCTGTATATTTCACTCCTGATACTTGCACTCTGTACATAGCACACTTCTGAACTCTGTACATAGTGCACCCCTGAACTCTGCACTCTATATGTAGCGTGCTTCTGAACTCTGCACTCTGTACGCAACGCACTCCTAAACACTGCACTCTGTATGTAGCGTGCTTCTGAACTCTGCACTCTGTATGCAACACACTCCTAAACTCTGCACTCTGTATGTAGCATGCTTCTGAACTCTGCACTCTGTACGCAACACACTCCTAAGCTCTGCACTCTGTATGTAGCACACTCCTGGTATTTACCAATGCCCTTTTAAGGCCCTCCTACTGTTAATGCAGTTTGTCCACACCCATCATTTGATGTAGTGTGCCCCCTTCTCCCTCCGGTATGGGGGTGTGTGGTTTAGTTTCTGCACCTATTCTCTGAGAAGAAAGTCTTGTACCCGCAGTTGATCTACAGGAAGGTTAAGAAAAAAAAAAACTAAAAGAGTATGGTCCAATTTGCTCCAGCAGGGGAAAAAAATTCCTTCCTGATGCCCAAGAGGGCAATCAGATATTCTCTGGATCAACAAACTCTGATGTTATTACCTGTAAATTTCAATATCTAGTTATTTTGTGCATTTAGGAATGCATCCAGCTCTTTTTTAAGCACTCTACTGAGTTGGCCAGAACAAGTTCCTAAAGAACACTTTTCATATGTGGAGGTTTAATCTCTTGTCTTCCAGGCATAGAGTGCCCCCTTGTCCTTGGTTATGACCTTCCCCCCAGCAATAAGGTTCTGGTGGAAGTTTTTTCTATAGCGTAGATGTAAACCCTAATAATATGATTTTTAGTTTGCTAAAGCTCTGTCTATTCTAAACAGTTTCCATGGTTTTTTAGAATATATTTTTTATCAAATCTGGAGTAGACAGAATTGGGAGCAGCTATGCATGGTAACCAATCAGCTTCTATCTTCAGCCTGTTCATTTAACAAAATGAAAGATAGAATCTCACTGGTTGACATGTACAGATTCTGGCTGCTCAAGGTTTTTTATAAATTCTTCTCATTGTTTTTACCTTTTCTGCGTCTCAGTGTTGCCGATCTCCTGCAGCCTCTTTCAGTCACTCTCTGTCTACATGCATTTACTCTGACATTGGCTGCAAATCTTTGCTTTGGACTGGCTTCCTGATACTAAAAAAAAAAAAAAGGACCTTGCTCATGCAATGTGTGTTGGTACAACCACTTGCAACCTTAATCAGGGGTGCATGTAACAGCGTGACAACAGAGGAACACAATTGGGAGACAGTTGTCACCCCATAACAGAAGGTGCCTGAATGGCATGATCACTAGGTATTAAAAATAAAACTACATATTAAACAAGATTGAAAACTAACTTTGAAGGCACTTTAATAAGTTAAAGCTTATCTGAGAATGTGGTGGTTGGATTTAGTGCTTCCTAATTTCAGTCTATTCAAGAAGCACCTAAAATCAGACCGGTTGCCAATGGTAACAATCCTCTTTTCTTGGTTCCAGTTGTTATAAGGGCCTCAACAGGCTTTTGTTTGCTTCAAATGGGTTTAGTATTCCCATTAAAGTCTATAGGAATGCAAAACCCACTTGAAGGTCAAATGCAGACCAGAAAGTCAACTGAGGGTCAGGTGCACCTGTCAATAAATTCTGAAGGATCTCAGAAGCATCTTAAAATGATGCAAAACTGATGCCATTACATAAGTCTAAAGTTAGTCGACACAGTCCGGAGGCTAGTCAAACACTTAGACATTTTGGAGGCTTTCAATGAATTTTCCTAATTCTTAATTACATCAACTTGTTTGGTAGACCAAAATCAGGAAATTATCAAAGCACTAAAGGGACAGTGGACCATTTGGTTTCACATTATTGGGTAGCTCCTGACTGTCCCTCATTGGCACTTTTAGTCTTAAAACCAAATCCAAGGCTTTTTTTTCAGCAGGAACGTGGGGGAACGCAGTTCTGGCACCTCCAGCACTGAATGTATGTAATGGCAAGGGGTTATGGGGTGGGCTGGAGGGTCTAATGATGCTGGCTGCTAAGGGATCTATTTTTGTGGCAGGTCTATTGTTGCTGGGGCATATATTGTTGTAGTAGGTCTATTTTTGCTGGGAGGAACTATCTTTGCTGAGGGGATCTAATGCTGCTGGGGGATCTATTGTTGCTGGGAAGCATCTTCTGTTGAGGGAGAGGTCTACTGATGCTGGCTGCTGGGAGATCAGTTGTTGCTGGCAGGGGGCCTATTGTTGCTGGGGGATCTAATGTTGCTGGGAAGGATCTACTATTGAGGAAGAGGTCTATTGTTGCTGGCTGCAGGGGATTCATTTTACTTCTTTTCTGGTTTTCATTAACACAATCATACAAATTAATTAGCACCACAAAATTACATTTGGTTCTGTATTCTATCAAAAAGGCAATAATGGGAGGTGGGTAGGGGGTGGAACCAAGGGACAGTGCTCTGAGATGGGTAAGAGGGTGGAGTGGAGGGTTGACTCAGAATAGGGAGTACCTGTGCCTATACTCTGAAAAAAAAAGGCCCGGACCAAATTTCTATGTCCCTCTTTCCTCCTCATTTGTCCCTCGTTTTTCTCTGATATAAATACCCCTAAAAGTTGTACTTTTTATCTACCCAAAGCATTTAGCGATCTTGTCCTATATTCCTTTGTCTCTAATACATTTTAAATGTGTTACTGCTAGGCTGTAGCCAGCCTGAGCTAATATTTACTTTTTCAGGGTTCTGTAGATTTTCCCTAAACCTGGTGGGCTGATTGTTAAGGCCAAACTCCCACTAGTGTGATTTCTCCTGCATTTGTCGTTGCACTGGCTTGTACAACAATGGAAATTATATTATTCTCAAAGGTGCCCTTTCACATCAATGAGACATGGTGCAGTGCAATTTTTGAAAAGGTGCAGGTGGTTCTTTTTGTGGCACTGCCCCCCTAGGAGCTACTGGATAAGATGGGCCTCGACCCTCTTAAGAGCCTCAGCCCCTCTGGCACACCAGGTTGAGTGTACAAACATACAATATCACAGAAAATCACTGAAAGTAATTCATAATAGGGATCGACCAATTATCGGCAAAGCCGATATATCGAGGGCAGATCTGCACTTTCCCTGATATATCGAAATTGGCCCCTGAGGTTACCGATATTGCTGATATTTCGGGAAAGTGCTTGTACCGGAGTGATGCCTGTAGCTAGAGGCATCACCCCGGTACCGATGTCCATAGCCGACGGTCGGCTGTCTTGTAATGGCAACCGATGCGGCTGAGAAGACACTCGGCTGTCATTACAAGGAGCAGGAGGGGACTTATCCCCCTCCCGCCACCTTCCACGGCATGCCCGGGTCTCCCATCCCACCGGGAGACCCGGGCATCCTACCTGCACGGCCGCCGAAGGCCGAAGAGGAGACCCGATCAAAGCCGCATTCGGCTCTGATTGGGTCTCCATGTAAAAACCCGGAAGTGATGTCATGACATCACTTCCGGGTATTCAGCGCGAGATTAAAAAAAATGACAGCATTCAAAACAGCCAAACTTGGCTGTTTTGAATGCTTTTAAGTGCAGAGGAGGGGTTTGGGGCCTTTTAGACCCCCAGATCCCTCCACAACAGAACCTGTCAAATGTAAAAAAAAAAAAAAAATGTTTTTAAATGTACAAAAATATTGGCCAATGTTGGCCAATATCGATATTCAATGGCCAGAATATCGGTATCGGCAACGAAAATCCGATATTGGTCGATCACTAATTCATAATACCCAATAGTAGTGCTTTAGCAAAGAAAACAGGCCCCAAACCAGGAAGTAAAGGCAATCTTAAAATATTGTCACCCAAAATGGTTGGTAACTAGGCATGCATAAAATAGATGAATAATGGTAATACCACAATTTAGCATACAAAGTGATTAACAGTAAGGACTAGGCATAAGATGACATTTGACGTCCAAATCAGAATAAACAGTAGCAAGGCCACCTCAAATGCAGCAGTGAGTAGTAGTAAAGTTTAATCTTCTGAGAGCTGGATCTATACTAACAGAACACATTTATGGAGAAGATGAGAGTCCTGGAGCGACTGGGTATGCATTTTCCAAAAGAAAGGACGATGGTAGCGTAGGGGCATAGGAACAAATGGGGCTTGCTGAATAATTTATACAGGTACGACAGCCCTTTGAGATGTTCTTCTGCTGGCTATCGTTGGGGCCCTTTAAGTGCACCCAGAATAAGCGCAGCATAGAGTGCAGTATGGGTGTGGTATTAATTGGGTACTCTTGGGTACCCTTGGTGGTACCCACCAGTGATCACTTTTCAGAGGGCCAGCAATAATAGCTACACATCTGAACTAGACTTTAGAGCACTTTCAGCCCCCCTATCTCCCTCTGAGTCCCTAGAGCCCTTCAGTTCCATGTACACCTAAGAGCCCATCTCCCTTCCCATCCTTCATCCCACTGACATAGATGTCAATCAGTCCTGCTCGGTCTGACAGCAGTGACACACATTTCTTACCAACTGACACCAATGCAGCACCATTTTTCCCCTGCCTGACACAGGGACATTTTTCCTTCCAGTGACACCACTGATACAAGGACATTTTCCTTCCAGTGACTCCACCAACACAGGGACATTTTTCCTTCCAGTGACACCGCTGATAGACATATTTTCTTCTAGTGACACCACCAATGCTAAGACATTTTTTTCTTTCAATGACACAACTTCCACAGGGATATTTTTCCTTCCAGTGACACCACTAACACAGGGACATTTTTCCTTCCAGTGACACCACTGATAGAAGGACATATTTTCTTCTAGTGACACCACCAATGCTAAAACATTTTTTGCTTTGAATGACACCACTCCCACAGGGACATTTTTCCTTCCAGTGACACCACTGATACAAGGACATTTTCCTTCCAGTGACACCACCAACACAGGGACATTTTTCCTTCCAGTGACACCACCAACACAGGGACCTTTTTCCTTCCAGTGACACCACTGATACAAGGACATATTTTCTTCCAGTGACACCACCAATGCTAAGACATTTTTTGCTTTCAATGACACCACTCCCACAGGGACATTTTTCCTTCCAGTGACACCACTGATACAAGGACATTTTCCTTCAAGTGACACCACTAACACAGGGACATTTTTCCTTCCAGTGACACCACTGATAGAAGGACATATTTTCTTCTAGTGACACCACCAATGCTAAAACATTTTTTGCTTTCAATGACACCACTCCAACAGGGACATTTTTCCTTCCAGTGACACCACTTATACAAGGACATTTTCCTTCCAGTGACACCACCAACACAGGGACATTTTTCCTTCCAGTGGCACCACTGATACAAGGACATATTTTCTTCCAGTGACACCACCAATGCTAAGACATTTTTTGCTTTCAATGATACCTCTCCCACAGGGACATTTTTCCTTCCAGTGACACCACTAACACAGGGACATTTTTCCTTCCAGTGACACCACTAACAGAGGGACACATTTCTTTCTAATGAAACTACAGATGCTGAGACACTTTTTGCTTTCTGTGAAACCACCGACACAGGGATATTTTTCCTTACAATAACACCACCAATGCTGAGACATTTTTTGCTTTCAGTGACACCATCGATGCATGGACATTTGCAGGGCGTGGCTACGACGCTTCGTCATCACGCAAGCTTGTTGACCGACGGGAGAGTCCGGTGCAGCCACACAGCTTGCTGCTTTTTGGGAGAGAAATCCTATCTGTTTTTATTGCTATATGCAAGTTTTTTAAACCTATTGTCCAAAGATTTGCTTAGCGTGATTCCCTTTACAAGTTTTACTTGTTATTTTTTTAATAATTTTTTTTATGGGTTACACTATGGGCGTATATGCTTTTTATTTTTCATCCGTCTGCTGATGAACAAACCCTGAGTGGATCACATTTAGCGCTTTGGAGTTACCCTTCATAAGGAGATGTAGCATTTGGCCATACTATATGATGGTCCACAGGATCCGGGAAGAGGCTTTAATACTTGGTGTCACCTGGTGGTGGAAGCAGTACGCATTGTGATTGCGGGGACACTGGTGGAGCAAGTGAATCGTGGACAATTTGTTTCCTTTGGACTTTCTTGTTTCACATATATTTTAATAATTTAAAGTGCCCCATCCCTCCATGCTTGCGTGCAGAAGCGAGCGCATAAGTCGTGCCTGCATATGTAAATGGTGTTCAAACCACACATGTGAGGTTTCATCATGAGTGAGAGCAATAATTCTAGCACTAAACCACCTCTGTAACTCTAAATTGGTAACCTGGTAATTTTTGAAAGTATCGCCTATGGAGATTTATAAGTAGTGTAGTTTGTCGCCATTCCACGAGCTTGTGCAGTTTTAAAGCATGACATGTTAGCTATCCATTTATTTGGCGTAACAACATCAAAAATTGGGCTAACTTTAGTGTTTTTTTTTTATTTATTAATGTTTATTTTTTCCCAAAAAATTGCATTCGAAAGACCGCTTCGCAAATACAGTGTGACACTAAATATTGCAACGATAGCCATTTTATTCTCTAGGGTCTCTGCTAAAATATATCTATATATATATGTAATTTATCTATCTATCTATCTATCTATCTATCTATCTATCTATCTATCTATCTATCTATCTATCTATCTATCTATCTATCTATCTATCTATCTATATATATATATATATATATATAATTTATCTACCTATCTATCTATCTATATATATATATATAATTTTTGGGGGTTCTAAGTAATTTTCTAGCAAAAAATCCTAATTTAAACTTATAAACAAATGGTTCCAGAAAAGGCCTGGTCGGCTAGTCATTTTTTGCCAATCAGTTTGTCTACATATGTTGTGCTGAAAGCCAAACTTTAGTGTTTTTTTATTCATTAAAGTGTATTTTTTCCCCCAAAAAGACTGCTTCACAAATAGAGTATGACACTAAATATTGCAACGATCACCATTTTTTTCTCTAGGGTTTCTGCTAAAAAAATATATACATATATATATATATATACATTTTGGGGGTTCTAAGCAGGGCTTTTTTTCTCAGAGAATAGGTGCAGGAACTCCCCCTTTTCGAGTTACCCCTTTTCTCCACTCCTATCCACCTCCGAGCACCATTCCTCAGTTCCACGATTCCACCCCCTACCCACCTCCATGTACTGCCTTTTGAGAAAATACAGAACCAAGTATGATTTTTGTGGTGCTAAGTAATTTGTATGGAATGTAATAATGATAAGCAGTAAAATAGATTCTCTGCAGCCAGTAACAACAATGGACCACCCACAACAAAATTTCCACCCTAGCAACAATAGACGCCCGGCAGCAACAACAGATCTCCCCACAGCCAGCATCAATAGACTATCCTTCAGTCAGCAACAATAGATCCCTCCCTCAACAGTAGATCTCTCCCAGCAACAACTGACCCCCAGCAATATAAGACCGCCCCCCGCGCAAAAGTAGGTTTTCTACCACCAACAACAGACCTCCTCAGCAACAATAGACCCTCCCTGCAAAAATAGATCCTCTCCAGCTAGAATAGATCCCCCAATAAATAGACCCTGCAGCATACCCCAGCAACACTTATCATTACATACAGTCAGTGCTGGAGGTGCCGGAACTGCGTTCCCCCACGTTCCCGCAGAAAAAAAGCCCTGGTTCTAAGTAATTTTCTAGCAAAAAATCCTAATTTAAACTTGTAAACAATTGGTCCAGAAAAGGCCTGGTCGGCTAGTCATTTTTTGCCAATCATTTTGTCATGGCGTAGCAGGGCTGTGTTCTTCGTCTACATATGTTGTGCTGAAAGACATCCCTGTTGTTTCCTCTAAGAAGGTTTGGAGTTTCCAGAAGGTTTTAGAAAATTGCTAAATGTATCTCCAATAGAAAGTCTACACTTTGCAAGCTAAACCAGTATGGTTCCTCAGAGATGTAATTAACTTTGAATGAATCTCATAAACGGTCGATTGTAAGCACACAAAATGGCCGCCCTTGCGGTGCAAAAAATCACTGGAATATTGCTGGCTTCCCTCTATCATTACCCGCCATGGCGTTGCAGCGCCCCATAAAAGTCAATACACTTCACAGGCTTGACTAAACGTCAATGATTCATTCAGCATATGTATATAAACGCAGACATCTCTAGTGAAAGGTCTCCGTCCAGGCGATAATGTCTGTCTGTCGATTTTATTCACCTCATTAATTTCCCCTCAGTTTATGGCTCGTTTTTCTTCTTAGATTGCCGCGCATTCATTTCGCATCAGTTTCCGGGCTGACTCGTATTTGTCTTTCACTCACAATGTAAAGCGATCGGCTCCTGATTAAACGCCGGGTTCTAGGTCACATTTGATAATTAGGTCCTAGGCATTCTATCCTTGCTTTACCCATCTCAGGCGCCTCATGTAACGCTTCAGTAACACACGGGATATTGCCAGCGCATCCGAGACCACAGCGCACTAATTAAGGCACAATGGAGAATACTGAATCATGTTTATGAAACTAACAAACAAAGGAAGGTTATTCGAAGACTCATAGGCCCGCCTAATATCGTAGTGCAAAGTGCAATGGCGGTTTGCAAAGTGGCGTTAGCGCCGGCAAACAAATCGGTAAGAACAGAAGTTCGATTGGTTGATTAAAATGGCTGTATTTTCCACATATACATTTACCTGGCTTGTACTGTCGTGCTAACTAATGCTGCAGAATTATCTCACGTTATATAGCTGTAAATGTACGCATTTTTTTTTTTTTGCATGATTCCAGCTAGTATAAACTCAACAATAATATTCTGTACTACAAACCCCAATAAACGACAAAAATAAATATGAGAGCGGGATCAATGCCCGCATCCTCCACCAAAAAAAAATTAAACAAATATGAGCTGCACGCTCGACAAGTGTGTAATCAAAAATAATTAGCCGATACGTTTGAGCCGGATTCAGACCTTAGAGGTACATTATATTGTCAAAAGTATTGGGACGCCTGCCTTTACACGCACATGAACGTTAATGGCATCCCAGTCTTAGTCTGTAGGGTTAAATATTGAGTTGGCCCACCCTTTGCAGCTATAACAGCTTCAACTCTTCTGGGAAGGCTGTCCACAAGGCTTAAGAGTGTGTCTCCGCCCATTGGGAGACGCCACGCATACGGGGGGAAGGTGGAGCTACCGACGTCACCCGCTGCCATCTGGAGTTTGGTGAGGTCCGAGCAGGACTCTCCAAGACGAGATCATCTGTACACACATTACTGTCTTTTATCTACATAAAAGTAAGAGGCTGTCTTTTAATGCATTTTCAATAAACAAGCTATCAGTATTACGCTATGGGTCTGCCCTTTATGTTTCCCCATGATATGTGATTGTGTGGAGCTTATCCAGGAAGTGGCTATTGGCTTGCAGCGTGTTCTGATTGGGGCTTTCCTGTTGTGCCCTTTTAAGTGGATGTTCGATCTAGGAGTCTTTCTGAGAGAGGAGTTACATGCTTGACCCAAGTGTTTTTAAGGTGAGAGGCCAACTTAGAAGGTGGTGGATATCAGTGCACTAAGAGCACCAACTGTCATATTCAGGACCCCTTTCCTCACCCTTACCTCACGGGCTTTGCATGGACTTTTTTTCATATATATATACACATTATATGTTTTTCATTTTCATCCAGTTTGTGTTATTCATTTAGTTTTGATCATTAGCACTGCACTATTATCCATATACATTTCTGCATACGGGTGTTCTAGTTTGACCTGAGTGTTCAGCAGCTATAAATTTCTGTGTTTCTGTGCGCTGATATTTTCTTTATTTGTCTATGGGAATGTTTGACCATTCTTCCAGAAGTGCATTTGTGAGGTCAGGCACTAAGGTTGGAAGAGAAGGGCTGGCTCGCAGTCTCATCTCAAAAGTGTTCTATGGGGTTGAGGTCAGACCTCTGTGCAGGTCAGTCAAGTTTCTCCACCCAAAACTCGTTCATCCATGCTTTTATAGACCTTGGTTTGTGCACTGGTCCAAATCATTTGGTGGAGGGGGGATTATGGTGTGGGGTTGTTTTTTTGGGGTTGGGCTTGGCCCCTTAGTTTCAGTGAAGGGAACTCCTAAGCATACCAAAGACATTTTGAACAATGTCATGCTCCCCATCCCCATGCTTCATGCTCCCCATCCTGTTACAACATGACTGCACACCAGTGCACAAAGCAAGGTCCATAAAGACATGGATGAGCGAGCTTGGGGTGGAGGAACTTGACTGGCCTGCACAAAGTCCTGACCACAACTCGATAGAACACTTTTGGGATGAATTAGAGCAGAGACTGCAAGCCGGGCCTTTTTTACTCATTCTCCCAAAAAAGTAAAAGCCAAAAAAATATAAATAATGTCCCACCTTGTTCATCCACTATCAATCATATTGTCCAGATATGTAAATCTTTTGCTAATCATGACAACCCCAGCAATGCTTCCCCTCTGCACTACCACCGCTAAATGACAGATCCCCGATTTGTAGAATGTAAATTCACAGCCAAGGATCTGTGGTTATGTCAATTACCACATTAGGAAAAAAAAGACAATCCGCCTCCCAATGATGTTTTCCAGCTGCCACAATGACCTGCCTGTCACCCAACAATGTTTCTATGCCACACGTCCACAGCTAAATGTCATAATCCCCAGTGCTGCTGTAATGTAAACAATAGCGCTGGGGATCCCAGGGGCCATCATAGACCAAATATGGGCATACCTGGTCACAGATGTCTCCAAGGATTCCCAGAAGTTTTTTATATACAGTAGCTGGGGATTCGGACAGGAAAAGGAGTCCACTTTAGCACAGTCAGTGAACAGTGCAGGTTCAACAAGAACCTGAATCCCTTCCCTAGTAAAAAGCAGGCTATGCTGCCTCTGCAAACACAGCAGACACATATCATTCCATTCTTGGTGTTATAGACACACCCATTTGAGATTTTTCCCCCATTTACCATCAGTATACAGCAGCAGCCCTGAGGAAGGGGGGAGTCTTCATTCCTTCGAAACGTGGTGGCTTGATAACGTGTTGCTACTTTAAATAAACTACTACAAATTCACCTTCCAACATGCATTTCATTGGATATTGGGTGCTCTTTTCTACCCACATTCACTAGTACATGTGGAAACGACCTTGAGGCCATACCCACAGGCAGGGGAGGACTGGCAAGGGGGGCAGGGTGGCAATTGCCCCCCGGGCCACTCTGAAAAGTGGTAAAAACTAGTAAAAAGGCCGCAGGGCTGGATTAATGTAGGGGTCAGACACTGTATACAGCTGTCAGTCCAAAACCAGGTGGGCATGGATGGTGAGCTGATTCCATGGTTCTATAGGCCACTTGACTGGACTTGCCCCCCAGGCCTAAGGCTGCCAGCCCTCCCCTGCCCACAGGTAGCAGTCCAAGTCCCCAAAAAGGGCTCACCACTACCTTCCTATTAAATTGGGCAGAAGTCATTGGAAAAGAACTCTTCCAACCCACCCCCCACCATCAATTACCCATTGACTTACAACTGTTTGAGTCAGACCAGTGCAATCTCCAACCCTAAAGTAGTAAGAAGCAGGGGAGGCTCAGAGCCTCTGAATGTTCTTTATCCAGCACATGTCAGGATCATGCTGCACATTCATTACAGGCAGAAATAAAAAGGGGTGGCTACAGTTAGGGTGAGTGATAACATGTGGCAGTGCTTATATACAGTATGGTTAACAATATGGCATTTTCTGTATTCTGATAATGCATTGCTGATACTAATTGTTTATGAGTCAAATCAGAAGATCCTTTTATAGTATTGGTCTCTACTTCTGTCCCCATCTCAGAATTATGAGATTAATATGATGACATCACTACCAGTATTCTGTAAAAAAAAAAAAAATGGACATTATGGGAGAAATACAGACTCAGCCTTTTCACTAATTTGAATTTAAAAATGCTATTTATCACAGCACGCAGCCGGAGCACCTGTAACCCAGAAATCTGTATAATACTTAAGAGATTATCATAAAATCAATTTGACAAGGTAGTCTTTCAAAATTTCTATTCCTGGTCTCATGCATCAGCAATTTAGACTGGCAGCACATTTTCTATCATATATGCATGTATAATATATGTGAAATTAAAGTGCGTTGATTTCATAGTCTCGTCAGCTGCAGACTGAGTCTAACACGGTCCCTTATATTAAAAAGAAAGTCTACTTTCCATAATAGAACTCCTGTAAGTTCCAAAATAACTTTACTGTAAGCGATATGCATATCAATGGGAATTTACTCAAGTTCAAGCTAAACTCTAGGAAAACAGTTTGCAAGAAAATTTATAAATGTATATATGTATACAGTATCTGACAAAAGTGAGTACACCCCTCACATTTTTGTAAATATTTTATTATATCTTTTCATGTGCCAACACTGAAGAAATGACACTTTGCTACAATGTAAAGTAGTGAGTGTACAGCTTGTATAACAGTGTAAATTTGCTGTCCCCTCAAAATAACTCAACACACAGCCATTAATGTCTAAACGGCTGACAACAAAAGTGAGTACACCCCTAAGTTAAAATGTCCAAATTGGGCCCAAAGTGTCAAAATTTTATATGGCCACCATTATTTTCCAGCACTGCCTTATCCCTCTTGGGCATGGAGTTCACCAGAGCTTCACAGTTTGCCTCTTCCAGTCCTCAATGATGACATCACGGAGCTGGTGGATGTTAGAGACCTTGCGCTCTTACAACTTCTGTTTGAGGATGCCCCACAGATGCTCAATTGGGTTTAGGTCTGCAGACATGCTTGGCCAGTCCATCGCCTTTACCCTCAGCTTCTTTAGCAAGGCAGTGGTCATCTTGGGGCTGTGTTTGGGGTCATTATCATGTTGGAAAACTGCCCTGCGGCTCAGTCTCCGAAGGGAGGGGATCATGCTCTGCTTCAGTATGTCACAGTACATAGATATAATTAATTATACCCGCGCTAATGGTGCTAGAGGAATTTGCTAAAAAACAAAAAATAAAAATTATGAAAAAATGTAATGTAACAAATATAATAAAACGTTGTATTAAAAATTGCAGCTGCTGTTCACCAGATCAAAATGACCGGATAGAGGAATGTAATGGAAAGAAGACAGCGCTTGCAAAGATACATAATAAAAAAACATATATGAACTAGGTAAAGTGCACAGTGCTGAAAAAATATTAAACGTGATAATTAAGTGCTTGATAATTAATCAAATTAATATATATAAACAAAGTCCAAAACTAGTGCAACTAGATGATCCAAAATATTAAAGTGCTGGTGCTGCTGAAGTGCTGAAATGCTGGAGTGCAAAAAACGTGCAGAGTGCCCAGGATCCCTCTAAGAGCCGCACTCACCAGATATGGTGGACCCCTGATAAGGGTCAAACCAATTTGAAATTAAAACGATCACACCGGAAAACAGGCCACTCCAGAACTGTCTTATCCTCTTCTTGTAATTCGGGTCGGACCCGGCCACTATAGGACTCAAGCGAAAGGAGTGGACCACATAGTGAAGCCAGTATGCGCAATGGTTTTTAATAGAATATAAAATCTACTTACAGCAAAGATGTAATTATATCGCATATGCAGGAAAGAAACAGGCTGAACGCCGTAATTCACAAGGACATCCGGGAACGCTCGCGCATCTTTGAAAATGCCCAAGTGGGAGGGCGAAATGCGTCAACGCATTTCCAGTGCGGCAGAGCCAGCTGAAGTCACTTCCTGGACCTGTGGAAAGCATGCGCGAGCGTTCCCGGAAGTCATTGTGAATTACGGCGTTCAGCTTGTTTCTTTCCTGCATATGAAATATAATTACATCTTTGCTGTAAGTAGATTTTATATTCTATTAAAAACCATTGCACATACTGGCTTTACTATGTGGTCCACTCCTTCCGCTTGAGTCCTATAGTGCAGAGTACTGTATATATATATATCGGGGCAAAGTACATTTTTTGATTCCCTGCAGATTTTGTAAGTTTGCCCACCTACAAAGAAATGAAGGGACTATAATTTTTATCATAGTTGTATTTTAAATGCTACAGACAGAATATCAACCAAAAATCCAGAAAAAGCACATAAAACAAATGCTATAAGATTAGTTGCAGTTCAGTGAGTAAAATAAGTATTCGATCCCCAAGCAAAACATGACTTAGTACTTGGTAGAGAAACCCTTGTTGGGAAGCACAGAGGTAAGATGTTTCTTGTAGTTGGTGACCAGGTCTGTACACATCTCAGGGGAGATTTTGGTCCACTCTTCTTTCCAGATCTTCTCTAAATCCGTAAGGTTTCTTGGCTGTCTCTTGGCAACTTAAAGTTTTAGCTCCCTCCATAAGATTTCTATAGGATTAAGGTCTGGAGACTGACTAGGCCACTCAATGACCTTAATGTGCTTCTTCTTGAGCAACTCCTTTGCTGCCTTAGCGGTATGTTTTGGGTCACTCTCATGCTGGAAGACCTATCCACTACCCATCTTCAGTGTTCTGGCTGAGGCAAGAAGATTCCCATCCAAGATTTTACAATACATGGCCCCGTTCATTGGCCCCTCAATGTGGCAAAGTAGGCCTCTACCTTTAGCAAAGAAATGGCCCCAAAACATCATGTTTCCACCTTCCTGCTTGACTGTAGGGATGGTGTTCTTAGGGTCATAGTCAGCATTTTTCTTCCTCCAAACAAATCAAGTCAATGCCAAAGAGTTTAATTTTAAGAGTTTAATTTTGGACTCACATGACAACAGCACCTTTCCCAATCCTTCTCTGAATCATTTAGATGATCATTGACATGATTGTATATGTGCCTTCTTAAAAAGGAGGACTCGCCATGTTTGGAGGAAGAAAAATGCTAACTATGACCCTAAGAACACGATCTCTACAGTCAAGCACGGAGGTGGAAACATTATGCTTTAGGGCTGTTTCTCTGCTAAAGGCACAGACTGATTTTGCCGCATTAAGGGCCCAATGGATGAGCCATGTATTGTAAAATCTTCAATGAGAACCATCTTCCCTCAGCAAGAACACTGAAGATGGGTTATGGATGGGTCTTCCAGCATGACAATGACCCAAAACATACTGCCAAGCCCACAAAGGAGTGGCTCAAGAAGACACACATTAATGTCATGGAGTGGCCTAGCCAGTACTCAGACCTTAATCCTATAGAAAATGTTTGTAGGGAGCTGAAACTTTGAGTTGTCAAACGAAAGCCAAAAAACCTTAAGGATTTAGAGAAGATCTGTAAAGAATACACACACACAAAAGATTTATAATCTAGTCCTCCCAGTCTTGAGAGCTACAGATCTGCTATTTGAGCTCCCTGCCTTTTTTTTTTTTTTTACCAATAGAAATCTTACTTTAAACTACCATGCCGCGAATGCCATAGCATAGCTGCGATTGGCGCAAGGTTGTGGCATGGTCCTATTGACTTCAGTGGATGAGTTTGATAAGCAGTGCCATCAGTCAAACTCAACATGATGAGTTAAAGTTGTCACACCATGAAGCAAAGCATTTAAGCCGTGGCAATGATATCTTACCCCTCCAACTGCCTTACTGGTGGTAGATAGGTGGTAAATACAGGTGGTTGATCCATATTTTTACCACCTATTTCCAAATTTACATGGCAATTGGAGGGGTATGATCTCATTGCCACGGCTTAAATGCTTTGCTTCACAGTGGGACAACTTTAACTCAGCATGTTGCGTTTGACTGATGGCACTGTTGGAGGCAATGTGACCAAGTGAAGGCAATGGGACCATGGCGAAACTTGCGCCAAACGCAGCTATGGCAGTTGCGGCATGGTCCTATTGACTTCAGAGGGCACGTTTGATAATGCCATCAGTCAAACTCAACACACTGAGTTAAAGTAGTTCCACCATGAAGCAAAGCATTTAAGATGTGGCAAAAAGATCTTACCCCTCCAAATACCATGTAAATTTGGAGATAGGTGGTAAAAAGGTGGATTAACCACTTGTATGTACCACCTCTTTGCCACCAGTGTGAAATAAGCCTAAAGGCTTACATCTACTTTTAATATTTTTTGCAATAGATTGTGTTTTTCTCATTATGTAAACACCGCCATATATTCAAGTCAGACCAGCTAGATCAGACATCTTGGAATCGGCTGATCCCTGATGTATTTCTACATCAAATAAAGCATATTTCATTATAATCCCCTGAGGAAGTACTGTCATCTGAGCAGGTAAGTAACCATTCATTTTTAAAATGATATCTACACTTTTATGAACTTTAGGGGAATAAACTGGAGCTGCAATCAAAAACAAATACCTGTATCCCAACCCCCTCGCCCTCGTAAAATAGGATTACAGACCTCAGATGAAGGCATGATCGACTTTAATTGCTGCACCTTTCCCAAGGTCAGACAAGATTTATAGATTGCATCGTTCTTGGTGGTATTCTGAAAAGTCACCCATGTGCTCGGCCTGGCCATAAAAAAAAGTATGCATGTGCCAAGCAGATTTCAGACACTGACTTGCCAATAAAGTCTATGCCTGAGTTATTGAATGCTACGCTAATGCTTTTACAATGTAATGACAAGGACCTGGGGGGGGGGGGGGGGTCCACATGTTTTACTGTTCCACTTTATATAGAAACTAAGAATGTTTTGGGGTCAGTTTTCTATCATTACTGTTAAAAGGAACCCATAGTATGACAATGCAGGACAAGACAATAAGTTCACGGTAGTGTAGCCCTCCCCGGCAACACATGATACAGGTACATCCATCACCAATCTGCTCATCCGCTGGGGACAACAGAAAGATACAAGTTGTAGCCCACAAAGGACTATGGACTCCCTTGTAACCCAGGAATGAGCAAAACTGAAAGTATTCTTTTTCCAAAAATGTGACCATTTCAAAATTAGTGATCGACCGATATAGTTTTTTTATTGCCGATACTGATAATTTGGTCATCGGCCGATATCTGCTGATATTTTCGGACTTATAATATTTTATTTTTTTTTACAGGTACTGTTGTGGAGGGATCTGGGGGTCTAAAAGATCCCAAACCCCTCCTCTGCACATAAAAGCATTCAAAACGCTAAGTTTGGCTGTTTTGAATGCTGTAATTTTTTTGAATTTGGCGCAGAGTACCCGGAAGTATGACATCACTTCTGGGTTTTTACATGGAGATCCAATCAGAGCCGAATGCGGCTTTGATCGGGTCTTCGGCGGCCGTGCAGGTAGGATGCCCGGGTCTCCTGGTGGGGCGGGAGACCCGGGCGAGCCGCGGAAGGTGGCGGGAGGGGGGACGTCCCCTCCCGCTCCTTGTAATGGCAGCTGAGTAGCTTCTCAGCGGCATCGGTTGTCATTACAAGACAGCCGACTGTCGACTATGGACACCGGTACCAGGGTGATGCCTCTAGCTGCAGGCATCACTCCGGTACAGCACTTTCCTGAAATATCGGCAATATTGGTAACCTCCGGGGCCGATTCCAAAATATCGGGGAAAGTGCAGATCGGCCCTCAATATATCAGCTTTGCCGATAATCGGTCGATCCCTATTTAAAATGTCATCATTTTGGCAAAATGCGCTGGAATTCAAAGGGGAAGGTTAGGCTGAATTGGTGACTTTAAAAGCTGCACAATAGGCAAAAAAATAAAAACGACACTTGCAGTGAGGGCATCCCACACACAGCAATGATTAAATGCTCATGAAGTCTAGGAGTTGAGGAATAATTGGTAATACCTTAAGCCAGCCATAGACGGTTCGTATCTCATCCCGTTCTGGAGGAACCGGCCAACATTCGGACCATGTATGGGCAGGCTGAATGTACCCAAGTTGATCAATACACTTGGGTACAACCAGCCTACTGTATTTTACATGCAATTATCGCTAGCGCTTGTTATACCTGCTAGCAATATTCACTGTGTTCTTCTGGCTGGATTTTCTAAATAGATTAAGAATACTCTGAAACAGCTGGAGCCTGAGGAAGCACTCATAGTGAAACGCGTAGTTCCAGCAACTTCTTGTATCTTTATATAGTCCCTGTATGGGCTCTCTTAATATCTTGCTTGATGTACAATGTATTTATACAAAATTGTAATGAACATGTATGTTTATCTGTTTTGATGTATTTTCAATAAAAACTTTTTTATCAACTTTTAAATATGGATTGAATTTGGAAAGAAAAAAATTATTGATTTATATAATTTTTTTTTTCCTCTTTTGGCATCCGTGGCACATTTAAATCCCCCCTGGTTCCACCTCTGCCCTCTTTTCTGGACAGGGTTGGTAACCCCCCTTTTTTCTTTTCACAATTTTCACAATGGGGAAGGTGCCAATCAATTTTGAACGATTAACAAAGCCGATGTCTCCCCCTCCACAACCACAATGCAGTATTTATTTTATTTTCATCTGGTGATCCTGCTGGTGTTGTTTTTCAACAGAAACCCCCCCCCCCCCAAAATACTAAACAAAATTGAAAAAACTATGCCCACCCCCCAAAAAAATGTCTAAAAGATGGTATTCTTTTTTCCATACTAATTTTGGCTAAACTGCAAAATGTTGGGTGACAGTGAAATTGTAAAATTGCAAATTTTTTAAAAATATATTTATGTATTTTTTTACATTTTAAAAATGTACATTTTTTGAAAAATGACCATGCTCTTCTCCAACTGTCATATGGAGTGAGCCATATGCTCCTTCTTTGGGGACATCCTGGATGTTTACAGTGCCAGAGGAGCAAAGGAAAGGTAAGTACATTCCATGAAGGGGTGGGGATTAAAGCAAACCCGGTGCTTTGTCCTATCAGGGCAAAGCACAGTTTGCTTAAGGTTTTATTGTTTTTTAATCAGTTTTTAGTCGATACAAATGAATTAGGCTCGGTTCACACTACGTCGCTCCGACTTAGGGGGCGACCTGTGAAGTCGCGTGCAGCGCGACTTCGGCACGACTTGCATGGACTTCATAAAATTAATGTCTATGCAAGTCGCCTCCAGGTCGCCCCAAAGTAGTACAGGACCCTTTTTCTAAGTCGGAGCAACTTGTGTCGCTCCTATTAGAACAGCTATTGTACCGCACAATGGGAGCGTGACGGACCGCGACTTGTCAGGCTGACAAGTCACGGTCCAAGTCGGATCAGTGTGAACCGACACTTAGATAAAGAATATTTATTTTTACAAATAAACATTGTAATAAATAACAAAGAATTTCATGAGCCAATCAGCTGTGCTGCAGTCTAAGGTGGTTGCTAATGAAGGAGAAAGCAGACTGACAAAGAGTAGATCCCATCAGTCTGCTGCTTCTCCTTTCACTGTCCACTCACAGGCTGGGGGCGGGGAGGAAATGTGCAAGTGAAAGTGAAACTAAGCAAGGTAAGGGCCCAGTGGCAGAGCTAGACTTTTAAAACAGGGGTGGCAAGGTATAATTTTGGGGGGTCAATATACAAAGTGTTCAATTACACTAAAAATAAGTTTCCTGTGTGTGCTGCCGCGTTATGTTTTGTTTTGGAGCCGTTTGGAGCACAAAGGAGCTGCGTGTCAGCTTAACCAATGAAAAGTGTAGCAGCAACACGTCCCCCGTATAGACCTCCCCCTGTACAGTAGGCCAGGGTAAGGTGAGGTCCCGTCCCCCATATAGATCCCCCTTACAGCATGCCAGGGTGAGGTGAGGTCCCGTCCCCCATATAGATCCCCCCTTACAGCAGGCCAGGGTGAGGTGAGGTCCGGGGACCTCACCTCACCCTGGCCTACTGTACGGGTGGAGATCTATATGGGGGACAGGACCTCACCTCCCCCTGGCCTGCTGTAAGGGAGGGAGATCTATATGGGGGACGGAACCTCACCTCACCCTGGCCTGCTGTAAGGGTGGATCTTAATGGGGGACCTCACCTCACCCTGGCCTGCTGTAAGGGGGGATCTATATGGGACCTCACCCTGGCCTGCTGTAAGGGGGATCTATATGGGGGTCCTCACCTCACCCTGGCCTGCTGTAAGGGGGGATCTATATGGGGGACCTCACCTCACCCTGGCCTGCTGTAAGGGGGGATCTATATGGGGGACCTGGTCCCCCATATAGATCCCCCCTTACAGCAGGCCAGGGTGAGGACCCCATATAGATCCCCCCTTACAGCAGGCCAGGGTGAGGTGAGGTCCCCCATATAGATCCCCCCCTTACAGTCAGCAGACCAGGCATTGGGCAAGGGCAGGTTCCCCATAAGATAGATCCCCTTTCCTTTACAGACTTATCACTAGTACAGTCAGACAGTACTACAGTAGTAGTCTTATACCTACCTTTTGTAGTGACCAGCATGCCCCCATCAATGTAGTGACCAGCGTACCCTCCCATCAATGTAGTGACCAGCATGTCCCCCATCAATGTAGTGACCAGCATACCCCCCCATCAATGTAGTGACCAGCATGCCCCCATCAATGTAGTGACCAGCGTACCCCCCATCAATGTAGTGACCAGCGTACCCCCCCCCCCCCATCAATGTAGTGACCAGCATGCCATGTCCCCTTCAATGCAGAGAGACTTACCTAAGGTAGAAGAAAACAGCCTGACATCCATCCCACATGTTCAGTCTGCCCCACAGCTAGTTCTCTTAAATGAGCGGTGAGCACGACGCAGCGAACCAATCACGTCGTGAGTAGCGGCACAGCGAACCAATCAGGTGTGCAGGCACGCGTGATTGGTTAGCTGTGCAGCTGGTAACGGCGCCGCTGCTCACCGCTCAGTCAGGAGAACTAGCTGCAGGCAGGCAGACGGAACATGTGGGATGGATGTCGGGCTCTGTTCTGCTACCTTCTACAGCCACTGAGTATCATACGTTCGGCGATGTGACTATCGCCCACGCTCTATCGTTCAGTCCTACCTATGAGTGTAATGTTTTCAGCGGGGTGGCAACAGGGGTGGCAAGGACTCCGTCTGGGGTGGCAATTGCCACCCCAGCTAGCCCTCTGGCTCCGCCACTGTAAGGGCCCCTCGCCTACTAGATTCAATCATTTGTGCTGCAGTGTTCAGGTGCTAAAACAGGACATTCTGATAAGAGGAGAAAGCAGAGTGACAGAGATTAGCTCATCGGTCTGCTGCTTTTTATTCACTGTTCAGTCAACTGACTAGATAAGCAGAAGAACAAATCATTTGATGGTGTAAAACAGCTCTCATCTGTATATTTAGCTGTTTTGCCTGGAGTTCAGATTTATTGTGTAAAACAGACTCAAAGACTCCAAATTGCAAATATAAGCCTTGGGATTATTTGGTGCCTTCCCGTGATGGCCAGGAGCCTGCTGGCTGGGTGATTGGGCTGTAGAATAGGAAGAACTTGCAGCTGGTTACTATGTGAGAGGGTCAATCCTTTGCTGGGTTCCATTGTTCTCAGGATTTTACAGGGGGATCATTCAGCTCCATCTGTTTTGGGGATATACAGAGATACACTATATTGTCAAAAGTATTGGGACACCTGCCTTTACACACACATGAACTTTAATGGCATCCCAGTCTTAGTCCGTAGGGTTCAATATTGAGTTGGCCCACTCTTTGCAGCTATACCGCTTCAACTCTTCTAGGAAGGCTGTCCACAAGGTCTAGGAGTGTGTCTATGGGAATGTTTGACCATTCTTCCAGAAGGGCATTTGTGAGGTCAGGCACTGATGGGTGAGAAGGCCTGGCTCGCAGTCTCCACTCAAATTCATTCCAAAGGTATTCTATCGAGTTGGACCTTGCTTTGTGTACTAGTCTAAATCATTTGGTGGAGGGGGGATTACGGTGTGGGGTCATTTATCAGGCGTTAGGCTTGGCCCCTTAGTTCTAGTGAAAGGAACTCTTAAGGCGTCAGCATACTAAGACATTTTGGACAGTTTTGTGCTCCCAACTTTTTGGGAACAGTTTGGGGATGGCCCCTTCCTGTTCCAACATGACTGTGCACCAGTGCACAAAGCAAAGTACATAAAGACATGGGACATTGGACACTGGGTTGGCTGCGCACATTCATTGTTGTTTTAACCGGTGTGTTTAATTTAGTTCATGCTATTTTACCATGCACCTCCTACATTTCTCTTGAAGTAGGGGGCAGTTGGTCTAAGAAACATGCAGAGAATCTAGAGTCTTCCCATCAACTATTTATATTTAACTGTTGTGACCAGCCATTCTCAACTAGGGTCCCTCCAGTGATTGCACTTGGCTGAGCAAGCTGGATGCCATCAATAATTGTATTAACTGTGTGCAAGAGGGGCATTTTGACATCCACTGTAAATGGGTCATTTTTCTCACTGGCTCCAATTAACTAGGGATTCCTTGACATTATAAAAATTATTTCAAGGGCTCCTCTAGAGCAGGGTTCCCCAAACTTTCAAAACAAATGGCCAGTTTAGTGTCCTTCAGACTTTGAGGGGCCCGGACTGTAGCTAGTGCAAGTAGAAAATGCCCTGCTGTCAATGGTATTAGTTGGAGGAATAGTGCTCCATCGTTGGTTTCAGCGGAAGGAATAGTGCCCTGCTGTGGGTGACAGTGGGAGGATTAGTGCCCCATCATTGGTGTTAATGGTAGGAATAGTGCCCTGTTGTTGGTATCAGTGACAGGACTTATGATCCATTGCTAGTGTCAGTGGGAGGAATCGTGCCCTAAGGGCCAGATAAAGGCAAGCAGAGGGCCACATTCGTCCCCTGGGCTGCAGTTTGGAGACCACTGCTCTACAGAAAAAGGTTAGGAAAATCTGCGTTAGATGAGCAGTATGTTTATTGGGTAGAAATGAAGGTTAACAGAGGAATGTAATGGACATTGTGCTTACTGTAACATCTATGTGTGGTGAATAGTATTTATAATGTTTTCAAAGATGTTGTAGTAAAAATAAATGATTTTAATATTTACCAGTAATGTGATTTATTGGGTACCACATACAGCCCCCAGTAGTTTTGCAAATGTTTGTGAAATTATGTTTATAGGATGTCGGTGAACCCTTAAATGGATTATTTAACTTATCCATACTACTATATTTTACTGTTGAATATTTTGAAAACCCAATTCAGTAGGTGACATTGTGATAAGGAAATAACTTCAAATTCAGAATGATAGCTACGGTGAAGTCTCAAGCTTTAATCGATAAGTGCTTTTTAGAAGACACCGTAAGTATCTGATCAGAAAATTAGATAGCATGTCAGATTTCACAAAGTTCAATCTTCTTCTACATTGCATAAGCACATGAAAGTACAGTGTACCCTAAACCTTGGCACAATTTTTATGTTCGAGCCAGATAAAATAAACACGGAAAATACTTCTTTGAATTTTAATTAATAGAATGCCTCTTGGCAAGGTTTCTAAATACACCTGATAATATGAGAAATGGGATGATTTTACTACAAATGATGTTTACCGAAAGACAGATGTACTAAAATTAAAACATGATCCTCATTATTTTGATGGATGGCATGTAAACTAATTATCTTTGCCTTGTTAAACCATTTGGGTCAGCTACAGAGTCCTTGTCTAAGGGCACAAGTCGTTTTTTTCTTAACAAGGATACATTATACCACCCTAATTGGTAATTCAACTGCTTGATACAAATTTTATTTTATTCTGTAACAAAATTTGAATGACCCGGACTCTAGCCCAGAATTTTTTTATATGTAGGGTTTCATATTAGTTACCAAAGTGGACATAATGGACATAAAAGGGGCATACCTATTTAAAAAAATGGAGGACAAATTCCTTTATTATTTTCATTTAGCCACACTTGGCTTATTGTGACTGGACAGGGGAAGGTATTCACATCAAGGGTTCCGAAAAGTTGTAAAGGCTTGTTTACGGATCAAAGACTACCTCACTTTGGCTAAAGTGGGAAAAATCAATTTTCCAATGAATCCTACTCAATGTTATACCAACCTAAATATCCCAGCTTCAAGATCCCAACTTCTCAAAGTTTGTCTTCCTAAATATGTTCATGAAAGCAAAGCATACAGGAAAGAGCAGACCATCAAATTTCATGTGCAAGATTGAAGTTTTTTCAGTCACCAACAATGATCAACACAGAAAAAGGTTTATAATACAATACATTTCACTCTTGTAGCCCTAAGAGTGAAAAGAAAATTGAAAGAAAAAAAAAATGTAAGTAAAAAAGGGAAAATGTTCACCTTACACTACAGCTTAGAGCAGTGTTTCTCTGAAGAAGGGGGCTAAGCCTCGAAACACATTAACATAATCTATTGAGGACATTGTATACAGATACAGATTCCAGATGTTCGGATTTGATGTGCCTTTGTTTGTGAGTATATGCACTTACATTTAATATATATAATGAGCTAGGCCGGTGTGCCCTATGTTTGTTCTTTGCTTTTAGTGCCTCAGGCAACCCCAGTCTTTAAGGGCAGCAAGGCCATGGCCATTTGGGAAGCCAAGCGTGAGTTCTGTGGAACACCACCTTTGAATAGGTGAGGGGCCCTATCTCTGAGCGCAGGAGAAAGGTGCTACAGCATCGAATTTCGTCTTGGAACAGCTTAGAGTGAACATGACACCAATGGACCTTCTCAATGGGACCCTGAAGAAGATTGGGAGCACAAATCTTGCTCCTGCACAGTGCTGGAATAAGTTCTTTTGAGGTTTGGGTTTCAAAGCATATCCAGGATCTCAGGAGAAAGGCCCAATGACTACCTTGCCTACAGAATAGTATCTAATGGTACTGAAGAACAAATATGCCAAGAAGCGCTTTTGGCTTTTCTCTAACTTTTTTGAACTGCATATTTGTTCTGGATAAGGGATTTAGGAAGTATTAAGGCCAGACAATCAGTAAAACGGCCAGGCAATGGAATGTACCCAGATTTCCCTTATGACTAGTTAACCTGCAATAGGTTCTCCGAACATCAGACCTACCCAGATGCACATACCTTCTTTTCACTCCCTCCACTCATTGAGCCATTGAAAGTGAAAAAGGTTAAGCAATGGCAGGCTCCAAGTCATAGGTTGAGGGCACTTTCAGTTGTGGGAGCCTGAGCTGCCAAACACCAAGTATCAGCTCTGTCACATAGGACAAAGTGGATGCAACAACACAAGCGGAGGCATGTAGATGCCTTCACAATTGCAAATATTTTTTGTGAGACGCCATTCAGGAAAATATTTAATGCTAACTAGCAACATTAACCACCCAGGTCCACTTATTGAAACCTTGTCTACTGAGACTATAAAAATTGCAGGTAAAAGCACAGAAAATTCAAACATTTTAAATGCATACTTGCAGTGTTATTTTCTTTCCAAAAAGGAAAAAGAAAAACACTTGAAATGTGCATTTAAATTGCTAGAAGTTGACTTTTTCAGAAAGATTTTCCAACAGAGCCCCATTCTTCCATACATGTCAGAGCCCTGTCCTCTTCTGGAAGTGTCTAATTACTGTCTGTGCTGACCCAGCTCCTCCACCCCTCTCTTCACTTACCTACAAAACCTTTTACATAGTCCCTGGGGGAGGAGATGAAATTGATGGTCTTTTGGCAGGGTCACTTTACAGGATATTGCATTTTTAGTGATATTTGATATAGACTGATCAACCACACCTTTTTGACCACCAACCTAATATTGAGTAGGACCAAATTTGCTGCCAAAACAGCCCCTTTTGCAGCCAAAACAGCCCAGACCCATTGAGGCATGGCCATCACTAGACTTCTGAAGGTATGCTGTAGTATCTGGCACCAATTATCAGGAGCAGGTCCTTTTAATCCTGTAAATTGAGAGGTGGGGTCTCCATGGATTGGACTTGTTTTTCCATCACATCCCACAGATGCTCGATTGGAATAAGATCAGGAGAATATGAAGGCCAAGTCAATACCTCAAACTCATTGTTGTGCTCCTCAAACCATTCTTGAACCATTTTTGCATTGTGGCAGGGCGCATCATTCTGTCAAAAGAGTCCACTGCCATTAGGGAATACCATTTCCTTGAAGGGGTGTACTTGGTCAGCAGCAATGTTTAAGTATGTGTCGAAGTAACATCCACATGAGTGGTAGGATCCAAGGTTTCCAAGCAGAACATTGCCCAAAGCTTTTCACTGTCTCCACCGGCTTGCCATCTTCCCATACTGCATCCTGGTGCCATCTCTTCCCCAGGAAAGCGACACACCTGGCCATCCACATCATGTAAAAGAAAATGTGATTCATCCGACCAGGCCAACTTCTTTCATTGCTCCCTGGTCCAGTTCTGATGCTCACATACCCCCATTGTATGCACTTTTGGCTGTGGAAATGGATCAGCATGGACATCCTGACTGGTCTGTGGCTTTGCAGCTGTCAGGTCTGTCAGGAGACTCGAACCGCCCCTCCGGTTTCCTGACCGGTAGTCTTCTTATCCCAGTATCAGGTGGAAGGGGGGTTGAGATCCTACAGCCAGAAATATGGAACCGCAATAGAAAGTGCACAGAGGCTATATCAAGGAATACCAAACAACCACTCACGGTTAGTAGAGAGAGAAGTCAGCGAACCAAGATCAGCAAAAATCCAAAGGAGTAGTCCACGAAGCAAGGTCAGGAACAGGCAGAGTCGGGAAACAGCAATCAACAAAATCCAAAGGAGTAGACCAAGAGGCAAGGTCGGGAACAGGCAGAGTCGGCAACAACAATCAACGAAATCCAAGTTTATCACCAACACCCAGGGAACAAGACCTATACTAGGGCGAAGACAGGAGGTGGAAGTGAAGATTTATAGGATCACTAGATTAGATGACAGTCAACAGCTGGACACAGGGTGGGGCCAGCATCCAAACTCAAGGAGTAGAAAAACAAGGTTGTGTCAAGGTCTTACCTTGCCTTCCTTTTGGCAGTCATATTGGACATGTGCAGACTGCTGTCTCTTATAAACTCTGTTTGCATCATCACTTGTCTGCTGCCTGGGCGTCGCTCAGTGATGATGTTGCACACCTGTTTATATATATCACCTGATGGCTTTCAGACCTTGCCCTTGTGTTTGTGCTCCAAGGTGCATCACTGCTAGCAGTCCTCTGGTCTCTGTGGTTTCTCTGTGCATGACTTGGCTTGGCTGCAGACCTTCCTGGCTCTGGATTCCACATCGGCAGACGACCCCGCATCAGATGACTACCCGGCTTTGGCAGATTACCCGCTTCTGGATTCTATCTCAGCTTGGATGACTACCTGTTCATGGACTAATTCCCAAGCTTGGATGACTACCCGCTTCCGAACTTGACCCTGGCTGTTCTTGATTTTGCTCCTCTCTCTTGCTGTGCGATTATCATTGTTGCATAAATAAATTGCTTTATTTTACTTTATCTTCCTGTGGTCTGGTTTCGTGGCACCCTGACAAGGTGTTACTCAAAAGAAAGTTCCCCAGTGGCACAGGCAATAGGGAACTGTCCAAGGAACACCAGGTCTCAGGATCGAATCCCAGACATGGCATGACAGCAGCCCCATACACAGCAAGCTGCAAGGCTCATTTTTTCTGCTTTCAACATATCAACTTCATGGATAACATATTTATTTGCTTCTAAAGATATCCCATCGACTTTCAGATTCTATTATAAGCATATAATTAATTGTTATTCGCTTAATCTGTCAGTGGTTACAAAATTATGGTTGGTCTGAAATGCAAACTGCTTTCAGAGGCATTTGATAGGTAGTTAGGAGACGATATGATGCCTTATCACTGCCTACTTTACCCTGCAAGTTCTGCCTCAACGTAGGCGTTTGCAGCGCATGTCCATCCATACTGCCCACTGAATGTGCCGGAAGTGATCAATTTGCAGCATGTGTGCAATAAAACATTGCGAATGTGGCATGTGAACACCCCCATCCCCTCCTAAAGGGTTGGCAGTTGGGGGGGGGGCTATAAAATGTGGCCAACCGCAAGCCTAAACGAGCCCTTAGTGTTAGCACAAAGTGGCTAATTCTACTCACAATTGCTAAAAATTAATCAATTTTAGGACAAATACAATTGTACCGTGTGCACGGCAATCAGACACTGTTTGAGATTACGACCAATTTTTATTTTATTTTTTCCTAAAAGACAGTCATTAGTAGAATGGATTTCTTATCGTGGGCCAAGCTGCCGAAAATTATCCACTAACACAGAGTTTTGTCTTTCCAAACTAGAAGACAGCAGTCCTCACATGAGGAATAAAATCACTGTGTCACACTTTGTGATTTCACATCTGTTAAAGAGCAGGCCCCAAGCCTGTACGGCTAGCATCGCTATGGCAACCGCTGGCAGCTCTTAGTAAGAGCCGCCAAACAAATTAAACTTTACACTGTATCAGCTCAAACCTGCAGAGAGAGCTAAGAAAAGAGGCCATAAACGAGCTTCAAAAATAGCATTAGCGTTTACAGTTTAAAAAGGCTTTTGTGAAATGATATTATCGAAGACAACGATGGGCCAAACAGCTCAGTCGTAAAGATATAAATCCAGATTACAAATATTAAAATTTTGTTATTATACGGCCTACTGTAAAATCATATTATAGCATCGGGAGATGACATGTAAACAGATAATACCTAAAAATGGAAGCAGCAATAATAACCATTCTACAAATTGTAAATACTGGGCTAATTTAGAGAAAAAAATTAACTATTTGCTTGGAAAAAAAAAGATATATAAGCACTGATACACAATCCATTTTGTAATTTATTGGTAAAAAAAATTGTTATTAATTAAAGCTGCCAAAAATATTGTTTCTTTGAAACCATGGCAACATTTTGGAGGCTCTGAACCTTGAGTTCACAAAAAGCCTGAGGGAAGGAGAGGCGAGGGTAAAGGCTTGCATTGCCAAAGGCACACTGTGGCGATTGGTGGTTATGGGTCTGTAGCAGTGATGGGGAACCTTGGCACCCCAGATGTTTTGGAACTACATTTCCCATGATGCTCAACTACACTGCAGAGTGCATGGGCATCATGGGAAATGTAGTTCCAAAACATCTGGGGTGCCAAGGTTCACCATCACTGGTCTATAGGCATGGTTTAACAACTATGATTTAGGGTCATGACATCCCATCCTGGTGGGGGCTACAATCCCAAGGGTTGTTTAGATTATCATGATGCAGAACCCTGGCACAATAACCACTGGGAGCGCTCTACAGCTAATATGGAAACCTAGAGCCCATATTTTAAAAAAAAACACCACTGTGGTCAGGTGTACATTGGTAAGCAAAGAACATAAAAGGTATGTTTAGATTCCTATTATTCAGGACCCTGGCAAAATAACCACTGGGAGGGCTCTACAGCTAATATGGAAACCTAATCCCCATATTTAAGAAAAAACACCACTGTAGTCAGGTGTACATTGGTAAGCAAAGAACATAAAAGGTATGTTTAGATTCCTATTATTCAGGACCCTGGCAAAATAACCACTGGGAGGGCTCTACAGCTAATATGGAAACCTAATCCCCATATTTAAGAAAAAACACCACTGTAGTCAGGTGTACATTAGTAAGCAAATAACATAGGAGGGTTTTTTAGATTCCCGTTATTTGGAACCCTGGCACAAAAACTACTAGGAGAGCTCTACAGCTATTAAGGAACCCTAGACCCTCTACTAAAAAAAAAACACCACTGTAGTCAGGTGTACATTGGTAAGCAAAGAACATAAGACGGTTATTTCGGTTCCCATTATTCAGAACCCTGGCATAAAAACCAGTGGGAGGGCTCTACAGCTAATATGGAAACCTAATCCCCATATTAAAAAAAACACCACTATGGTCAGGTGTACATTGGTAAGCAAAGAACATAAGAAGGTTGTTTAGATTTCCCATTATTTGGAACCCTGGCACAATAACCACTGAAGGGGCTCTACAGCCAATATGAAAACCTAGACCCCATATAAAAAAAAAAAAAAAAAACACCACTGTAGTCTGGTGTACATTTTTAAGCAAAGAACATAATAGGGTTGTTTTAGATTTGCAATATTCGGAACCCTGGCACAATAACCACTGGGAGGGCTCTACAGCTAATATATGGAAACTTAGACCCCATATTAAAAAAAAAAACATCACTGTGGTCAGCTGTACATTGGTAAGCAAAGAACATATTAAGGATTGTTTAGATTCCCGTTATTTGGAACCCTGGCACAATAACCACTGGGAGGGCTCTACAGCTAATATGAAAACCTAGACCCCATATTAAAAAAGAAAAAAACACTGTAGTCCGGTGTACATTGGTAAACAAAGTACATAAGAGAAGACCAAGAAGAAACCCTTGCACTCACCTATAGCCCAAGGGCCTCCTACCCAAGAGGCATCAGCTTCATCCTCAGCATGATTGTCCCCTTCACCAGAAGGAACCCAAATTCCAGACGTATCCAGACGGAGCTGTTGCCCTAACAAAGTTCCCAGCTATCAACTCTTATCTCTTCACCATAAAGTCAAAGCTTCAACTTCAACTGTAAATTTCCAAGTCCCTTTTATGTCTATGTCCATTCGTAAAACAGTCCTTCAGCTGTGGTGCTCCCTCGCCTATACTCCCAGAAACCTTTCACACCTGCCAAGGTAAAGCTTTTGTCTCACCAAAATACCCTTTCCTCTCCCTCTGTTAACTGTTTTGAACAAATGACCTTTGCATTTGTAGATCTGACAGTTTACACATTGATCCACAGATAAAGCTACAGTATTTGTAATGCTTCTCAAAAAATTGGGCCTTGTAAGACATAGCAACCAGGAACCTAATCTACAGCTGGATTCAAACCCACAAAGTTACGCACTCACTGCATTCTTCCACCAATCAGCTGCTTTTGGCACAAAGCCACAGTCAGCCATCAGGCACCTCTCTAACAGAGTCCTCCTAAAATTGACAGCTGAAAAGTAGAGGACATCACAGACAAAGTGCAAATCCTGTTGCTTAGTAATTGAGCTATCTTGGTGCTTCTTTGGTGTTGCGTAAATGCTCCTGAAGCAAATCGGGGAAAGTGATATTTTCTTCATGAAACTCTCCGTGAGAGAATAAACCCATTATGTGCCCAATTTTAATCCTTTAGCCAGAGTGTGCGTGTCTTATCAAAAACTGAACAGGGGGAGGCAAAGTGTTGTTCAATGGCAAAAGGTAGATGTGACTCTATAAACATGTTTATACCATGTTGATTTTGAGTTCTCCAAGAGAACAGATTCAACACTCACCCGGTTATAGGATGCTGCAATAAGTGACTTTGCCTCTAGGTGGCTCTGTACCAGAATAGTACCTGGTACAGCAGGTAGTGACAATAGGTGATAGGCCCCTTTTAGGAAGAGCCCTCCCACAGTGATGTCAGGGGTGAGTCAGCACCCACATATTAGCCAGGTGGGTAGGAGCACTTTCTTGGGATCCAAAATCCCCACACCTGTGAAGATGTAACCAGCACACGTAGGACCTAGACAGGGCAGGAGGCTGGATGGAGTGGACCTGTACATAGCAGGAGCCAGCTGTACAAAATTCTGTCCTTTATGGAGATGGCTAGGGCAGATTTCAGAAAGCCTTTTTAGGCCAAGCTGGAGATCCCTGTATGAGTCTGCTTCCCTGGAAATGTTTCTGAGAGAGATGTACCTAGCAAGAAGGTGACTACAGAGAGCACAGACTTATACTGATGACCCTGGGTAAAGGAGAGACTTTAGATAGCTGGTAAGGTGCTGCATATGCTTTTACTTGTGACTACTGCAGACTGTCCACTATACTTGATTGACTATGTATGTCAAGTGACTCTGCAATGTATGTCCTTGTGACATGACTATAATGCCGTTTCCTGATCAACACTAGTAAATTGCATTGAATATTTTTATTGTGTGGACATTCCTTCTTTGGGATTTAAAGGTCTATGGCCAGGAATGTCGTGTGGGGGGCCAATGGCATGTAGCAGGGCACAAGTTGGCAGAGGGTTCGGCCTCAGTAGGAGGGGCAGTCTTCTAGCAGTAGCAGGAGTAGGGACTTGTGCTTTGGTGCCAAATTCAGCCAACCACTAAGCCTCTCCTACATGGCATCTCTCTCTTTTTTAGCCCATGGCGTGGTGCTAGTCCTTTGCTAAGCAAGATTCTGTAGTATTTCAGACAGCAAGGGGGTGAAGCCCAGAGAACCAGGGTGTGATTGGCCAACTTGGAGGCCCAGGGAACCACAAACATAGAAATAAAGAAAAGAATAGCTGATCCGCTGTTTCTATTGGAGAGGCACTAGTTTAAAGGCCATCTTTATTATTTTTTGACAATAACATGGTGTGGGCAGATTTCTGCCAGTCACAGGCTGTGTCACACCCCTCCAGCCTGTGTCTTAGAATAAGAGAAAGGTGAAGCCTCCATCAAACTACATGTAATATTACACCTCTTTGTATTTAGCTGGTTAGTGAGCATGGAGGAGGAAGGAGGGAGTGGGCTGTCAATTACCACTGTGTATACACCCACATGTGTGACTCTATAGTCACATGGGCTGCTCAGATGTGATAGGGCGGAAATGCTCAGCATAGAAACTCACTGAAAACTGAGCATGTGCAGAGTTGTCACCACAGCTTTAAAATCCCTAGCTGAATCGGGGGCATGGACACAAGGGGGAGATAAAAAACAGCAGGATCAATCAGGTTTTTTGCAGAATATAGAAAACAAATCTCATAGTGACTGTGTGAGTATGAACAGCATGTAGTACACCATCTGTTGATAGTTTTTGTGTGATGTGAGTTTAGTGACACTTTAACTCTTAGTATGCAGGCACAATATGCAATATTCGTTGTGGCTTAATGGAGTTCCGCTCTAATGATGTCCTGTCCATGATAGTCTGGGGAGGCACCAGGGGAGAGCTCTGCATGAGGAGTCTATAAGACCCATCTGTAGAGCAACAGCGTAAGATACACTATAGTGTCAAAAGTATTGGGACACCCACATGAACTTTAATGGCATTCCAGTCTTAGTCTGTAGGGTTCAATATTGAGTTGGCCCACCCTTTGCAGCTATACCGGCTTCAACTCTTCTGGGAAGGCTGTCCACAAGGTTTAGGAGTGTGTCTATGGGAATGTTTGACCATTCTTCCAGAAACACATTTGTGAGGTCAGGCACTGGATCGCAGTCTCCGCTCTAATTCATCCTAAAGGTGTTCTATCTGGTGCAGGCCAGTCAAGTTACTCCACCGCAAACCTGCTCATTCATGTCTTTATGGACCTTGCTTTGTGCACTGGTCCAAATCATTTGGTGGAGGGAGGGTTTTGGTGGGGGGTTGTTTTTCAGGGTTGGGCTTTGCCCCTTAGTTCCAGTGAAGGGAACTCTTAAGGAGTCAGCATGCCAAGACATTTTGGACAATTTCATGCTCCCAACTTTGTGGGAACAGTTTGGGGATGGCCCCTTCCTGTTCCAAAATGACTGTGCACCAGTGCACAAAGCAAGGTCCATAAAGATAAGGATGAGCGAGTTTGGGGTAGAGGCACTTGACTGGACTGCACAAAGTCCTGACTTCACCCCGATAGAATACCTTTGGGATGAATTAGAGCAGAGACTGTGAGCCAGGCCTTAGAATACCTTTGGGATGAATTAGAGCAGAGACTGTGAGCCAGGCCTTTTTGTCCACATCAGTTCCTGACCTCACAAATGCACTTCTGGAAAAATGGTCAAACATTCCCATAGACACACTCCTAAACCTTGTGGACAGCCTTCCCAGAAGCGTTGAAGCTGTTATGGCTGTAAAGGGTGGGCCAACTCAATATTGAACCTTACAGACTAAGACTGGGATGCCAATAAAGTTTATGTGCATGTAAAGGCAGGTGTCCCAATACTTTTGACAATATAGTGTACCTGTGGAGAGGCATCTGGAGAAATTTCCACTCCATAGCACGATCAATACCTAGAGAAGGTTTTTCCTCTTCCGTATGTCCATCCTCCATAAACCACAGGTGTCACCTACATTGAATCATGCCACAGCAGCAGTGTGAAGCCAACGCAATGCCAGCGTTTGTGTGTATTGGGCCGCTCAATAAAATCCTTTCATCCGGCTGGCCAGTGAGTGTTCGGAGAACGTTCCCTGAATTATAGGATGATTCTTTTATGGCTGTGTTCCATCTACATGTAAAATGCATTAAGACCGGTGTGCTGTGAACCCTCATACGAGCACACGAGAATGTATTTTTAATGCAGCTGGCACTCAGATCAATATGACCGTCCACACTCCCGATGAATATTACATGTGTTGAAACTGCCGTGGACGCGTGCAAACACAACACATCCAAAGCACGTCCTATGTTGTATTACAAGTCAATGTTTATTTGCGAAAAACCAAAGAAAAAAGTGCAGCTTCCCGCTGACTGTTTGTCACATTTATGTTCTTAGAAATCGTAGCTGAGGGGAACGCATGCCCGGTTGGCGTCCTTAATCAATTCACCACTGCTACTCTCCAAATGTTTTATAAACTTGGAAGTCATTTTGCGAACTTTTATATTTTTCCCCCGTTAGGGAGACCCTTTGTGGTTAATGAGTTGAAATGATTTAGGTTTCTAGTAAAGCACAATGGTTTCTCCCCGCTGGTATATTTTAGAGACTGGGAAAGTATATATCAAAGGATTATAAACTATGCAAACCACGGATAACGGTAAAAAAGGAACATGAAATGCTTTTTTGTGGATAATTAAGACTAATTTATCTCGCTGGTTCTACGCTTTAGTGTTCTTTAATCAAGGCAGCTGTAATGTTTTGAAGATGAACCTGTTCTACTCCATAGCTGCATCACCTCTGACAACCAGCCAGTCTTAAGCCTCGTACACACGCACAGATTGTTGGCCGACCGATCGGCCATCTTTTGTCCAGTGTTGTTTGTTGGTTAATATGTGCTCTAGACTTGCACTGGACTTTTGTTGGCCAACAAAAATCTACTTCAGAAGTGATGTCATGTGATGGTTGACTTTCCATGTCTTTTTTCTTCTCTGAGCATGCCCAGTCTTGCTCATCTGATTTTTGTCTGCCGAAATCTGTACTGACTGAGGAACAATCGGCCGTTCTGTTGTTGGCCAACAAAAATTTTATAGCATGCACACCAGATTTTTTTCGGCCGAAAATTCGCAGTTGGTTGTCGGAAGCATCATACTAACAAGCCTACAACCGGCCAATCGGATGTTGGCCGACAATTTACGGCCAACAATCTGTGCATGTGTACAGGGCTTTAGCACTGCTGAGCTCTGATGAGGTCTAAAGGCTCATACACACGATGAGAAGGGAAATTTCGTCCAACGACCAATCTGCCGATTTTCGGATTGTTAGTATGGTGCTTTCGACAGCCGACTCCGACTTTTCGGCTGATAAAATCCTGATGTGCAGGCATTAAAATTTTTGTCCTCCGTCAACACACGTGCGATTTTCGTCTTATTAGTACAGATTTCGACTGGGAAAAATCTTATGAGCAAGACTAGGCATGCTCAGAGATGAAAGAACACATAGAAAGCAATCCAACACATGACATCCCTTCTGAAGTAGAATTCTGTCGTACGGGAAAATTCATATGAAAATAACCTCTTCACTTTCCACATCAGACTAGCATGCCACAAAAAACGGACGACAGATCATTCGATAATCTGATTGTGTGTATGGGGCTTAAGGCTTCACACAGGCCTTGGCTCTCCTGTGGACAGTACTATAAACCAACAAAGAGAGGGCGCATCGGCCTAGCACACAAAACAATTTTAATAATCAATTAAACAAGTGATATACTCACAAACATATGACAAGGACAAGTGTATCGTGGCTCTGAAGAAGAGGGGTTGCCCCTCGAAACACGTTCGCCACTTCGGACGTAAAAGAGTCTTCCCAAGCCATTATTTTAACAGAGTAGATCTGGAGGCAGCCACACCTGAATTTTATGATACGCTTATTGACATGTGTTTGTGAAGTATATTACTTGCTTAACCACTGCAGCCCCGGAAGGATTTGCCCCCTTAATGACCAGGCCATTTTTTGCGATTCGGCACTGCATTATTTTAAGGGAAAATTGCGCAGTCGTTCGATGCTGTACCCAAACAAAATTGATGTCCTTTTTTTCCCCACAAATAGAGCTTTCTTTTGGTGGTATTTGATCACCTCTGCGGTTTTTAGATTTTGCGCTTTAAACAAAAAAAGAGCGACAATTTAGAAAAAAACGCCATATTTTTTACTTTCTGCTATAAAACATTCCCAATAAAAAAAATATTGAAAATTTTATTTTTTTTATCAGTTTAGGCCAATCTGTATCCTGCTACATATTTTTGGTAAAAAAAAATCCCAAAAAGCGTATTTTAATTGGTTTGCACAAAAGTTATAGCATTTACAAACTACGGGATAGATTTTTGGACTTTTTATTTTTATTTTTATTTTTTTAGTAGTAATGGTGGTGATCTGTGATTTTTAGCAGGACTGCGACATTGCGGCAGACAGATCGGACCCCTAACTTTTTGACACTTTTTGGGGACCAGTGACACTAATACAGTAGTCCGTGCTAAATAATATGCACTGTTACTGTATAAATTACACTGGCAGGGAAGGGGTTAATACTGGGGGTGATCAAAGGGGTTAAATGTATGCCTGTGTGCTTACTCACTGTGGGGGGGGGTTCTGTGACAGGCACAGACAGATCGCAGTTTCAGCTTTACTGAAACTGCTGATCTGTCCCTGCCTGTCTGAGAGAAGATCCGCCTGCTTTGTTTACAGTCTTCTCTCCATTTCCCGGACAATCGTGGGAGGAAGGCAGTGATCGCTGCCTCTCCTCCCGTGGCCCGCAGTGTTTTTTTTCTTCCCTGCAAAGTGGAACACCTGTGACGTGTCCCAGAAGATTGCAGGGAGGGAGGGGGAGAGGAGAACTTCCACCTAGGTGGCAGTGCTGTATCTTGGCCTAGGCCAACAAGGCCCAGGCCTAGGGCGGCACTTTGCAGGGGGGCAGCAAAAAAGCTGCACCCTGCACAAAAAAAAAAACAGCCTCCTCCCGGGTCCCGCACGAAAAGGGTCTCTGTCGGCTTGCGCTACACTTTTAATATAGTGCCAGTCTTATGGGATGAATTGGGCCAGAGGGCAGAGTCCTGGAGGCAAATCAGTTTGGCACCCCCATAAAGCGGTCAGTGATGAGGCTGCACTGATAAGGCTGCACAGATAGGCACTGATGAGGCTAGGCAGATGGGCACTGATAGACTTGTGGTCTTTGGTTCACAGATGACAGGGTGGGTTGTAAACAGTAAAGGGCGTGGCCTTTACAGGAAGGGGTGGGTCATATGTAAATTAGGGGGTGCACAAGTTTAGTCAGGCCTAGGGCAGCACAAAACCTAAATACACCACTGCTAGGCGGCCCGAGCAGAAGTGGGAGCGGGTACCTGTCAAAACGAAGGTATTTTTTGAGTGGAACTCCGCTTTCAATATGTTTCTGCAATTGATTTATGGGACCGGTTATGTTGATGGTAGAAATTATTTTACTTTAACCCCTTTGCGTCAGCTCCTGCCAGCCCTTCAATGGGTTGGGCATTTCGGGAGGTGGGGACGGGGCTTGTAACCATGTGACTGCCGTTATTGGCTATCACTTAATCGGAAAACTCCCGATCGTAAGAAGCAATTGAAAGCGCGCAATCAGCCCAGCTGCTGAGAGGCCGCACATTTGCATGTGGTCAGCGCCTAGGGGTTAAGAGCTCATTCACACATAGCCATTGACCTGTGTTGAACTACATAGATCAACGCAAGGTTACATAGAGAAAAAAAAGTTCTCTATTTGTCCTGTTTTCATCATAATGCTGCATTGCATATCTTCATTTTTATGCAGTGCAACTCCCTGTAAAGCATGCCACCGCTGCAGAGCATAGACTTGAATGACTCTTCAAATTAAGAACGTAGGCAGTGTAATATGTTGTAACAACGCATCACACCGCCCCTTACTGACCCTACAAAACGTACACCAGCGCACTTACATTTCAGTGCGTGGGCTGCTGTGAATGAGCCTTAAAGCAGTATTAACCACTTCTACTGGGCCAATTCTTCTCCTACATGTAAAAATCATTAGTTTTTTGCTAGAAAATTACTTGTAATTTTTGTAACTGTAAAAAAAAAAAAAAATGTAAACGTTCCAGGCTAGGGACTCTCAAAATGCGATAGCCAACATCATTCAAGACCCTGTGTGAAAGTGTGCCCTAGACTGTGGCGTGCTGTACCCTATACTAATACTCTACTAGTGTGTGGTAGCGACGGAAACAGTCCCTGATGCAAAGACCAGGTTGGCCAGGACAGGAGGGACAAAAAAAGCGGGTTTCACGCCTATATCCGCGTTTTCTACAGACACAACATCTTCTTTGGGGTGCTCTTTGGGTAGGGGTACTAGAGAGGACATCAGCAAAATGGCTCTTATGCAGCTGACTCACTGCATCTGGATTGTGAATTTGGGCCGCAGCACCTTCCGGATACAGAAGGGCTGTGATGATCTCTTCCTGGAATTTTAGGAAGGATCCACTTCTTTCTGATGCTTTGTATAGCACATAAGCGTTTAGCAGAGCCAATTGGAATAAGTATGAAGACACTTTTTTGAACCAGCGTCTGGCCTTATGGACAATTAAGTATGGCGCCATCATCTGGTCATTGAAGTCCACCCCTCCCATGTTAAGGTTGTATTCGTGGACACAGAGGGGCTTCTCAACAACATCAGTCGCCGTTATAATTTGAACTGTCCTATCTGCGTGAATGGAAGACAGAACGAAAAAATTCCATGTGGGAATCTATAAGCCGTTGGGGGAAGCCCTAGCAATTAGGTCACATGGTGCCACATGCGACAATTCCAAAATCAAAAAGGTGACTAAAAAGTGTCACGCTTGTGTAATAATTGCATACGTATCAATGGTACCCCTTTCTGAATAACGGTGAAACCATGTCCCAAACAATCTTGCAGTTGATCCCCATGTACAAAGTAATCTGAGCAGTTGGGGGCCTCCACATTGTTATCTTTTCCCTCATAAATCTGGAAACTACATGTATAGCCTGTTGCCCTGTCACACAGATTATACATCTTGACCCCATATCTGGAATGCTTGCTGGGGAGAAACTGTTTGAAAGCAAGGTGGCCAGAAAATTTAATCAGGGACTTCTCAGCGCAGACAGCTTGTTGGGGCATATACAAGGCTGCAAACTTGTGGTTGAAGTGATTTACAAAGGCCCGAATTTTGTGGAGCCGGTCATATCCAGGGTCACCCCGAGGACGACAGAGTTCATTGTCACTGAAGTGCATGAACCGCAAGATTTGCTTGTATCTAGTTCTGGCCATGGCAGCAGATAACTCGGGCATATGATGAATTGGGTCAGTGGACCAATATGACTGCAACTCACTCTTTTTAGCAATGCCCATGAGAAGGGATAGGCCCAGAAAGGTTTTAAATTTGGAAACAGTGATACGTTTTGGATTTGTTGTGATGAATTGATCAGCATATAAATTGCTTTGGTCCACAATAGATCTGTACAGATCTTCAGTGAAAAACAGCTCATAAAAACCAAGGGGAGTAAAATTGGCTGTTTCCACCTGAATTCCGGGTTGGCCAGTAAATGGGGGAAGTACGGGCGCTGCAGAAGTGGTGGGCGCCCAATCTGGGTTTGCAAGTGCATCAGGAAGGGCACTATGGGCTCTATGGGCATGTCTTTGAATTCTCGTGCTAGCCACCGCACCAGCTTGAACAGCACTTATGGGACTCGCCACCTCACCAAGTGTTACTGCAGTGCTGGTTTGACTATGACCAGGATGTACTAGGCCGCTGGTGCTTGCCAGTTCACCAGAAGGTTGAGCGGGTCTAGTATCGACACTGTGCTGCATACAAGGACCCTGCGATTGCTGCACCCCAGCAACAGAAGAACGGGGTCAGGTACGCCTGACCTTAGCAGGGACCACTACTCCATTGTCAGAGCTATCTGTCAGGGTGCCGCTGCGCTCTACAGGTTTGAATACTGAGCCTGATTCTGACAGTGAGGCTTCCCCATCGCTCTCATCTGTCATGCTCAGCATCGTGTAGGCCTCTTCACTAGTGTACCTCTGTTTGGACATTTTGGCCAATAAATTTATAGGTACCTAGTGTGACTCACAGGTAAAAAAGCACCTGGTTGTCAAGGACTGTTTGAACCACTACCAAAAAATTTAACTGCTAGTGCTAGTAGAGATTAGGCCTGACTCTGCTAACCCTGCAGTTTAGTGTGCTGCATTTTGGGAACACTATACTAAGCTATTGGGGATGCTAGTATAGTTCTGATCAGATCAAAGATATTGATGTGTTCAGACACTATACTAGTAATGGAGGAATTTAGTGTGTGTGTGTGTCACTGACAATCAAAGGGTTCAAATTTATTACTAAATATGCGGTTGGCAATCTGATGCTATCCTGTATTGACGCTAACTAACCTTAACGCTAACTGATGTCACCTGTGACACTAATACTGTGATCAGAAAAAAGATCTGTACACTATAATAGTTACACTGTGACAGAGCAATGAAGGGGTTAATTGGGGGTGATCAAGGGTTTAAATCTTTATTAGGGGATATATGGCGGGTACCCTAAACCTATCTGGGACAGACATTAACTACTACTAACTGTCTCTCACACTAACTGAAGTCACAAGTGACACTAATACAGTGATCAGTAAATTATCTGTATACTGTATATATAGTGTACACTGTGACAGGGAGTGAAAGGGTTACCTGAGGGGTGATCAGGGGGTTAAATGTATGCCTATTTGTACTGGTGTCAGTGTGTTGCTTGTGTACTCAGAGTTGATCTTCTCTCTTCTCTTGCGCTGGAACCGAAAAGGGCTCCAGGAGAGGAGATTGCATAATTTCCTGTGCCTGTTTTTACATTACACAGGCACAGGACTTTCGCGGGTGGTCGGCAACTGGTTAAAGATATACACAACATGTCTGAACCTAGAGTGTCAAAAGGGCTGGAAAGTTCACAGGGTCAAGGCGTGACAAAAGAACATGCAATTACAAGCAATCCCCTGGAGGGCAGTTCTGCATATACATAATTGTGCTCTTCCAGGAAGGGGTCATGCGCAAGCTGCCGGCGCTCTGCTCCTACTGTGATTAGTCAAAGCAGAAGCTGATCAGCGGGTGCCAGCCAATGGATGGCCATCAGCACCTGCTGATCGGCAAGAAGACAGATAGGATGGAGCTCTACATATGTAAACAATGCAGACAAGTCGCACTAGTGGAAACGGAGCCTAAAACTCATTACTCACTTTTAATGAGCACTAAAAATTGTTCTGTATCCTTCTAAACTTTCGAAAATGTTCTATTGTATTGTTAATTGTATTTTATTTCTTTCATATATTGTGCTGGTCATGTGACCCCCCCCCCCACCACCCCTCTCTCACCTTCCCCCTATCTCTCCCCTCCCCCTCCTCTCTTTCTCTCTCTCTCTCAGGAAAAGCTGCTGGCCTTAATGAGGCTATGAAGACAGGAGATCATGTTCTGTGAAGCATAGGAGGGATGGGGGTGGGGCTGGGCAGGTCAAGGCATGCCTGTCTAAGAAAGACCGACAACCTTTCAGGAAGTGAAAGACAGCAAATTCAGATAAAGGGAGATAGCATTGAAGAACAAGAAGAAGTTGATTGTCTAGTTTAGATAAAACTTTCTAAGCCACACAAGCAGCTAGCCAGAAAATGAATAATATTAATGATAAAGATATTTAACATACAATTAAATAGGAAAAATTTCATTTTTGACTGGAGTTTCCCTTTAAATGAATGCAGTGCCATATAGCAGAAGATGGCCTGGTCATGAAGGTGGGTAAATCTTCAGTGGTTACAATACATTTTTGATTTGGGGATTAATACCGCTTTAAGACGTTCATAAAAAAAGCTGTGTAAAAGAAATATTTTTGAAATAGGGCACAGTGTTCCACACCCAAAATCTCGCCATCCAAACCTCCAGCCTACTTTTCCTTTCCGTAAAACAAAGCCCGTTTGGCAGTAATCCTCCATGTGCCTGAGGTCTCCAAGCAAGCAAAGCCGCAACCTTAGATCTGTCTGGAGCATAATTCTACAAGTGGTTGCCTCTAGTGTATGACACCCAAGGGAGTCCTTTAAAAGGCTGGCAAAGGTAGTAAACAATGCACTCGAAACAGCAAAACCGCAATAGCCTGACTTTCTCCCAGTAGACTTGGCAGCTGCAATGAATCCCTTTTCAGGTCTTGTGATGTATCACTTTATTTCAGAAGGGGCTCCTAGCACCTTATTAATGTCTTTTCCATTTATAAAGAAAATATTCTGAAAAGACGACTTTCCTCGTTAACCCCCGAAGGGGAAAAACCAAGGCCATTCTCAGATGCCCGTGTAAAAAGACAGAGCCAATGTGTGCCACTTCCATTAGCGAGGTCTGGCATGTCATGGAACCCCCTTGGGGGACTTGTGCGCTAAACATACAGCAGCACCATCTGCTTTTCCTTAGTTTACTTCACAGTGAAATACATCACTTCACCTTAGAGGATTTCAAACATGTTTCAACATAAATAGAACCAAAGCAGATGCTGATTATATATTCTGTTTATTTTTTGTGCAGTATGTCTTGTACAGGTGAGGCACCATGCCATGATCATCCAACAAAGACTTTTTTTTTCAACCAAAGGTCTTGCCAGCCATCTTGTCTTTCCTGTACCAAGGCAAAGCTTGCCAAATGATGTAAGCTGTAGCCTCGTATTTTATGACTTCCCGTATAACCCATATTCTGGAACTGGAACTCTTTACACAGAACTATTGACATCAGTCCGTGTCCCAGAGGAACTTACAATCTAATTTCCCTGCCGCAGTTATAAAAGCGTAAAATTTGGTCCCAAGCCAGTTCCTTGGCTTTGAGATTCTATTCTAATAGAAAATGAGTATATTATTTTGAAGAGAAAGCAATTTTTTTTTTTCATTAACCACCTCAATGCCACCACGTTTCCTCATTTAAAAAAAATGAGATCATCTTTGGGTGTCTACCTTCCAAAAGGGTCATTTTGGGAATGTTCATAGTGACCTCTCATTTTGGTTTCTCTGTGTTTTATAACAACAAGTAAGGGAAACATTTTTTTCCAAAGTTTTGGCCTTTCATTCTCTTTATGATAAAAGAAAGCCAGTGGTCATAAAAAGAGAAAGCTTTTTTGGCCATACTTCTCTTGTGGGTCACTGGAGCACATTTACTTATGCTCTCCCTTGACCCAGAATCAGCCAACAGTGGGCTAAAGTCTGCTGTCGGTTGACTTTACAGGGTTGCTTCAGGCTATGGAAAGATCCCAACAATGTCGTGATCAGCCCAGATGCCTGATCAGCAGCTGGCCCAGCCTCTCGCTGAGAGCCTGGCACTCCATTAAATGTTGGAAGGGCACAGCAGGCTGAGAACTGAGCGATCAGCAGTCATGTGATCGATCACTTTCCAGTCTTATAGCTAGAGGAGGACAGATGCAGCATGGAGGTAAGTATGTATGTTTGTTTTTTGAAATCCCATTGTAGGGGAAACCCCAAAACTCATGGGTTTCAGTAACATTTTGACTGTTAAAGCCAGATTGAAAAATATATTTATTTTTACAAACACGTAGGTAGAAAGACATGTTTGGAGAGCAATAACAGTCACATTACATAGTGTTGGTTTCAAAACGATTGCTCTAAATGGCTAAAGACTTGTAATAAAATGTATATGTTTTACAAAGGGTGGGACCTATCTATCTAAAGTTTCTTTGAAGTCACATCTTGATTGAAATTCGGAATATTTGTTCACATAGGCTTGTTACTTCCAATAGTTGTTTAGCTGAACAGTTCTTGAAAGACCTAGACAGCAATCTATACAGCTGGAGGTATAAATGGCATTTGAACACAACAGCTGTTATACAATATGACTTCTAACAACAGATACATCCAATATATCTGCTTAATCATAAATACATGTTTGATGATCATAAATAAATGTTTGATTAATAAAATGGCTGTTCCCTTTTACCTTTCACCATACATTTCCTTTAAAGAAGAATTCTAGGCATGGTATATTTTTACATTGTTTTATTGGTCAATATGCTTGTGTCTATGTCAGATCTAAATACTGTGTAGCTCTCACCTGCACAAGCACTAGACTGAAAAACCCAGGGATTGCGGGATATATATATATAGTTTCTTCAATGGTCATGTCAGGTCTTACACTATAGACAGAGATCATGCACACTGTTGACTGACTCACTACCTCTGCTGGAAGTTTATTTAAAGCATCAACTACTCTTTCAGTAAAAAAATACTTTCTAAGATTAGTTTTTAACCTTCCTCCTGCTAGTTTCAGGTCATGTCCTCACGTTCTTCATCTTGATCAGCTTAATATTTAAAATCCTGGCCCCCCAAACCCTTGTTGTATTTAAAGAGTTTGATCAAAGTTTTCCCTTCTTTCCTCCAGACTGTACATATTAGGTTCCTGAAGTCCATCCGGATATGTTTTATTTCTCAGACCTTTCTCCACTTTTGTTGCCCATCCTTGAATTTGTTCTGTCTTATCAATATCGTTTTGTACTGTCAGGCAGCCCATGCATTATTCTTTTTTTCTTTTTTTGATCAACAAATAGGTTGAACAAAAAATAAAACGGACCCAATTGCCCTATCCACACATTCAAGGTGGATGGGATATCACTCCAACTGAGCTATTGTATTATGATGGCAGGGAGATTTCCCGGCCGTCTGAATACACTGACCAGCACTGTCAGCTATAGCCAGCAATGCTGATTGTGCAGAAACTTTCCAATAGGCGAAAGGGAGATCTCAAGAACTGGACACAGTACTGTAAATGAGGTCTGACTAAAGATCCATACAGGGAAATTAGGATCTCCTAACTCCTGCTGGTGACCCCTCTAGTGATACCTTAGGTCTGGTTCACACCTATGTAGTTTACCTTTGATCACTTTCTGCAGTCCTTTTTTGCAGTGCATTTTGTGCTTTTCCCGTGTTTTTCAGATGCGTTTTGCGATTTGCATTTTTTATTCTTTTGTTTATAAAGAGGAATCAGGACCTCCTTCCTCCTGCTGGTAATCTCTCTAGTGATAACTAAAGGTCTATATAGAGGAATCGGGATCTCCTTCCTCCTGCTGGTAATCCCTCTAGTGAGACTTAGGCTCCATTCACAATTGTCATGCAACTTTGGACATCAAAGTTGCATGACAAGTCGTTCCCCATGTTTTCCAATGATAACCATTCATATGTGTGGGACTTGAAGTTGCAGCGACTTTAAAGTAGTTCATGCACTAATTTGGTCTGATTTTAATGCAACTTAAAGAGTAACTCGTGGGGAAAAAAAATCAGCAAATAAAGAAAAAATAATATAGCGTATACAACTGTGACACAAATCATATTGTAATTGAATTCCTTTTTCATCTGCAGCTGTTGTAAGTTTCTGAAAATGCAATGCAATATGGCTACCTGGAGCTGTTCTGTACACAGAATGTATACTGACCACCCCCCAGAAACATAATTTCCTGCTTGTGTGATTGGCTCACCAATTTTCCCAGAAGTCTGCACTAAGATACAAGTCAGATTTCTGGCATCCCCTGCAACAAAAATGTAAGATATTCCCTATAGGAACATGTCTAAAGGGATGCAGGCCCAGCAGCTTTCCTCATTAGAGCCTTGCAGCTGCCACTGCTGATAGATAATTATGAAACCACTCCAATTTGACCCACTCAGCACAGAGGCACAGAGGAACAAGCAATGATTTGTTCAGAATAACAAATGGTAGGAATCTGCAACAAAGTTTGTTAAAATCTCTGCAATGTACAGAGTTCACCCAGAGGGGAATGTTTTTTTCTCAACAAAAGTGGAGTTACGCTTTAGGAGCCAAAGACTTCAATGTTAACCCTTAAAAGTTGCATGAAATTCATAACTGAATGTTAAACAATGCAACAGTTTTACATCAGTTGTCCATTATCACTGTTCAAAGCCAAAGTCATATCCAAGTCGCACCCATCCAAAGTTGTGTCCAAGTTGCACTCCAAAGTCGGCGCAACTTTTGAGTCGTATAAGTGTGAATGGAGCCTAAAGGTCTATAAAGATGATTTAGGGCCTCCTTTCTCCTGCTGGTGACCCCTCTTGAGAAGCATCCTGCAATTCTAGTCACTTCTCCTATTTCATGGCCACACTGCTTGCTCATTTTCACCTGAAATAAGTACTCCCAAATCCTCTGTAGTTCTGGGCCAACACTGTACCCCAATATTGTACTCTATCTCTTTTCCTAGGTGCATTATTTTACATTTAGAAACATTGAACTGCAGACTGCACTGCTTTGACCAATTTTCCAGCAATCCCAAATGATGTTCCATGTTACAAAAACCTCCAGGGATATCAAGCCTATTGCACACCTACACTATATTACTATAAGTATTAGGACGCCTGCCTTTACACGCACATGAACTTTAATGAAATCCCAGTCTTTGTCCGTAGGGTTCAATATTGAGTTGGCCCACCTTTTGCAGCTATAACAGCTTCAACTCTTCTGGGTAGGCTGTCCACAAAGTCCATAAAGACATGGATGAGCGAGTTTGGGGTGGAGGAACTTGACTGGCCTGCACAGAGTTCTGACCTCAACCTGATAGAGCACCTTTGGGATGAATTATAGTGCAGATTGTGCACCAGGTCCTCTCTCCAATATCAGTGCCTGACCTCACAAATTGGCTTCTGAAAGAATGATCAAACATTCCCATGGACACACTCCTAAACCCTATGGACTAAGAGTGGGATGCCATTAAAGTTTGTGGGTGTAAAGGCAGGTGTCCTAATACTTTTGGTAATATAGTGTATGTGTCGTTAGCAAAATGGTACACCTTACCCACCAAAGCTTTAGTTATATCACATAGAATTAGATTAAATAGAACTGGACCTATTACAAAGCCTTGTGGTACACCACTAGTGACTAGTCTTTGTACCGATTGAACCTCATTTACTACCACACTCTGGTACTTATATCTGTATATCCACTGAAGCACCCAAGATTAAGTCCTAGCTTTTACTACATTTTTATTGGAGCATTATGTGGAAATATATCAAATGCTTTGCTGAAATGAAGACAGGCTATGTCCACAGCACAGTCCTGGTCAAAACGAGATGAAATGAACAATTTGATACTCACTTGTATCTGTAGTCTCGTACTGACTGTCTCTCTGCAATTCAAAGATCTCCACTTCAACACGTGCGTTGGACCCTCCTTGCGTGTGGCTATTGATATGTTCTCGGGCGAGCGCAAGTGCCAACCTTTCGCCACGCCCACAAACAGTCTGATCGTCAAGGATTGCAGCTGGAAAAGAAACAGACCAGTTATATGAGTATTTTGTATAGACAGCATTAAAGTGTATGTAAACCCTAACAAAAAATATACAGTTGTACTTTTTGTCCGCTATGTGATGGAAAAACTAAGTTAAGTAAAAAAAAAATTTTTTATTGTAAAAAATTAAAGTTACACCCAAACACATAGCCCCCCATCCAAAAAAAATAAATAAATTGAGCACGTGGCAGGGTGCCGGCACCTGAAAACGTTGATTGCGATACACATGTTACATAACATGAGATCAATAATTCTAGCAACAGACCTCTTTCATAATGCTAAACTGATGACCTATAGGGGGCTTTCGGAACGTTGCCTATGGAAAATTCAGGGAACTGAAGTTTGTTGCCATTTCACGGGAGCACACACATTTAGGGTTTGACATGTTGGTTATCTAATTACTTGGTGCAACCTCGGCTTTTAAATTTTACCAAAAAATTGGGTGTTTTATTGAGTTTTTGTTGCCCCTAAATTAACTTTAATGTGTTTTTTACAGACATTTTGTGTTTCCTAGTCCTCTGCAGGTATTATTGTGTGATATAATTGGAACTACAACTATTTTGTTCTCTAGGGTGTCTGCTTTCAGAAAATTTAGAACATTTAGGGATTTTACGTACTCTTCAGGCTTAAAATTATTTTTTAAACATAAAATGCAAAAAAGCTACTCAGTGAGTGAAAATCTGTGTCAAAAACTTGGCAATGGCAAAATCAGTAACCTAATTGCAAAATCATTTTTACTGAAATCACTTCGCTTATTGGTTGGTAAAAATGGGACTTCACGCCAATGTTGACAGTAAAGAACAGATCATAAGCAGTTAGATGGACCCCCATAACTAAACCATTAGGGGCCTCCTCAAAGACAATTCCTCAAGTCATAATGAAAACTATTTTTTATAGTAATTGTACATAGCCCAGAGAATCTACCTATCACATTACAGGGCAAATGGAAAGGTTTGGGAGACAAAAGTCGGTGGTAAGGCAGACACACACAAAATTTTATTGAACATAGAGATGAGCTCATCAATCTGCTTCTTCTCCTTTCACAGCCCAATCACAGGCTGGAGGAGGGACATGACCTATAAGTGTAATTTAGTTGCAGCAGAGAAAAATCAGGTCTCCTGTCCTATCAGACACAGTTGTGCTGTGCGGTAGAGTTTTGAGGACTGGATAGGCAGGAAAACAAATCTTTTGGCAGATACAAATTCTTCCATGTATGTATTTTATATGTGTATTTAGCTGTTTGCCTGGAGTTCAGCTTTAAAGTTAACCCAATTATGGCGAGCATTGACCACACATTTTCAAGTTTATTTGCATAGTAAAGTGGAGGTAAACCTCAGCCTATTTTTTTTGGTAAGGTAATAATGTGCCAATATGCATCGCATACTAGCACATTATGAAATGTATTGCTTACCTTAAAACAAATCCCTCCAGAGGTGAGCTGTCACCGCTGACAGGGCTTCCATCTTCACCCAATCTTCTTTCTGGGTTTGCGCCCTCCAACTTTCTTATTGGCCATGCCGCGATGACGTCACTCCCGCGCATGTGTGTGGAAGTCATAGAGCGCGGCACAGAGCTATGAAGGGATGGCACGGCTGCATGCAGTGTAAATATCTTATAAACTGTGCAAGTTTAGGAGATATTTACTGTACCTACAGGTAAGCGTTATTATAGGCTTACCTGTAGGTACAAGTTCAAAAACAGGGTTTACTTCCACTTTAAATGCCGTTCCACCTTTGGAAACTGAGACAAATGTGTTATTAGGTTTAATTTAGAGATGTAAACTGCACCACAATCATAAACTGTTGCAACGTTTTTTTAGACTTGATGTATTCATTTATATTTGCTTTTCTGCCTCTGAATGAATCAGTTGTAAGAGCCAGATACTCCAAATCTCTGAAGTTCTTACGTCACGTAAGACAAGCGCATCCATTTCTGTCCTTTGCAGACTAGACTCAGGCCTGTGCTCTGTAGGGAGATGGAGGGGGGGGGGGGGGTGTAACGGATCCTTTGATGCTTTTCATCTTCGTTCCTTATTCAGGATTTATTACATTTCTTTCTTCTGGATTTTTTGATATGTTAATTTTCACAAATTGTGGAGTATTAAATGTGTGTCTTTTTATTACAGCTTTTATGAGCCGAGCAGAAGGACACAAAACATCTGAAAGCCGCCCCCACCCTTGTAATAACCTTTCCTCGCAGGCTCTTCCTCCGGCTGTAACAACACAATTAGAGGAACATTGGCCTGGCACCTTTCGCTCTCTCTGGAGAAATTCACAAGAGAGGCAGCTGGCAATTGTGAGTGCAGTTTCCTTTTATATACAGGTAGTGTCTTAGAGAGTAGAGGTGCTCAACATTTTTCATGTTGTGGCCCTCAGTGTCAGAGTGCCTTTAGATGACAGTTTGCCTTTGTAAATGATAACTCGAGAAATATGATTCTTCCTGAAACTGTGGAAATTGTTTGCCATTAGTTTGGATCCATGGGTTTCTAGATTATGGCAGTATGTTTGGGTTTGGAAGGGTTGTGTGCAAATTGAAGGTCATCTTTGGTTGCCTTCCAACTACGTAAATAGGAGATACAACAATGTACACACTCGCAACAGTAAGATCCACAGATGTCTCAGGGATAAGGCAGCAAATATAGTCTCATTTACCCTAGTAGGCTCTACATCTTGGACAAAAAAGAAGACCTGGTTCTTTGACACCAAGGCTGTGGCATCACTGGACTCCAACTGATCTGCCTTCTACTTCTCCTTTGCTTCTTGGGGGCTTGCCACTAGCTCCAAGGCTCGTGAATGCTTCAACACCTTGTTTCTGACCTTATATACAGTTTTGTATTGCTACTAATGGGGATCTAAGCTTTCTAATGTTACAGCCAGTGTTAGCACCACATTATGGAGGCCACTGCTGGCTTATTGGAACTTCTCCACAATCTCTTAGCAATGACGTGTTCACAGTTCCAATCAAAGAATGACTTGTATTTTTAAAGTATACAATAAAGATCATACCTGGAGATTAGTGTTAATTATGCCAGACTAGAAAGGGAAGTAGAGGCAACAGAATTAAAATCTGAGGACAGCACAATGTCTGGTCCGGCCAATGGTTTGCCAGGAACTCTCTGGAACCACCAATATGTATTTAACCACTTTACCACCGGAGGATTTTGCTGTCTTACGTCTGGGCCACTTTTTGCAATTCGGCACTGTGCGACTTTAACTAAAAATTGCGCGGTCATGCAACGCCGTACCCAAACTAATTTACGTCCTTTTTTTCCCACAAACAGAGCTTTGTTTTGGTGGTATTCGATCACCTGTGCGATTTTAACTTTTTGCGCTATAAACAAAAAAAGAGCGACAATTTTGAAAAAAATAACAATATTTTTCACATTTTTTTATATGAAATTCCCCCCCCAAAAAAATGTAAAAATCAAATTTTTTTATAATTTTAGGCCAATTTGTTTTCTGCTACATATTTTAAGTAAAAAAAGTCGCAATAAGCATATTTTGATTGGTTTGCGCAAAAGTTATTGCGTTTACTAACTAAGGGAAAGATTTCTGTCGTTTTTGGTGTTTTTTTTTTAACGAGTAATGGCGGCGATCTGCGATTTCTTTTGCGGGACTGCAACATTGCGGTGGACAGATCGGACCCCTGACTGACATTTTTTACACTTTTGGGGGTACCAGTGACATTACTACAGTAATCAGTGCTATAAATATGCACTGTTACTGTAAAAATGACACTGGCAGGGAAGGGGTTAATTTTTATTGGTGATCAAGGGGTTAATGTATGCCTGGTGCTTACTGACGTGTGTGAGGGGAGGGGACTATGTGACACAGGGACAGATCGCAGGTTCAGCTATGCTGAACCCTGCAATCTGACCCTGCCTGTCACTTAGGAGATCCGCCCGCTTGTGTTTACACAAGCAGGCGGATCTCCACACTTGATTCCCCGATGATCGGGGAAGAGCAGCGGCGATCGCCGCCGCTCCTCCCCTGGCCCGACTCCTGCTGTGACTGAATACAGCGGGAACGAGCCTCTGGCGGCGCGCGCGTGCCACCGAGAGAGGGGAATTATCAAGCCACTTTGCCGCAGTAGAGCTTTAGTGAGCAGCGGCAAAGTGGTTAAAGTTTTTGTACAATTAAAATAACAAATAAAAAATATCTTAACTGTCAACCACACTTTTTTTTTCTACAAACCTTGAGAAATTATCACAAGGACCTTGTAAGGATCCATTGTGTACTTGGGAACTTCCTCAAAAAGAGCTGTTACATCAGTTTGGAATATTCATTCACACCAAGGTTCAGTGCCCCCCTGAAATTTCAGTTCTTCAGAGAGAAAAATGTAGGCTGACATTACTGGTCTCATTCTAATTATACTATTTTCCTGGCCCACTTCCTGTGACAGTGTCCATGAGGTCAGATCACAACCCCTATATGCATACTTGTTCCAGGTCAGGAACTCAGGAAGAACCAAAGCCATTAGATTAGCATAAGCCCTCATACACACGCGCAAGCATAATTTTCCATGCGCTTTCCAGTGCCTTAAGGAGTCACTGGTGGAATATATATCCGACCATACAAGTGAATCACTGTATGTTGCCATAGTCATGTAAATGCCGATGCTCCTGTGAATCACCATTTACCCTCACATTTGTGTACAGTGTATTTCTTTGAATGTGACACTTGCATTTACACGAGTACAGACATTCATATATATTGCAGGCTTTACCCAGCACCTGCGGCTCCCCAGACTCAGGAAAGCACTGGGAATTTATGCTTTCGCGCTTTTAAACCTCTAAGCATCCATAACAGTTAGGTCAGTGTCAGCCTACATATTTCTCTCCGCACAGGTTTTCTTTACAGGGGTAGCTCTGATCCCACCAGCGTAAATCTGTTTCTGCTGTTGGAGGCTGTGGTTCCCAACAAAGATTCAAAATGTCTGCTATATTCTGGGTATCAGTCGAAAAACCCCAATCTTAATGTTCCCCAAGAACCTCCCAGACTTTGTTCGCTACCCAGACTGCACCAGTGAAAGGTTTTCTCGAGGGGCAAAGACATGTGACTGAGATGGGACACACAACTCTGAAGGGTGTTTAGTGTAAATGTCCAGTGTGTAGCACAATGATTGATTACTCATAGTCATAGCTTATATTGATTGTTTGTAGTTTATGTTTTTGCTGACATTGGTACATTCAAAGGCGTTGGGTAAATTACATATTACAGATTGCTATGTTACAGGATTACTTATTACTCGTAATAATATGAGGATCCCAAAAATGTAATGTTGAATTGCGGCTGGTTGGGTATGTAGGTCATAGAACAGTGGCTGCTCATCATTTTCAAGTCATGATGCCCCACATGACACAAAATATCATACTTTCAATTCACAGGCTCAGGAAACAACTGCTCAAACCTTAATTCCAGCTCCACGTTGATCTCACTCACACCACGCAATGGAGTCTCCATCTCTAGGTAACATCCAAACAGTCACAAGGGAATGTTGGCACACGTATATTCCTTCAAATGTTCTTTACTAAAGCATCAAGTGACAGCGGCAAGCATTGCTAGTTCCATATATGTAGTCTGTGTCATCTTTTTGTAGAATTACATTCACCAAATGTGTGGCCTTTTGACAATGTCAGTGGTGCACTTAAGGTCCCCTATATCAAATAGTATGATCCCCACTTGAGTTTTGGTGTACTGGAATAGCTCAACATAAACACTCAGTGAAGACTCAACTGCGATTCCTGCTGTGCCCCCTAAAATGAACACAGATTGCACGCCTTCTGGACAGTGAAGCTTCAGGCCCCATTCATCTGCTCTATCTCCACCAGCAAGTATTTAACACAAGCTGACGGTGGTATTTTTCTATGCCTATGCCTACAGCACCTATGTGTATAAGCTCCAACCCGGTCCATCAATCGAGCAGTAACTAGTGAAGCTGTCAAAAAATTTCCCCTTTGCATTTCAATATCTCAAAATTAAGTGTCTAACAAAAAAGAGAATGTAATTTGCATATCAAATGTTTTGATGGGTATAGAATGAAGTGTGTGGATTTGTTCCTTTTTTCTGTTGTTTTTATTTTTTCTAGAATATTCTAAAATTCAGCAAGGGAATGGTTTGAAAACCTGGAGTGTGTGACTAAACAGCCAACCTCCAAAATGGTGCCCAATGGAATATCCTAGAGAGAGTACTTCTGGGTACGGTCCAGAAATCATTTTCTGCAGCACACAAGCTCCTCCGTCCAGAACCGATTTCAGGCAGAATTCCGCATGTGGAGGCCAGAAACCATCTAATCACTAACACACGGCATTTGGCAGTCATGAGAATAAAGAGTTTGCTCTATCCAAGCTTGACAAGAACTGGCATTCCCACAATAAATATCACATTGGATGTGCTGTGGACAGACCAGCTAAGGCCTTATTGAGCTGTGATCCAGAGATAGGCCTGTAATGCATGTCATTTGTTGATCATACAAAATCTGCCCTCTACCAGTTATTTTAATGACCAATTAAAGAATAGGACCACTTTTTCTTTTTATAGTCTTGTACTGCCATATATTTTAGATTTTTAATGGGTTTAAATGCTCTTCCTATCCTCCTACTCAAGGGCTCTGTGTTGGCATAGATGCCAACAGCTACACCCCTCATCACACACTCCCTATGCAGACTGATAATGGTTACGTAGAAAAGAGTACACATTATACAAGAGTGCAACTATACAAACTGACTAAACACTTTACAATTTTCTTTAGATTTACCAAAACCATGTAATATGAGGTCAAACCTAAACACGTTCAATTTGTATGTAATCAGACAGGCCCTTGCACTACATATCCTGTTTCCCCAAAAATAAACCCTACCCCAAAAAAAAATAAGACCTAGTGTTATTTTTGAGGATGACTGCAATATAAGCCCTACCCCAAAAATAAGCCCTAGTTAAAGCCATGGAAAAAACGTGTAATCCGTTTTGTAAAAAGATGATAAATTATGCAGTGTGTCTCCTTTTGCAACTTTATTGTGGAAAATATCTTATTACAGCACCTCTAGAGGCTAATATGACCCAGCTGACGTCAGCAGCCCATCCCTTTGCAGTGCTTGGAGTGAGGAAGAAGAGCTCCAGTGGGTCACGTGAGCACCCAGTGGTGCTGTAAATAAGATATTTTTCACTATAAAGTTACAAAAGGAGACACACTGGACATTATATAATCTTTTTACAAAACGGATTACATCATTTTACAATGTGTTAATCAAGGTTTATTTTTGGGATTAATGAATGTCATTATGCTGACTCCTGGGCTGACAGGGGAAGAGAAGACAGGGGACACAGGACCTTTTTAAAAAACATTTAATTGTTTTATTCCAAGTTGTTTTGGAAAATAGAGAGGGTTAAATGAAACAGCACAAGCACTGTGCTGTCTATCATGGTTTAAAGGATCAGGATATATATATTTTTTAGGGTTACAACAACCACTTTAGGATTGTCATGATGACATAACCGTATTAAAATAAATTTTGATTATTGTACATACCGTAAATAAATAAGACATCTCCTGAAAACCAGCCCTAGTGTGTTTTTTGTAGCCAAAAATAATATATTTTGGGGGGAACACGGTAGTAGCATGTGTGGTTAGATTAGTTCTGAATAAATATTCAGGCAACATTTTTTCTCAAGGCAGTCGGCCTAGGGACCAGAGGTTGAGCTGGGCTGCAAGGGATCCAGTGCTGACCGAGTGGAGCTGCTGGGCAGAAATCTTCAGGAAAAACAGTGTCCTGTGTACTCAAGATCTGCCCAGGTGTCTGCCTAGGAGAGGGGACCACTCCGGAGAGGTCAAAGGGGATCCAGGAGCCAGCTAACCAGGAGTGTACAGTAAAGGGGGTGCCAAGTAGTAAAGCCCTGAAGTTTGGGGAGTAAAGGGGGTGCCTGGTGCATTAAAGTCAGCTACCTCAGGAAGGCCAGCATCAGTCAGATTTAACCATCATTAGTGAAGCCTTAACCAGTGTCAGTGAAGTGTTAATCAGCGTCAAGCAGCATCTTTCAGTGTCCCTGCCTAATTGTGCATAGTTCAGTTGTTGGAGTATCCCACTGTTCCCTTCTCCCATCCAAGTTCTCAAATAAACCCAAAAAAAACAAAGAAACTTGACTGGTTCTTGTCTGAGGTGTTCACACTTGAAAAACATGCTTAAAGGTACTGTTGTTGTTAGCGGTAACCCAGGGGGACCCACACTCTGCAGCTCCCTTGGTAGTAGTGCTACAATAACATATAGAACGTATCTGTGGATATCAACAAACAAAAATACATGTTTAACAGAAATATGTATACAGTATAGATCGCTCAGGTGTGGCACCTCCCCTCGTCATGCACACTGGCGTGACATTGGGAGTGTCTCACTACAATACCTCTATATGCATAATGTGGGAGATTAGCTCGGTGGCGGGTGTGGATGACCCCTTTGGAGGGTGCGTTTACACAGGGAGATAGCCGAGAAGTGTTTGCAAACAACAGTTTGGTTTATTCTTGCAGTTTACTTCACACAAGTGCAAGCCTCAAAAACATCAATATAAAAATAAAACACAAAATAAATCCTTGCCACTGTGGGCGGCTACCTTCTCACACACAGGAACCTATCTAAAGAGTCTGTCTCCAACCTACTGTTGGGCAAACTTTGCTGATCCTACAGCCGACACTCAATAGTCCATGTTTTTTTCTTCACACAACAAATGTCCATTGAACATGTCCCTTTTCCTCTTCACATTGAACATGTCCCTTTGCTTGTCTCTTCACATAGCAAACAGTTCATTTATTTCTTCCACATAGAAATAGTTTATTTTCTCACCTTGAGAAGTCTTCAATCTTGATTAATTTCCCCTTCACACAGGAAATGTCCATTGGTTTCTTTTCACAGAGAAACGATCCAAGAGTAGTCTTCACACTTGTTACCCTTCTCAGCGCACATCGCTTCAGGAGGTCTTCCCCATGCTCACACAGCTTTCAGGGGGCACACATCTGACTGTCCTCCTCTCCCCATGCCCACACAGCGTCAGGAGGCAGCAATCCTTCTCCCAGGCTCTCACAGCGTTGGGAGGCACACATCTGACTGTCCTCCACTTCCCCAGCCCACACGGCGTCAGGAGGCAGCAATCAATCGTCTTCCTCTGGACCAATTATAGAGGCCTTGATTTCCTCATTCTGAACAGCTGAAGTCTGTTCAACTTCCTTAGACAGTTCTGGCTACCTTTGCAGCCGACACCCTATAGTAATTGGTGAATTTTCTAAACCAGGTGGAAATGTATCTCCTGTCTGTGACTACATCCACAGATTTACCTGACTTCCTGTCACAATAATTAGTAGCACAGTCATTGATGATGGGGTATTGCTATTACCACACGTATGTACCATAATCAATGCATCAAGTGGTGATATGCATATGGTGCAGTGTGATTTTAATGTAGAATATGATTGAGCATCACATATGAGGGATGGTATACAGACCTCTGATTTAAGCCATTATCTCCTGTGTGGCCATTTATAATTCTATGCCATATATACTCATGTTTTAAGGGGTACTTTGGCACTGTAGGGATTATTATTTCCAGTACATGAGCCCTTAAGGGGTTAATTGTTATAGAGCTGCGGAATATGTCCCCCTTAAAATTAATCCGGAGCTAGTGGGGAGGTACCGGCTGACTATCTCTGTGAGGCAATGGCTGAATGCTTTATATTGTCAGTAGGGATGATCGAACTTTTCAAAAGTTTGGTTCGGCCAGAACAACCGAACTTCCCGAAGGTTCGGCCCGGATTTCAGAACCCCATTGAAATCAATGGGACCCGAACTTCGGTAATCAAAAAACACCATTTTGAAGCCCTAAAACCCAATAAATGCCCCTAAAAAGTGCCTAGGGTTCTGTGTCATACCCCAGGGACTATTTTTCGAACAGAAAAAGTTCTTAAAAATTTTCATTTTTGATAGAGAGCCAATTATTGAAAAAAAAAAAAATAAAATAAATTTCTTTGGATTTAGTATGGGGGGGTCTAAAAGTGTACCTGTGAAGTTTCAGCTCTGTAGCATGTCCAGAACCATAAAAAAAAGATTGTATTAGGTCACTTATAGAACAGGATAGTGGCTTCTCTCTTTTCACACCTTGCCGGTTTAGTAGCAAGCGTTTTTTGGGCATTTTTTGGGGTCTTTTGAGGCAGGCAAAACATCTGAACTTGTGTATACGGGTATATATACACACATACTTATATGTATATATATATATATATATATATATATATATATATATACCTAGACATATATAGGTGTGATAGTAGCAGAAATATATGCTTGCGCTAAAGAAATAATTAACACTAATATGGCTCTGCTCCTATAACACCTATATATGTGTAAGTGTAAAATACATATAAGTATGTGTGTATATATACCACTATACACAAGTTCAGATGTTTTGCCTGCCTCCAAAGAACCCAAAAAAATGCCCAAAAAACGCTAGCGCCAAAAAAAAACGCCCAGGTGTGTTGTTTTGGGGGTTTTGGAGGCAGGCAAAACATCTGAACTTGTATATAGTGGTATATACACACACATACTTATATGTATTTTACACTTACACATATATAGGTGTTATAGGAGCGTAACCATATTAGTGTTAATTATTTCATTAGCGCAAGCATATATTTCTGCTACTATCACACCTATATATGTCTAGGTGTATATATACATATAAGTATGTGTGTATATATACCCGTATACACAATTTCAGATGTTTTGCCTGCCTCCAAAGAACCCAAAAAATGCCTGCAACAACACACCTGGGCATTTTTTTTTTGGCGCTAGTGTTTTTTTGGGCATTTTTTGGGGTTCTTTGGAGGCAGGCAAAACATCTGAACTTGTGTATACGGGTATATATACACACATACTTACATGTATATATACACCTAGACATATATAGGTGTGATAGTAGCAGAAATATATGCTTGCGCTAATGAAATAATTAACACTAATATGGCTCCGCTCCTATAACACCTATATATGTGTAAGTGTAAAATACATATAAGTATGTGTGTATATATACCACTATACACAAGTTCAGATGTTTTGCCTGCCTCCAAAAACCCCCCAAAAATGCCTGCAACAACACACCTGGGAGTTTTTTTTTTGGCGCTAGCGTTTTTTTGGGCATTTTTTTGGGTTCTTTGGAGGCAGGCAAAACATCTGAACTTCTGTATAGGGGTATATATATATATATACACACACACTTATACGTATTTTACACATACACATATATAGGTGTGATAGGAGCATAACTATATTGGTGTTAATTATTTCATTAGCGCAAGTAGTGTTTTCTGCTCCTTTCACACCTATATATGTGCAGGTGTATATATACATACATGGGTGTGTATATATACCCCCTATACACATGTTCAGATGTCATGCCTGACTCCAAACATGTGCTCAAAAAATCCCTATAAACGCCTGTAGCCAAAAAGCAAGCTGACCGGCGAGAAGCCATATTAGTGCACCGAATGTGACTTAAGAGAAACTAGCTTTTCTCTATAGCGGTCACCCTGATATGGAAGGGTTTGGTCACCCTGCCATAACAGTCAGTGTCAGTTCACCCTACACTACATTATGGTCACCCTGGCACTTAACACTTTCCCTACAGAAACTAAATTTTTGCATCTAACTAAAGTGTAAAAGAGCACCCTAACTACACTAGATATTCCTTTCCTCACACTAATAAATGCTAAATGACACTTTAAAGTAAAATTAACAGAACTGCTTCCACTCTCTTCCATGTCCCTGTATTACAATGCTAGGAATTTGGCGGGGGCTATCTTATATACTAGGGGGCGTATTCACTAATGATTGGCCTAGGGACCCCCTAGTCACTCCAATCACATTCCTAGCATTCTCCCGCCCCCTCAATTGGCTTTTGCTAATGGTTCTGGTCCAATCATTGGCTTTTAAAGCCCATTTCCTGTCCCATTGCATTTTGGTCAGTTCTGGTTGCCGAATTCCGAACTTTTTCAGCAAAAAGTACTAAATTCGGCCGAACCTCGAACAGTCAATGTTCGGGTCGAACCGATGGTCGACCCGAACCGTTCGATCATCCCTAATTGTCAGTAGATTACATTTCCGCGTGGATGGCCCTTATGGGGTTAACGGTATAGTTGGATGGCCGTACGAACAGGATGGTAGCTCTGTAGTGTGAGCAAGATGGGTCTGACTCTGCAGTGTGCACCGCCTCCGTCTGTGTGTGTAGGGCGGGGTGTGATGTGCTATATAATGAACTGCCGTGCTGTGTGGTCATGCCCCCAATGAGGAAGTCGGGCATGAGGAAACCGGTCAGGGTGTGATCATACGGTGTTCACAATTGACTGCAGTACAGAGTGGTGGGAGTCCCCGGAGGATGGTCGGGTGTAGCGTGGAGCTAACTGATGACTGAAGGTGGATACTCCTGCTGTCTCTAAGCATTACTATGGCTATATTGTAACAAATATCAAGTGAATGCAATGTGTGCTGTTTTAACATAAATAAAAGAGAGTTGAAACTTTATCACGCTAGTGGAGGCTCTTTTTCCTTGTCTCCACATACATGGTCAAAAGTGGACTCTGCTGGATAGCGTATTGGACGGGAGAGAGTTGTGATGATATGCTGATGGTGCCTTACCCATGAGAGTGGGTAGGCATATGGTTCTGGTGAGCGATGACGTTCAGCTCCCAGGAATCATTGCAAGCCAGGAAGTGACGAATCGCCGTGGCCGCCGAGGGAAGGAAGAGGAAGTAAGGTAAGTATATTTTCTTCTAAACGAGGTAAGTAAAAAAAAAAAAAAAAAATTGCGATTATCCATTTGTTTTTCAGGTGACCCGGAGCAAGAAGATGGAGGTAAGTATAATTTTAGGGTGGAACTCCGCTTTAAGTTAAAAGTAATTCCGATAGTTTGGGTTAGATATTGCAGTTGATTTACTAAAACTGGAGAGTGCAAAATCTGGTGCCACTGTGCATGGTAGCCAATCAGCTTCAACCTTCAGCTTGTTCAATTAAGCTTTGACAAAAAAAACTGGAAGCTGATTGGTTTCTATGCCGAGCGGCACCAGATTTTGCACTCTCCAGTTTTAGTAAATCAACTCCATTGTGAAAAAGATGCATCAGGGTCCCTTGGAGGTTTGCCGTGTGTTAGCATGGGACACTTGTTGTTTGCTATAATAAAAAAACATGTTGATACTTACCTCTCCAGCAGATAGTTTTTCTCCTTAAGATCTCTAGTGATTGAAGCATCTTGCTGTGCTTCTTCCAGCCAGCTGCTTCAACAGTAATGAGTCCTGTGGTAAAGTAGCGGCCAACGAAACTGTGTAAGTTGTTGAAGAGTCTTCAGGCGCCGTAGTTCTTGAAGAGACCAAAGTTAAGGACATGCCATCTGCCACAGGGAGGTAAATACTAATGGTATGGTATAAAATGTTTTCAGGTTACAGAGCTGCTCTAAGTTGTGCCACATAAGAGCAGTTTTGGGACTTTAAATGAGGTACAAGCCGGGTAAGGCTCAGCGTCTCCATCCCTGTATATGGTTAATGAGGAAAAAGGTTTAGGACTTAAAATGAGGTGCGCGAGAACAACCGCACCCTTAGTAAAATGTGCTCACCGACCAGTCTGCTTACAAACCAAACTGACCTGTCTAACAATATACGCTAAAAACAGGAGTTTAGTTAACACACATTTGAAAATGCATGTGCAAGCTGCAAGGCCCCTTCACCGCACCCTGTATTACTTGCAGTCCTAACACTACAAATTTATAAGTGTCTCCACAGTGGGAGCACATGCAAGCTAATGGATAGATGAGGGACAGGTGGGCCTGGAGGTAGCCCAAACCTCCCCTAAGTGGCCCCTGCCCCATCTATAACTGGCCTTCAATGTATATTGCAAAATCACCTGTAACAATAGAATAGCTATATAATAGCCATAGGGTCAAAAACTAAAATGACCGGCTGAGGAGCACGCCCCTCCATCCCTAATTGTATGTGGAATAAGAGCAGTTTTGGGACTTTAATTGAGGCACAAGCTGGGTAAGGCTCAGCGTCTCCATCCCTGTAAATGGTTAATGAGGAAAAAGGTTTGAGACTTTAAATCAGGTTATTATTACAGGTGATCTTGCAATATACATTGAAGGCCAGTTATAGATGGGGGCAGGGGCCACTTAGGGGAGGTTTGGACTACCTCCAGGCCCACCTGTCCCTCATCTATCCATTAACTTGCATGTGCTCCCACTGTGGAGAGGCTTATAAATTAGTAGTGTTAGGACTGCAAGTAATACAGGGTACCGTGAAAGTTAGACAGGTCAATTCGGTTTGTAAGCAGACAGGTCGGTAAGTATATTTTACTAAGGGCTGGTTGTGCCACAAGCCCTTATCAAGACCTTCTTGATGAAAGTGGTGAGGTAGAGAGAGACACTGCAAGTATCCTGATACGAGTGAGACTGATAAAAAGCAAAGTCTGGCAAGTCTGGATCCCCTGCCGCTCCCCTCTGTGTATTGCTCAAAACCATCAGAGGGGAGAGCGCCAATTATGGTGGATCATTAACATAGACTGCATGCTCTGGAGAGTTGTGATACTTTTCCTACTTGAGGCCACAAGACTCAACTGTGCTTGGATACTAATGTCAGGTGCTTACAGAAAGAGAGACCGAGCATCCAAGGACATCATACAAAGTCCCTTTTCTTTAAAATGATTGCATTGTTGAATTGTTAAGGTTATCTTGAGTTCATCTTATTTCTGATTCTAATGTATGATTCACTTGTGCTGTTATGCAAGACTACGTATTACGTTCACATCTAACCTAGAACAGTTTTTAATTGTCCGTGCAAGAGTTTCCTTTGTGAATAGCAAGTAAGGCTAATTAAGGGTACAGAAATAATTTTTTTAGATTTAAGTCTACACAACTAATTTAAAATTAGCATTCATATTCTTGTATAGTCCAGTTTATTGTCTTGAAATTAAACCTGTGAGCTATTTGAAACTTTTAAGAGTAAATGTCCAGCTTAAGGGTTGCAACTAAAACATAAGTCAGAGGATATAACTGTACATCACCTCTCTGCATGTAGTTCTCTTTATCCAGCTATCCAGATCTAATTGTTCCAGACTTTTCCCTCTGACGCCTTCTGCCCAACATGGAGCTTTATCATGGAGGTGACATGGTACTTTTTCCATGTTCCCCTCTGATCCTGGTTTTTCTCTTTTGTATGGCTAAGGCTCATCCTTCATTTTCTTTTCAGTAAGAGTCCAGTTACTGGTCACTATGGCATCATTTTTGAACAAGAGGGTGGTGGGGGAATGTCCCTTTGTCCCAAGGATAAGCCTCAAAGATAGGGTAGTCAAGTTGAAGCGTACACAGGAAAGGTTTTAGAGATAAAGAGAGAAAGATACACAATACAGACAAAAGTATTTGCTACCAGGGCTGTTTTTGCATTTTTTTGTACAAAGAATACCGTGTTAAGGACGTGATCCCCTGATGACGTCAGAACGGCCTGACGAAACGTGCGTCGGGAACGTGAGACCGTAGACTTCCGGGTTGGCGGAACGCAAGCATGGAGCAGCGTTCTACACACCAACTAACCGAGATTCTGATTGCAATAAGGCAGACTAATATACGATATGTAGTAAGTGCAACTTGTATCAATAAAATGTTGATTATACTGATATACTGCACTATGAGAGTCTCCTTTTTATTGCCCCTATATGTCCTCTAATTTGGAGTTCCACTACTATCTGGTTATACATCCTTGCTGGTGAGAGGAAAAGCTATGTGGATGATCTGGATTCGTTGTGGATACCAATGTTTGTTGTGACCCCCTATAATCAAGGGGTCATATCCTTCTGGTAAGGAGTATTTATTAAGAGCACTGGGTGAAGGTGTGTAGGTGAAGGTTCTAAACACCACTTCTATCAAGTCTGTGCTTTTAATCACTGCTGCGGTTAACCATTGAGGCTCCGTTCACATGTCAGCGTATGGATCGCGGGCAGAGCCGCCGCGGTTCCGCCCGCGATCTGGAGATTATTGCAAATCGCGGGACGCCTGTGCGTTGCCCGTTGATTTGCAATAGCCCCCCAAACGCTGAGCGATGTTGCCGCGATTTCCGCCTGCCGAATCGCGGTAACATCGCACAAAAAAAATTGCGGGACGCAATACGCTCCGCGATTCAGCAGGCGGAAATCGCGGCAACATCGCTCAGCGTTTGGGGGGCTACAGCAAATCAACGGGCAACGCACAGGCGTCCCGCGATTTTCAATAATCTCCGGATCGCGGGCGGAACCGCGGCGGTTCTGCCCGCGATCCATACGCTGACATGTGAACGGAGCCTGAATCACCTTGATATTTTAAGCACCAAAAGGACTTTATTTATTTATTTATACTGGGTTTGTGCTTTTATCAATTGTTGTGGTCCTCAATCACCTTCGATGGTATTTAGCACAATTGGACTGTTTTTTAAATATTTATTCATTTATTTATATGCAACCATGCACTTTTTGTGAATATTGATGTTGAGCGCAATATATACTCTCAAATCTCATATTCATCATGTCAACACGTTGTTTGTTTGCTGCTCGCAGTGTGGAAGGCATTCCCACATATTTTATATTTTTTTATTTATTCACAGATTTATCCATCTACTTATTTATTTATTCATTTATGCATTCACGATTATTAGAAAGTTTTAGTACACTGTAATTTTGTGTACAAACACCCATTTGCGCAGTTCGTTTTGGTTTATCACCATTTTTTCTCAAAGATAGGGTAGTCAAGTTGAAGCGTACACAGGAAAGGTTTTAGAGATAAAGAGAGAAAGATACACAATACAGACAAAAGTATTTGCTGCCAGGGCAGTTTTTGCATTTTTTGTACAAAGAATACCATGTTTAGGCCAGAAGATTAGTTAAAACCTAAAACATTGCATCTGAAAGCAAAGACTCTGGAAGATAAAATGGTGGTAGTTTCAATTTTTCTTTTTTCTTTTTTTTGTCACAGAATATCAGCACAACAGTTTATCACCACAAATTATCAGTAAACAATAAATTGTTAATTTTAATGAACACACCTGAAATATATTTCCTGATTTTTGGTAAAATATAAAAGTGGATGTTGCACCGAATAATTTTATGCCAAACATGTCAAAACTGTGTGTGCCTGTGAAACGGCAACAAACTTTGGTACCCGAAATTATCCATAGGCAAAGTTTCAAAAAGATCATACAGCTCATTAGTTTAGAGTTAACTGTGAATAATGGCACTAGAAATATTGTGTAGCACCGTCCTAGATAGGTGCTAGGTTAAAAGCATTATTATGCTTCATCTGTTTAACAGAGGAACCTGATCTGTTAGTTTTGCCTGTTGCATGTTTCCATGTGTGTTTCACTGGGTCTGAGGGAGTGTCCCCACTGTGTCCAATAGGGAAGCCTGTTGGGCAGTGGAGGAAACCCAGTCAGTGACACACAGGCATCCTGGGATTGCTCATAAAAGCCAAGGGGACATGTGACAGGGCGTCTTTGGCGGGAAGCAGAGTCCCAGGAGGAGGGTGATGGCTGTCTCTCCTCCTGCTGTCTGAGGAAGGTGGTCACAGGCATAGTGAGCCAGGTGTGGAGCTGAGCCAAAAGGATCCTGTAAAGCTGACAGTGGAGCTGCTGGCAGAGTCATCTGGGAAAAACAGTGTCCATGAGTACCAGGGGGCTTGCCAAGGGATCTTCCCAGGAAGGGTGGCCACTCCAATGAAGTCAGAGGATAAATGGCCAGTTCACACAGTATGTCAGGGTAAAGGGGGTGCCAAGTAGATCCCTGAAGAGTAGGGGTAAAAAGGGGGTGCCAAGCGGGGCCCTGAAGAGTGATTCATTTTGCAATTCACTTATTAACTACTTCACTACTGTGGCAAGGTGAAGCAGCGGCCTTGCCGCATTGAACCACAGTTAGAAGTTCTGAATATGTGCATAGTTCATCTAGTTGGAGTATCCCACTCACCCCTTCTCCTATCCCAGTTCTCAATAAAAACAACAAAACCAAATCCCTTGGACTGTATTCTGACTGAGCCAAGCATTTAGAGTACTTCGAATTACTAAGTTGTTGCTATGGGTAACGCAGGGGAATCCGCATACAGCAGTTCCCATGGGAGTAGTGCTACAATTGTTCTCATGTTAACTCAAGAATGGTGCTTGAATCGTGTAGTTGAAAGATGGTGTTTGTACTGTTGGGAAGAAACATTCTAGTAAAGAGAGTATACATACAATACTCACATGCACCATAGAGATTACCTGTCTGGGGTAAGCCTGGCAATCATAAGGGGAATAGATTGACAATAGCAAAACAGAGCCCTACAGCATAGAGTTTTTTAAGGTCTGGGATTAAGCAGCAATGCAAAGACAACCTGGAGAAGACGTTGACCAGACCTGGTGACCTTCTTTGATGGAAGTTGTTAGTTTCCACCATTAGGACCGGAGAGAGATGGGGGGATGCTAGCTGTTCACAACTAGAGGGGTACTAGTAGAAAGGAAATGAGTCCAAGCCCTTTACATGACGGTGAAAGAAGCAACTGAAAGGCAACAAGATTTTGGCACTAATTAAAAAAAAAAAAAAAATTGAATAAGAAGGAAGCATCTTGTGAGGGTGCAATCTCAAGCATGTGGTAGCCATCTGTGGCTGTTGCTGTTGAGTGTTATTGGAGAATACGGACAAAGATTTTCTCTAGCATATTACTACCAAGTAAACCCTCTCCCTCTATCGTGTGTGGTCTCCATGCCCCATACTAATGTTACATGCAAATTTTAAGCCCTCATGCGGCTCCCTCTACCTCTGTTGCCCTAGGCAATGTCCATTGGTATGTAGAAGACTTGATATGGGTCTGGCGGAATATTCTTTTGCCACTATACTGAAATGGCCCAATTGAATACAAGGCCAATTGTTCATTGTACAAATCTCCAACGAACAGTGGCATGGCACAATGATGATAAATATTTAAAGTCATTAATCCCACATTAGCAGGATTGTGTGAACGAGTTCACTGCCAGAGATAGCTTATTCTTTATGCAGCAACTTAAGGGACTGACAATAATAGCAACACTCTGTATCAGCTTAGTGAACAGCACAACAGGATGATATACACAGCAAGAACCCAGACCAGCTCGCAGGCCTCTCCCTATCTGCCGCTCTTTAAGAAACAGGCAGAGGAAAACAAATAGCTTAAATTAGAGCACTTCTTCCCGCCTGTCAAGAAATCTCCAGGTGCTTTCAAGCCCATTATCTCAGCCGGCAGCCCCAAAAAAAAAAAATGAAATGAAAAAAAATAAAAATAAAACTCAGTCATGATAACAAGGACCAAGAATGGATCATAGTGCAGCACAGGCTGGCCTGAATCATAGATATATATCAAGAGTCAAACTAGACCAGACTGCAAAGGGCTGGAGAGAGAGGAGGAGAAAACAATGCTGTATTAAAAGGCTGCTAACACTGGAGACTCTAAGGACCTTTCTGTTGGTGTATTAATCAACTGATCAATCATTTTGATAGACATAAAGGTTTTCTCCCCCGGGATTGCGGTATTGCACCACTCCAAAGCCCTGAGCACGTTGAAGAACTCTGCTAAGGATTATCCACATCCGCACTGGCCACATGGCAGTACAGCCCCTCCGGGGGGAAGACTGGGTATTCACTGATGTTTGCATGTTGTGTGGGAGTTTATCAGGACTCTCTAAAAATCTTCTAGCCATTTTCCTCTTCTTGAGTATGCTAAATGGCTGAAATTTAGAGGGCCCTTTACTGCAGCAGAGGGAAGTTGGATGGGACTTTGAGGACTGGGATGGATATCATAAGCTGAATACACAGACTAAATGCATATATAGGGACACTGTTTTTTTTTTAACCACTTAAGCCCCGGAAGATTTTACCCCCTTCCTGACCAGGGTCTATTTTGCGATTCGGCACTGCGTGACTTTAACGGACAATTGCGCGGTCGTGCGACGCTGTACCTAAACGAATTTTCGGCATCCTTTTTTTCCCCACAACCAGAGCTTTCTTTTGGCGGTATTTGATCACCTGTGCGATTTTTTGATCATGCGCTATAAACAAAAAAACAGCGTCAATTTTGCAAAAATAACAATATTTTTCACATTTTTTTATATGAAATTCCCAAAAAAAATGTAAAAATCAAAATTTTTTAACATTTTAGGCCATTTTTTTTTTTTACCATATGCTTGGTAAAAAAAATCACAAAAATCGTATTTTGATTGGTTTGCGCAAAAGTTATTGCGTTTACTAACAAAGGGAAAGATTTTTGTAATTTTTGTTTGTTTTTTTTAACACGTAATGGCGGCGATCTGCGATTTATTTTGCGGGACTGCGACATTGCGGACAGATCGGACCCTTGACTGACATTTTTGACACTTTTGGGGTTACCAGTGACATTACTACAGTAATCAGTGCTATACATATGCACTGTTACTGTAAATATGACACTGGCAGTGAAGGAGTTAACTGTATTGGAAAGGGAGGGGTTAAGTGTGTCCTAGGGGCGTGTTTCTAACCGTGATTGGCTGTGGCTTGCTGTGTAAGAACAGTGATCAACGGTCCTACATAGTAGAACCGTTTGATCACCATTCATACAAAGGGAGAACTGACAGGTGGCTTTGTTTACACTAGCCGCCTGCCTTTCTCCCGCTGTCACGGATGATCGCGAGTGCCCGGCGGACATGGGGTCCGCCGGGCACACGCGCGGGGGGTCCGCAACTGAGCGGGAGCGCGCATCCGGGGGCGCGCACTCGCTCCAAGAAACCCTTACAGGCTAGCGACGTAGCCCTACGTCGCTCTGCCTGTGAGGGGCTGACTGCCGACGTAAATAGTCGTGCGGCAGTCGGCAAGTGGTTAAAAATGTATATTTCTGCCCATCCAATACTGAAATGCCTGGCCAGACTGTATTGCTAACCTGGTGACCAGACCTTTCTCTGGGGCAGGTAAGAAATACAGGCTGGTCACCTCTCTACCCCCAGCCTGTTACTGGACAGTGAAGGAGCAGCAACAGACTGTGGAGCTAATTCCTCTCTTCACCTGATTGTACTATCCCTCCCTCTCCCAGTGCTGCTGTACAGTAGATTACAAGAAGATGATGCCAAGTCAGATTCAGGTACTTACACTAATATAGAAATAAATAAAATATGATTAATGAGTACACAACTGCATAAAGGATTGCATTTTTTTATTTTATTTTAACTGCCCAAAGTTAAAATAATCTCATTAATATTCCCATATCAACCCCTACCACCACCACCAGACCTAGGCCCCTTCCAGTGCCTATACTCTCAACGCTGGTCTGATCCCCAATGCCAACCCCTCCCCCTGTAAAGTCACCAGTAATTACTGGCAATATAACGTAGTTGACAGTGGTTAGTATAGTTAACAACTGCACCCTGAATTAGCACACTACACACATGGATGGTGGTATGCCAATTGGCCATTCAGTCTCTAAGAGCTGCATTGGGAGAAGGCAGGTGCTTCTTTATACCTGGAAGTAATGATGTTTTTAATGGAAGCCTTGATTGGAGTGGTGGGAAAGCAATATTATTGGTACTATAGGCACATGAGAGTGGATTGGACATTGGTAATTTCCCATAGGCTTGGAGCCCGTGAAGAAAGCTATACAGAGTCTGTCCTTAACAACTTTTTTTTTTTTTGAAAGTGCAGAGACACCAGGGCTGTCATTCTTACCTAAAACAGACTTGTATTCAACTCGGTAAAAAACTGAGATCATCAAATTAGTTCAGCCACTCACATGTGTGAGCACACCTTTAGATGGTTTCAGATGCCCCACAATGCAGATATTCTATTATCTTCTGGTTTACAGTGTACTTTTTGAGTGCTCGACATTTCCACTGCTGGAGTTGAAAGTTATTTACTTATTTTTAATAAAGGAACGTTTAGCAGAGAGCACTATATTTCTCTATCTGTTTTTATATACCGACACTAACAATGAGGAATCGTCATTCCAGTCTTATATCAGCCATAAGAATTTCTTAGACCCTTATGGGGGAATTCTTGATTGGACCATCCTGTTGATTCAGGGTGTCATACCTATGAGGTGAAAAGCCTTAAAGCCCCGTACACACGCACAGATTGTTGGCCGTAAATTGTTGGCCAACGTCCGATCTGCCGATTGTAGGTTTGTTAGTAAGATGCTTCCGACAACCAACTGCGAATTTTCGGCCGAAAAAAATCTGGTGTGCATGCTATAAAAATTTTGTTGGCCAACAAAGAACGGCTGATTGTTCCTCAGTCAGTACAGATTTCGGCAGACAAAAATCAGATGAGCAAGACTGGGCATGCTCAGAGAAGAAAAAACACACTGAAAGTCAACCATCACATGACATCACTTCTGAAGTTGGTTTTTGTTGGCCAACAAAAGTCCAGTGCAAGTCTAGAGCACATTTCAACCAACAAACAACACTGGACAAAAGTTGGCCAGTCAGTTGGCTAACAATCTGTGCGTGTGTACGGGGCTTAAAGAGGTTGTAAACTCGTTTGAGTTTTTTTTTTTTTTTTTTACACCCTGCAAAAGAAAGACATAATGAGCTAGTATGCATCGCATATTAGCTCATTATGCAATACTTACCTCAGAACGAGCCCCCGCCGTGCCGCTCACTCACCTCTATGACGGGCGACATGTCTAGTCGCCCGTCTTCCGGGATCGCGGCATCCGGCCATCTGATTGGCTGGAGCCGCGGTGACGTCACTCCTGCGCACACGCGCGGGAGCCGACAGTCACGGCACGGGGCTCTGAAGGAACGGCACGATCGGCCTTCAGAGCGCATGCGCCAGTGACGTCACTGGCGACATGTAAGGTAAATATCTCCTAAACGGTGCATGTTTAGGAGATATTTACAGTACCTATAGGTAAGCCTTATCATAGGCTTGCCTATAGGTACAAGTTGTAGAGGAGGGTTTACTTCCTCTTTAAGTGTCTTTGGTGGAGGTGATACACGGACTTTGACATCTGCATGCTTGTTTGGATGTACAGCTTCACACCATCTGGTGTCCTCCATTTTTAATATATGAAATGTAATATATAGAACTTTTCCTTTTCTGGTTGAGGACTTGATATTGTTGTTTTGTGCTGCATTACTTTATTGGACTATTCTATTATCCAAACATAACTCTTGATCACAGTGATGGAACAATATGGAGGTCTGGCCCAGAAAATGACTTCTGGAACTAAAGATGGTATTTGCATAACAGGGGGCCTAAGTTAGTTTTGGTCACTGAGCTAAGCGAGAACAAGTATGCCGGAGGTTCTACTTTCACTGGCTGACTTTGACTGACTTTCACACTTGCCTCAAGTCAGTAACTTACTAAATGGTGAAACAAGGATGACAGTGTTAGAACCTACACCCCTAAAAGCCAGTCAGCAGTGGAAGCCACCATATTGCTATTCTGAAAATTTAGTTCCCTGAAATTGGGAGGTTTTTAAGGGACTGAGGAACTCCAATTAGCTAGAAGTTCTGGAGGTCAAGTACTTCTCACCCCTTCATTCCCTCCATTTCCATTTTGTTTCCCGATCTTTCCTCATGTTTCCTTTATCTTCTTCCTTTCATTTTTATTCATAACCCAAGTTTTGCTAAATAAAGGTATGGCCTATGTCTATCCAAGGACACTCCTGTTGGCTTGGTGGTACTAGCCACAGATGGAGAAGAGTAAGAATGGACTACATCAAGCACTTATACTGTCAGAACAGTGTTTTACTTGCTTACATATGCTGTACTATATACATATACTGTACATATATATATATATATATATATATATATATATATATATATATATATACATACATGTGTGCGCTATTCTTTTTTAATATGCATGTTGCTTGGTTCATAGCTGCACCAGCTTTAGAAATACATGTTCAGGGTTTGCTCCCCCAACTTTTTGCTTATTATATATATATTTATATATATATATATATATATATATATACTGTATATATACTACATATACTTATTTGCTGTACATATTTAGTTTGCTATTCTATTATATACGGCATACACACCGTCTGGATTCATAGGCAAAAATGTATTTAAAGATTTTATTGCAGTACATGCTCAAATTGACAGCCTTGGAACTTCGACACTTGTGTATATGCTTAATACAAGAAAGCTGAACATTTCTTAATGTAGCAGAACTGATGTTGTTACATGCAGAGATGATTTCCTCCTTTAATGCTATGCTTTTTTGGGCCGATTCCAATAGGCTACTGACTTAAAGTGGTTGCAAACCCTTTAATATACCCAGTGAAGGGACTGACCTCAGGTGATACACAGAGATTAAACAAATCCTCCTACATAAGTTGTACCTGTTTATCTACAGTCATATTTCCCCTATATCCATTCAAAGTGCAGAATTTACACAGGATCTCTTAGCTCTGAAAAGCAGGGGGCAGGGAGCTGAAGTTACATCAATGAGGAGAGCTCTGAGAGATGGTTGGAGGGAATGGAAACGCTCCCTTCACAACACACAGGAACAGAGCTGATGCTATCAATCTGTTGGAGATCCCTCCGATGTCTCCATTTTTCTCTTGGTGTCAGGAAAATATGTCAGAAGTGATTCATACTTATAGTAAAGGAACGAGACAGCAGACAGAAATGACACTTAGTGCTATTAACCACTTTACGACCAGCCACGTAAACCTACGTCGGCTGACTTTGCGTGGTTGTACCGGGGTGATGCCTCTAGTTGGAGGCATCACCCCAGTACCGTTTTTTAGAGCCGGTAGTCGGCTTTCCAGCAGCAATTACTGATGCGGCTTGGGAGCCACTCGATCGTTACCCCGGCGAGCGGAAGGGGACGCCCCCCACCGGGAGACACGAGCAACCAGCCGGCTGGATAGAGTTCCGGTCAAAGCCGGAAGCGGCGTCTATTGGGTCTCCGATGACGTAACCCAGAGGCGGCGTCCATGACGTCACATCCGGGTTACCCGCCTGCTAAAGGCGGCAGTTTTAAAAAGTGGATGTATTCAAAAATGTATTTTTCCATGTTTTGAATACATGGAAGTGTAGTGGAGGGGTCTGGGGTCTTTTAGACCCTCGATCCCTCCATAAAGAGTACCTGTCACTGCATATTGCTGTCACAAGGGATGTTTACAATGCTTGAGACAGCAATAAAAGTGATCAGATTTTTATTTATTTTTTAAAAACCTGTGTTACAATTAAAGAAAAAATAAAATAAATAGGAATATATATATATATATATATATATATATATATATATATATATTTTAGCCGCCCCTGTAGCCGTTAACTCGCGCACGAAATAAAACGTATACTGAAGTCACTCTGCACATGAAATCGCTGTTCAAACCACACATGTGAGGTATCACCACGATCGCCAGAGTGTGAGCAATAATTTACAAAAAGAGCTACACTCTAACTCTAAACTGGTAACCGTTAAAAAATTTTAAAGCATCGCCTATGGAGATTTTTATTGACCATAGTTTGTCGCCATTCAGCTGGTGTGCGCAATTTTAAACCGTAACATGTTTAGTATCTATTTACTCAGCATGACATCATCTTTCACAATATACAAAAAATGGGCTAACTTTACTGTTTAGTTTTTTTTAAAATGCAGTGAAATGTGATTTTTTCGCAATTTTTCCAAAAAAAATGGCGTTTGACAGACCGCTGCGCAAATACCGTGTGACAAAAAAATATTGCAATGACCGCCATTTTATTCTCCAGAGTCTTTGCTAGAAAAAAAAATATATATATATACCGTATTTATCGGCGTATAACACGCACTTTTTCCTCCTAAAAATGGAGGGAAAAGTAGCTGTACGTGGTATACACCGATATAAAAAAAAAATGTCCAGAAAGCAGCGCCGAGAGGTAGAAGGAGGCGGGCGGCGCCGAGAAGAAGGAAGGACGCGCTGTCATCGGAAGTCCCGCCTCCTATGCCGACGTCAATCATAGGCGCCGGGACTTCCGATGAGAGCGCGTCCTTCCTTCTCCTCGGCACCGCCCGCCCCCTTCTACCTCTTGGCGCTGCTTTCTGGAGATTTTTAAAGTTATGTGTATAGTGGCGCTGGCGAGGCTGCAATTATGGGCACTGGCAAAGGCTGCAATTATGGGCACTGGCAAAGGCTGCATGTATGGGCACTGGCGAAGGCTGCATGTATGGGCACTGGCGAAGGCTGCATGTATGGGCACTGGCAAAGGCTGCATGTATGGGCACTGGCGAAGGCTGCATGTATGGGCACTGGCAAAGTCTGCATGTATGGGCACTGGCAAAGGCTGCATGTATGGGCACTGGCAAAGGCTGCATGTATGGGCACTGGCGAAGGCTGCATGTATGGGCACTGGCAAAGGCTGCATGTATGGGCACTGGCAAAGGCTGCATGTATGGGCACTGGCGAAGGCTCCATGTATGGGCACTGGCGAAGGCTGCATGTATGGGCACTGGCAAAGGCTGCATGTATGGGCACTGGCAAAGGCTGCATGTATGGGCACTGGCGAAGGCTGCATGTATGGGCACTGGCGCTGGTGAGGCTGCATGTATGGGCACTGGCGTTGGCGAGGCTGCATGTATGGGTACTGCAGTGACGAGGCTGCATGTATGGACACTGCATTGGCGAGGCTGCATCTAAGGACACTGCACTGATGAGGCTGCATTTGTGGGCACTGGTAAGACTACATTTAATTAAAAAAAATTGTTCTGAGTTTAAAGCTGTTTATTTTAAATTTCAGCTTTTTTCCTGAAATTTCTGCCCTAAAATTTAGGTGCGTGTTATACGCCAGCGCATGTTATACGCCGATAAATACGGTATGTATATATATATATATATATAATGTTGGGGGGTTTTAAGTAGTTTTCTAGCAAAAAATACTGATTTTAACTTGTAAACAAAAAGTGTCAAAAATAGGCTTGGGGCTGAAGTGATTAATTGAGACAAGTGCACACTATAGAGGGATATGCTTTGTTCATAATTCATGTCTGGGGTTTACAACCACTTTACCCACTTGCCGACCGCCCGACGCAGATTTACTGTGGCAGGGTGGCTTGGCTGCGCATAATCACGTAGATCTATGGGATTATGTGCCCACGGTCTCAGGGGTGCGGGCGCCACTGGAGCTGCGCTCCTGCTGTAATTAGACACAGCGGGAGCCAGACCACGGGAGGAATGGGCTTGATAGCTGCCGGCCTCTCGCGATCTTCGGGGGAAACTGACAGGAGAGCCGCCTGCCACTGGAGCTGCGCTCCTGCTGTAATTAGACACAGCGGGAGCCAGACCACGGGAGGAATGGGCTTGATAGCTGCCGGCCTCTCGCGATCTTCGGGGGAAACTGACAGGAGAGCCGCCTGCCTATGTAAACAAGGCAGTCAGCTCTCCTGTCAGACAGGCACAGTGAGATTGTGTGTCCCAGCTAAGCTGAATCACAGATCTGTGTGTGTCTTTCCCAGAGCCCTCCACTCCACAGTTAGTAAACACAATTAGGTTCACACTTAACCCCTTGATCACCCCCAGTATTAACCCCTTTCCTTTCCAGTGTCATTTATACAGTAACAGTGCATATTATTTAGCACTGATCACTGTCTTGGTGTCACTGGTCCCCAAAAAGTGTCACTTAGTGTCAGATTTGTCTGCCACAATGTTGCAGTCCCACTAAAAATCGCTGTTCTCCGCCATTACTAATAAAAACAAAAAATAAATAAATAAAAAGTCCAAAAATCGATCCTATAGTTGTAAACGCTATAACTTTTGCACAAACCAAATAATATACGCTTTTTGGGATTTTTTTTTTACCAAAAATATGCAGCAGAATACAAATTGGCCTAAACTGATAAAAAAAAAATTAGATTTAAATTTTTTTTTTTTTGTAGAAAGTAAAAAATATTGTTTTTTTTTTTCAAAAGTGTTGCTCTTTTTTTGTTTATAGCGTAAAATGTAAAAACCGCAGAGGTGATCAAATACCACCAAAGGAAAGTTCTATTTGTGGGAAAAAAAAGGACATCGATTGTATTTGGGTACAGCGTCGCACGACCGCGCAATTGTTAGTTAAAGTAACGCAGTGCAGTATCGCAAAAAATGGCCTGATCCTTAAGTGGGTAAAACCTTTCAGAGCTGAGGTGGTTAAGATGACCCCAAGGAAAAAAAATTGAGGGGTGTTAGGTCCGGAAAACTAGGAGGCCGTTCGACTGGACTTCGTTCCACTTGTTTGGAAATGTTTGATCTATAAAATATCTCACAGCAATAGCAAAATTTGGTGGGGCATTGTATTGCTGAAAACACAATTGATGTCATTTCAACAAAAGGAATGTCATTTAATTGAGAGAAAAAAGAATATTGTAACACACATAGGTGAGTTTTCCGTACTGTAAAAAAAAAAAAATATGGCCCAATCAATCTGTCATCAAATATCCATTTATATCATTTTAATTCATAGATTAGTTTGCAAATAGCCTTCAGCCCTCTAGTAAGTTGCAGTTCACCAGTTACCACTACCGATAAAGTGAGGCTATGACGTCCGGCCTGGCAGTTGTAAACATTGCTGTGTATTCGGCTGGAAAGGCTGAGATCATTTTTTTTTTATCTCAGTCTTTCCTGCCTAGAGGAGGGATGTGGGGTCTTCCACATCTCTCAAAAAAGAGGACCTGTCATATCCTATTCCTATTACAAGGGATGTGTACAAAAAAGGTAAAAGTGATAAAAAAATAAAATAAAAAGTTAAATGGAAAGTATAAAAATAAAAATAAAATAAACAATAAAAAAAAATGTAAATGCCCCCATCCCCGCATGCTCTCCCGCAGAAGCAGAACGTATACATGCGTGGCGCCCACATATGTAAATAGAGTTCAATCAAAATATGTGAGGTATCGCCACGAACATTAGAGAGAGAGCAATAATTCTGGTCCAAGACCTCCTCTGTAACTCTAAACTGGTAACCTGTAAAATTTTAAAATGTTGCCTATGACGATTTCTAAATATCAAAGTTTGGCGCCATTCCACGAATGTGCACAATTTTAAAGTGTGACATGCTAGGTATCTATCTACTTACTTGGCGTAAGATCATCTTTAACATTATACAAAAAATCGGGCTACCTTTAATTAAAATTGGGCTAACTTTAATTCATGAAACTGTTTTTTTTTCCCAAAAAAAAAGTGTTTGAAAAATTGCTGCTCTAATACCGTGTGACATAAAAAGTTGTAACAATCCCCATTTTATTCCCTAGGGTCTCTGCTAAAAAAATATATACAATGTTTGGGGGTTCTGAGTAATTTTCTAGCATAAAAATGATGATTTTTACATGTAGGAGAGGACTGCCAGAATAGGCTCGGTATGGAAGTGGTTAAATACATTTGTACACTTACATACCCATAGCCTAATCTTGAGAATAATAAAACTGAACTCTGGGCACAAAAACTTTTGAATTTAAATATATTCCTCAATAACCACAGAGGATATAACTCCACTTTGTGTGCATCAAATGCCTTGAAAAGTTACTACCTTGTAAAAGTAGCAGTGTCATCATCACTGGGCTGTGAAAACAGCAAAGCTGTGGGAGGGACCCAGGAGGTCCACCCACTACAGGCTGCCTATAGAAATCTACAGGAGGGGGTGGAGACAAGACCAGTCACCCTGCCCAGGAAGAGAGAGCGGCAGTGAGCAGTCTTCATAACAGGAAGCACTTGCATGGAACAAAGGCACACACTGGGTTACTGCAAAGGTCTGGAAGAAACACACAAAGAACACCAAGATTCAAGTAAAGCTTGCAAAACACATAAAGATTTTTGTTTGTTCAGCTTGCAGATGGAAATTGCCCCCACCCGGTTTCTTTACTGGGCTATTGCACTGCTGGCTGTCAGAATTCCTATACAGTGTTTTTGAATCTGACTGAATGCAGACACCGTTAAGCCAACGATTTTCCAAAAGGCTCTTTCCAGAAGGGTTGAATCAATCAACTTTTGTCGAAAGAAGCGGTGCCAGCAGGGTCATACACTGCTCAAATTTTGTCTGAATCAACTGAAATTCATGCAGGGTATGGCCAAGTTTGGAATAAACATGCCTCCTCTATTTAGAAAATATTTGCTTACCAGCTATAAAGTGTAAGTTCAGCTTTTAGAAAAAAAAAAGAAAAAATTGAACTAATGCCGTACACTCACCCACCCTTCCGGTCCCTGCTGTACTTACCTCCATGGGTGATACTGTTTCACTGTTCGTGCAGCCTGCTGCAGCAGTCCTGGGGTTCTTCCTCTACTTTCCCTAGGACACTGGGAAAATCAGAGCAGTTCTGATTGGTCATCACTGGCACATAACTTTGTTGACCAATAAGAAACACTGTGATCTGTCCTAGCATCCCTAGGGAAAAAAAAGGAAGAACAGCGTGGTTTTCAAACTCCAGGACTGCTGCACCAGGCTACATGAACAGTAAAACAGTTTCACCAACGGAGGTAAGTACAACGGGGACAGGAAGGGGGAGTGTACGGTGTTAGTTCATGTTTTTTGAAAAGGTCACCTAATCCTTTGAAGTGATTGTAAAAGAAAAATGTTTTTTTAATGAAAATAACAAACATGTCTATACCTACCTGCTCTGTGCAAAGGAATTGCATAGAGCAGCCCGACCCTCCTCTTCTCAGATCCCCCGCTGGGGCTCCTGGCCCCTCCTCTCTGTTCGGTGCCCCCATGGGAAGCCGTTTCCTATGGGGTCACTCGTTCAGGCTCGCTCCTGGGTACAGTGGTGCTTGGACAGCATCTGCTTCACATCTTCATTTGTTGTCAGCCTGCCGAAGAGTTGTCTGGAATTGATTCAGTTATTACCTCCCTCTTGTGTGCTCCTTTGGCTGAAACTACACCTGCATGTGAACCCTATCTGATTATAATTTTAGATCCTTTAGGTGTATCCCTTTAGGGTTTTCGGCTCCACATTTGTACCCCCAGTGGCATCCCCAATTCAAACATGGGCCTCCCCATGTGTCCACTCGCTTGCTAACCCAAGGCTCCGGGATCAGCACAGACAACTTTGTAGCAGTGCTTTTGCATTTATATTATATATATATATATATATATATATATATATATATATATATATATATATTCTGGGCTCTATCTGACAGTGAGGCATCACTTGGGAAACTGAACTTCTATTTATGACTGTAAATGAGCATCCCTTAAGAAGAGCACAATACCAAGTCTCGAAAACGCGTTGGGTGTCTCATCCCATGTGTCTCTCTTTATGTAGAAGCTCTTTTTTGCATTTTTCTATCATGCTTATACCCCTTTAGCCCATATCTCCACCTAGTTGTGGATAAAGTTACATAGTTACATAGTTACATAGTTAGTGAGGTTGAAAAAAGACATCCGTCCATCCAGTTCAACCTATGATGTGTGTGTGTGTTTGCTGTTAACCGTACATTGTATACCCCTGTATGCTGTGGTCTTTAAGGTGTCCATCTAATAGTTTTTTGAAACTATCAATGCTCCCTGCTGATACGACTGCTTGTGGAAGAGAATTCCACATCCTTACCACTCTTACAGTGAAGAACCCCTTACGCACTTTAAGGTTAAACCGCTTTTCCTCTAGTTTTAGTGAGTGGCCCCGTGTCTTATTGTATTCCCTTTCTCTGAATAGTTTGTTCCTTATGCTATGGTCGCCAGTACAGTATTTGTACATTGATATCATATCCCCCCTCAATCGTCTCTTCTCCAGAGAGAATAAGTTCAGTGCTTGTAGTCTTTCCTCATAGCTGATGTCCTCCATTCCCCTAATTATTTTTGTTGCCCTTCTCTGGACTCTTTCCAGTTCCAGAACATCCTTCCTGAGGACTGGTGCCCAGAACTGGACAGCATACTCCAGATGTGGCCGGACCAGAGTCTTGTAGAGTGGGAGAATAATCTCTTTATTTCTGGAGTGAATCCCCTTTTTTATGCATCCCAGTATTCTGTTGGCTTTGCTTGCAGCGGCTTGGCATTGCATGTCACTGCCAAGCCTGTTGTCTACCAGTACCCCCAGGTCCTTTTCCATCCTATACTCACCCAGAGGTTCCCCCCCTAGTGAGTAGCTTGCTTTCTGGTTTCTGATATTTTATGCTGTGATTTCTAAATAAAGAAAATAAAAGTTTTTTTACATATTTTTCAATATTTTTGGTGTCCGATTATGCCTACAAATAGTCCCACCCTTGGAGGGTTTTTTCCTTTAGGTCTATGATTGGGATGGTGGCATTCTTGCAGTTCCTCACCACCTCCTCTTCTTTTGCTGCTGGGTCCATTGACACAGACAGCAGGACTCGGCCCTGCCCACCGATCCCTCGTCACTGGCTTTGAATGACAGCACTGGGAGCCAATGGCTCTCGGTGCCCCAGCAAAGTCAATGAGACCGGGAAGTGAGGGGAGAGAAAAGCTGTAGACATGTACAGCACTGGATCAAATAAGGGCTCATGTAAGTATAAGGAGGAGGGGGTGAGCGGCAACATTTGATGTCTAAACAATTTTTACCCTAATGCAAGAAATGCATTAAGGTAAAAAATATTTAAGCTTTAGGCAAACACGGACACATAATTGGGCTCTTGTAGATCAGTATAGAAAAAAATACAAATGTACAAACTATGTCCAGTATGATTTAGAAGCAATCTGGGGAATCTAGGGAGAGGTCAATAGGCTGCTTTTCACACTGCGTTTGATCATTAAGTTAAACGCCATTGAACAATTTTAATAGCCTTTAAATAGTGTGGGCCCTGGCTCTGTCCAACTGTATGTGAGGAGTTTTTATATGCTCCATATGACAGAACCAGGGAAAATTTAAAGGGTAATCCCACTTTAGCAGGAAAATAAAAATAGCAAATGAAAACAAAAAATAATATAGCGTATACAATTGCAACACAAGTCATATTGTAATTAAATGTTATTAAAAATGACCTTTCCTTTTCAATCTGCAGCCTCTATAATTTTCTGTAAAATGCAATATGGCAACCTTTAGGCATTCTGTACATAGATGGTATACAGAACACCCCCCAGATATGTAATTCCCAGCTTGTGTGGTTGAAGTCTGCACAAATTCAATACAAATTCAATTTTGGGCATCCCCTGCAACAAACATTTTTGGTGAGATACTCCCAGAGGGAAATCACATCTTAAGGAATGTAGACTCTGCCACTTTTCTCATTAGAGCACTGCAAGTTCAGCAACTGATTGATAATTACAAAACCACTCCCATTAATTCACTTAGTACATGGGCACAGACAAACAGCTATTTCTGCAACAAGGTTTGTTCAAACCCTTGCAATATACATAGATCACCCAAAGGGAAATATTTTTTGGCAACAAAAGTGGAGTTACTCTTTAATTTGCTTATCTTGTATCTCACTAGCAAGCTTTCCGCTAGAGTCCAGGAAAAAAAATCACAACCACTCAAAGTTACAGGTGTTCCAATTAGATCTAAATCCAACTGCTAAACATCTCAAAAAGTCTGAATTGTAATTTTAAAAAATCTTTTGTTTTTGTTTTTAAATCTTTAAATATGCAGTTTTCATTTTTCTTTTCCAATAATTGTTATTGCAAAGTTTTGTAGAGTATACAAAAGCATAAACAATATCAAATGAATGTAAAAATGCTGACGATTCTTCCAATATAATCATAGGCCATAACATAGTACCTGAGAAACAGCTAAGTCAAGAAAAATTTGGCGTAACATTCAGGTTCTGCCTAATAAGCAACCATATGTTTAAGGCAATGAGCCCAGAAGTATCAGCAACTGGTTACAAAAGTAATATTAAAATAATAAAATAATTTTGAAATAACATTTCAATAAACCATAGGTCACCCATTGGCAAGTACATAGAGAGGAAGGGGTACATCATTGTCAGGAAATAAACCCAATGCCTCCTATTAGGTGACCGCACTCCTGAGGAAGTATGAGGGTTAGAGAAGCTCCATGGTCCCCCATCAGCAACTTTTCAAAAACTCATTAGATCATAACAGAAACCATAATAAACAGAAGGTAAGTAGAAAAAAGAAAGAAAGAAAGAAAGAGAGTGAAAGAAAAGAAAGCAGGGTTAATCACCTTGGCCTGGGCCCCCACCCTGAAGGGGACCTGGCTTTTATGGGGCTTGGAGGTACGCAATCCAGGGGTTCCAAACTTTTTCAAACTTAGCTTGTTTATATTTACGGATATGGGTCAGTTTTTATTTGACCATAATTCAGGATATTTTATATTTCACCAACTTGACATTGATCACAAGCCTTTTCCATGCTCGTGCTATAGTTGCAGTTTTCATTCTTAAAAAATCCCCAGAGATCCTACTATGAAAGTCAGGCACTTCATATTTGGATTTAAATTGTTGTAATAGTGACTTATCCCTTGCTAAGACCTATTCCTGGCCTGTACAATCAGATGCAAACACCGCGGATAATCGCTATCAGATAGCTGAACTCACCAGACACCATTTCTTTCCATCCACGTAGGTTTTATTGCAAGCAGTAGGTAAAGCAGACTACAAAATGTGACAGATGCATGAAAGATGGTATCTGCAGGTCAAAACATGGTAATGCGTTCCCGGATGCGAGCAGATTGTGTGAAAGGCCTAGACAGATGTGGCCATCTCTATCCCCACAAGCATAAAGAAGCAGGAACAGGAAATACATCATAAATGGGAGGGGACAGGAGGGAACACAGAAGAGAGAGACAGAAAGGCAAGTGCAACAACCAAAATAACCACAAAATGGCAGGATAATGACCAAATATTTAGACATTACCATCACTATGCATTATATTATATCTTACATATTGGTGTAACAGCACATTTCCTGTTATGGGTAACAACTGCTCCTGCATTGTCACTCTGTCATAAATACCCCTATGTGAGTTTACAAGCAGCCATGCTAACACACATCACACTGGCATGGTCAGTCCTTATCTGCTTGTGGCTGTCAGAGTCTTGTTATGCCACTTGGGACTTGTAGTTCTGCAACATCTGGAGGGCCACAGTTTGCATATCCCTGCTATAGACTGTCTCTAGGGGTCTCTAGGGGTAAAACATTCTGTGATGCCCTCTGTGGCCAGGCACATTTCAGACCAGTCCTCTGTTTCCAAGGTGAGACCGAAATCAGCCATACATCCTAGTTTCTGGTGTTTCAGAAAATATGACAAGATTGTCTAACCTCATATTCAGCCAAATCAAATTAGACACAGCACAATGTCGCTGATACTGGTAGATAAAGTAAACTTAGGGTACAGGAATACCAGTTCATGGACATTACGGATGTTGCTATGATTGTACTTGTGAATTTCTGTAAATGTTATCTAATATTATGTTTATAATATGTCACAGTTGCCCCTTTCCACTTTCTTTTAAAAAAAAAAAAGGATAAAATAACATTGAACTAAATGGGGTCATAGGCACATATTTTCTTCATTTAATATAGAAATGATCATGGTTGATCCACTATGGTGATCTTATTACAGACATATTTGGTGGACAGTGCCTTCTGAATGACCTCCTTGAGTCCCCTCCCTAGAGGTATGAGATGTACAAATGGTGACAAGGATTTTAATATACTGGTATTGATTGTTACAGTGATTTATATGCAAGTTCATATTGATCCATGTGTTTTGCATATGAATAGTATTGGTTCATGTGTATATTTGTATGTTTTTCAATTTTCCCCTTGGATTCTCCTGACAAAGTGAACTGTTGTTCTAGGAAATGTGTTGAAAGTTAATCATCTCCCTATAATTTAGTCATAATCAAATATTTCTAATTTAGATGTAAAATTACGTAATATATAGATTTAGATGTCTGTCATTAATATGAGAATAGGTATGGTAGGTTAGACTTAGAAGTGTCAAACTATGCAAACTTCAATATGTTTTTATATTTTGTAATAACATTTGAGCAAACCTTTATTTTATTTTGAGACAAAACATTGCTCTACTATGACTGCTTAACACCTACAATATCTCACAAAAGTGAGTACACCCCTCACATTTTTTTAAATATTTTATTATATCTTTTCATGTGACAACACCGAAGAAATTACACTTTGCTACATTTCAAGTAGTGAATGTACAGCTTGAATACGATTTGTAAATTTTTTTGTCCCCTCAAAATAACTCAACACACAGATACTAATGTCTAAACCGCTGGCAGCAAAAGTGCATACACCCCTAAGTTTCAAAATTGGGCCCAAAGTGTCAATATTTTGTGTGGCCACCATTATTTTCCAGCACTGCCTTAACCCTCTTTGGCATGGAGTTCACCAGAGCTTCACAGGTTGCCACTGGAGTCCTCTTCCACTCCTCCATGACGACATCACGGAGCTGGTGGATGTAAGAAACCTTGCACATTTTCACCTTCCATTTAAGGATGCCCCACAGATGCTCAATAGGGTTTAGGTCTGGAGACATGCTTGGCCAGTCCATCACCTTTACCCTCAGCTTCTTTAGCAAGGCAGTAGTCATCTTGGAGGTGTGTTTGGAGTCGTTATCATGTTGGAATACTGCCCTGCGGCCCAGTCTCCAAAGGGAGGGGATCATGCTCTGCTTCATGTCACAGTGGATGTTGGCATTCATGGTTCCCTCAATGAACTGTAGCTCTTCAGCGCCGGCAGCACTCATGCAGCTCCAGATCATAACACTCCCACCACCATGCTTGACTGTAGAAAAGACACACTTGTCTTTGTACTCCTCACCTGGTTGCCACCACACAGGCTTGACACCATCTGAACCAAATAAGTGTATCTTGGTCTCATCAGACCACAGGACATGGTTCCAGTAATCCATGTCCTTAGTCTGCTTGTCTTCAGCAAACAGTTTGTGGGCTTTCTTGTGCATCATCTTTAGAAGAGGTTTCCTTCTGGGAGGATAGCAATGCAGACCAATTTGTTGCAGTGTGCGGCGTATGGTCTGAGCACTGACAGGCTGACCCCCCCACCCCTTCAACCTCTGCAGCAATGCTGGCAGCACTCATACATCTACTGCTTTATGGTCTTGGCCACCATGCTGCAGCTTAGTTTCAGGGTCTTGACAATCTTCTTATAGCCTATGCCATCTTTATGTAGAGCAACAATTCTTTTTTTCAGATCCTCAGAGAGTTCTTTGCCATGAGGTGCCATGTTAAACTTCCAGTGACCAGTATGAGAAAGTGAGAGCGATAACACCAAATTTAACACACCTGCTCCCCATTCACACCTGAGGGAAAATGGCTAATTGGGCCAATGTGGACAAACTCACTTTTGTTGCCAGCGGTTTAGACATTAATGGCGTGTTGAGTTAGTTTGAGGTAACAGCAAATTTACACTGCTATATAAGCTGTACACTCACTACTTTACATTGTAGCAAAGTGTCATTTCTTCAGTGTTGTCACATGAAAAGAAAGAATAAAATATTTACAAAAATGTGAGGGGTGTACTCACTTTTCTGAGATACTGTATATGCTGTGCTCTTCCTCTTTAAAATATATGTTTAGATCACCACTACCTGAGCCTCCTTATTGACCCTTTAAGTTGATTGGTGGCATCACTGACCAATAATGTAATTTAGGAGGCAGGAATATGGTTGGGATAAAGCGTGACCTTTAAAGGAAAAATCTATTTTTTAAATATAAAACTGTCTGCCTATATGTCTGTATTTTTTCTTATGAGATACCTTGGGGATTGGTCCAACCTTATTCAGTAAGGTAATGTGCTACAATGAGTATTTTTGGGGAACTTGGGAGCTTCCATTGTTAAAGGTGCAGATATCTAGAACATCATCAGGGAGCGACTTGAAACACTCATGTGGCCAGTGAAGTCTGGTCTTTAGTTTGTTCTTCTAAAATATCAGTAAAGGGAAAGTATCCAAGTAATACAATGGATAGAAATGGACTCCAGGTGCAGTGGCATTGCTAGGACCTGGCATCTGTGCAATAGACCAAAGTCTCCAGCCAAGTGCTCTGGGTCTCATGTCTAGAAGCATACCTCTTAGACAAAAACATAGTCAAATGATCGGAGTCTCATGGCAACAGCCAAAACCTCTTAGAGAGGGTCATAGGGCTAACAGCCAAGTGCTCTATGCCCCATGCTTAGAGCTACAATCGCTTAGAGAAGGTTAGAGTACTTACAACTTGTGTCTAGGGAAGTGTAGGTACAAAGAAGGACACAGACATTATGTATAACAGACACAGAGCCACCTCTGAGTTCAGCAGATATACTGTCTCTATATACTATGTACTATATACTGTCTCGATATACTGTATCCTAGGGGAAAGCAATACACATGGCATTAGGAAAGGGACACTTGTAGAAAGAACAAATGAAGTAAGCAAAAAGAAAGGAAAAAAAAAAACAGACGAAAAGAATTATGAACCATGTCAACACTGCTCCCCATAAGTGGTGGGTCCAGATATTCCGTGAGTCTTAGAGGACCTCAGCAACTAGACATGTGCGGTTTGTTTCGTTCTGAATTGAAATTCTGATAATTTTTTTGGTATTTGAGAATAGAATAGAAAATTTATAATAGAGTAGAAAATAAAAGAGTACAATATAATGGAATAAATCAGAACAGAATACAAAATAAAAGAATAGAAAAAAAATAGCATAGAAAATAAAGGAATAGAACAGAATAGAATAGAATAAAAAAATATAATTAAATAGAAAGAATACTGCCATCTTCTGAAATTCAAAATATAAACAGAATCAATTTGAATAAGAATACAATAGAAAAGAAAAGGAAAAAAGAATATAATTGAATAGAAAATAATAAAATAGAATAAAAAGAATATTATATAATAGAAAGAATATAACCTTCTTCTAAAATTCAAATTTCAAATAGAATAAAATAAAATTTGAAAAGAATATGAAATAAAGTAATAGAATAGAAAAGAAAAGAATGTAACAGAATAAAATAGAATCAAATAGAATAGACAACAGAAAAGAAAACCTATATCAATATAACTGTTTTCCGAAATTCCAATGTCGAATAAATAAAATTTGAATAGAATAAAAAAGAATATAATAATATAGAAAATAATAGAATAGACAATAGAATAGGATTAGAATAGAAAACCTATACCAATATAGCGGTTTTCTGAAATTGGAATTTCAAATAAATAAAATTTGAATAGAATAGAAAAGAATATAATAATATAGAAATTAATAGAACAGAAAGTAAAAGAATAGAATAGAAAAAAAAAACAATGGAATATAATAGAAAGAATATACCCATCTTCCAAAGTTCGGATTTCAAATAGAATAAATTTGTTTTCGCATATAATTTGATTTAAATTCGAACGCAATTTGAATGGAATTTGAATTGATTCAAATTTTAAGAATTCTGAAAATTCTAACAGATTCGAAATAGAATAAACAAAACGAATCCTGAAAATGAATGAAACAAATTTAACTAAACTAATTTATGTAAATACCAAATCGAAACGAAAAACATATTTTTTCATTTTGCACATGTCTATCAGCCACGCCTTATGCAACTGGCATCCTAGCCTTCTTCTCAACTACCCTTGTGATACATGGGTGGGAATCTTGGGGTATACTTTTGAATTTTATTCCCCTTTCACACAACCTACAAATTTTGTAAGCCCATACTGTGCCTACTAGAAAAACATTGTCTGCTGAACCTGTAGGGAAGTATCTAGAGGTGACCAGACAAGGCAAAGCTAAAAGACAATTAGATACAGTATCAAACATAAATGTTATATTTTGCTGTCGATCTCTCTCATTCTCCTGCACCAAGGTGCCTTTTGTCAGCAGGTTTGGGCTATAGATGTCTGCATTGTGCAGGATCACATGGGTTCAGGTTGATGTATTGTAGACCAGATTGGATGATCCATCACGTTTTGTGATGTAAACAGTGACTACACTGTGACACGTGCACAACCCTCCTGTCTGCACAGCCACAGACTGAGGTCAGCGGTGAAAGAATTAGGTATTTGGCAGGATGAGTGATATAGGAGACTTGTGCCCCCGCACGTAGGACCAGAGAATAAATATCTTCCAGAATAATCAATATCCTGATTGAGGAAGGGGAGCACATCTTTTAACACTTTAGGTCCACAGATAGAAAGGCAAAAGGGTCCAACAAATAATAAGCCTAGAAATTCCTCGCTTTTTGGGGGAAAAAAAAAAAAAAAGAAATTCCTCTGGAGGTCTGCTGGAAGTACATATGTACTAATAATCCTTTTAAACCATTTCATCCGGTAGTGAAGACGAGTCACCGTGGATTGGCAAAGGGCAAGGAAGCCAAACTGCGCCCCCCTTCCCTTGGGGTTAGGGTCAAGGTCAAGGCACCCCCCCATCCCTGCAATAAACAATGGCACCCAGGGCAACCGCCCCCTCCTGCCCACCCCTTGTCCTGGCTGGCCGTCACTTACATCTGGCATAGCCTGGTGTGACCATAAAAATAGTTTACAACAGAAGTCATCTTTTAAAACAAATCTTTGGAATGTGAAACAAGAAAAATATTAAAGAGCAAAGTGCAGAATTCATTTTTTTTCCTAATTTCTAAAACATGCAAAGTAATTAGCTAAGGAAAATTAGCTATTTTTGTAGCTGTGAAAAAAAGCTATTTTCATGCTTTTTTTATTTAACTCCTTTCCTCCAGAAGATTTATCCCCCCTTCATAACCAGGCCATTTTTTGCTTTTAATTACAAGGTCATGCAATATTGTATTCAATTTTAATTCATCTAATTTTTTTCCCACAAATAGAGCTTTTTCTTTTGGTGGTATTAGATCACCGCTGCACTTTTTATCTTTTGCGCTATAAACAAATAAAGACCGACAATTTTGAAAATAAAAAGCAATATTTTTTACTTTATGCTATAAAACATATCCAATAATAAAGAAAAAATGTATAAAATCAAGTTAATTCATCAATTTAGGCCAATTGTATTCTGTTTTTTTTTTTTTTTTTGTGCTATAAAGGAAAAAAACACAGAAAAATCTTTTTTTTTTAAAAAAAACCCACTATTTTTTACTTTATGCCACAAAACATGAACTCAGCAAGTGGTTGGTACCAAGCATTAGCTGTGCTCATTTAGGAATGGAAGGGACTGGTAAGTATTATATATTTACTGCCCCCTACCCCCTTCCTCCGCTCTCCAGCTGAGGATCCCCTGTTCCCCGTTGCAGCTGGCAGGAGCAGAGGGAAGTCGGCAATGCTGCAGAAAGGTGAGGGCAGATTGAATGGTAGGCACACGTCAAAGGGGAACACAGCGGGGACCCAGGCAGCAGGAGAAACCACATATAGACAGAGCAGGTGATCAGTGTGGCGGGTGGGGAAAATTACTGGAAGAGATCTTCTGTGTGACTCCCCCTGCAGCAGCTAGAAGCCAGTGGAAAGGGAGGAGGAGATGCCAGCTATCAGCTTCTGCAAGGAGAGCCACACAGAAGATGCCCCCCACCCCAGTTTTTGCCCTGCTCATGAAAACCAAGTGGTGCTTTAGATTCTGCACCCCCTCTTAGATCTCTCACTATCACCAAGTTAGCAGGCATGCCAAGTGCTCTGTGTCTTGTCCATAGCTTTCCCCATCCTCTGCCTAGCTGCTGCAGCTACCTTGCCCCTAGTGGGAACAAGTTCCCAATTTATGATAACTGCTAAGGCTGGGTAAGAGAAGGGCAGCCCCAATAGCCAGTCTGACTCTGCTGATGTATGCATGGAATGACAATGAACACACTGCTAGAAGAAGAGAGAGAACCTCATCTACATGCTGCTCCTTCAATGTCTAGTTACAAGCTGGGGGCAGGAAGGTGACCAGGCTCAATGCTTGACTGCAGAAGAGAAAAGTCAGGTCCCCAACCTAGCTTTTTAGTCCGGCAGGGCTATGGTAATATTAGAATTGCAAAAAAAATACAAGTCCTTTGGCAGGTAAAACTGTATATATTTAAACTGCATATTTAGCTGTTTGCCGGAGTCCAGGCTCTATAACAAAGCTGCACAGAGTCAGGAATTTTTGTGTCTCGCCTCTGAAGGTAATTACTCAAAATGTATTTTTTTTTATATTCATAGAGTGTTGACATATTAGCCAGCAATTTACAAAGTACAGCGATCCTTTCACATTAGTCCAAAATGTCAGCACTCACAGCAGCTACATTGTCAGTTTGTAATATTAATTTAAAACAGAGAGACTCAGTGGAAGCATCATGCTTTATGTAATTAATAAAGTGCAGCACATTCAAATGTTCTTTTCCTGTGAAAGAAAATGTGTATTGAAGTTAGCCTGGGCTATTTCAACGGAAAATAAGGTGAGAAAATGCATTAGCAGGAGATTACTGTCAGTGAAAACTGCATGTAAAAAAGGATCCTTGGATCTAGAGACAGGGGCAGATGAAGTTATATGCCCATTTTGACTGAACTTGTAAAAAAAAGCAAGCTTGACCAGCTCCATCCAACGTACTGGGCCTAATTGGCGGCCTCAGTGTCCAACAGGGAGGCTTAGGAGGTGGAATAAAATAAAAAAAAAAAAACAGATGGGTCGTCAATACTGAATCAAAAAACATGCTTTTATAGAGTCTGTGAAGGTTCTCATTTATCCAGGTCATTGTATTGCTAGTAGATAGTCACAATCAGGGGAGGACTGGGCCAGGGAGCAGGGGGGCAATTGCCCCCCTGGGCCGCTCTGATGTCCTGTAAAAAGGCTGCACTGCTTCTGCTACAGACATGCCTAAAGGATTCCTGGTGAAGAGAAGTAAAAAGTCCCCACCACTGACCTACTGAGTGCGGGATGAAGAAAAGGACAGAGCACAGCACCCCCCAGCATGGATGGTGTAAACTGTGTCTGAGCAGAGGCCGGTTCCATGCCCCATTGGAGACTCTCCTCCCCTGGCCAGCCCCAACCGAGCTGGTCAGGTTGGGAACCCGTATTCAGCCGGTGAGTAGAGAGTACCTGGAGCAGGGCTTCTGCCTGGAATGGGGATAAGAGGAGGATGGGAAGAGGGAGAGTGGGAAGGTGCCGAGTCACAGCACCATAGGCCTCTGGTTTGTACTTGCCCCCTGGGCCGAAAGTTGCCAGTCTGGCCCTAGTCACAATCAACTGAACTTGCTCTGTATTGTGAAGACGCCTTTCCAAGCCACTTCTTCGGTTCTAATGAGCATCAGGAAGAGGCCCCCGCATTTACAGTATTTCACACCCCTCACATTTTTGTAAATATTTTATTATATCTTTTCATGTGACAAAACTGAAGAAATGACACTCTGCTACAATGTAAAGTAGTGAGTGTACAGCTTGTATAACAGTGTAAATTTGCTTTCCCCTCAAAATAACTCAACACACAGCCATTAATGTCTAAACCGCTGGCAAAAAAAGTGAGTACACCCCTAAGTGAAAAGCTGTTAAATTTGTTAGACTGGCCATAGATGACTTGTTTTCAATCAGCAGGCTGATCAAAAAAAAAAAAAAATGAATGGATGCCTCCATCCACACAAGCAAGGTGGATAGAGGAATCCTCCCATCAGAGACAATGTATTCTGACTGCGGGACTCCTCCAAAGTTAAAATACACTGATCAGAGGCTGCAGCCATTGAGAAAAGTTTTCCAACATTTAAGTTTGACAGAAGTCGATCTAATGATTGATTTTTGGCAAATGGGAATAACCATGCCAGGATCAAAATTTGGCTGGTCCCTGTTAAACAACCAAATTTTGATCTATCTATGACCTGCTTAAGGCTGTTAAAAAGTATACTTATTCTTAGAGAGGTCAAAGGTCCCTTAAAGTGAAAAATTTGCTGTTTGGTCACTGCACACACTGCCTCCCATTTCCTGAGTCTGCATAGCATTGTTAACTAAAGCTGGCCACGCATTATACAATTTTCTTATTTAATTTAGATTTACTTCCAACTATGTAGTGCAAGGGCCTGCCTCATTGCATATAAATTGAAAGCGTTAAGGTTTGACCTCATATTATATGATTTTGGTAAATCTAAAGGAAAATAAATAAAAGAGAATTGTATATTGTTTGGCCAGGCTTAAAGAGTCCTGACATTACTTACATTTCTCTAAACAATGAACACTGTTATCTAATAATGTTACGTAATCTCAAAAAACTAGAAGATAGTGAGTGATATCCGAAAGATGATAGGTTTGCAACTTCCAGACTTCAAGTGACTACTTAGTTCCCTTCTCCTAAGTTGAGGAGTAACTGGCGAGCCACTACTTGGAGCAAGCCTGTGCATAGTGGGTGTCAGGACTGCTAATGTGTATGCTTTTGTTCCGTGTCAATGACCCACTAAGTAGTTAGACAAGTGTAAGGATTACAGCCTTAAAGTGTAAACCCTTGGGGTCTTCTTGGCTTAATTTCTGAAAATCGAAGGTAACAAAGGTTCTGTCACCTTACCTTTTTAAGCATGATAAAAAACATTGGCTCATATAGTTTATCAAGAAACTTTTAGTAGTGAAGCACGTGTGAGGTCAGGCTGATGGTGGATGTGAAGATTTGGATCGCAAGCAGCATTTTAGTCCTTCCCAAAGGTATTCAATGGAGTTGAGGTCAGGTCTCTGTGTAGGCCACTCCAGTTCCTCCAAACCAAACCCATGAAACCATGTTTTTATGGAGGTGACTGTGTGCACAGAGGTACAGTCATACTGGAACAGAACAGGACCTTCCCCAAACTGTTCCCACAAGGTTGGAAGCACACAATTGTCTAAAATGTATTTTCGTGGTGTATCATTACTAGTACCCTTTACTGAAAACATCTGAACTCAATCATTTGAAGGAGTATCCGGATACTTTTACCTATATATGTAGGTTTGATGGTCAAATGTCTACAAACTTTAGATATATATACGTAGTGTAGAAAATATAGGTAAACTTAGTAGAGATACACAAAAGCTACATGACCTTCTTGGAAAAAAACCTTAGCAGAAACTCCATATTTCAAAAACGTTTGATAGCTCTATCGAGCTGTTTAATAATAAAAGTAAGTTTAATGTTTTTCAGTTTGCCGGCAAGAGGCTCCAATAGCAGAAAACAGAACATAGTTACAAGTTACTTGCAAAAAAGAGAAAATCAGTATAGTGTAGTAGGTTCTGTGAGCACATGAAGAAGCTGCACTTACACATAGACCCAGTGACCTCAAGAACCTATGCAACCCCTGCAACCCTTTTAGCCACCCCCCAGTTATCTGATTCCAAAGGAGGACTTTTCCCACCAAAGTCTAGACAGTTGGCAGCAATCACTGCACTACCAAAAAAATAATAATGATTCCTTGTGATACAGAACGAAGCTGTCAGAAGAAGAGCAGACGATGTGCAGCTGGCTGATATTAGTAGCAGTTTATAAAGTAAATATGTCACAGGCACTTACCGACACGTAGAGATGACAGCAGCGGGGCCCCGGGGGAGGTGAGACTCAGGAGCAGTAGGAGGAGCGGAGCTCCCAGCTCAGGCTGCAGCATCTTTTTCTACTCCTCATGGAGACGGATCGAGGCGCAGCCACGCTGACACCACCTGTAGGGGAAAAAAGAGAGATCTTGTAAGGATAAATAGCAGCGTCATTCTAAAGGGAGTTTGAGAGATCAAGAACAGTTGGGGAACATTGGAAAACCAAGATGTATTTCCCTTATTGACCAATAAAATGCTTGCTGTTATTTTTCCAATGCAGGTTGAAAAATGAAATGATGACCTTCCTTGCGCAGAATTGAGAAGGAGCCTTGATGTCTGGGAGCATCAAACCTTAAAGGCTATGCAGGTTTTGCCTGTTTTAAATTGTTTATAATTAAATTTGACCTGATTGGGTTGTGTGATGTGGTGGTAGGCTTGGATGTCTGTGGTGGGCTTGGATTTCTGTTTAATGTAGTGCATTTGACTGCAATACCCTTAAAGGTAGACCCTGACCTTCAAGGGAATTGCAGTTTAACGAGTTTTCTGCCTGCCTTTAGTTATTTGGTTATCCCTGTATATAGGAGGTTGGTACCTTGCCAGCGTTTTTACTCTTGGCTATGGCTTATGCCTTTAAGATAAACCGGTGCTTTGACCATTGAAGTTTACTCTAACCTCCCCCCAGCTCCCATTCCCAGCACATATACTTACCTTTTCTTCACTCCCCCATTGTTACTTTCATTACGAAAGGCTGAATGTAAAACCCAGTAGTTCCCAGTAAGAAAGGAGCATGTAATCACTCATTTAGAATTCAGTATGTTAACTTACTGGCTACTTGAACAACACATCAAAACACACTCTAAATCAGTGCCAAAAAAATGTCTAAATCAAAAAATAAAATAAAAAACCATGACAATTGTGTACAAATATATATAGTGACATCTCCCAAAAAAATATAATCTCAGACACAAATGAATGTGAAAAAGGAGGAAAAATATATATGTAGTGCTAAGGGAGATGATACAATTGTATTTGTGATTTAGACATTTTTTTGGCCCTGATTTAGAGTGTGTTTTGATGTGTTGTTCAATTTTGTCTTTGCTTAATTGGTTTGAGGCGAGAGATCTACAGGTGCAACATATTCACGTTAAGTCTTGGGTGTGTCCATCACCCGAGACCCGTGTCTATTGACTTTTTCTGTTCATCTATAAGATCTTCTCACCAATCTCCAATTATTGGTTATGAGTAAGCGACCTACAGAGTCGTGAAACATGTCAACTGTGTCCATGTCTGTTTGATGCACCGTTGTCTTTTATGAATGGGAATAAACACTTCAAGTTCATTCATCTCTGAGTGCGGTCACTTTTTCTCTTTGGAAGTTTGATCACTGGACGGCGGATCCGACCAGCACCTGGATATCTGTGCCTCACCTGAGTGGCTTTCCCTGTGTTGCTTGAATAGACTCTGACTAGGCCATGCAAGGAAATTCACCTTTTTCTCCTTCAACCACTGTGTGGTCATTTTTGCTGTGTGCTTTGGGTCATTGTCATGTTGGAAGGTAAGCCTTCTTCCCATTGACAACTTTCTGGGCAGCAGATTTTCCTCAAGAATTTGATGGTATTTTGCCCCATGTAGTTTTCCTTCTATCCTGACAAGCGCACCAGTCCCTGCTGCAGAGAAACACCCCGAAAACAGGATATTATCACCTCCATGCTTTACTGTAGGAATGGTGTTATATGAATGGTGAGCTGTATTGGATTTCTGCCAGACATTTTGTTTGGTGTTAAGGCCAAATAATTAAATTATAGTCTTGTCTGACCATAACACGTTTTTCCATGTGGCCTCAGAATCGTCAAGGTGCATTTTGGCAAAGCTCAGTCATGACTGCATGTGACCTTTCTTGAGTGGCTTTTTTCTTGCAACCCTCCCATACAAGCCACATTTGTGGAGAATATGTGATGTTGTGGTCACATGCACACAGTGACCACTCTTTGTCATAAATTCCTGCAACTGCTTTAGAGTTGCTGTAGGCCTCTTGGTAGCCTCTCTGACCAGTTTCCTCCTGACTCTTTCATTCAGTTTGGAGTGAGGTCCTGATCCAGGGAAGGTCTCTGTTCTACAAAATACTTTCCACTTCTTAATAATAGACTTCACTGTGCTTCTAGGCATTGATAAAGACTTTGAAATGTTTTTTTGTATCCATCTCCTGACTTGTGCCTGTCCACAACTTTATTCAGGAGATTTTTTGACAATGCCTTGCCACCCAAAGTTAATTGTTTGCTTCAGCTAAACTACCAGGGACCCAAAATGCTCCAGGAAAGCTCTTTTCCCACTGAGCTAATCAAAATTACCACATCTGATCACAGTTGAAAGTCAAATGACTTTGTGTGCCATTGAGAAGGTGATTAGCTACACCTGATTGAGTTTACAAGTAATTTCTAGGAAGGTGGGGGTGATCCTTTTTTTGAACTCGGTGATTCTGTCTTTGAATTTTTTTTTTTTTTCATACAGGTTGGTGTTATATCTTTCACTTTCACTTGAATGTTATAAATAAATACAGCTGGATAAAACAAAAACGGTGTCTGTCTTCATTTCAGGCTGCAAAGCAACACAAAGTGGTTATTTTAAAGGGGAGGATTATTTTCTATAACCACTGTATGTGAACCTGTTGCTTTGCCCTACATGGAAAACACTGGGTTGTTTGAGCACTCAAATACCTGTCTGGCTCAAATGATAAGGATAAATCTTAAGGATAGCAGTGATATTGTTTACTCACCATTTAGTTGTGACTGAAACAGTTTTTTTATCGTTGTCAGTGGCTTTTTGGCATGTGTTTAATGGCAAAGTGTAATAAAACTGTGACCTTAACCTTTACAATTTGAAATTTCTGAGTCATTATTTGGAAGCAAATGATTTTATGTGATGCTGTACCCTTATGATTCTTAGCAGTCAAGTAACATTTCAGTTGATGCATTGATCCTGTTGTAGCAGTTGTGAAGTGTAAATAAACATGGGTTTGCAGTCCAATGGGCACTGTAGTTTGACTCTGTAATCTATCAGACCCGAACAGGCACACCCTCTCTCTTTTTCCACACTACAGGTTTTTAACCCGCAGTGGTGCACGAAAACAAAACGCCTAAGTTTACAAAAAAACTTTCATGTGAAAAACTCAATGAAAAAGTGCACTGAGGGGTGTGTCTCTGGTCCATCGGAAGAAGTAGGACTCTACCCTGACCCCCAGGGTGCAAGGCTCTTGACAGGGGCAAGGCTCAAACTTTGTCCACCTAGCCAAATTCCCTGGCCGACCCCTCTCCTAATGGTCAGCTGAAGTTGACCAACTAGTACTAGGTGAGGGAGCGGCTACCCCGCCCCCCAGTTCAGGGGGGGATAGAACCTAATGGCCACCCATCCTCCCCCTAGACTTCAGGGTAGGCTTGAGGACCCCAAACCCTTTATCCAAGTGAAGATGAAACACAGACAAAAGTGCAAAGTGACAAAACGTGAGAGAAAAATTCATTTAATAAATAGTGCAAGTGCAGGATCATTGGCTAGAACTTTTGGCCTGTTCACAAAAATTAACCCAGACTCAGCCAAAAAGCCTAGCCCAAAGAGGCACTGTACAGAAAAAAAGCATAGCAGATGTGGCCTTGTGGCTTTTCTCACAGTGATGTTCTTACACCCAAGTCATACTACAAGCACCCCTGGGGCAACCAACTGTCATGGAGCACTGACACTTTGGGCTCTCTGCCTTCCCAGCTCATGGCCAGACCAGGTAGCACTGCTCAAACTAAAAGGCTCTGGGCCCCTAAGAACCCTCCGTGCAAAGGGAGCACGGGTGACCCACACTTTAAGTGGTGCACCTCACGACCAACCATCATACAAGCAGATGCACTGTACAGCCAGCCATTCCTACCCATTCCTACCCAAAGGCCAGAATGACGGCATACCACAAGTGGACATACTGGTCAGAACAGATAGATCTATGTGGGGACACTTGTGATGAGGGGTTTGACTGTTACTCATCTATGCCAGCATAGAGTACTAGAAAAGGGGGGGGGGGCAGGATGTACAATACAAAAGAATACTTGCTGATGGGACAGAAATATAGTATAGCTTTTACCTTTCCCTTTGTCATGATAAAATAAAGATATGAGATAAAATATAGTAATATGGAATAAAAGGTTGCAAATTGTTATATTCTGGTTACTATACCCTTTTCGATGTAAGAATCATGTTTTCCATTTAAAACACGCATGCTTAAATGGGGATTTTGTATATAAACAGTAAAAACGCACTTAAAACCCCCTTCTGAAAGTAAAGAACTCACAAAATCAAATTGTATTAGCTGAAATATTTGGTGTCACAAGATATTAGCAAAACAGTTTATCAAACCTTTATTTTTATTTTAAAAAAATACACTCAAATTAATTCTAATGAACATAAACACTATTAAATCAAAACTGTAAAATATAAAAGTTAAGTCTGAGTTCAGTAAATTGATACCAAATATTGTGCATGCCCGCAGTGGCAAGGCATGATACCAAAAATTGTCCATAGGTAACTCTTTAAAAGCCTTTACCGCTCATCATTTTACAACATTTTACCCAAACAAAGTTTATTTAATTTTTTTCACACAATGGTGGCATTTGATGCACTTTTTATTTTTTATTATATACGAAAATTTAAAAATATATATATATGTATTTTTTACTTTCTGCTATAAAATATATCCAATAAAAAAATTAATAAAAATCAACTTTCTTCATAAATCCTGGCTAAAATGTATTCAGCTACATGTCTTTGGTAAAAAAAAAGTGTATAATAATTGGTTTGCGTTTACGTTTTAGCGTCTACAAACTATGGCATATCTTTTTTTTCTCCCTTTTTACTACTATTGCAGGTAATCAGTGACCTAAAATATGACTGTGATATGTGTGTGTGGTGGACAATCTGACACTAACTGAGGGGGAACTGATTTATTGACACTGACATTACCAGTGACACTAATACAGTGATCAATGATAGTACTATAAACTTTTACTGTACTAATGACACTGACTGAGAAGGAGTTAACATTTTGTGTAAAATGTGTGTCTAACGAGCGTTAATGTGTATAATGTGTACAGCTTTTACTAAAAATCTCTTTGTTTCTTATCCCTGCTTTGCAGGGATAAAAAATAGAGAGATTGTTCCCTCCATACAGAGCCCTGTGTTGTTTGTCAACACAGGGCTCTGGGCTGTGATTTAACTCAGCATTGGTCGGTACCTGCTGACAGACTCCCACTGTGTACAATCATAGTGGATGTTAGCGGTGGGGACGCTCTAAACCCGGAAGCAGGCAGCGGTTCACCGGTATGTTTTTTTACCTGCACGGTACACCAGTTTGCAGTACATTGTGGGCGGGCCGGCTGTCCGTAAGTGGTTAAAAACATTTTTTTAAATTAATTCTAGATTTTATTTTTCTTCTTTTTAACCTTTTTTTTTTTTTATTTAACTTTATTAAAGCGGTATTAAACCCAAATGCAAACATTTATTATTTTGCAGCTTACCATTACTTGTGATGTGATTGATGGATGACAAGCCATCAATGTATTCAGCTACATGTCTTTGGTAAAAAAAAAAGTGTATAATAATTGGTTTGCGTTTACGCTTTAGCGTCTAAAACCTATGGTATATATACTGAGTTTTTTTTTCCTTTTATGCCACTATTGCAGGTAATCAGTGACCTAAAATATGACTGTGATATGTGTGTGTAGTGGACAATCTGACACTAACTGAGGGGGAACTGATTTATTGACACTGACATTACCAGTGACACTAATACAGTGATCAATGATAGTACTATAAACTTTTACTGTACTAATGACACTGACTAAGAAGGAGTTAACATTTCGTGTAAAATGTGTGTCTAACGAGCGTTAATGTGTATAATGTGTACAGCTTTTACTAAAAATCTCTTTGTTTCTTATCCCTGCTTTGCAGGGATAAAAAATAGAGAGATTGTTCCCTCCATACAGAGCCCTGTGTTGTTTGTCAACACAGGGCTCTGGGCTGTGATTTAACTCAGCATTGGTCGGTACCTGCTGACAGACTCCCACTGTGTACAATCATAGTGGATGTTAGCGGTGGGGACGCTCTAAACCCGGAAGCAGGCAGCGGTTCACCGGTATGTTTTTTTACCTGCACGGTACACCAGTTTGCAGTACATTGTGGGCGGGCCGGCTGTCCGTAAGTGGTTAAAAACATTTTTTTAAATTAATTCTAGATTTTATTTTTCTTCTTTTTAACCTTTTTTTTTTTCATTTAACTTTATTAAAGCGGTATTAAACCCAAATGCAAACATTTATTATTTTGCAGCTTACCATTACTTGTGATGTGATTGATGGATGACAAGCCTCCTATGCGATGTGATAGTATATTTATGTGAGAGGTCTTCTAAATGGAACCATTAGGGGTCTCTTTTGTACTATTCTAGATAGAGTTCATACCAGACAGTACAGAATCTGTTGTAATCTCAGCCACAGCAGCCAAGATCTGACAGCCCAGCTCAGAGCTCAACGCTTCCGGGTTTGTGCCTCACAGGAAAGATTGAGAAACAGAGTTTTCTCGCCTCCCCTCCATTCTCCATTCTAAAGGCTACAATGGATGTCCCAGACTTCTACAAGACTGAGGTGAGCCCAGGACAAGTGTGTGGCATCTACTGGAAAGCCTGAAGCTGGCTCTTCAAAATGCTACTGCAGCTGCGAGTTTGTTTACATTCTAATACTTCCACGCCATATTACCTACGGCGGTGACATTAAAAGGGATAATGGCATTATTAAGCATAAGAATTCTGTTTTTATTTCACAGTCTTATCTATTTATGCACACTGCCGGGGGGTGCTTATGCTGGTAAGCTTTCATTTATATAATTTAAACCTTTTTTTTTTCAAAAGGGACCAGTTCCACCGTTTGGCATCAGAGTAACTCTGTGCAAACTGTACCAATTTAAGACCTCGTTCACACCTGAGAAATTTTCTGCTTGAAGCTTGTAACTCTAAAATGCTCAACAAGCCAAATCCCATCAAATTCAATGGCCCCTGTTCATCTGAGCATTCTGTCGTCTGAAGCGAAACCCCCATCTCTCAAAAAAGTACATGAGCTTCTTTTTAGTGGAATACAAGTGTTTTTGGCTCCATAGACTTTAATAGAAGTGCCTGAAAACGTGGGATGCGTTTAACGAGCGTTTTGACGCTCGTTTTCTGCTCAAACAGCAGCTCTCCACCCCTAATTTACTATCGGTTTTTGGGGATCGTCTAAAGATGGATAGATTAGGGGACAGTCGGACAGATTGGGGTAGAGAGTTCCAAAGAATGGGAGAAGCTCTGGAGAAATCCTGGAGGCGAGCATGGGAAGAGGTGACAAGGGAGCTAGAGAGCAGGAGGTCTTGGGAGGACCGAAGAGAGCGGCTTGGTTGATATTTTGAGATCAGGTTAGTGATGTAGCTGGGGGCAGAGTTGTGGATGGCTTTGTAAACTATTGTTAGCACTTTGAATTTTATTTGTTGGGTGAGTGGAAGCCAGTGAAGGGCTTGGCCGAGAGGGGTGGAGGACACTGAACGGTTGGTAAGGTCCTTGCAGCAGCATTCATTATGGATTGAAAAGGGGATAATCTATGGAAGGGTAATCCAATGAGGAGGGAGTTGCAACAGTCAAGGCGAGAGATAACCAGGGCGTGAATTAAAAGCTTTGTGGTGTCATTGGTTAAAAAGGGCCGTATTCTAGCGATGTTGCGGAGGTTAAGGCGGCATGATTATGACAGGGATTGGATGTGAGCCTGAAAGGACAGTTCAGAGTCCAGGGTTACCCCTAGCACCCTGGCATGTGTGGAAGGACTGATAGTTCCACATGATCCCAACCTACAACCACTTTTTACTGACATTTGGCTTGTTTACTGACTACACTTCTGCTTGATCCCTACCTGCTCTACCTGCTACTGGACCCCGGCTTGCTCAATTCCTGAGGGGGCGATCCCAAGGACTGCAACCTGATACTAACACTCAGCAAAACCGATCTCCACCATCAGGAACTATAGTGAATACCGGTTGGTGCTTAGACCCTGCAACTTGGGTGAACCCGTATCATCAGCCAGGGTGACCTTCTTGTATACCTATCCTGCTATTCAGTGGGCGCCTCTCTACTGCTATAGCTATTGGGCTCTGAGCCTGACCCCTGTATGAAAAGGTGACAACACAGAAGCCCATGTGGGAGGCAGGGACAGGGACCTGCTAAGGAGATTTACTCTTTTTTTCCTGCAGACCACTGTTACTAAGATTAGGGAAATTGAAAATTGTGAATTATCACCAGAGGAAGTGTGTTGAAAAAAATCTTCTGATAGTAACATTTGCTCCGGTGATATCTGTCTAAGAAAGGCTTGCCCCCACTTTTCCTACTTCCTGTTGTTCTGCCTAAAAGACATAAAGTGGAAGGAATAAAAAACAGTGATGTGACAATAGTGCTGTTTGATGAACCCCAAACTGTGTGGAAAGGATGGGTAAGTCAAACTGAATGCAATACCACCTTTATTTTCCCCACAAAAATCACAAGCTAATAACAAAATGGCCATACTAAAATCTTCTGTCTGTGTTTAAGCAGCCATGTTAAACCAGCCTAAGACACATTTTACAAAATGCAGACAAGTTAGAAGGAATGAGGAGGCATCATAAACCTCCTTTAGCCAGGGTCTTTAAAGGACTTCTGATGAGGTCCTGTCATTAAATATTGCCTGGAGTACAGTTAACAACTTGCCGACCGCCGCAAGTACATATACTGCGGCGGTCAGCCCCGGCCAGGCAAAGCGACGTACCGGTACGTCACTAGCCTGTCACTGGCTTGTGAGCCAATAGCGGGCGAGCGCGTGCCCGCTGAGGCGCGCACCCGCCCTGGCTCGTTCCCTAACAAGTCAGACATCGGGTCCGCCGGTCACTCGCGATCGTTCGCCGGGAAGGGAGAAAGGCTGGCTGCTGATGTAAACAAGCCGCCTGTCATTCTCCCCTGTGTAAAAATGGAGATCAGACGGTTCTACTATGTAGGACCGTTGATCTCTGTTTTTACACTAGTAGCCATGTCCAATCACAGTTAGAAACACGTCCCTAGGACACACTTAACCCCTCCCTCTCCAATAGAGTTAACCCCTTCCCTATCAGTGTCATTTTTACAGTAACAGTGCATATGTATAGCACTGATTACTGCAGTAATGTCACTGGTAACCCCAAAAGTGTCAAAAATGTCAGTCAAGGGTCCGATCTGTCCGCCGCAATGTCGCAGTCCCGCAAAAAAAATCGCAGATCGCCGCCATTACTCGTTAAAAAAAAAACACCAAAAATTACAAAAATCTTTCCCTTTATTAGTAAACGAGATAACTTCTGCGCAAACTTTTTGTGATTTTTTTTACCAAACATATGTAGCATAAAACAAATTGGCCGAAAATGTTAAAAATTTAGATTTTTACATTTTTTTGGGGGGGAATTTCATATAAAAAAATTTGAAAAATATTGTTATTTTTGCAAAATTGACGCTCTTTTTTTGTTTATAGCGCATGATCAATAAATCACACAGGTGATGAAATACCACCAACAGAAAGCTCTGTTTGTGGGAAAAAAAGGACGTCAAATTTGTTTAGGTACAGCGTTGCACGACCGCGCAATTGTCCGTTAAAGTCACGCAGTAAAAAATCGCAAAAAAACCCCTGGTCAGGAAGGGGGTAAAATCTTCCGGGGCTTAAGTGGTTAAAGGAATGCACATCTGTGAGACTGGGGCAGTGACCTATATTGACTACTAGCTGAACTTTCATACATCTCAAGCTCTAAACTTTCCTTCATATTCCAAAACTCTTACTGTAATGAAGTTATATTCCTAAAAAGTGGTTACACTAATGTAGAAGAAAATATTACCCAGACACCAAACTTGCCTATATTATAATGTCCAGCAGGCTAATAAAACAGCTTAGACCTCCTAGGAGAAACCAGATATCAGAGGTGTGGCTTAAAGCTTGTGGGCCCGATGCAAAAGGTGACCTGGGGCCCTCCCATTATCTTCAACGGTTCGCCAAGATATGGTAGCTGTATGGTGGCTGTCTCTTCTCTCTCTCGAACTGCAAACTGCATGAGCACACAAGGTGGGAGCAGGCAGGCCACACTCTGAGCTGCCAGGTGAAAGTGGTGGGCTTGTATGTAAAAGAGGAAACTCAGCGGGCCCTCTGTGTTCCAGATTCACATACAAGCCCATGGCTTTCTTCTGGCAGCTCAGAGTGTAGCCTGCCTGCCCCCACCTTGTGTGCATGTGCAGGGCTCTGCAGAGGCGGGAGGGTGTACTGTTTTGGGCTGGGCAGGGGGCTGATCAGAGAATGTACACTGGGGATATCACACTTTTTTTTTGTAAACACTTTTCTTTTATACATTATTAAACAGCATCCAGTTACCTCTCATGGCCAGGCTGCAGTGATTTGGAGGTGCAAGATGCCAGGGAAAGGTTACATCCTTTCTTCCTGGTAATGGCATATGCCCCTCTGCCTCCTCTTGGTAATGATCCCCCCAACTGTAACAAATCAAATACCTCCCCCCACCAAGGTAATAACAGAAGTTCCCCCTCCTGGTTAAGACACATGTCCTCCCCCCTCCAGGTAATGGTAGGTGCCCTCCTAGTAATGACACCCCCCCCCCCATCCTGTTAATGACACATTCCCTCATGCTGGTAATGAGAGATTCTCCCAAGCCCACCCCCCTGGAGCCCGCAACCCCTTGATAGGTGGTATTGATTGGCAGCACTGATGGGGCTGCACTGATAAGGCCGCAGTGAGGGGCACTGGTAGGTGGCACTGATGGGGCTGTACTGATGGTCACTGATGAGTCTGCAGTTATGGAGCTGTAGTGATGGGCACTGATAGGTGGCACTGATTGGCAGCACTGATGGGGCTGCACTGATGAGGCTGCACTGATAGGTGGCACTGATGGGTACTGATGAGTCTGCAGTGATGGGGCTGTTAGGGGACTTTGTTTGGAGTATTTGCGTGAAAGTGTCAGCAAGTGCTGGGAGGTGTTGTGTGTCTGTGTGTGTCTGTTCTGTGCACGGATCCGAACAGTGATTTACACTGTTATAGCACAGTGGTCCTGGCTCCTGTACAATGCTCCCCTCCTCCTCACTATAACAGCTAGATGTAGGTCCCCACCTGATTTTCAGCACTGACACTTTTCTGTCCAGGGCTGGCCTCACCCCATCCTCCCTCCACTACTCTCCGGCCCTCAGCTCCTCTCAGGATTTAAAAATGCCACCATCAGCTCAGAACTTCTCACTCAAATTATTTGTGGGGCATAGGAGGGGTAGCAATTGCGACCTCTGTGGCCCCTGATAATACGCACATGTCAGATATACAATATATCTTATTCTGTGTCTAATAAATCATACTTTAATTCTGCTAAATTATATGCTGGTTTATTGTAAAACTAAGTTATATGGAAATATAGATGTTCCCAGAATACGTTGGCATTGAAGGAAGTTTTGCTGGTGCTGGGCATAATAAACCACTCCAGCACACCTATAACACACACTTCAGACCTTTTTATTGGATGGAGGCAGTGCTGTATCTTGGCCTAGGCCAACAAGGCCCAGGCCTAAGGCAGCACTTTGCAGGGGGGCAGCAAATAAGCTGCACCACGCACGAGAAAAAAAAACAGCCTCCTCCCGGCTGCCGCACTAAAAAGGGTCCCTCCTGGCTTGCGCTACACTTTTAGTATAGTGCCAGTCTTATAGGGCAAATTGGGCTGGAGGGCATGGTCCAGGAGGCAAATCAGTCTAGCACCCCCATAAAGCGGTCACACTGCTACCTCCTGTTCTGATATGGTATGATATGATGGTATGATGATGGGCACTGATGAGGCTGACCTTATGGGAACTGATGAAGCTACACTGATGGGCACTGATAGACTTTGGTTGTGGTCTGTGGTTTACAGATGACAGGGCGGGCCATAAACAGGAAGAGGTGTGGCCTTTACAGGAAGGGGTGCGTCATATTTAAATTATGGAGTGCACAAGTTTAGTCAGGCCTAGGGCAGCCCAAAACCTAAATACGCCACTGGATGGAGGTAGTTCTGAAGCACCCTGGAAAGGCTCCAACTAGTAATGAAGAACACTGTCTCTCTGAAGAAGCTACCATAGTGTTAACTCTGTTATAATCCTGTCTGGGTGTGACAGCAAGCAATGCTGGCATTTTTTAAGGATCACAATCACAACAGGGGATACTGCAGTGTATATGTAAATGGTTTCCTGCTCAGTTAACCTGTCCTAGCTAGTATTACTCATGGTCTGTTGGCACTTTGATTCATTGTTCTGTAAACTGTAAAAATCTCTGTGGAGGGTAAGGCTGAGAGTATGCGTGAGATTTAACCATTTACAACTCTATCCAAAATGAAAAAAACATCTTTATATATGCGTTACAAATCGAAGATCCACTTTAACCACAACCTCAAATGCTCTATGAAGGCTGAATTACTTAATTCTCAGCTATCATGAATAACGGCACTTGCTTTGGCACCCAACATCTGTTGAGTTCAATCAGTCCAACACCTTACACTTGGCGTATACTACAATAAGCCTCTTTCCCTATTCCATAATAATTCTGAAGGTAATTAACCACTTGCCGACTGCTCACTAGAGCACTACTGCGGCAAAGTGGCTCGATAACGTCTGGCGACGTAGTACTACGTCACCAGACATCCCCCTTTCTCGGCGGCGCGCACGTGCCGCTGGAGGCTCGCTCCCGCTGTATTCAGTCACAGCTGGAGTCGGGCCAGGGGAGGAGCAGTGGCGATCGCCGCTGCTCTTCCCCGATCGTCGGGGAATCGAGTGTGGAGATCCGCCCGCTTGTGTTGTCACCTAAGGGACAGGCAGGGTCAGATTGCAGGGTTCAGCATAGCTGAACCCTCGATCTGTCCTTCTGTCACATAGTCACCTCCCCCCACACACGTCAGTAAGCACCAGGCATACATTAACCCCTCCCTCTCCAATAAAATTAACCCCTTCCCTGCCAGTGTCATTTTTACAGTAACAGTGCATATATATAGCACTGATTACTGTAGTAATGTCACTGGTACCCCCAAAAGTGTCAAAAATGTCAGTCAAGGGTCCGATCTGTCCGCCGCAATGTCGCAGTCCCGCAAAAAAATCGCAGATCGCCGCCATTACTTTTTTTAAAAAAAAAAAACACCAAAAATGACAGAAATCTTTCCCTTGGTTAGTAAACGCAATAACTTTTGCCCAAACCAGTCAAAATACGTTTATTGTGATTTTTTTTTACCAAACATAGGTAGCAGAAAACAAATTGGCCAAAAATTTAAAAAAAAAATAGATTTTTACATTTTTTGGGGGGGGGGGGGATTTCATATAAAAAAATTTGAAAAATATTGTTATTTTTTCAAAATTTGCGCTATTTTTTTGTTTATAGCGCAAAAAGTAAAAATCGCACAGGTGATCAAATACCACCAAAAGAAAGCTCTGTTTATGGGAAAAAAAGGACGTAAATGTTGTTTGGGTACGGCATCGCACGACCGTGCAATTGTCAGTTAAAGTCGCACAGTGCCGAATCGCAAAAAGTGGCCCAGACGTAATACAGCAAAATCCTCCGGTGGTAAAGTGGTTAAAGATTGTTACAAACTTCTCTAATTGCTTTTAGGAAAAGCAACAATATATCGAACACCTACAGTATTTGTACTTTGTAAATAAAGGGAACGGCATTACACAACACATGGAGCAAAGGACAACCAAAAACAGACTTTACACAGTGAGAAAAGGGTTGGCGTCCCACACGTTAAGATATGCGACATAAACAGAACAGCGAAAATTCTTGTGCAGCCAGAGTGTCATCAAGTGCATCGGTGTGACACCCTATTCAAGGACAAGTGACAGGATAACAATTGGTCCCGTTACGAACATGTGGATAGATGACATGATGAAGGTATACTCACTTCTAGGAGGAGGAATAATACATGCAGGGAGAAAGACAGTCTAATCGCCATCAGCGAGGCTGTACAGCAGACAGAGCCGATACAATCTACACCGGGTGACACGTTGACAAGCCATAAAGGAGCAGCCATGACTGACACATAAACATATTTATGAAACCGCCCTCCCTGCGTTCTCTGGAAGGTGCCAGGAGATAGAAGCTGTCAGTGATTGAAGTGAGGAAGAAAACGCCACCTTAATATTATTTCTTAAAGAAAGCAGATTGCAGATTCACAGCCGCTGTACGTATTACACATAGACAAAGGTATTGTGAAGATACACTGCAGGGTATTTTATGAAACAATACCCAATTTAAAGGGTATTCAAATCAAAAACTGTTCTTTTTTTTGTTTTGGGTAGAATAAGGAAAGAATAAAAACATGTCTGATTATCATTATGTCCATTTTGGTAGGTTTCCCATTACTTTCTGTCTAGAAAACACAACAGGTAATGAGAGGAAATCTCTTCAAAATAAAGCTGGGCAAAGATGGATCGAATCACGGCCGGTCCCTGCTGAACCGGCCAAGATTTGATCCATCTTTGGCAAGCTGGATTCAATCTATCTATGGGCAGGCTGGTTGTACCCAAGTCAATTCATCGATCAACTTGGGTACAACCAGCCTGTAGAATTTTTTACATGCTATAGCCGCTAGCAATTATCATTGTGTTTTGCTGGCCGTGAAGGTTCTCCATGCTCCCTTCCAGAAGGACACAATAGCACAGCGGGAGGGATTCCCCAACCAACACTGACAGTGTTGATGGGTGAATTAAAGCGGAGTTCCGGGCACAAAATCAATATTTTTTTTTGTGCCCGTCCGCTAGTTCAGCATAACCTTAAAAGGAATTGGATAGTTAGGTTTTTTTTTTTAAAAAACTCACCTTGTAATTGACGATCATAAATACTCACCTCAGGGTACTTCCTCCCTCAGCGCCGCGGCTCGTCACTTCCTGCGCTGCGATGATTCCTGGGAGCTGAACGTCATCGCTCCCTGGAATCAATGCGACGGCACCGGCCCCGCTCGTCACTTCCGGGCGACGCCGCATTCCCCTGCTAAACAGCTTCTGGGCATGCCCAGAAGCTGTTTAGGAATGCGGCGCCGCACCGGAAGTGACGAGAGGTGTCGGTGCAGGCGCATTCTGGGACAAGAAGACGCGGAAGAAGACACAGAAGAGGACCGCGCCGGCTTCAGCTGCCCACAAGAGAGATGGAAAGGCTGTGGAAGATATTTTATAAGTAAGTATTTCTTCTAAAAGGTAAGTGCGAACCGGGACAGATCAGAGGCTATCCATTATAGAATGTGCTAGCCCTGACTGTCCCAGGGGTATGTTTGTTAAAAAATGACTTCTGTGCCCGGAACTCCGCTTTAAGTGAATTTCTTTCCTTCCGCGTAAGGAAAAAAAAAGCATAATCTACAGGCTGCTATAGAAGAAATTCCCTCTAAGACAGTTGTCACAGGAAAAAGTGCCTCATTGGAAGACTTTCAATCTACTACTGTCCCTGGTTTGTATTTTTTTATCACTTACTGTCTCAATGGACAAGGGTCACCAACATAGGAAGAGTGAGCGAATTCATATTTCCCAACTTTAGAATTTGAAAATCAGGGACATACAGTAGGAGCTACATGTGCTCCTAAGAGGGTGTGGGCTAAAAATATTAACCACTTAACCCCCGGAAGATTTTACCCCCTTCCTGACCAGGGTTTTTTTTGCGATTTTTTACTGCGTGACTTTAACGGACAATTGTACCTACACGAATTTGACGTCCTTTTTTTCCCACAAACAGAGCTTTCTTTTGGTGGTATTTGATCACCTGTGCGATTTTTTGATCATGCGCTATAAACAAAAAAACAGCGTCAATTTTGCAAAAATAACAATATTTTTCACATTTTTCTATATGAAATTCCCCCCCAAAAAAATGTAAAAATCAAAATTTTTTAACATTTTCGGCCAATTTGTTTTATGCTACATATGGCGCCCCCAGTTGAAGTCAGGAAGTGACGAAACGCGTCGGGCGTGGCCAGACGACGCACCCTATCGCGGACTACGACAGCGGAGGACTTCCGGGACTACCCGATCTGGCGTGGAGCCACATCGTAGTAGCAGTGAACGTTCCGAACCTGCCATTATATGAGATAAGCTTTTACCATTTTCTTCACAAGTGAGTGCAATGTATGCTGTGCTGTTATTTCATGAATAAAATGTTATCAGACATATTGCACTAGTGGGGAATGTTTTTTATGTTTTCCACGTACATGGGAGCATGAGAGGAAGAGAACCACTGGACCAATCTTGGATTTAACTCTTGCTGATCTCTACCTACGTGGGTATTTTTTATATGCGAGGTGTGCTCACTTATGAGAGTGAGTGAGCAACTTGATCTGGTGAGTGGCCATTTCCTATTGTCCCCCTGCACTTGGTGGTGGAATAGTGGTGACCCTGGTGAACTACACGAATGATTTGCGGTTTGTGAATTGTTGGAGGTTTGAAGTCTCTGGGGACGGATGTTCTGATTTACCAACATTGAATAACCTTGCAGGACTATGCTTCATATGCTGGGAGGAGTTTGACACTAACCAGACTGGCATCTTGGGGGATTCTCTTGGTTCTATTTTCAGAGACTTTTTAAATATTGTTTCAAGCGCTACTATTATTCTTTGTTTATACTACATATGTTTGGTAAAAAAAAAAAAAAAAGCGTATTTTGATTGGTTTGCGCAAAAGTTATCGCGTTTACTAACAAAGGGAAAGATTTTTGTCATTTTTGGTGTTTTTTAACGAGTAATGGTGGCTATCTGCAATTTTTTTTTGCGGGACTGCGACATTGCGGCGGACAGATCGGACCCTTGACTGACATTTTTGACACTTTTGGGGTTACCAGTGACATTTCTGCAGTAATCAGTGCTATACATATGCACTGTTACTGTAAAAATGACACTGGCAGGGAAGGGGTTAACTGTATTGGAGAGGGAGGAGTTAAGTGTGTCCTAGGGGCGTGTTTCTAACTGTGATTGGACATGGCTACTAGTGTAAAAACAGAGATCAACGGTCCTACATAGTAGAACCGTGTGATCTCCATTTTTACACAGGGGAGAATGACAGGCGGCTTGTTTACATTAGCCGCCTGCCTTTCTCTCTTCCCGGTGAATGATCGCGAGTGACCGGCGGACATCGAATCCGCTGGTCACACGCACTGACTTGTTAGGGAATGAGCTGGGGCGGGCGCGTGCCTCAGCGGGCGCGCGCTCGCCCGCTATTGGCTCACAAGCCAGTGACAGGCTAGTGACGTACCGGTACGTCACTTTGCTTGGCCAGGGCTGACCGCCGCAGTATATGTACTTGCGGTGGTCGGCAAGTGGTTAATATAATGATCACATTCATGGCATATCAATACCTCCTTCAACTTCAAATACAAAGGTTGGTGACAACAGGCATCACACTTCACCGCTTGTATAATGAAAGTTTTTTCTGAATATAATAAATTAATGTTGCTTGAGATCCAACACAGAAGTGTGTAACGTATATTATACATCAAGAAGAATTATATCTCTCCCATTTAGAATAGTCCCTTAGCATATTGATGGGCTTTAATGTCCAACAGGTCTCAAATTACAAGCCTCAGACACAACAATTTGCAGGCACGCAAATAGAAGGCATGAGTTGTTAATAAAGGTTCCTCCGCTCTGTCAATTATAGCTTCTCTGAAAAAAGGTCATGAACACAATTGGTCCTATAATAAGGTAAAATGCTTTCATATAGGAACATTTCTAAATTTCTACACAAAGCTTACGTAGATTTAATTATGTTATATCAATGGCATAAGAAGAGCCTCACGGATACTAATGTCCAACAGATGTTGTCCGTGACAAACGTTCAATATCCATCCAGGAAACAGTCACCTACTGCTGCTAGCATATGCTGGTATGCAGTTATTTGAATTATGCATACAAATAGGACTATTGAATGAGGTCATTATGCTTTGCATAGCATTTACATGTTGCTTATATTGAATAGATCAGCCTTTCTTAACCAGGGTTTTCTGGAACCCTGGGATTCTTCCAGAGGTTCTTAGGGGTTCTTTGAGAAGAGAGCGGTGGCAGAGTGATCTCCTGCCTACACTGGCCACCAATATATGGGGGGTCACATCTACATTGACCACCAATGTAAGGGGACACTTCTACATTGACCACAAATATAGAGAGTCACTTCTACACTAACCACCAATTTAAGGGGTCACTTCTATACTAACCATCAATGTAAAGAGTCCCTTTTCGACTGACCATCAATTTGAAGGGTTATTTCTGCACTTATCAACAATGTAAGGGGTCACATCTACACCGACAACCAATGTAAAATCTCAATTATACATTGACCCTCAAAAGTTACTTCTGCATTGACCATCAATGTAAAGAGTCACTTCTACATTGACCATCAATGTAAAGAGTCACTTCTACACTGTTGACCAAAGTAAAAAGCACCTTCTACACTGACCACCAATCTAAGAGGTCCCTTCTACACTGACTATCTAATGTAAAGAGTCACGTCCACACTGACCACCAATGTAAGGGTTATTCTACACTCATCAACAATTAAAGGGGTATCTTCAATTTTAAAAGTCTGTGTTTCTTCACTGACCATCATTATTATGTGTTTCATTTCACAAATATTAAGTATATACAATTATTTATTATTTTTTTAAGTTTCTGCTTATCAACCAATCCACTATGAGCTGTAGGTCTGAAATTTTAATTGGGGTTTCCTTGGACCTAAAAAATATTTTAGGGTTCCTCCATGGTAAAAGGGTTGAGAAAGCCTAGTATGGATCTATAGCACTATGTGAAGATACATTTTTTCCATAGAGAATATCATAGTAGAAGATAGTCTCCCGATTTAGCAGCATCCAAGATTCTAGAAGTATTGGAAGTGAATAACATATAATGACATGTTCAATGGAAATACCATCCAGGTTTCAGTAGCAAAATGATCTCCTGCCTACACTGACCACCAATATATGGGGGGTCACATCTACATTGACCACCAATGTAAGGGGATACTTCTACATTGACCACAAATATAGAGAGTCACTTCTACACTGACCACCATTTCAAGAGGTCACTTCTATACTGACCACCAATGTAAAGAGTCCCCTTTCGACTGACCATCAATTTGAAGGGTTATTTCTACATTTATCAACAACGTAAGGGGTCACTTCTACACCGACAACCAATGTAAAATCTCAATTATTCATTGACCCTCAAAAGTTACTTCTACATCGACCATCAATGTAAAGAGCCACTTCTACATTGACCATCAATGTAAAGAGTCACTTCTACACTGTTGACCAAAGTAAAAAGCAACTTCTACACTGACCACCAATCTAAGAGGTCCCTTCTACACTGACTATCTAGTGTAAAGAGTCACTTCCACACTGACCACCAATTTAAGGGTTATAATACAGTCATCAACATTAAAAAGGGGTCACTTCAATTTTAAAAGTCTATGTTTCTTCTCTGGCCATTATTATTATTATGTGTTTCATTTTATAAATATTAGGTATATACAATTATTTATTCTTATTTTTAAGATTCTACTTATCAACCAATCCACTATGAGCTGTAGGTCTGAAATGTTAATTGGGATTTCCTAGGACCTAAAAAATATTTTAGGGTTCCTCCATGGTAAAAGGGTTGAGAAAGCCTAGCATGGATCTATAGCACTATGTGAAGATAAATGTTTTCCATAGAGAATAACATAGTAGAAGATAGTCTCCCAATCTAGCAGCATCCAAGATTCTAGTAGTATTCAAAGTGAATAACATATAATGACATGTTCAATGGAAATACCATCCAGGTTTCAGTAGCAAAATGTCCCATAAACAGAGTGCAGTGACTACATTGAGATAATCCACCATCCACATGATGGAAGGAAAATCCAGCGACTGCTTTACGTGGCAAAGAGAGCAGGCCGTGCAGGAACTCTAGCAGCATGTCTCTGATGCATTTTTCCATGATGGCATCATCAGAGATGCAATCAGTGGTTCCAATGAGTATGATTAAAAAACCCAAAGGGGCAGGGTCATACCAATATGTAATGACCTGTAGATTTATTAGATTTTCATTAATGTCTTGGTCCCAGCTTGGGAGATTCGCCCTTTTTTTTGTCGTGGTGACCATTGTCACTTTGGCAGAATGTCAAGTGCAATCCAAAATTGTACAGAACCGAAACAGGAGATGGGGTGAAATCATCCAATGGGGATGCCCGTTGCAGTGACAAGTGTTATGCAGGTAATTTCCCTTTTTGTAGGGATTACTTCTCCCTTCCTGTTGTGTTTCAAGGACAAGAAGTAATGGGGGATTTCCCCAGGGGGTCACAAGAACAAACAAAAAAACATGACAGTGGTTCAAACCCTTCCTTACTTTATTCAAAATGACATAACATTTTTTTCATCTATAGATATATTTTAACTGTATGGCACGATAACAAGAGACTGCATCTACTACATACCTCCAAGCTTTCTGAGATGGGAAAGAGGGACACCTTTTAGTACAAATCACATATGCCAAGGAGACACAACTACCTCACCTCCAGCAAACCAGACCATAAACAATTCAAGGCAATCTGCACTGAGAATGATACAGTGGTTGCCAAAGGAGCAAGCATGCAGGTAGTGAAGTCATAGGAAAATAATAACTCCCAATCAAAATACTTGTCCTAAGTTATATTGTAAAATGAACTCAGGCAGCTAGCATTTTCCAAATGAGAATTCAGCACCGATAGTCTATAGTAGCCTTTTTTTTTTAACCAGGGTGCCTTCAGGTGTGCCTTGGCAAAATGCCTATAAATTGCCCAAAAATTGTATACAAGCCAGAGGGTTGATTAAGCCTGCCTTTTAGTTACACAAAACCAAAGGTTTTCATTGGGCACCACTACAACCTTCCAGCTGCCAGCATCCTAACAACCAGCGATGTCATTGGTTGATAAGGAGGATGTCGGGCCCCTGCAAGCATCCTTGTTTGCCCCTCTCCATCAGCACTGAGGTCACATTAGCTTAGCAAGGAAGAGAAACTAAAGGATAAGATTTAGGGCTGGCCCAAGACATTGTGCTGCCTGGGTCCAAGAATAAAATGCTGCCCCCCCAAAAGAAAAAAATTAAGCCCACCAAAAGGCCCCCCTCCCCCCAATCTATTATTTTTTATAAAATTTAGAAAATATTATATATATACTGTTATCTTCTTCCATAACTCACCACTGGTCCACCAAACACCCACTGTCTGTCCTCAGTCCTCCTGTCACTCCTGTGTCTGCCGCAGCCATCACCCTAGAAGATCTGGAGTGCGCTGAAGTCTGACGTCATTACGCACACCACGATCACGTGAGGGACATTCTCTGGAGAGGATGCTCTGCCTCCTCATACTCATCAATTTGCACAATGGACGGTAGCATGAAATGGGGAAATGCTGCCTGTAACGCACTGCGAACTGATGATACACAAAACTACTGGAGAAAAAAAATCTTAGGAGTCAATTTGCTGCCCCTCTCCAAGTGCTGCCTGGGTCCAATGGACCCAGCGGGACCCTTGGTAGGGCCAGCCCTGATAAGAATACTAGTCAGTATGAGTAAGCAAAGGTACTGTATATTGCTTTGGAAGAAAAAATCACCTCTAATGTTGGGATCCTACGTGTGTGAATGTTGCTGCAATATGTAAAACTATTAGAATAGCTTTTTTACATTTTAGAATGGGGTGCCTCGTGACTGATGATAATTTTAAATGGTACCTTCTCTGAAAAAAGGTTGAGAAACATTGATCTATATTACCAGCTTTTTATGGAACCCTGTACAGTTTTTCAATCCCTTCAGGTTACTGTAGAGCATTATTGTGTTGTGTGTTATGATGTGATTTAACATGTGTTGTATTAAGGCATCCCATACATTTTTAATGGGCTGTCAATGCACCACAATGGACAAAAAAAAGCATACCAGAGTCTTTTTTGTAACACAGCACACCAAACCGAACAGCATGTGAGTTGTTGTGAACTTCAGCGTGGGTGCATTGACAGCTACTGTACATGTGCCTTAGGGTGCCTTTCTCAGTGATTGACAATATAACACAGCTCACTAAGCACTATAGTACAATTATTTATAAAGGTATATGTAGACATCAGGCCAGTCCTGGACTTACCATTAAAGTTGATCTTTGAGCGCCAAGGAAGGGGGGCACCACAGATCCCCCCCCCCCCCCCAGCTATCATGCCTTTAACAGGTTCATCGTCATACTTGAACTAAATTGTATTCTTCATATTTGTTACTATCTTATGTGTTCAGTTTTAGTTTACAGTGTTTAAAGAACTGTTTACCTAGACATGATGTGCTATGTAAAAAATTGCATAAATCAATAAAATTGGGATCTGGTGCCTAGTGATGCCACGCCTCTATCTCTTAATATTACATACACAAAACAGAACTTTTTTGGTGTCCAATGGTGGTATAATTTTGATACTGGACATACTTGGGTTGATTTACTAAAGGCAAACTTACTGTACACTGCAAGTGGATTTGGAAGTGCAGTCTCTGTAGATATAAGGGGAAGATATAAAATGAGGGGAAGCCCTGCTGATTTCTATCATCCAATCACGTGCAAGCAAAAATTCTGTTTTTTTTTTTTTCTCCTTGCATGTCCCCCTCAGATCTACAGAAACTGTGCTTCCAAGTACACCAAGTCAGCACTTGCAGTGCACAGTGGATTTGCCATTAGTAAATTAACCCCACTGTCTATTTATGATCCACTGGTGCTAGACGTCACATGCTTTCTTTTTATTCCTCCTCCCTTTGTGTCTCTGTTTTTTAGCAGGTACAATACTGATAAAATGGAGACACTGAATGGTCTAAGGTTATCAGTGGTGTACCCCAAGGTTCAGTTTTGGGACCCTTACTTTTTAATATCTTTATAAATGATATAGGGTTTGGGATTAAAAGTGCCATTTCAGTCTTTGCAGACGACACCAAGCTTTGCAGTGGAATAACTTCTTTACATGATGTCTCCAACTTGCAAACTGACCTTAATGCACTTTCATTGGGCAACTATGTGGCAAATGAGGTTTAATGTTGATAAATGTAAAGTTATGCACTTGGGGGCTAAGAATATGCATGCATCATACATACTAGGTGGAGTAGAACTGGGGAATCCACAGCGGAGAAGGATCTGGGTGTTTTGGTAGATCATAAGCTTAATAATAGCATGCAATGCCAAGCTGCGGTTTCCAAAGCAAGCAAGCAAAGCCCTTTCTTTTAATAAAAGAGGCATGGACACCAGAGAGAGAGATATAATTTTGCCCCCCTGTACAAATCATTAGTAAGACCTCATCTGGAATATGCAGTTCAGTTTTGGGCACCAGTTCTTAAAAAGGATATCGGGGAACTGGAGAAAGTGCAGAGAAGGGCAACCAAACTGACAAGAGGCATGGAGGAGCTCAGCTATGAGAAAAGATTAGAGGAACTGAATTTATTCTCTCTTGAGAAGAAGAGATTAAGGGGGGGTATGATCAACATGTATAAATACATAAGGGGTCCATATAGTGAACTTGGTGTTGAGTTGTTTACTTTAAGGTCAACACAGAGGACAAGGGGGCACTCTTTACGTCTAGAGGAAAACAGATTTCGTCTCCAAATATAGAAAGGTTTCTTCACCGTTAGAGCTGTGAAATTGTGGAATAGACTCCCTCCAGAGGTGGTTCTGGCCAGCTCACTAGATTGCTTTAAAAAAGGCCTGGATTCTTTCCTGGGTGTACGTAATATAACTGGGTACTAAAAATTTTTCAGGTAAAGTTAATCCAGGGAATATCCGATTGTCTCTCGGGGGATCAGGAAGGAATTTTTCCCCTGCTGTAGTAAATTGGATCATGCTTGCTGGGGTTTTTTGCCTTCCTCTGGATCAACTGCGGGTATAGGATTGTGTATACGGGATTGTATGGTTGGGTTTTCAATACTGTTTTTTTTTTGTTGGTTGAACCAGATGGACTTGTGTCTTTTTTCAACCTGACTAACTATGTAACTCCTTTCATTAATTCACATGGCTATTATGCTCACTAATAGTATAACACTGAGGTACTTTTTCACTTTTCTTTCTGTTTTGCACTTGGTGGATTTGCGCATGCAGGCTATATTTTGTTTCATTATCTATGCTCTTGTCTCATAGGTTTTTATTATTTGTTTCTGGTGGGACCTTGCATCTTCTCATTCCATCTATGTATTTTTTAGGAATATCATAAAGTGAAAATATATCTCAACTAGCCGCGCACATCAACCATCAATGAGTGATTAAATAAATAAGTAAATAAATAAATCCATAAACAACTAAAGTAAATTAAAAGTGATGATGAATAAGCAGGGATTGATCAAACGTGCACAAAAGCAGAAGTGCAACAAAAAGTCCACATTCAATCCACTGTAATAAAATAGTGATTGGTGATCAGATAATAAGAGTCCCGTGCTGAATATTGGGTCACCACAAAATCCACCACCTCCGTGATTCCACTCCCATCAGCTGGCAACTCACCCCATAATGTTGCCCCCCCCATTTTCATGGCTAGGGCTAAAACGCAATTTGAACCACCACTGTGTTCAGGAGAATCCTCTTTGGATTATTTACGCCAATTCTTCCTCTCCCATATGCATGAAAAGAAGAAAGAGAGTCCCACTAGTGCAATACAGTTTAAACGAAGTGTTTATTGATATGTAAACCCAACATGAATTGCACTCACAAGGTGTTAAAACATCAGCGCATGTTAAAATACATGGGACCTGGGGTGCTCCTCTGTCCTCACCACCTCCACGCTGGAAAGCAGGACCTTCGGGAAACACCTCCGCTCACCCGATCACTCCTCCGGTGTGCCGTGTAGCCACGTTCTGATGCGTTTCGTCACATCCGACTTTGTCAAAGGGGCTAGTTGAGATATATTTTCACTTTATGATATTTGGTTTAATTTGTTAAGCCGCAGCATATACATATATATTTTATGTGACTATTCATTAAATCACATTTATACACAGTTTGTTTATTCACTTTATGCGTGAGAGCTTCTTCTATTATATGTATTTTTAGGTACTGCTCCTTAGTTTTCCCATGCCATTTTTTTCTTCCGCAACTCTCAGGCCAAACACCTTGCGGCTGTCGCCATTTGGAGGTTATCTTAGATCAATTATCAGGCTAATTTGTAAGTATTGTTTTATTAAAGACATCAATATGCATTGATTTTGCACTCACCCCCTTTTTTCGGGAGTGCTTGAACAGACTTTGTGAAAACATTTTTTGGTTTACAGATTTTTTTTCATTGGGCATCTACTCCTGAAGAAGTGAAGCAAAACTTATGAAACGCGTCGAATTAAAGAATGCACACATTGTTGTTTTTTTTTTTTTAATTTGAAAGTGTGGAACTGAGTGTGATACATATTATCCAGGTGCTCTTGCTCTAACAGACCGACGTTGGGAAAGAGCACCTAGATATGTATCAGTGCTTGATGTTATGACTATTACTCTTGTCCAGTCTCTGTGGGGTACACAAATCTTAGGGGTGATTTTTCTCCCCTAATTGGTTAGTTCTCCTTCAAGCCAAGCCTAACCCTTTTTATATTTTTGTATATGTTTTAATGCATTGTTGAAATAAAATACATTTTTTATATAAATAAATCGTGGACATGTCTCATGTTGTGCCTGAAAAGTCCACTTAGGCTCACAGCGGATATCCCATGTGAGATATTATTTTATCTAGATTAAATAGGATGTTGGCACGCTCTAGAAAGCTGATTTTTTTTCCATGTATATGAATTACTATATGAATATGATGTAAAGTGCTGTAAAAAAGTTTTTTTTGTTTGCATATTTGTCACACGATAATGATTCAGTTCATCAAACAAATGTAATATTAGGCCTCTTTCACATGGCCGCTCCGCTGCGGGACTTTTTTTTTTTTTTTCACGGAGCGGATGACACTTGTGTCATCCGCTCCGTATGTCCGCATATCATCCCATCCGTTTGCGGGTGATATACGGACATAATGTAAGTCTATGGGCATTGCGGATGTCAGCGGGTGACACCCCTGACATCCGATTTTCCTTCCTTTCCGTTTTTTGAACGGAGGAAAAATAGGGTTCTGTTCCGTTCCAAAAAACGGAACAGAACTGAAAGGAAGAAAATCGGATGTCAGCGGATGGTATTCCGCTGACATCCGCAATGCCATTGACTTAAATTATGTCTGTAAATCACCCGCAAAAAAAAAAGGATGATTTGCGGACATACGGAGCGCCCGTGTGAAAGGGCCCTTACACAAAGATAACTCAAGTATATATAAAATGCAATTTGTAAATGATTATTTCATTTATAAAGGGAAAATAGCTGTCCAAACCTGCCTGACCCTATGTTAAAAAGTAATTTCCCCCTAAACCTAATAACTGGTTGTGCCACTCTTGGCGACAACTGCAATCAAACATTTGCAATAACTGGCAATGAGTCTTGGAGGAGTTTTGGCCCACTTTTCTTTGCAGAAATGTTTTAATTCAGCCACATTAGAGGGTTTTCCAGCATAACAGGCTGTTTAAGGTCATGCCACAGCATCTCAATTGGATTTAAGTCCGAACTTTGACTAGGCCACTCCAAAACCTTAATTTTGTTTTTTGTTTTTTTAGCCATTCAGAGGTGGGCTTGCTGGTGTGTTTTGGATCATTGTCTTGCTGCAAAACCCAAGTGCGCATAAGCTTGAGATCATGTACTGATGGCCAGACATTCTCCTTACACATTTTCTGGTAGAATACAGAGTTCATGGTTCCATCAATTATGGGAAGTCATCCAGATCCTGAAGCTGCAAGGCAGCCCCAGACTATCACACAACTCCACCAGGCTTGACTGTTAGCATGATGTTCTTTTTTGAAATGCTGTAATGGGATGCACACCCTCCAAAAAGTTTTTGTCCACAGAATATTTGCCTAAAAGCCTTGGGGATAATCAAGATCGTTTTAGCAAATATGAGATGAGCCTTTGTGTTCTTTTTGGTCAGCAGTGTCTTTGGCCTTGGAACTCTCCCATGGAAGCCATTTTAACCAGTCCCTTTCTTATTGTTGAATGAACACTGACTTTAACTGAGGCAAGTGAGGCCTGCAATTCTTTTGATGTTGTTCTGGGTTCTTTTAAGACGTCCTGGATGAGTCATCGTTGTGCTCTTGGAGTAATTTTGGTAGGCCGGCCACTCCTAGGAAGATTCACCACTGTTCCAAGTTTTCTCCATTTGTGGATAATGGCTCACTGCAGTCCCAAAGCCTTAGAAATGGCTATGTACCCTTTCCAGACTGATACATGTCAATTGCTTTGTTTCTTACCTATTTTTGAATTACTTTCGATTACGGCATAATTTGTTGTTTTTTTTAGATCTTTTAGCGTGCTTCACTTTGTCATACAGCTTCTTTTTAAGTGATTTCTTGATTCAACAGGTCTGACATTAATCAGGCCTGTGTGTGGCAAGTGAAATTTAACTCAGCTTTCCAAAAAATGTGGTTAATCACAATTTTTTTATGGTTTAGCAAAGGAAGGCAGGGAGGGCAATAACTTTTTCACATAGGTCCAGGCAGCTTTTTTTCTCTTATTAAATTAAATCATCATTTAAAAATTGCATTTTGTATTTACAAGGGTTATCTTTGTGTAATATTAAAAATTGTTTGATGATCTTTTAAGTGTGACAAATGTACAAAAAAACCCCCCAAAAAAACAAGGAAGGAGGCAAATACTTTTTCACAGCACTCTAGATTGTATGTCAATATATGGCAGTGGTAACGAATCAGCTTGCTATTTTACTAACTCTACTACTTATGTATATGATTTACGTCTAAATCATTTTTTATGCAATGTTTTGCCTCATTTAAAGTCCAATGGAAATATGTTTTTGTTTTGTGTCAAGTAAAAAATTTTTTTCCTAGACATGATGGGTTACACAAGTTTAAAAGTTTGCTTTGACGTAATATTAGATCTTATTTTGCTTTATAAACTTTGGGAGGGTGATTAATATTTTTGTATTTGCATTTGTTCCCTTTATAATAATTTTATGAAAAATGCATACAGTATTGGAAATTAGCATTTTTCTGTTGCCCTAGATATGACTAATTCATTTGCTTATATTGCATGCTGTTACTTAGTGTTAACTAATTAGAATAACAAGTTTATTTACATTTTGTTTGGATAGATGGTAAAGTGCTTGAACTGTCAGGTTTTTATTGCTTTGCTTGACCATATTGGGGAAAGTTTCCCTCGATGACGTTAATCCCTGTGACACCAGGAAAAGGATTGAAAGGAAAAAGTGTCACGGGGCAAGGACTACAGTCAGAAATAAAAAATATAAAGTAGAAATTTAATGGTATGCATGTGATGCTTTATTACTGGAAGTTTATTTTATTGTGCTGAAAGTGGCATCTGGATGATGTGCAGGCTGCTTCTGTGCACCGAGGAACTACCATAAGGACCTTGGATTGTAAAGACAATATTTAAATCTGAACTTCAATAGCCCCTTTGGAATGTTAGTGTCCAAATAAGGTTTTTACATAGCTACATAGTTAGCCTGGCTGAAAAAAGGCACAAGACCATCTAGTTTAACCACTTGCTACCCGCACGCCGGCGGAGCGGTGTAGCTATTGTTCTGGGATGCCGTCATATGACGGCGCACCAGAACAGCCTCTCTCGCGTGCCCCCGGGGTGCGCGGAGCGGCGATCGTGACAGCACCATGTTGCCAGGACACGGCGCGACCCCAATCTCGGTAAAGAGTCAATGACATGACTCTTTACCCATGTGATCGGCTGTGTCCAATCACAGCCGGTCACATGTAAATGAAGAAGTGCCGTTATTCGGCTCTCCTCGCCTCACACTGTCAGTGTGTGAGACGAGGAGAGCCGATCAGCGGCTCCTCCCCATAGGGTAGACAAGTACAAGTAATCAGGGAACTGATTACACAAAATGTAAATAAAGTGCCAATGACTGCCCACCATCAGTGCCAGCGATCAGTGCCCACAATCAGTGCCCATAGTGCTGCCAGTCAGTGCCCATCAGTGCCTGCTCATCTAGGCACTGATGGGCACTGACTGGCAGCACTATGGGCACTGATTGTGGGCACTGATGGTGTTGCCCATCAGTGTCCATCAGTGCCGCCCATCAGTGCTCATCAAAGCCGCCCGTCAGTGCTCATCAGTGCCACCCATCAGTGTCCATCAGTGCCGCCTGTCAGTGGCCATTAGTGCCGCCTGTCAGTGGCCATCAGTGCCGCCTGTCAGTGCCACCTCTCAGTGCCCATCAGTGCAGTCTATCAGTGCTCATCAATGCTGCCTATCAGTGCTACCTATTAGTGCCCATCAGTATGGCATATGAGTACCTCCTCATCAGTGCCACCTCATCAGTGCCGATAAGTGCCACCTCATCACTGCCCATAAGTGCCACCTCATCAGTGCCCGTCAGTGCAGCCTATCAATGCCCATCAGTGCCGCCTCATCAGCACACATCAGTGAAGGAGAAAAATTATTTATTTTCAAAATGTTCTGTATTTTTTCTTTTTTTTTTGTAAGAAATAAAAAACCCAGAGGTGATTAAATACCACCAAAAGAAAGCTCTATTTGTGTGAAAAAAATGATAAAAATTTCAGATGGGTACAGTGTAGCATGACTGCGCAATTGTCATTCAAAGTGTGAGAGCACTGAAAGCTGAAAATTGGTCTGGGCAGGAAGGGGGTGAAAGTGCACTGTAGGCAAGTGGTTAACCATTTTATTCCAAACAATGTTTCTAACATGTTTTGGGGCCATACATTGTCCCCTTTATCAAGGCTGCAACATAACATGAAAAAAATAGAATAAAAATAGTATTATATTCTTGTCAAATGACACATTTTCATTCTTACTTTTCATGTATTGTAGCCCTGATGAAGAGGGTGATGTGTGGCCCCCAAAATGTATTGACTCTTGAATGTACCTAATTAATGTTTCAAGTAAAACCTTACTACATCCAAAACTCAAAATGTTGGCTGGAACTGTACTGTAGAGTGATACTAAACACACACTGTTTAATTTACATTGTCCCTTCTATTATCTGTATGTTGATGATGGCATTGTAAATTTTTTAATTTAAAAAAGTCTAACTACCTTTTTTCTAATTGATATACAGCTGTTACTTGACCCAGCTCTCTCCCAGCCTGTCTGCAGGGAAACATAATCAGGAGGAGCCTCTAGTTTTCTGCTGCTGGTCACATGTTAAAAATAAACAGCTTTTGGAATACAGAGTAACTGTATTAAATTGTCATACAAATATATATATATTTAAAATCAAATCTTTAAAAAGTTTTGGCAATAACATGGTGTGGGCAGATTTCTGCCAGTCGCAGGCTGTGTCACGCCCCTTCAGCCTGTGTCTTAGAATAAGAGGGAAGTGAAGCCTCCAATAATCTACATGTAATATCCTGCCCCCCATTGTGTTTAGCCAGTTAGTGGGCATAGAGGAGGAGGGAGGGAGTTGGCAGTCATTTACCACTGTGTATACTCCCACATTTGTGACTCTATAGTCACATTTGGTGCTCAAATGTGGTCGGGAGGAAATGCTCAGCTTAGAAACTCACTATAATAACTGAGCATGCGCAGAGTTGTCACCACAGCTGCAAAATAATTAGCTGAATTGGGGGCATGGACAGAAGGTGAAGACAGGGAGCAGTAGAATTAACCAAGTTTTTTTGCAGAATACAGAAAATGAATCTCATAGTGACTGTGAGTGAGTGAGTATGAACAGCATGTAATACGCCGTTTATAGATAGTTTTTATGATGTGGGTTTATTGAAACTTTAATGCAGTTGTACGTCTGGACTGGGGGTGGCCTGGAAGAAAACTGAATTTTTATTCTCTTATTTCTACTTCAACACTTTATATTTTGTCCGTTTAGCTATACAAAGACACAATCGTTGGGCTGTGCTTAGGGCATTAGTTGGCCGTAATACAACCATCAATCAGACCAGAAAGGGGGACAATTGTGGAGAAAAGATAGATTTATTTTCAAAGAGTGACGGTATGCTGCTAATGGTTTTATAATGGAAGATTGAAAGAAAAATAATACAACTCTAAAATTCCTTCTTTATTTAATTTAGGTATGTCCTCCTAGATGGTGTGGCAGACTGGCATTTCACTTCCAAGTCATGTTAGGTTTAGTTTAATTTTTATACTCCATAAACTCTGGAGAGATGATTAGGGCCACCGGATACCTAAAAATAGCCAATAAAGTGATAAGATGCAATAACCCGGGTTATGAATATGTATGTCTTCCTGGCCAACCACTATAAAATGTATTGCCAGTGACGCATGCTGGGGAAGGATATAAATATGTGGGATGACCTTAGAAATCTCTCTTTTCTCCAAGGCCTACTGCCTGCAGAGGATGTATTGCTGAGGTTCTCTTTCTACCAAGCCTACTGCCTGGGAAGGATGTATTGATGAAGTTCTTTTTCTACCGGGCCTGCTGCCTGGGGAGGATGTATTGCTGAGGTTCTCTTTCTACCAGGCCTACTGCCTGGGAAGGATGTATTGATGAGGTTCTCTTTCTGCCAGGCCTGCTGCCTAGGGATGATGTATTGCTGAGGTTCTCTTTCTACCAGGCCTACTGCCTGGGGAGGATGTATTGCTGAGGTTCGACTGGGAAGGATGTATTGACGACGTTCTTTTTCTACCATGCCTGCTGCCTGGGGAGGATGTATTGCTGAGGTTCTCTTTCTACCAGGCCTGCTGCCTGGGGAGGATGTATTGCTGAGGTTCTCTTTCTGCCAGGCCTGCTGCCTGGGGAGGATGTATTGCTGAGGTTCGACTGGGAAGGATGTATTGACGACGTTCTTTTTCTACCGGGCCTGCTGCCTGGGGAGGATGTAATGCTGAGGCTCTCTTTCTGCCAGGCATACTGCCTGGTGAGGATGTATTGCTGAGGTTCACTTTCCACCAGGCCTACTGCCTGGGGAGGGTGTTCTGTGCTAAAGAAGGGCCCAATCCTGGAGCCTGAAGATTCCTGATGTCTGGGTGAAGGGTATATTCAGTTGAGGAAGTGCAGACAGAGGACTAAACAGAAAGATTTGCACCGCTCAAGGTAGACCATTAATTGCTCCACCGCTGTAGGTTGAACCAGATATAGCTGCTTGTGGAGAGCCGGGTGTCTGCCAGGGTCTGCAACCAAGGGATGAATACAAAGAAGAACAAAGTTGGCAGCACATACAGCATAAAATCTTCATATTTTATTATAGATCCATTAAAAACGAGGACATGATATGCACTCACAGCTCAGGAAACAATTCAGCAGACGCGTTTCACACACCTGTGTTTAGGTGCAAGGTGTGTGAAACGCGTCTGCTGAATTGTTTCCTGAGCTGTGAGTGCATGTCATGTCTTCATTTTTAATGGATCTATAATAAAATATGAAGATTTTATGCTGGTTATGCTTCCACCTTTGTTCTTCTTTGCAGACAGAGGACTACTTGGATTGGAGAACAAGGGGTGAAATTTCGTCTGCTGAAGAGTGTCTAGGAGAGCTGGGTAGATGCTAGTGGCAGTGGACATTGCAGTAAGAACATGTGCTGCCTTAATACTGCTTTACAGTTTGGAGAATTCAGAGTGCTGGTTGCACTTAAACGTCCTTCTCTATTGACGGTGAGTAGTGGTATAGAGTCTTCCGTTTTTATTTTTATTGTTTTGGGGTATACTGTGCTGTAACTCCTCTCTCCCTGTGTTTATTGGCCCTATAAAAAACTCTATTAAACTTCTTAAAATGACTGGTGCCCACAAAGAATCAAGGATTCCACCCTTAGGCTCCGTTCACATATATGCATATTGGATGCATTTTGAACTGCATCCGATTAGCATGACGTGTGATTTAAACTGGCTGTCTATGGAGCGGTTCACATATGTGCGGTGCAGAGGCAGTGCAAATTCAATGCGAGCCCTGTGCGTTTTTGAGTACCGCGGGGCGGCTCAGATGCAAATTCCAGGCTATTACCTTCTATGGGAACGCATCTGAATCGCACATTGGATCAGTTTTGAACACAAATTTGATCCAAAAAAGAAAACAGCGTGGGTCCCCCCCTCCAAAATCTATACCAGACCCTTAGGCCTAATACCTGGGGAGGATGTATTGCTGTGAGTAGTGGTGCTTAACAGCTATCAGCAGCAGGTCAGTGGGGGCTCCCCTCAAACCCATACCGGACCTAAGGGTCTGGTATGGGTTTGCGGGGCACCCCCACACCAGTTTTTTTTTCTAACGGTGTGTGGTTCCCCCCCAAAATTCATACCAGCCCCCTATCCGATCATCAGTGGTGTATTTAGGTTTTGTGCTGCCCTAGGCCTGACTAAACTTGTGCACCCCCTAATTTAAATATAACCCAACCCTTCCTGTAAATGACACGCCCCCTTCCTGTTTATGACCCGCCCTGTCATCTGTAAACCACAGACAACAACCACAGTCTATCAGTGCCCATCAGTGCAGCCTCATCAGTTCCCATAAGTTCAGCCCAATCAGTGCCCATCAGTGCAGCCTCATCAGTGCCCATCAGTGCAGCCTCATCAGTGCCCATCATGCAGGATATCAGTGCTGCCTTATTAGTGATTTGCCTCCTGGACCCTGCCCTCCAGCCCAATTCGCCCCATAAGACTGGCACTATACTAAAAGTGTAGCACAAGCCAGCGGGGACCCCTTTAGTGCGGGAGCTGGGAGAAGGCTGTTTTTGATTTGGTGTGGGGTGCAGCTTTTTTGCTGCCCCCCTGCAAAGTGCTGCCCTAGGCCTGGGCCTTGTAGGCCTAGGCCAAGATACAGCACTGCCGAGCATACAGCCGGGCAGGCCGACCAGTGTATGCTGGATTGGTGATGTCTCAAAGGTACGGTGCCACTAGGTGACGTCGCCAGGCGGTCCTGCCCCTTACCTATTTAGGAACAGTCACACGGCAGAGCAAGCAGATGGCTGTAGCCTTTGTCGTGGGCGGAGGTGGTGGGCATCATAATTGACGATGGATCTAATGTACAACGGGGGACATTGTTTTTTCATTTTTAATAAAGGAATTATCAAAAACTGTGTCTGTGTTTTTATTTATTTTTTGACACTTTTTTTGGTGAATAAGTAGGGGTACGGAATCTGGAGGCCCTCTTTTTAAAGGGGGCTTGCAGATGCCGATAAGCCCCCTGCCCACAGACCCCCACAACCACTGCCCAGGGTTGTGGGGAAGAGGCCATTGTCCCAATCAACATGGGGACTAGGTGCTTTGGGGTGGGGCAGAGCCCCTCCCCTGCCCCAAAGCATACCCCCTGTGTTGGGAGCATGTGGCTTGGTATGATTCAGGTGGGGGGCACTCGCTCATCCCCATCCTTTCCTGGCCTGCCAGCCTGCATGCTCGAATAAGGGTTTGGTATGCATTTGGGGGGGACCCCACGCCATTTTCTTTTTAAATTTTAGCGTGGACCCCCACACTGTTTTTTTTCACAATTTATTATTGCCAGAAATATCCTTTTTACATTCAGCTGTCAGTGGGGAACCCCGCTAACAGCTGATAAGTCATCCGTTGTTAAGGACATGCGGAGGCCTGCTTACCGGGCCGCTTCTTAAAATCAGCAAGTGTTAAAGATGCTGGCTCCTAAAAATTCACATCTGAACCACATCTAAATTCGCAGCAGAACCGCTGAACAGCTGCTTAGGAAATTCAAAGTGAAAACGGAGAGGAAATTCACACATGTGGGAACCAAGCCTTGGGTGTAATGCTAAGGCACCAAGCTACCTGGGGGTCCTCCATCACTGCCTAGAGCAGGGGTCTTCAAACTATGGCCCTCCAGCTGTTCAGGAACTACAATTCCCATCATGCCTAGTCATGTCTGTGAATGTCAGAGTTTTATAATGCCTTATGGGATGTGTAGTTCCACAACAGCTGGAGGGCCGTAGTTTGAGGATCCCTGGCCTAGAAGATGCTACACATACCAAACACACGCATTCCATATGTCTCTGCCTAGCTGTCACTGCTCCCTTTCAAAGAGAATTAACAATGACTTTGTAATGTCTAAAGGGTGCAAGGAAAAACTGGTCATGACACAGACCAGGCCGCAGAGCCCTGTCCTCTACTACCTGTCCCTTTGAAAAGTCAAAGGGACAGGTAGTCTAAAGTCTAAGGGCATGGGGTATAAAGATACACCATGCCGTTAGACCTAAACACTGCCCTGGCCCCATATAGACTGATCAGTGCAACAAACCAAATTTCCCGTTTAAACATATAAAAGAAACATGGGAGTTGCCAAATCCAATATCTTTCTAAAAATGCTAGTTGCCTGGCCGGCCGTGGCATCAATATTTTGTGAGTCAGAGACTCATATCTGCACACTTGTTTCATGTCAGTGATTTAAACCATTGAAACCAGAAGGTAAGCATAGAAGCAGGAAAACTAGCATATTTAGAGACAGATCAGCAATGGTAGTTTCCACAAGTCAGCTATAACAGCTTTCCTTAAAAGTAGCTATTAATACTTAAATGTTTGCTAAACATAATGCTGCCTTAGGGCTCAAATTTTCTTTAAGTGTAGTTATTTCATAACATCAACTTGGTAAGGTATCCCACTCCTTCATACTAAAGCAAGTAGGGCAATGCTCACCTCTCCTACCTACCTCTCTTTCTATATTATCTACAGATGTCCATCAACAAGAGACTGCAGCCCGACACAGTGCACTGTGATGAGATTGCAGCTTGACACATTGCACCACAATCAGAGACTGCAGATACACAATCCGCACAGTGATAAGAAACCACAGCTAGACACACTACAATGTGATAAGAGACTGCAGCTACACAATCTGTAAGGTGATAGGAAACTAACTACAGCTAGACTACATTGTGATAAGAGATTGCATCTTCACCATTTGTACCATGATTAAAGAGTACAGCTACACATACTGCAAGGAGATAACGGAGTACACCCACACAGTCTGCAAGGAGATATGAGTCTATAGCTAATGTAATAATAGGCTGCAGCTAGATACCCTATACTATGATAAGAGACCACAGCTAGGTACCCTATACTATGATAAGAGACCACAGCTAGATACCCTATACTATGATAAGAGACCATAGCTAGATACCCTATACTATGATAAGAGACCACAGCTAGGTACCCTATACTATGATAAGAGACCACAGCTAGATACCCTATACTATGATAAGAGACCATAGCTAGATACCCTATACTATGATAACAGACCACAGTTAGATAACACTATGATATGAGACCAGAGTTTAATATCCTATACTATGATATAAGGCCAGAGGAAGATACCCTATACTATGATAGGAGACCACAGCTAGATATCCTATACTATGATAACAAACCACAGTTAGATACCACTATGATATGAGGCAAGAGCTAGATACCCTATACCATGATAACAGACCATAGCTAGATACCCTATACTATGATAGGAGACCACAGTTAGATACCCTATACTATGATAGGAGACCACAGTTAGATACCCTATACTATGATAGGAGACCACAGTTAGATACCACTATGATATGAGGCAAGAGCTAGATACCCTATACCAGTGTTTCTCAACTCCGGTCCTCAGGGCACACTAACAGGCCAGGTTTGCAAGAAAACTGAAATATATCACAGCTGATATCATTTGCTGCTCAGTGATTGCAGTATTCTAGTCTACAATACTTAAAATCTGGCCTGTTAGTGTGCCCTGAGGACCGGAGTTGAGAAACACTGCCCTATACTATAAGCTATCTCAACTAAATACCCTAAACTATGAAAAGAGACCACATTTAGATACCCTGTACTATGATAAGAGACCACAGATAGATATCCTATACTATGATAAGAGACCACAGTTAGATAACCTATCCTATGATAGGAGACCACAGCTAGATTCTCTATACTATGATAACAGACCACAACTAGATACCCTATATTATGATAAGAGACCAAAACTAGATATCCTTTACTATTAGAGACCTCAACTAGATATCCTATACTATGATAAGAAACCACAGCTAGATATCCTATACTACCATAAAAGACCATAGCTAGATATCCTATACTAAGAGACCACAGTTTAATACACTGCAGTGTAAGAGAACTGTTGCTTGACATACTGATCAATCTGCACTATAATAAGAGTACTGTATACAGCTAGACACCCTAAAATGTAACAAACATTCAGATTCACCTTGCACAATGATATCAGACTGCACACCGGCACATTGCACTGTGATGAGACTATGGACTGGCACACTGCACTGTGATGAGACTATAGACTGGCACATTGCACTGTGATGAGACTATAGACTGGCACACTGCACTGTGATGAGACTATAGACTGGCACACTGCACTGTGATGAGACTATAGACTGGCACACTGCACTGTGATGAGACTATAGACTGGCACATTGCACTGTGATGAGACTATAGACTGGCACACTGCACTGTGATGAGACTATAGACTGGCACATTGCACTGTGATGAGACTATGGACTGGCACATTGCACTGTGATGAGACTATGGACTGGCACATTGCACTGTGATGAGACTATAGACTGGCACATTGCACTGTGATGAGACTATAGACTGGCACACTGCACTGTGATGAGACTATAGACTGGCACACTGCACTGTGATGAGACTATAGACTGGCACATTGCACTGTGATGAGACTATAGACTGGCACACTGCACTGTGATGAGACTATAGACTGGCACATTGCACTGTGATGAGACTATGGACTGGCACATTGCACTGTGATGAGACTATGGACTGGCACATTGCACTGTGATGAGACTATGGACTGGCACATTGCACTGTGATGAGACTATAGCATGGCACTCTGCATTGCGATAAGAGAATGAGGCTTGGCACACTGTACTGTATTATTTGACTCCAAATTGAAAGACTGCACAGTGACACGGGACTTTTTTAACCTTTTTACCCAGGAGGAACTCTTGAAATTATTTTAAGGGCTCAGGGAACCCCTGCTGAAACCAATTCATTGGACTAAAAAAGATAATTGGTATTAAGCTGCTTGGTCTGCTAAGTGGCTTTAGCTCCAGAACTATGCAGGCACCATCAGATGGGAAGTCAATTAAACACAGCTCAAAGAACATTTAGCAACCTCTGGAGGAACTCTAGAGTTCCACAGAGTCCTGACCGAGAATGGCTGAACTATCGACTAGCACACAGCCCTATGATAAGAGACTGCAGACTGCCACACAGCACTGTGATGAAATACTATACACTGGCCAGAGATGTATAGTAACTAAGTAGAACTACTTCACTACTGTACTTAAGGCAGTATCTGTACTTTCCTAGAGTAGAATTTTTTTCTCCTACTTCCACTTTTACTTCACTACATTTTTTCAATGATTTCAATACTTCTACTCCGATATTTTTTTTTTGTGCTGCATAGTTACTCGTTACAATTATAAAAATGACCACTGCCAGAACAGTAGATGGGAGGTTTCATGAAGCTCAAAACACGTGTATTATCAGTGCATAGTAAAATAAATGCTACTGTATGTATAAATAAAAGCTGCATTTGAAATAATAAAAAACAACATGATGCTCAAACTTTTGACTTCTTTCTTTAATAACTACATAACACAGTACTGGTACTTTTACTTTCAGTACTTGAGTAGCAAAATTAAAAAAAAAAACTACTTGCAATACTTAAGTACAAAAAATGTTGAATACTTTAGTACTTCTACTCAAGTCACTTTTTGATTGAGCACTTCCACTTCTACTCAAGTATGGGTTTCAAGTACTTTATACAACTCTGGCACACAGCACTTGGATGAAAGACTGCAGCCTGGTACACTGCATGGCAACAAAAAGACCAACATTGGCACAAAGCTCTGTGGTAAGAGACTGCAGACTGGCACTCAGCCCTCTGATAAGAGACTGCAGCTTGGTACACAGCCCTGTGATAAGAGACTATAGACTGGCACACAGCCCTGTGATAAGAGACTACAGCTTGGTACACGGTTCTGTGATAAAAGACTATAGACTGGCACACAGCACTTTGATCAGAGACTGCAGACTGGCACATAGCAATTTGATCTGAGACTGCAGATTGGCACATAGCACTATGATCAGAGACTGCAGACTGGCACATAGCACTGTGATCAGAGACTGCAGACAGGCACATAGCACTGTGATCAGAGACTGCAGACAGGCACATAGCACTTTGATCTGAGACTGCAGACTGGCACATAGCACTGTGATCAGAGACTGCAGACAGGCACATAGCACTGTGATCAGAGACTGCAGACTGGCACATAGCACTGTGATCAGACACTGCAGACAGGCACATAGCACTGTGATCAGAGACTGCATACTGGCACATAGCACTGTGATCAGAGACTGCAGACAGGCACATAGCACTATGATCAGAGACTGTAGACAGGCACATAGCACCATGATCAGAGACTGCATACTGGCACATAGAACTTTGATCTGAGACTGCAGACAGGCACATAGCACTGTGATCAGAGACTGCAGACAGGCACATAGCACTGTGATCAGAGACTGCAGACAGGCACATAGCACTGTGATCAGAGACTGCAGACTGGCACATAGCACTGTGATCAGACACTGCAGACAGGCACATAGCACTGTGATCAGAGACTGCATACTGGCACATAGCACTGTGATCAGAGACTGCAGACAGGCACATAGCACTATGATCAGAGACTGTAGACAGGCACATAGCACCATGATCAGAGACTGCATACTGGCACATAGCACTGTGATCAGAGACTGCAGACAGGCACATAGCACTGTGATCAGAGACTGCAAACAGACACATAGCACTATGATCAGAGACTGCATACTGGCACATAGCAATGTGATCAGAGACTGCAGACAGGCACATAGCACTATGATCAGAGACTGCAGACAGGCACATAGCACTGTGATCAGGGACTGCAAACAGACACATAGCACTATGATCAGAGACTGCATACTGGCACATAGCACTATGATCAGAGACTGCATACAGGCACATAGCACTGTGATCAGAGACTGCAGACAGGCACATAGTACTGTGATCAGAGACTGCAGACTGGTACATAGCACTTTGATCTGAGACTGCATACTGGCACATAGCACTGTGATCAGAGACTGCAGACAGGCACATAGCACTATGATCAGAGACTGAATACTGGCACATAGCACTGTGATAAGAGACTGCAGACAGGCACATAGCACTGTGATCAGAGACTGCAGACAGGCACATAGCACTATGATCAGAGACTGCAGACAGGCACATAGCACTGTGATCAGAGACTGCAGACTGGCACATAGCACTGTGATCAGAGACTGCAGACAGGCACATAGCACTATGATCAGAGACTGCAGACAGGCACATAGCACTATGATCAGAGACTGCAGACAGGCACATAGCACTGTGATCAGAGACTGCAGACAGGCACATAGCACTATGATCAGAGACTGCAGACAGGCACATAGCACTATGATCAGAGACTGCAGACAGGCACATAGCACTATGATCAGAGACTGCAGACAGGCACATAGCACTGTGATCAGAGACTGCAGACAGGCACATAGCACTATGATCAGAGACTGCAGACAGGCACATAGCACTATGATCAGAGACTGCAGACAGGCACATAGTACTGTGATCAGAGACTGCAGACAGGCACATAGCACTGTGATCAGAGACTGCAGACAGGCACATAGTACTGTGATCAGAGACTGCAGACTGGTACATAGCACTTTGATCTGAGACTGCATACTGGCACATAGTACTGTGATCAGAGACTGCAGACTGGTATATAGCACTTTGATCTGAGACTGCAGACTGGCACATAGCACTGTGATAAGAGACTGCAGACTGGCACATAGCACTGTGATAAGAGACTGCAGCTTGGTACACATGACTAGGTACCAAAGATGCTTTTTTCCAGACAAAAACCTGCCTGACCACCACTCCACTAATCTTTTCTCATGAATTAACCAGACACAACACCAACTGGAGTTTAATGGCCAAAGCAACCTTTCATTAACCAAATATAAATAACATTAAAACACATTAACACACAGATAGTACTACACTTCAAGTACCTGTGAAACACCATTATAGGCCTCCAGCTGCAGAAAACACAAACCAGTATCACAGGTACCACCATCCATAATAATGGGAGTCATACCCAAGTGGGTCTCTACAAAACGTACCTTTTCTCACCTAATCATGACACAAACAAGGACCTCGTGCCCCGCCAGCCACTGTGACAAATCGCCAACCAACGACTGATAAAACAGTAAAGACCAAAATGCAGTTAAACCATTTACTTTAAAGGGGGGGAGGATGGGAAGTTGTCTCCTCCAGGCTCTTCTCCCGACTGACTCTTCCCTACTACTTCCTCCGCTCCCAAATCCTGAAGCCCCTCCTGCTCCTAACTTTCCACCAATACGGTAAGTCTACCTCTTTAATTAACTATTACTCCCTCAACTCCTCCTATTTCCAAAAACCCCATTCTACTCAGTCATGTTGGCCCTGTGTCTATGCTTCTCTTTTTTACTCCGGGCCTAACTGACCTCGGATAAGACACTAAAGAATGGTACACAGACCTGTGATAAGAGACTGTAGCTTGGCACACAGCACTCTGATAAGAGACTGTAGCTTGGCACACAGCACTCTGATAAGAGACTGTAGCTTGGCATATAGCACTCTGATAAGAGACTGTAGCTTGGCACACAGCACTCTGATAAGAGACTGTAGCTTGGCACACAGCACTCTGATAAGAGACTGTAGCTTGGCACACGGCACTCTGATAAGAGACTGTAGCTTGGCACATAGCACTCTGATAAGAGACTGTAGCTTGGCACACGGCACTCTGATAAGAGACTGTAGCTTGGCACATAGCACTCTGATAAGAGACTGTAGATTGGCACACAGCACTCTGATAAGAGACTGTAGCTTGGCACATAGCACTCTGATAAGAGACTGTAGCTTGGCACATAGCACTCTGATAAGAGACTGTAGATTGGCACACAGCACTCTGATAAGAGACTGTAGCTTGGCACATAGCACTCTGATAAGAGACTGTAGCTTGGCACATAGCACTCTGATAAGAGACTGTAGCTTGGCACACAGCACTCTGATAAGAGACTCCAGCTTGGCACACAGCACTCTAACTGACTGTAGCTTGGCACACAGCACTCTGATAAGTGACTGTAGCTTGGCACACAGCACTCTGATAAGAGACTGTAGCTTGGCACACAGCATTCTGATAAGGGACTGTAGCTTGGCACACAGCACTCTGATAAGAGACTGTAGCTTGGCACATAGCACACTGATAAGAGACTGTAGCTTGGCACATAGCACTCTGATAAGAGACTGTAGCTTGGCACACAGCACTCTGATACGAGACTGTAGCTTGGCACACAGCACTCTGATAAGAGACTGTAGCTTGGCACACAGCACTCTGATAAGAGACTGTAGCTTGGCACACAGCACTCTGATAAGAGACTGTAGCTTGGCACATAGCACACTGATACGAGACTGTAGCTTGGCACACAGCACTCTGATAAGAGACTGTAGCTTGGCACACAGCACTCTGATAAGAGACTGTAGCTTGGCACACAGCACTCTGATAAGAGACTGTAGCTTGGCACATAGCACTCTGATAAGAGACTGTAGCTTGGCACATAGCACTCTGATAAGAGACTGTAGCTTGGCACACAGCACTCTGATAAGAGACTGTAGCTTGGCACACAGCACTCTGATAAGAGAATTCAGATTGGTATACCGCCCTGTGATAAGAGATGGCAGCTTCATACACAGCACTGTGATGAAAGATTGCAGACTGGCACAAAGCACTGTGATAAGAGACTGCAGACTGGCACATAGCACTGTGATAAGAGACTGCAGACTGGCACATAGCACTGTGATAAGAGAGTGCAGACTGGCACATAGCACTGTGATAAGAGAGTGCAGACTGGCACATAGCACTGTGATAAGAGACTGCAGACTGGCACATAGCACTGTGATAAGATAAGAGAGTGCAGACTGGCACATAGCACTGTGATAAGAGAGTGCAGACTGTCACATAGCACTGTGATAAGAGAGTGCAGACTGGCACATAGCACTGTGATAAGGGACTGCAGCTTGGTATGCTGCACTGTGATAAAAGAGTGCAAACTGATATACTGTATATTTGGGTGATGACCCCCAGCTCCACAGTCTGCATGCTGAGCCTTGTTAGACGGGAAGCCGAGGGGTTATTTAATAATACAGAGCCCAAGAAATGGAAAAACAAGTAAAGCAATTATTGTGAGGAACCAGAGACGGCCATTAAAGAGCGGAATGAGCCGAGAGGGAGCAGAAGGCGGCGAATGAGAGCAGAGAGCGCACTTGCAGCCCAATACAATACGGAACACACATAGTTATCCATCACATTCATGAAGACTGGAGAGAACATTACACTGTCTCTCTGCCCCTGTATAGATTTTCTAAAATGCTCCATATATTCCAAAGAAGTCTGTGGAGGAAGAGAAAACAGACCGCTTGAACCACAACCGCCGGCTACCAGACGCTCACAATGGAGGTTATTTGAAATTAAAAATAAAAGTTGCATCTTATAGTCCATTCGGTGAGACACACGGAGGAGATGAAGCATGCCACATGCTTTGCCCATTTGAAAATACAATATTTCTACAAAGGTTGAGCAGAAATTTCAAAAAAGGCCCAAAGTTGTGCAATGAGGATTAAAGGCAAACTACAGGGAAAAATATTTTATTCTGGTATCGATACGGGGTTAATACCTGTAATGATAGTATTCAGTGTATAAATGCTTTTTTTTATTATTTTAGAAGAAGAATAGGTAAAACCCCCATTACAGCAGGGACCCTGGAGAATAAAATGGTGGTAGTTGCAAATTTTTATGTTACACAATATTAGCACAATTGATTATTAAATGCAAATTTAAAAGTTACTTTTAGGGCACACAAAACACAATATAGTATGCAAATATTGGTAAAATATAAAAGATGGGTTTGTGCTGAGTAAACCCAACACGTCTAGCCCTAAAATAACGATTGCCCATAAGATGGCAATAATTCAGTATCCCAAATTATCCATAGGCAATACTGTATTTTATAAGCCAGAACAGTTCATCAGTTTAGATTTAACCACTTTAGCACCGGAGGATTTGGCTGCTCAATGACCAGGCCCTATTTTGCAATTCGGCTGCGTGATTTTAACGGACAATTGCGCGGTCGTGCGACGCTGTACCCAAACTAAATTGACGTCCTTTTTACCCACAAACAGAGCTTTCTTTTGGTGGTATTTTTCCTCTACGATTTTTATTTTTTGTGCTATAAACAAAAAAAAAAGCGACAATTTTGAAAAAATAACAATATTTTTCCCATTTTCTTATATGAAATTCTTAAAAAAAAATTAAAAATCAAATTTTTTTTACATTTTAGGCCAATTTGTTTTCTGCTACATATTTTTTGTAAAAAAAAAAAAATCGCAATAAGCGTATATCTTGATTGGTTTGCGCAAAAGTTATTGCGTTTATTAACTACGGAAAAGATTTATGTCATTTTTATTGTTTTTTTTTTTTTTTACTAGTAATGTTGGCGATCTGCGATTTTTTTTGTGGGACTGCGACATTGCGGCGGACAGAACGGACCCCTAACTGACATTTTTGACACGTTTGGGGGTACCAGTGACATTACTACAGTAATCAGTGCTAAAAATGTGCACTGTTACTGTAAAAATGACACTGGCAGGAAAGGGGTTAACTGTACTGTTGATCAAGGGGTTAAATGTATCCCTAGGGGCGTGATTCTAACTGTGGGGGGCGTGGCTTGTGAAGTAATCACAGACACATGCGATCCTATATAGCAGGATCACATAGCTTCTGTGATCACTTCAGGGAGAATGACAGACAGCTGTGTTTACATCAGCCGTCTGTCCTTCTCCCTCTGCTGCGGGAGATCGCAAGTGGCCGGCGGCCATCAGAGCCGCAGGTCACACGCGCTGGCTCCCCAGGTAACGAGCGGGGGTGGGAGTGCGCCGCCCCTACAGTCTTCTGAGTGAGCGACGTAGGGCTACGTCGCTTTGCCCAGCAGCGGCAGAGTGCCGCAGTTAATGTATGGTGGGCGGGGCGCAAGTGGTTAACAGTCAATATGTGACAATATATATCACATGTAAAGCAGTTGTCATTTTTGTGTATAGGCACTCGCTACTTGCCCGATCATCCCTACTGGCGGGCGCTCTGATCGGTGCCAGTCTAGATCTATGGCAGTGCGATGCAAACTTCACTGCGCAAATATATATCAGCCAGCCGGGGCCCTGGCATTCACTGGCGGAGATATGTTTGTGATGTGGAATTATCGTTTTGATAAGTATCTGCCCTTTTGCTGGAATAATGGCTGGTAGCTTTCTATTATGCTTGATCCGCATGATTGAAATACTGCTGCTATTCCCCTTTACATATATAGTCTAATTTACTGGAACAGTAGCATATTCACTATCAAATATGGTTTTCATGAACTATATTATATAGGATTCACTCTAACAGGTTATGATGGGAGTGCATGCACATGTATTAGTGGGGCAGCGTTCATGAGATACACGCTAGTTCCATGAAATAGTGTTTGGCGCGCATTTTTCCTACGCATGGGTTTCATTGTTGGCAATAGTACACGGTTTCTCGTGCACGCAACGGTGGGAAACTCAGTCACGTTGCTCCGCTCATGCATGGACATACATTCCCTTTTCTATTGAACTTTTGAAAGTATACATGTGTGTGATTGGTTGTGCTGTACAGTTGTCCCCTCCCACTGTAAACCCCTTTTTCCTGACTATAAATAAACAAGCGTCCTGTGTTCAAGCAGGGACTCATTCTGTTGACATCAGCCGTGACACAGCTTTTTGCCTGTTTTCTCTCTTTATCACAGAGCGCACTAGGATTTCTTTATACAAAAGAGCTGTACATTTTACTTTTCAATACAAGAGATTAATGGTGCTTGGCGCATATTAATATCCACAAGTGCGCTTTTTAAGCACAGCAAAGTTCTCCGCGCACTTAGCGAATTTCTATGCTCCAAAGGCCATTAATTTCCACCACAGTATGTGCGTGAATGTGGGGGATTTACATATTTTGTTTTTGGATTATTTTTGTTTTCTTATTGTAATTTTACTTATTCTACAATGACATTAACTTTTTTGCTATTACATACAGAAACAATAGCCCTACCCATGTGATAGAACTTTGCTGGTGACAGGTCCTCTTTAGGAGACATTAGGTGTTAATTAGACTCCTGACGTCACTTATAGACTCCAATAAAGATGATCCATCACAAATTGTGCTTGATCAACTTCATCCCAGCCAGTGCTACCAGGAAATCACAGCTCTGAACCTAAAAGCGATGAAATACAAGCTGCTTATGGGGGGGGGGGGGGGGGGGGCGACAGCATGTAGAGGAACCGATCTCGCCCAATTTCCTCCTGCAGCCGCTGAATGACGGTGGGAGGGAGAAGAGTAGAAGGGGGCATTCAGCCACCGCCCCTGCTATCCAGGTGTACAGGGGGGGCCGCAGGGGCCCCTTGGAGCATGGAGCCGGGCTGCAATTGCGACCCCTATAGCTATGCCCCTGGGGATTACATACACTTTAAAGGTAATCTCTAGACATACATCAAATTCTTCCTTCAGGAGGAAAATAACTCACCATTGTAGAAACTTCATGATTTCTGCAAATATTCTCTTTCCTTCTTCTGTCATTCTTTTTGGACAGCTGCCTATTTTTATCTTTATTTAATAAATCCACTGATACAGCAAAATGAGCTCGTAATACGGTAGATCAAGCAACTATAGAATGATATTGTCAGTGTCAATGGTTCAGAATTACAGAAATATACACTATATTACCAAAAGTATTGGGATGGCTGCCTTTATGCGCACATGAACTTTAATGGCATCCCAGTCTTTGTCTGTAGGATTAAATTAGAGCAGGGACTGCGAGCCATGCCTTCTCATCCAACATCAGTGCCTAGCCTCACAAATATGCTTCTGGAAGAATGGTCAAACGTTCCCATAGACACACTCCTAAACCTTGTGGACAGCCTTCCCAGAAGAGTTGAAGCTGTTATAGCTGCAAAGGGTGGATGAGATATATAGCTACCAAAATCTTAGATGAGAACCTTCTTCCCTCAGCCAGAACACTGAAGATGGGTAATGGATGGGTCTTTCAGCATGACAATGACCATAAACATACTGCCAAGGCAACAAAGGAGAAGCTCAAGAAGAAGCACATTAAGGTCATGGAATGGCCTAGCCAGTCTCCACACCCTACTCCTATAGAAAATTTATGAAGGGGGCTGAAACTTTGAGTTGCCAAGCAACAGTCAAGAACCTTAAGGATTTAGAAAAGATCTGTAAAGAATAATCCCTCCTGAGATGTGTGCAAACCTGGTAACCAACTACAAGAAACGTCTTACCTCTGTGCTTGCCAACAAGGGTTTCTCCACCAAGTACTAAGTTATGTTTTGCTTGGGGATCAAATACTTATTGTACTCGTTGAACTGCAACTCAATTTCTAACATTTGTATCATGAGTTTTTTCTGGATTGTTGGTTGATGCTCTGTCTCTATCATTTGAAATACACTTATGATAAAAATGATAGAACCTTCATTTCTTTGTAAGTGGGCAAACTTACAAAATCTGCAGGGGATCAAATAAATATTTTCCCCACTGTATATATATATGTATAATATATATATATATATATATATATATATATATATATATATATATATATATATATATATATATATATATATATATATATATATATATAGTGGCAGACTCTTTTATGTTTCTATGATTTTATTTTTGAATTTCGGCTTTAATTATTTTACCTGCTAAAATATTTGTATTTCTGTTCAGCTGATCATGGGGTTCACACATCTCTTCCACGCTGCAAGGCCACTAAGACTCAGTTTTATATTGGTTTAGACAAGCCACACTGACATTAAAATCTGCGCCGTTCTATATGTGCCCTATATATTCCCCTAGCATTCCTGAAAAACATCCATCACAATACCTAAAATAACATTTTTAAACATTATTTTTAAGAACTATCGCTGGTGTCCTTGATCCCAAGCACACGATAAAAAGGAAAAACATATAAGTGTCATTCCTGACATGCCTATGTAAGTACGCAGAGGAGATCTCACATGGATAGAAGAGGTAGATTATACACTAATAGGTTTATTCCATTAGTGTCATTAAACCCAGACTATGAAAAACTCCCATTACATGCTACATAACATGTTCATACTCACAAAGCCACTAAAGCATTAGTTTTGCGTTGAGTAAAAATATACCTGGTTGGTGCTGCTTACAGCTTTCCCCATCTTCTGCGTCCCCACTGCAGGCTGATATTGTGTAGTTCAGCTGGTGTCCTCTACAGAGCATACATTAATTCAGTTCCTTTCTAAACTCTTCATTTTTCTTTTTCTTACCTGTGTAGCCCACATGACTATAGAGTCACACATGTGGACATATACACAAGGCTGGCCCTAATGGGTCCTGCTGGGTCCATTGGACCCAGGCAGAACTTTGAGAGGGGCAGCAAACTGAACCATGGCCGCCCCTCCTTCTCTTCTATTTACCCAGCAAATTGATGCCCAAGATTTTTTTTCCAGCAGTTCTGTGTGTCATGATGACAACTGCCCCCTGGGCCGCTCCGCCTGCCCCTATACCACCCTAGCCTTCCCCTATACTACCCTAGCCCACCCCCTTATACTGTTCTATCCTGTCCATACAGTATCTCACAAAAGTGAGTACACCCCTCACATTTTTGAAAAAATTTTAATATATCTTTTCATGTGACAACACTGAAGAAATGACACTTTGCTACAATATAAAGTAGTGAGTGTACAGCTTGTATAACAGTGTAAATTTGCTGTCCCCTTAAAAATTACTCAACACGCAGCCATTAGAATACCACTAAGTTAAAATGTCCAAATTGGGCCCAAAGTGTCAATATTTTGTGTGGCCCTCATTTTTTTCCAGCACTGCCTTAACCCTCTTGGGCATGGAGTTCACCAGAGCTTCACAGTGTGCCAATGGATTCCTCTTCCACTCCTCCATGACGACATCACAGAGCTGGTGGATGTTAGAGATCTTGCGCTCCTCCACCTTTTACTGGAGGATGCCCCACATATGCTCAACAGGGTTTACGTCTGGAGACATGCTTGGCCAGTCCATCACCTTTACCCTCAACTTCTTTAGCAAGGCAGTGGTCGTCTTGGAGGTGTGTTTGGAGTTGTTAGAATACTGCCATGCGGGCCAGTCTCCGAAGGAAGAGGATCATGCTCTACTTCAGTATGTCACAGTACATGTTGGCATTCATAGTTCCCTCAATGAACTGTAGCTCCCCAGTGCTGGCAGTACTCATGCAGCCCCAGACCATGACACTCCCACCACCATGCTTGACTGTAGGCAAGACACACCCTAAAGTAAAGGGGTTCTGATGGGGACCTTGATGTAAGGGAGAATATGATGGGGAGCCCTGATGTAAGGGGGGAATCTGATGGGAACCTTGATGCTAGGGGGGAATCTGATATGATCCCTGATGTAAGGGGGACATTTGATGGGGACTCTGATGTAAGGGGGGCTCTAATGGGGATCCTGAGGTATGGGTTGCCCTGATGGGGATCCTGATGTAAGGGGGGAATCTTATGGGAACCCTGATGTGGGGGGGGGGGGGGTCTGATGGGGATCTTGATGTACAGGGGGGGGACTTTGATGGGGATCCTGATGAAAAGGGGCTCTGATGGAGACCTTGATGTAAGGAGGGCTCTGAAGGGGATCCTGATGTAGGGGGGCTCTAATGGGGATCCTGATGTAAGAGGGGAATCTAATAGGAACCATGATGTAAGGGAGTAATCTGATGGATATAATGATGTAAAGGGACTCTGAAGGGGAACCTGATATATGGGGGGCTCTGTTGGGGATCCTGATGTAAGGGGGAATCTGATTGGTATTCTGATATAAAGGGGCTCTGATGGGGACTATGATGTAAGGGGGCTCTAAGGGCGATTTTGATGTAAGGGTGGGAATGTAATGGGGACCCTAATGAGGGGGGGATGCGATGTGGACCCTGATGTAAAATAGGAGTCTGATGGGGACCCTGATGTAAATTGGGAATATAATGGAGACCCCTATTGTAAGGGAGGGCCCCTAAGGTGGACTCTGATGTAGTAGGGCTCTGATGCAGATCTTTTTGTAGGGAGGGAGCTTTTACTAAAGTTTTTATCTTTTGTTTTGAAACAAATAATGCTGATTCCAAAAATATTAAATTCATTCATTTATTATTCATTGATTTAAAAAAGGCTCAGCCTGGGAATATTTGTAAAATTTCATTTGGTGGTATTTGATCACCTGTGCGATTTTTAGATTTTTATTTTTTGCGCTATAAACAAAACAATTCTCAAAAAAAAAAAAAAAATATATATATATATATATATATATATATATATATATATATATATATATATATATATATATATATATATATATATATGTTTCACATTCTGCTATATAACATTCCCCCCAAAAAAATGTAAAAATTACATTTTTTTACCATTTTAGGCTAATTAGTTTTCTGCTTCATATTTTTGGTAAAAAAAAAAAAAACGCAATAAGTGCATTTTGATTGGTTAGCGCAAAAGTTATCGCGTCTACAAACTACAGGAAAGATTTATGTAATTTTTATTGTTTTTTTTATTACTATTAATGGTGGCGATCTGCGATTTTTAGCGGGACTGCAACATTGCGTCGGACAGATCGGACCCCTAACTGACATTTTGGACACTTTTGGGGGGACCAGTGACATTACTACAGTAATCAGTGCTAAAAATATGCACTGTTACTGTAACAATGACACTGGCAGGGAAGTGGTTAACACTGTGGGTGATCAAGGGGTTAAATGTGAGCCTAGGGGAGTGATTCTAACTGTAAGGGAGCGGGGCTAGTGAAATGATCACAGAGACATGTGATCCAGGATCACATGGGCTCTGTGATCATTCCAGAAAGAAGAACGGTCAGCTGTGTTTACAACAGCTGACTGTCCTTCTCTCTCAGCGGGGAGCGACCGCGAGTGTCAGGCGGCAATTGGAGCCGTCTGCCCCGTGAATCGGAGTCCCCGCTGCCGAGTGGGGGTGGGAGCACGCCGCTCGCGGCGCGCGCTCACCCCCTTGCTGCAGGCGCGAGACCGACGTATACCTACGTCGGTTCGCGCAGGAGGGGCGGCCTGCCGGCGGGCGGTCCTTGACTGGTTAAATAGTTACGTATATGCAATATTTCCTGTTGGCCTCATTAAGAAAGATTTAAAACATTTTTTTGAAGCCCTGCACAAAGGAAAAAATGTACATAAAATTTTCCTTTAAATTCAGGAATGGTAAATGGTAAAATATATATAAATAAACGGAACACTAAACAACCATATCACACCTTTTAAAATAAACCCCGGGCCTGTTTTATACTTTCTACATTTCTTCTTTTGCTCCTGGCCTTATACTCTGTAGATTATCTCCTCTCCTGTCAGTAATGAATGCTTGTGAACGGCATTTCTACCTCCCTCGTTCCTCACTTGCTGATCTTCTTTTTCTCAGTATCCTTTTCCACATTATCATTTAATTTAAACTCCCAGTGCCTCAGATGCTGCAAAAACCCGAAGTTCCCAAAACGCGCCTCTAGTTCTCCTGTCGCTTCCACTTTCAACCATTTTTTGGTTACGATTAAGCTAAAAATGTGAAAATTCTCTAGCTGAAGAATAAAATTCTGACACTCCTGGACTTCCAAGACAGTCTAGTCGTTTGCGTATATAACCACAACCAATCAGAATTCGCCTGATTCATCAGAACACTAGATCATCAAATAAAAGTGCAGCGCAATTTCAAAGTAAATAAATACATATAAACATATAAAATATGTATAAAATGTATATAAAATATAAAAGTCCAAAAGTCCCAGAAGGTTCCAAATAGTGCACGTGGGAGTGATCAGAACACTAGGGCTCATTTTTTTCTACATTTCTCTGCACAAGCATTGCCACAAAGGAATACCTTTTGTAAGGACCTGGTTACATTGGAGTGTTTTGCTGCAATGCATTTTTCAAAAAAATTCTGCCTGCAGAATTTTGGGGGCCTTGACCAACGCACAAGTCAATACGAACACGTCAACTCCATACACCTGTAGCACCCTCCTAGGTAGGTGCTAGGCAAATGCATAGAGTGGCTCTTTCTGCTTATCAGGAGAGCCTGATCTGTCAGTTTGGCCTGTCACATGTTCTCAGGTGTGATTCATTGGGTCTTAGGGAGTCTCCCCACTGTATCCAATAAGGGAGCTTGTTGGACAGTGGAGGAAACCTAACCAATAGCACACCAGGGATTATGACTGTCCCATCGGGCGGGCATTGCTGCAATTCATCCCGGGGATGTGACAGGGCGTCTTTGGCGGGAGCAAAGTCCCAGGAGGAGGTGGACAGCTGTCTCTCCTCCTGCAGAGTGAGGAAGGTGGTCCAGGCGGTCGGCCTAGGGACCAGGAGTGGAGCTGGGCTGCCCAGTGGAGTGCCCAGTGTGCTGACCAATGGAGCTGTTGGGCAGAGGACTTAAAAAAAGGAAAAACAGTATCGCGAGTACCGAGGGATCTGCCTAAGGGTCTGCCTAAGAGAGGGGACCAGAGAAGTCAGGGGATCAAGGAGACAGCTCACTCAGAGTGTTACAGTAAAGGGGGTGCCAAGTAGTTAAACCCTAAAGATAGGGATAAAGAGGGTGCCAGGAAGGGCCCTGAAGTTGTTCAGCAGTACAGTCTACCTCAGAGAACAGCTTACCTCAGGATAGAGTTTACCTCAGGAAGCTTAAGCAAAACCTTTCACAGCCAAGGGCAAAGTGAAGCAGCGGCCTAGCTGTGACTAGCTCAATTTCAGCATTACTCAGCGTTAACCAGCATTTATTCAAGTCATCCCTGCCTATTGTGCATAGTTTCATTCAGTTGGAAAATCCCACTCATCCCTTCTCCTATCCAAGTTCCAAATAAAACATAAAAACCAAAGATACTGGACTGATTCTTGTCTGAGGTAAAACACTTGGGAAAATGCCAGAATGTTCTGTTGTTGCTAATGGTAACCCAGGGAACCCGTAAACGAGCAGCTCCCTTGGGAGTAGTGCTACAGACCTTACACCCCAAAGGCAGGAGAGCACCTCCAGAGGCCAGGGGTGGGCTAGAATTTCACCCCCAGGGCTGTCCATGACTAAAATAGGGGGACCGAGAAAGGATATTGGACGCCAGTCTCTTTTTGTCTTTTTAAAGCTTTATTTCAGAAAAGTTAAGTAGATGAGGGTTAGGGGTCCCAGATACCGTCGCATAGCCTTTCTCAACCTTTTCAACACAGAGGAACCCTTGAAATAAATTTCTGGTCTTGGGGAACCACTGCTAAAAATTAAAAATTAAAAATCTACAACTCATGACACATTAGTGTGACAGTCAGTGGGAAGAATGCTCCTAACTCTTGTCAATCCTTGGGAAGAATTACCCCCTTACAGATAGCTAAAAGGAACAATGGTGTCATTGGGAACTTATCTGAGAGGCGGAAATTGCCCATTGCTCAAGGAACCCCTAGCAACCTCAGGAGGAACCCTTGGGTTCCACAGAACCCTGGTTGAGAAACCCTGACATAGCAGATCACTTATAGACTCCAGATCCAGATTAGTGTCCAGCTTTATAGTGCCAGAACCTTTAAGCTGACCCGGCAACACTGTAAGCACGTTCCCAAATTTCAGAGCGTCCTCCAAGTGAGTCCTCAGGCCCTCTTCCCTTCTTCCTGGCTCTCTCCAGCCAGGAGGCTCCCCTTGGGCTCCTCCTTGGCACAGCTTCCTCCAGACCAGGCAGGGCAGCTTCAGGACCACTTCAGCACACATTTGGCCCCAAACTGGCTATTGGGCTCAACAGCAAAGCTCCATCCACTAGCACCTCCCTAGTCCTCAAATCATGAAAAAAGAGAGAACACAGGGCCTGTCCCAAATTTTGAAAGCCTCCCCCAGAATGCATCAGTGGCATAAACCTCCTACTGGATTGGCTGAAAAAAATACAAAAATGTATAACTTACTTTGTGAAATCTACTATGAAGAGTGATACCAGTGACAGTAACTAGTGACAGTAAGTCATTCAAAGCCAACTTAAAGCAAAGCCCCACCCAAAAGGAGAAGCTTTGCTGGTTTGCACCCTCCAATGTCATATTTGGTACTTTTATTTTTTTTTTTTGGGGGGGGGGGGGTTTGGCGGGCACCTGGTTTTGACAGGTGCCTCCTCCCACTTCCAGTTCAGATTGCTGTGACGATCTGAGCAGGAAGTTCAGCCTTCCTCCTTCCCCCGCAGCCTTCTGGGACACATCACAGGTCCCAGAACACTACAGGACCATTCACAGGGCGCACTACGGCTCACTCATGCGCAGTAGGACACTTGCTATGAAGCCGCAAGACTTCAATTTCTGTTTCCATTACTTGCTATGCCAGCGCCTGCACCAAAAGCCAATTGAAGAATTGGATTCCTGGATAGGTAAGTGTCCTTATATTAAAGTCAGCAGCTGTAATATTTGTAGCTGCTGACTTTTACTTTTTATTTATTTTTATTTTTTTTTTGGGAGCCTGGAGCTCCTCTTTAAACTTAGGAATAAACTCAGTGAAAAACTAAAGAGTCTGAGCCAACTACAGCCCATCCAACAACTACAATCACATAGTAGCCCCTGTTTAGGACAAAGGGGATACACACCTAAAACACCCAAAAGAGTCTTCTGTTTCAAATGCTGCTTTGTGCATTAACATACCTCCTTGGACCCAGTCTGTCTGGACAGCATGGTCACCTGCTGACTTGGCACCATCCACAGGCAGCTTAACTCTTCTATAAGACACAGAAGTTGAATCCAAGTAACAAGAAAAGTCGGCACACGAAAGCTTCCTTTTGATCAGTGGCAGCCTGTCCATTTGGGGCGCAGGGGCGCCGCCCCCCCTATCCATGCGTCCGGCCCCCGAATCTACATGCAGGGCACCGAACGCATGGATTCCAATGGGTTTTTTTTTTTTTTTTGAAGCACGTGATTAGAGCCAGAGGCTCTAATACGCTTCAAAAAAGGGTGGGCTCAGGGTGCAGAGCACTGCGCCCTGAGCCCACCCAGTTGTGTGACAATAGCGAATGAATATTTGCTATTGTCACACGGATCCTCCTCCTGGCCAATCAGGAAGCAGGCCCTGAGACCCATTTCCCGATTGGCCGAAAGGAGAAGCCATGGCATTGGCCAAGAAGGAGGAGGAGGGAGGAGACACAGGAGACTGAGGAGAAGCCGCCCGCCGCTGCTGCCTGCCCTACACATGAGCCGGCGACCGGGGGGGTATGGTGTGCAGGCTGGTGTTGGCAGAAAAATCCAGTGTAAAAAATGCATGTAAAGGCGCATAAATCACTCATATTTAGAAAGACGGAGGATAAGAACAATGGTAGGGAATGGCGGCAAAGATGGAAGCATCCACCCCCAGAACATCCCTGGTGAGAGAAATCTCTAACAGAGCCCTGCATAGCCCCTTCACTCCATTCAAAACTAAAAAAAAAAAAAAAAAGAAATGGCTGAGCATTCGTTTCAATCAGACAAGGGGAGCTTCAAAGCAAGCTGTCTTGTTTTTCTCCCATAGAGTCATGCATTAAATATTGTATTTAGATAGTGGTAAAGCAGATGCAGCTGTTGGGAAAAAAATGGGAGAAAACCAACCTCAATTCTTTATAGTTTCCCCTTTAATTTAAACAACTGCATTGCGGAGGTGTTCCGGTAATGTGGGAAGGGGGCAAATGCCCTCTGGGCCTCTTTCATTGTTACAAATGTGGGCTAGGGGGAGCGCTACAAGGTTCTCTTTCTGCACTGTTTCTGTATAATGCTCCGGAAGATGTAAAAGCATCAGCGCTCTTAATGCAAGAAGAAATATTTTGGATTTGTTTGAACTGGGAAACCGCAAACCCTGGGGGCTCGATGAAGAATTCAGCGTTAGATCTTCGCTGTGATTTTCGATGATTTGTGTGCTCTTGCAGTTTTATGCTCCTATTTGCATATGTTGTTTAGTGCCGTGTAACGTTGGTTGTGATGTTAATTATACTTACATAGGTGCTTGTTTAGATTTGGCAGCTTGCCTCTCCTACGTCTATATTAACCCTTTCGGTGCTGGGACCTTTTTCGATTTTTTTTTTTTCTTTTACATGTAGCGGGGTTAAACATGCCTAAAGACACTGTTTGATATGTGGGAAGGAACTAGGCTCCCTCTAGTGGTAGCTGCATGGAATTTCCCGGGCTGTGACTTCCTTTTCACAAGATGAAGAAACTACATCTCCCAGGCTGCTTTGCAAGATCCAGGAACTAGGCTCCCTCTAGTGGTAGCTGCATGGAATTTCCCGGGCTGTGACTTCCTTTTCACAAGATGAAGAAACTACATCTCCCAGGCTGCTTTGCAAGATCCAGGGTGCACGGCTGCACCGCACGGCACTATGGGGGAGGTTATTTAAAGGAAGAGAGAAGCGCGCGAAGGGGGGGCCTTTCTGCGCTGGACTCTGAGGAACCAGCGAGCGAGAGTGAAGGACTGACACTGGATATTGGGCCAGAGCCTTTTAGCCTGGAGGGACGACGTGGAACCGTCCCATCTCAAGCACGAGGCACATTCCTGGAGGTCATACTGCTGTTTGCCGAGACCGGAAGTCATCCGCCAGAAGGACCCCGCGCGGCTGGCATATAGCCAAAGGACTGAGACCGCAGTGGAAGCGCGCGAAGGAGAAACTTCTGTTGGTGAGAGGGCACATGCCCAATAACTGACTTTATCTGCTGAAGAGACAGTTTTATCTACAGATAGCGGTAGCGCAGCAGGAGGTGATAAAACCCCGGGGTTTATCACCATACTCTCTCAGGAGACTCATAGACAAACAATAAGGTCTGTAAAGGAGTCGCCAGAGGCTTATCTCTCTCGCAGAAGTTATTGCTCAGTTACGCAGACACCCTGCGGTGACAACTAACCGCTCGTTGTTTTCTCTCTCTTGATCTTTATTCCTAATCTGGATTACAAATGAGCTCTATTCAATAACCTTGCTAGCGAAGATCAACAAGAAAGAAGAGAACTCTGGGGGAGGGACTCAGATAGGCCCACCTACCTGGTACTGTGTCTAGCCTTAATGCAGGAGGAGTGTGGGGGTATTCTTTTACCTTTTTAAAGCTGTTTTAAATAACCTTTTATGGACTTGTATTGTATTGTATTGTATCTCCCCTATTCAATTTGATATATAGTAAACTAAGTTTGGTTAATTACAATCTTGTGCGTTGTTCCATTGTGTCACCCAGAAGGACTACTATTCAAGAAGGTAACAAGGTATTGTTGCATAGTGAAGTATTGTATTCCAACCTGTGTATCTATTTGATAGTCCAGTCCTATTCTGGGTCAGTTGTGCCTGAGGAGGGATCGAGCCAATTTGATTGGGTTGTTAGGCAGGGTGTAGACCCAATAATATAATCAGCAGCTCCTGCGGGGGTGGTGCTACACGTGGGGGCTCGTCCGGGATTTCTACAGTCCTGCAATACAACCCTCTCAGCCATAGAATCCCCTCCCACGCAGAAATGGATCCTGTCGCTGCTGCTGAGTGGTGCAAGGAAGAGAATGTCATAGTGGAAAATGGCCTGGTGGTTGAAATCAAGGGAGAAGCCTGGACTGAAGAAAAGCTCCTCCCTGTTTTGAGGGCACTATCCACAGACAGGAAATTCTGGGTGATTGACATGAAAACTGACACCACTGTCCCACACACGTATGCACTGTGTGAGTGGAGGAAGGGGGTCCCTGATTATTTCAACGGAAACAGTGTAAAAACTACTGACCAAACAGAACTTTTCCTGATACATCCAGGAGTTCCTATTGCGGGTCCCTCATCCACCACCCCTGGGGTATCCAGCCAAGAAAAAGGTGTCCAAGAAGGGCATCCTGAGTCATCACCTTTGTCGACTTTTAGCTCAGAACTGTGTGCTGTTCTTGGGGAGATTGTGGCAAAATGTAGTAGGGACTCCTCAAGCTATTTGATGACTGGATATAGGAAGCTCCGGACATTCTCTGGGAAACAGCCTGTGCCTTCAGCAGAAGATGGGTTCGAAGAGTGGTTAGATACCGCCACTCAGGCTTTGGAGGAATGGGAGGTACCAGAACAGCACAAGAAGCAGAGAATCACAGAGAGTTTAAGGGGACCTGCATTAGAGGCTGTACGTAATCTAAAGCTTAGCAAGAAGAACTGCACTGCACAGGATTATTTGGACATTCTGCAAGATGTGTTTGGTCGGACGGAGAACGCGGCTGAACTTCTCTACCAGTTGGACCACTGTTATCAAGAAGAGGGGGAGAAGTTGTCCGAATTCATTAAACGTCTGGATAGGATTATCCACCAGATTCTGTTAAAGAAAGGAATAGACCCCCGGAAAATAGATGAGACTCGTGCACGACAGGTTCTGAAAGGGGCTCAACCTTTAGATCCCATTGCCATACTGTTACGAACTCGTCGAGATGGCGGCATTCTAGAATACCCCGACCTGATTCGAATGGTCAGAGAGGAAGAGGTCATGTTGGACAATAAGAAGAAAAGTCGGCAGTTTGACTCAACTGCCCGGGTTGGAGTGATAAGTGTGGAAGAGGGTGACTCTCAAGTTGAACTCCTAAAGACCCAAGTGTCTCAGTTGATAGAAATGGTGTCCATCCTGACTGGTCAGGTATCCACTCTACCCAAGGGGAGTATATCGGAGAGGCCAGATGAACCTGTTAGTCTCAGCACAGATCCAGAGCCACGGCCTGCAAGATTGTTAACTTGTTTCAACTGCGGGGGAGTTGGGCATGTTAGAAGGGTATGTCCCAGCTCAGGAAAGGTTGCCACGAAAGCTCGCGAGCCAGCGGGAAACTTCAGAGGACACCGGTGAAGGAGTCAACCGGGTGTCTGCCAGTTTTAAGGGACTCCAGGAGTGGTGCAGGATCAGGGAAACCGAGTCAGGGGGTTAGACCCCAATATAACACCCCCAGTTCTAGACTCCGGGTTACTGAGGGAAGGAGAGTCAATGCACACCTGGTTCAGCGGGGGCCCAGATCAAGGAAGAAAAAGGAGAAGAGGGCCAGGGTACAGAGAACTGAATCAGACAACCAGGCTACATCAAGAGAATTCCCAACTAACTTGGTCGGGCCCTCCCCAGTGGTCTCGGTTCAGGTGGAAGGAATTTACACAAGAGCCCTCCTTGACACAGGGGCCCAGGTGACTCTTTTGTATAGAGACTTCTATGATAAATATCTTACCCATCTACCTTTGCAGAAGTTAGAAGATCTGGAGATATGGGGTATTGGGACCCAAAGTTTTCCCTATGACGGGTATCTGCCAATCAAGTTGACCTTTGATCCATCAGTGGCTGGTGAAGCGGAAACCTTCGACACCTTAGCGGTGGTCTGTCCTCGTCCACCAGGGGCCAACAAAAGCTCTCTCATCGTAGGAACAAACACTGACCTGGTAAGGCGCCTTCTGATACAACTGGTCCAGGGACAAGATGCTCAGGCGCCAAGGATCCATCCCATGCTACGGCAGGCCTACCAACGATTAGTGTTGGAGCAAGAGACCCCCGCAGAAGGAGTTGGACGACTCTGGAAGCTGGATAGAGCAGAAAAGGTCTTACAGCCAGGAGAGGTGGCCTGTTTTAAGGCTTCTGTTAAACTCACATGGCAACAGCCGGGTCCCTTCATTATCTTTGAATCAGGTCAAAAGGAGAGACAGAGAGGGATAGAAGTGATCCCTGAGGTGATCCCTTTGAAGGTGTTACAGGAAAACCGTGGAAGGGTTTTAGTGAGTGTCAGAAACACCTCTATTACACCAGTGAAGGTACCGGCCAGAGTGCTCCTGGGCCAAGTCAACCCGGCTACCCCAGTTGCCCCCATTGATTTCAAAGAAAAGGAACAGGGTGAAGCGGTTATAGAGGAGCTTTGCTCTGGAAACGCTGCCCTCCCACCGGAATGGGTGAAGAGGGCCAAGGCACAACTTGCTCGATGGAGGGAAATATTCTCTAAGGACGAGTTTGACGTGGGATGTGCCAGGAGCGCCACTCATAAGATCCGCCTGAGTGAGGACAAGCCTTTCAGGGAGAGAGTCCGGCGAGTCCCCTTAGGTGACTTAGAAGATCTACGTCAACAGCTGGCAGAGCTCAAAAAGATCGGGATTATCCGAGAATCCAGGAGCCCGTATGCTTCCCCGATAGTGGTAGTCCGGAAGAAAAATGGATCTTTGAGGCTTTGTATCGACTACCGAACGCTGAACAGAAGAACCATCCCAGACCAGTATACCACTCCTCGAATCGAAGATGCCCTACAGAGTCTGTCAGGGGCGAAGTGGTTCAGTGTGATGGACTTAAAGAGTGGGTATTATCAGATCCCCATGCACCCTGAAGATCGGGAGAAAACAGCCTTCATCACCCCTGTGGGGTTCTTTGAGTTCAATCGCATGCCTCAGGGGTTGTCCGGGGCCCCTGCTACCTTCCAAAGGCTGATGGAGAGGACCGTTGGAGATATGAATTTGATAGAGGTACTGGTATACTTGGATGATGTTATCGTGTTTGGCAGAACTTTGGAAGAACATGAGGAGAGGTTGGAAAAGGTCTTGAAGAGGCTACATGAAGAAGGTCTGAAACTTTCTCCTGAGAAGTGCCAATTCTATCAGTCCTCGGTCCATTACCTGGGCCATATCGTGTCTGAAGAAGGGGTGGCCACTGACCCGGACAAGCTGGATGCTGTTGCTTCCTGGCCGAGACCCACAAATGTGACCGAACTCCGGTCATTCTTGGGCTTTTGCTCCTATTACAGGAGGTTTGTGGAGGGGTTCGCCCAGATTGCCCGACCCCTAAATGAGCTCCTGAAGAATGAAGAAGATGATGTCCCTGAGTTGGTAAAGCCGGCGAAGTCCACCATGGGCCCCCGGAAGGCTAAGGAATCCATCCAGGATCAGTGGACCCCGGAATGCGAAGGGGCCTTTGTCCAGCTGAAGGAAACCCTAACCACTGCCCCTGTGTTGGCCTATGCGGACCCCACAAAACCATATGAACTGCATGTTGATGCCAGCCGAGATGGGCTGGGGGGGGTACTTTATCAGGAGCATGAGGGTCATCTGCGACCTGTTGCCTATGTGAGCAGAAGCCTACTGCCTGCTGAAAGGAATTATCCTACTCACAAACTTGAATTCTTGGCCTTGAAGTGGGCAGTGGTTGACAAATTGAAAGACTACCTGTACGGAGCTGAATTCATTGTCAAGACAGATAATAATCCCCTCACCTATCTGTTGACTACGGCCAAGCTGGATGCAACAGGACATCGATGGTTGGCTGCCCTCTCTAGCTTCAATTTTGGCCTGAAGTATCGGCCAGGAATCGGAAATAGGGATGCAGATGCCCTATCCAGAAGGTTGCATGTTCCACAGGAACCTGCGGAAGAATGGACTCATTTGGCTCCAGAAGGGGTGCGTGCCCTATATCAGGGAACTGAATTTCGATCCCGAGGAGGGTCAAGAGCAGAAGAGATTGGGGTTTCGGCTATCGGAGTACCCAAATGCTACTGCCAGGTGACCCAGGTTGAAGGGGAGGGTTTGCCCCGGCTGTCCAAAAGGGACTTGCGGAAGGAGCAGTTGGAAGACCCTTTGGGAAAACTTCTTTTGGAAGCCTTGGAGATCCAGAGCCCTGAGTTGCTTCTAACTGACTCCCCTCAGGGGGCCCGTCTGTTACATAGAGAGTGGACCCGGTTACAGATCAGAGAAGGAGTGGCCTACCGGAGAGGTCCATCTGAAGATCTGGAGGAGAAGTGGCAACTGTTCTTACCAGCTAAATACAGAGAGGGAGTTCTGGCCGCTCTTCATGATAATCATGGCCATCTGGGGCCCGAAAGAACCTTTCAGCTTGTCAGGGACAGGTTCTACTGGCCTTGTATGAGGGCCGAAGTTGAAGGATACTGTCATTCTTGTGTCCGGTGTATACAGAGGAAGACTCTGCCACGTCAAGCAGCCCCAATGGGCCATCTACAAAGTCAGGGACCCATGGAGCTGGTGTGCATTGATTTCCTTTGCTTAGAGCCTGATCTGAGTGGCCAGGGGAATGTCCTTGTGGTAACAGACCATTTTACCAGATATGCTCAAGCATTCCCAACAAGGGATCAGAAGGCCTCAACGGTAGCCAAAGTTCTTGTAGAGAAGTTCTTTGTACATTATGGGTTACCACAACGCCTCCATTCTGATCAGGGAAGGGACTTTGAAAGCAGACTGATCAAGAGACTGTTAGATATGTTAGGCATTCAAAAGACTAGAACCACTCCCTACCATCCACAGGGGGATGCCCAGCCTGAACGATTTAACAGGACTCTTTTGGATATGTTGGGGACTTTGAGCTCAGAGAAGAAACAGCATTGGGGCAAGCACGTAGCTGCCATTGTGCATGCCTACAACAGCACTGTCAGTGATGCTACTGGATATTCCCCTTATCGGCTGATGTTTGGAAGGGAGGCTCGGTTGCCAGTGGATTTGGCCTTTGGCATTTCGCCTGATCATACCTCTTCAGCATCGCATAGAGGATATGTGGACCGACTGCGGAAGAGTCTGAAAGCGGCCTATGACAAGGCTCAGGCCACATCTGATCAACGTGGACTGCGGAATAAAAAAAATTTCGACCTAAAAGTTCGGATCCATGACCTGCAACCAGGGGACAGGGTTTTGTTGAGAAACTTGGGTGTCCCGGGAAAACACAAGTTGGCAGACCGCTGGAAGTCCCAACCTTATGTTATCTGCAAGCAACTGCCAAACCTTCCTGTGTACCAAATTCGGCCTGAAGGAAGTGTGGGTCCATTGAAGGCTTGGCATCGGAACCATTTGCTGCCTCTCTCTGAAGCGGTTCGTATGCCCCCTGTGGAAGACTTGTCAGAGGCCCCTTCGACTTCTCGCCGGTCCAGACCAGTTACCAGATCTCAGACGACGCTCCCAGATGAGGGAGAGGGAAGTTCTCCATCTGAAGATTTGGAAGATGAAGAGGAGGTACCCGACTGGTTGTGGTCATCTCAGTTGCCAGAACCCACACCTGCCTCCCTGTCTTCATCTGACTTGGCTGATAGAGGAGCCCTTCGGGCAGAAGCCCCTGAATTCATACCCTTTCATATGCTTCCAGAAGAAGCAGCTGAGGATGAAGATCCTGAGGAGGAGGTTGCACCCTTCTCTGAAGAAGAACTGACCTCTCTTGAACCATCAGGTTCCTCTGTGTTGGAACATGAGGAGGGGGACATTGAAGAATCCTCAGAAGTGCCTGATCCTAGCACCTCTGAGAGCATGCCTCCACGGGAACAGAGGGAAAGGAGAGTCATTCACCCACCTAAGAGACTGACCTATGATCAATTGGGTGAATGTTCGGAAGAAGCTGTTTTTACCTCCAAAAGATCTCCTGACCAGCCTAGTTCCTCCACTGTAGATTTGGTGGGGGACAACCCTAGCTCACCCCCAGGCACAACTGTACAAGCCACCCAAGTTTTGGGGGGTCTGTGAGAGATCATGAGAACAAAGTATTGAAGTAGAAAACGTTTGCATTTAAGTTTGTACATAAGGATATTGGGTTTGGCCATTATAATAAGCACAGTTTTTGATGTTCACAATTTGGTTTACTTTGTGAGTTAATGTTTGCGCACATTTTGTTGCTCTGACCTCACTATATGTTTTTTTTCTTTCTCACCTTTTGATGTTTTTTTTTCAACACAAACTTTAAGATGTAAGTGTTTAAGAAATTGCAAAGGCACATGTGCTTTTTAAAGGAGCACTATATAAAAGCACTAGAAATCAGCACTATATTAACACTGTAGAAATCACTTATTTGTTTATTAATTGCACTTTATCGTTTTACTGTTGCACTGCTATTAGAATACAAAATTGGATGTATTCAGATTGACTTATTTCAGCAAAATGTTAATGTTTTTGTTGTATAATGCCAACCTATGCACTAGGGTACATACTGTTGACCTCTTTGGGGACCAAAGTTTCTCAAGTGGGGGGAGTGTGTAGCGGGGTTAAACATGCCTAAAGACACTGTTTGATATGTGGGAAGGAACTAGGCTCCCTCTAGTGGTAGCTGCATGGAATTTCCCGGGCTGTGACTTCCTTTTCACAAGATGAAGAAACTACATCTCCCAGGCTGCTTTGCAAGATCCAGGAACTAGGCTCCCTCTAGTGGTAGCTGCATGGAATTTCCCGGGCTGTGACTTCCTTTTCACAAGATGAAGAAACTACATCTCCCAGGCTGCTTTGCAAGATCCAGGGTGCACGGCTGCACCGCACGGCACTATGGGGGAGGTTATTTAAAGGAAGAGAGAAGCGCGCGAAGGGGGGGCCTTTCTGCGCTGGACTCTGAGGAACCAGCGAGCGAGAGTGAAGGACTGACACTGGATATTGGGCCAGAGCCTTTTAGCCTGGAGGGACGACGTGGAACCGTCCCATCTCAAGCACGAGGCACATTCCTGGAGGTCATACTGCTGTTTGCCGAGACCGGAAGTCATCCGCCAGAAGGACCCCGCGCGGCTGGCATATAGCCAAAGGACTGAGACCGCAGTGGAAGCGCGCGAAGGAGAAACTTCTGTTGGTGAGAGGGCACATGCCCAATAACTGACTTTATCTGCTGAAGAGACAGTTTTATCTACAGATAGCGGTAGCGCAGCAGGAGGTGATAAAACCCCGGGGTTTATCACCATACTCTCTCAGGAGACTCATAGACAAACAATAAGGTCTGTAAAGGAGTCGCCAGAGGCTTATCTCTCTCGCAGAAGTTATTGCTCAGTTACGCAGACACCCTGCGGTGACAACTAACAGCTCGTTGTTTTCTCTCTCTTGATCTTTATTCCTAATCTGGATTACAAATGAGCTCTATTCAATAACCTTGCTAGCGAAGATCAACAAGAAAGAAGAGAACTCTGGGGGAGGGACTCAGATAGGCCCACCTACCTGGTACTGTGTCTAGCCTTAATGCAGGAGGAGTGTGGGGGTATTCTTTTACCTTTTTAAAGCTGTTTTAAATAACCTTTTATGGACTTGTATTGTATTGTATTGTATCTCCCCTATTCAATTTGATATATAGTAAACTAAGTTTGGTTAATTACAATCTTGTGCGTTGTTCCATTGTGTCACCCAGAAGGACTACTATTCAAGAAGGTAACAAGGTATTGTTGCATAGTGAAGTATTGTATTCCAACCTGTGTATCTATTTGATAGTCCAGTCCTATTCTGGGTCAGTTGTGCCTGAGGAGGGATCGAGCCAATTTGATTGGGTTGTTAGGCAGGGTGTAGACCCAATAATATAATCAGCAGCTCCTGCGGGGGTGGTGCTACATACATTTTGCGCACACCTACTAAAATACACATTATATAAAGACACATTTAAAACCCCCCAAAATATTATATATATATACATATACAGCCCTCAAAAATTCCACTCGCCTGCTCGCATTTTGCAAAAGCAATGATGAGGATGGCGAGTAAGGGCTGTGCTGTATGGGGAATGTATTAGTGCCTGCTGCCGTTCAAAGCGCAGCCTGCATTCTTCTTCAGAAAAGGGTGGACCCGGGGCGCAGAGCAGTGCGCCCTGAGCGCACCCATTGTGTGACAATAGCGAATGAATATTCGCTATTGTCACACGGATCCTCCTCCTGATCCTCCTCCTGGCCAATCAGGAAGCGGGTCCGAGACCCGTCTCCTGATTGGCCGAAAGGCGAACAATTGCCATTGCCCAAGGAGGAGGAGGAGGAGGGAGACGCGGAGGATTGAGGAGAAGCCGTCGCTGCATCAGGTAAGTGCACGCTGGTCTCTCTGCACGCTGTGGTCACTCTGCATTTAAGGGGGCACACTGTGGGCACTCTGCATTGAAAGGGGGCACGCTGTGGTCACTCTGCATTTAAGGGGACACGCTGTGGGCACTCTGCATTGAAAGGGGGCACGCTGTGGTAACTCTGCATTGAAAGGGGGCACGCTGTGGTCACTCTGCATTGAAAGGGGGCACGCTGTGGTCACTCTGCATTGAAAGGGGGAACGCTGTGGTTGCTCTGGCGAGGGCATGTTTAGGGGCGGAGCAGGGTAGAGTTTGGGTGAGGCAACAAGTGGCGAGTAACTCTTAAGGCCTGGCTAGTAGCTCCTGACTTTAAATTTTGAGCCCTGTATATATATATATATATATATATATATATATATATATATATACACATATATATATATATATATATATATATATATATATATATATATATATATATATATATATATATATATATATATATAATGGTGCTGCAGCTTTTTCAATGGACCTCTAAAGGTCACTCAGTTAGGGGTTTCATCCACTTTAAAACCTAACTACGGTATATTACCAAAAGTATTGGGACACCTGCCTTTACACGCACATGAACTTTATTGACATCCTATTCTTAGTCCGTAGGGTTCAATATTGAGTTGTCCCATTCTTTGCAGCTATAACAGCTTCAACTCTTCTGGGAAGGCTGTCCACAAGGTTTAGGAGTGTGTCTATGGGAATGTTTGACCATTCTTTCGGAAGCGCATTTATGAGGTCAGGCACTGATGTTGGATAGAAGGCCTGGCTTGCAATCGCTACTCTAACTCATCCCAAAGGAGTTCTATCCAGTTAAGGTCAAGACTCTGTGCAGGCCAGTCAAGCTGCTCCACCCCAAACTCGCTCATCCATGTCTTTATGGACAAACTGAGTAATTAGCAACCAACTTAAGGTACAATACTCAAAACTGCTGATGTGCTCCAAGCATAAGTCGGGAGACAACTCTCCCACAGTATACCAAGCCAAATTAGTATAAGATAAAAAGGCGCAAGACAGAATGAAATTAGGGTGACTACTACTACTGTTGAGACGACAGAACTCTCGGACTCCGTCAAGATGGCCCATTCCTTAGAAAATATATTACCTCTAGATAGAGCTGCACGATTAATCGTTAAAAAATCATGATCTCGATTCACCCCCCCCCACCCACCATCTTAAAACAGAATGGCCTTGATTCTTACAGAGCTGTTCTCTGCTCACTCACAGCTGTCAAAAAAAGAGCCCAGACAAATGGACAAATGTTTATCAACATTGTTAAGGCTGAGAGATAACTATAAACACAATGTTTTACAATGTATCATTTCATTCCTTTAGATCACAGGTGTCAAACACAAGGCCCGCGGGCCGAATGCGACCCCCCAGGCCATTCCATGTGGCCCTCGCGCCTTTCCTGCAGCTGCGGCACCCCCCTTGTCTCTGCCCTCACCTTGTCTTTAGTAGTCGGCAGCAGAGAGGACAGAACTCCTTTGCCAGGTCCTGCACTCCTGTGTGCAGCTGCAGAAAGGCTTGTCTTTGCCCCCACCCCCCCACCTCTTCTCAGCAGTCCGCAGCAGAGAGGAGGGCAGAACACCTCCTACCGATCCTGCCCCTCTCTGTGCAGCCGCAACACCACCTTGCCTCTGCCTCCCCTGGTCTCAGCATTCAGCAGACTCTGGAAGCTGACTCCAGCCCTCCTCTGGTTCTCCTCCAGACTCTGAACTTTCTTCTTTCCAGATCCACCCGCATCTTCTTCCTAGCAGCAGTACAAGGTAAGTGGGTGCATTGTGGTGTAAGGAAGGTTGGGTGTCTCTTGACTTCTGATGGTGGGGGGATTTGACATCTCATGTAAGGGTGTAGGGGGCGTGGGGTGCTCTGGACATCTAATATATCCGATATAACTGGCCATTTGAGGGCAACCATAATGCTGATGTGGCCCGTGGTGAAATTGAGTTTGACACCCCTGCTTTAGATCAAAGGAATGAACTTTCGCCTGTAAGTGAGGGCAGTTTAACCTCTTAACCACTTGCCGACTGCCGCACGACTATTAACGTCGGCAGTCAGCCCCTCACAGGCATAGTGACGTAGATCTACGTCGCTAGCCTGTGAGGGTCTAGGGAGCGAGCGAGCGCCCCCGGAGGCGCGTTCCCGCTCCCGCGTGGTCACAGACCCCCACCCGCGCGTGTGACCGGCGGACCCGATGTCCGCCGGTCACTCGGCGATCGTCGCTGCAGAGGGAGAAAGGCAGGCGGCTAATGTAAACAAGCCGCCTGTCAGTCTCCCCTGTGTAGAAACAGTGATCATACAGTTCTACTATGTAGGACCGTTGATCACTGTTTCTACACCTCAAGCCACAGCCAATCACAGTTAGAAGCACGCCCCTAGGGACACACACCACCCCTCCCTCTCAAATAAAGTTAACCCCTTCACTACCAGTGTCATTTTGCAGTAACAGTGCATATGTATAGCACTGATTACTGCAGTAATGTCACTGGTAACCCCAAAAGTGTCAAAAATGTCAGTCAAGGGTCCGATCTGTTCGTCGCAATGTCGCAGTACCACAAAAAAAATCGAAGATCGCCGCCATTACGCGTTAAAAAAAAAAACAACAAAAATGACAAAAATCTTTCCCTTTGTTAGTAAACGCAATAACTTTTGCGCAAACCAATCAAAATACGCTTTTTGCGATTTTTTTTTACCAAACATATGTAGCATAAAACAAATTGGCCGAAAATGTTAAAAAATTTAGATTTTTACATTTTTTTGGGGGGAATTTCATATAAAAAATGTGAAAAATATTGCTAAAAAATTGCAAAATTGACGCTCTTTTTTTTGTTTATAGCGCATGATCAAAAAATCGCACAGGTGATCAAATACCACCAAAAGAAAGCTCTGTTTGTGGGAAAAAAAGGACGTCAAATTTGTTTAGGTACAACGTTGCACGACCGCGCAATTGTCCGTTAAAGTCACGCAGTGCCGAATCGCAAAATAGGCCCTGGTCAGGAAGGGGGTAAAATCTTCCGGGGCTTAAGTGGTTAAAGACTAAATCTTTTTCTGACACTTGCTGCTTACAAGTTAAAATCAGTCTTTTTTGCTAGAAAATTACTTAGAACCCCCAAGCATGGCCGTTATATTGGCATTTTGAATGCTTTTAAGTGCAGAGGAGGGGTTTGGGGTCTTTTAGACCCCCAGATCCCTCCACAAGAGTACCTGTCAAGTGATAAAAAAAATAAATAAATTTTTAAATGTACGAAAATATCAGCCGATACCGATATGCAATGGCCAAAATATCGGTATCGCTAACGAAAACCGATATCGGTCGATCCCTAGTATATACAGTACATAGTTAGATTGATCCAAACTGGAATGGACTATGTAAACATATTTATACCTCAACTTGTTCTTAAAATGTTAAAATGATATGTACAAATTGAAGAACATAATTTGCTTACAACAATTATAATATCCCTCACAGTAGGCGGTTCATGCATTGTCAAAGCATCAATAAAGATGGTTACATTGGTGCAATGCACAAACAGTACACGTAGAAAAGTAGAAGAGACTTCCATTGTTGGTAGAGAAAGAGAGAGAGCAGTGAGCTGACCCAGTGAGTGAGAATGCCTGGCTCACAGCTGTCACTCTGAATGATGGCCTCCATTAGCGTCCCCAGGTCATTATACGGAGATGGAGCTCTCTTGAAATAAATGGGACAATGCTGGAAAGGGCTCATATATTATTGCACCTCCCCCACTCAATATATGCATATATATGTCTTTGTAAACATACATGTGTCCCTGCATATTCCTGAGCGCATCATTCATGGGTGCGATCCAAGTTATCCGTGCCTTTAATAAATACAATACGCATGCATTTCTATGGACATATGTGTCTCTGCCTTGTAGGTTATAAAAACTTGGCTGCACATGTAAACCTCAAAATATTACAAATAAATGAGATTGAGAAAAGCTGCACATGGTACCCATGCTGGGAACTTGTTTTTAAACCAAATCTGAACCATTAATCATAAGTCATATCGGTCAGCTGACAGCTCAACTTATAGTATAGGCTTCAGATTCCACTACTGACTTACATAAAGGTTTTCTAATTGGTTGCTAAGGGTAGTATTAGTAGTTATTACCCAACATGTCTTGTTGCTGGTTGGTATCATTGGGGGGGGGTTACATTTTAAGCCCCTTTCACACAAGAGGTCCGATTAGGTCCACCTGTCTGTTTTTCAGGGGGACCCAACTGGACTCTCTATTCTCCTCTATGGGCAGTCGTATGCAAACAGATTGTGTCCTGATGAAAGTGCGCATAGACGGCACGGTGCATGCTCTGAAACGCGTCATTCAACTACAGTCCTGGTTGTGTCATCCCGCTAATGTTGCGAGCCGCGCTGCATTCCAGCAACATCGCAAAAGATCTCAGCCGGCTTCCTTGTACATCTCTCCACGCGGCAGTGGACCCTGGCGACTTTACAGCTGGTGTCCCCTCAGCGTCCCAGACCACCATCCTTTTTGATGAGCCCATCATTGATTTATGTTAGGTCAGTGACCATTTGGCATTATCTGGTTTTATTAAAGTTACATAGAGTCTGCACTTTGAGGCGCTTTTCCTTTCTATCTCCTGCCTTACCTATACAAAGCCTGCTTCTGCTCACTGGAAGAGCTTGCCCTGGTGAATGGAATAACGTGGACTTTTATATTTTTATAATGTTATTATTGGACTGTTAATGCTTTTACTCATACATGGACTTTCTTATTTGAGTGTAAGGTGTGTGAACTCATCTGCGCCTACATTTTTTTCTTTTTTTGGGGTGTAAACGTACAGCTAGCCCATTTATATCTAATGCCCATAGAGCAGAGTAGGACGATGTGTCCGCTCTGCATAAGCGGAGGGACACAGACCTTTCATCCAGCCACTCCGCTCAGCTCAGCGGGGGATCTGGCCCATGTTAAAGGGGTCTTATGGATATTTAGAGAAGAAAAAAAAAGAAGAAATACAGGAGTTAAAAGGTATCTAAACCCAAAACCAAAAAATGTAATATAATACTAGTGCTTGGTGTGGTGGCTGCATTCATTTTCAGTTTCCAAGATTCTTTTGCTTTATTTGCACCTTGTTATCCTGCAAGGTGCAAATAAAGCAATACCTTTCCTGTCCCCAGGTGAATATGTCACTTCTCCACTTTATCAATGGAGGGAGCCATGATCACCAACCTAGACTGCTCCCCTGATATGGGCTCAAAATATGTATATGTATATTTATGTTGAGTTATTTTGAGGGGACAGCAAATTTACACTGTTATACAAGCTGTACACTCACTACTTTACATTGTAGCAAAGTGTCATTTCTTCAGTGTCGTCACATGAAAATATTTAAAAAAACATTTACAAAAATGTGAGGGGTGTACTCACTTTTGTGAGATACTGTATATACTGACGGTGTCAGTAGAGCAGTGTAGGGTGTCAGTAGGGCAGCGAATGGTGTTAGTAGGGCAGTGGATGGTGTCAGTAGTTTTTTATTACTATATATATTTTAATATTTTTACAATTTTATATTTTTTATAAAAAATTTTGGAGCCCCGTTACGGAGTTTTGATAAGATATCATGGGTTTAAACAGGGGGAATCTATGCCACACAGGGTGAGCCCAGGCACACCTAGCACATGCCTATGGCTCCAGTCCAGATGCTGAATGATCATTGGGCATCGTGACTTGATCAGGGAACCAATGACTGCAAATGTGTTTTATAAATATGGCTAATTTCCATGGGCATTTGGTGTTAAAAAAAACAGCAAATGGTTAACAATTGGATCGTATGCCTTTAATTATATTTTTAATATATAGAGTTGCTTTCCTGAAACTACATTGGACTTATGTTTTGTGGTCAGTTTATGTACTTTGAACACTTTTAAGTCAGTTATAGCTTAGGGAATATATAAAACATGAGCTTCTCAATGTTCAGTCACCAGCGTTTAAAATTTCAGATTCTAGCTGTTTTTTTCTAGTGCAAATTAAAGAAAATATGTAACGGGCTTCAATAGGCAACATCACTGTTCATTTCTCTTTTACCCTATTTGCTTTAATATAAGTCAGTCTCCATGTTCCTCCTACTCGCCTCTATGTCTTTTCTTATCCTATGTGCTTCTCTTTGCTCCCATCTGCCTCTGCTTCCCTTTTATCCTTTCTTCCCCTTGTCCTCTCTGTATGATGCCTGCCAGCCTATCAATATGTATAAAACCAGGGAACTGGAGAGAGAGAAAGGGATAGGGAACGAGTGCCAGCATGTATCAATCCAAGAATATTTTACTAGGGCAACGGGAGATGTATAAGGGGAAGATACCCTTCCATTAAAAAGAGAGAAAAGGTGACGGAGGCATATCTAATCAGGGTAGCCTTTTTACTACAGATGAATACTACAGATGAATATTTTCTACAGATGAATATTTTTTACTACAGATGAATATTTTCAGGTCTCGGGGGAACCCGTTAGTAAATACAGTTCTAGAGAGGGTCAATGAAAAAAATGCACCTTACATTGGTGACCAGTAGGAAGAATGTTCTCTTTACAGTAGTAGTCAGAATGCCACCATTATGGACAGCTAAAAAGATCATTAGTGTCATGCCATTGGCTTTGCCAAGTTCCATTGGCCCTGGATCCCATGCAAGCACCATCAGAAGGCAGGTCGATCAGCCAAAGCTCAAGAAACTCTTAGCAATCTCTAGAGGAACCCTTGGGTTTATGGTGAAACTTGAGAACAAACTCTAAAGCAGCCTTTCTAAAACCTTAAACCCCAGAGGAATCCTAGAAATAATTTTTTAGGTCCCAAGAAAACCCCGAATAAAAATAGTTTATATCAGTGTAAAAAAAATGCACCTTACAATAGTGACCAGTAGGAAGAATGCTGTCTTTACAGTGGTTTTCAGAATGCCACCATTATGGACAGCTAAAAGATCATTGGTGTCATGCTCCTGGCTCTGCCAAGTGGCATTGGTCCTGGATTCTCTGTAAGCACCATCGGATAGGAAGTCGAACAGCCACAGCTCAAGAAACTCCTAGCAACTTCTGAAGGAACCCTAGGGTTCCATGGAACCCTGGTGGAGAATAGGCTTTAGATCAGCTTCTCCCAACCTTTTTACCCTGGAAAAACCCTAGAAATAATTTTCCAGTCCCGAGGAACCTCTAGTAAAACCAGTTCGTGGGAGGGGGTAAGTGGGAAAAATGCACCTTACATTGGTTACCAGCAGGAAGAATGCTCTCTTTACAGTGGTGGCCAGAATCCACCATTATGGACAAATTTAAAGGTCATTGGTGCATGGCTTTGTCAGATAGCGTTGGCTCTGGATCCTATGTTAGCACCATCAGATAGGAGGTCAATCAGCCACAGCCTAAGAAACTCTCTGGAGGAATCCTAGTTGAGAATAGGCTCTAGAAGAATCTTGAGCTCTTAACCCAGAAGAGCCCTTAAACATTTTTAAGATCTAAGGTAACCCCTTCAATAACCAATTCAGTGATAGTCAGTAATAAAATAAAGAGAGAGAACACTTGAAATAATGTACCAGTCCTGTGGAACCTCTAGTAAAACCAGTTTATGGGATGGGGTCAGTGAGAAAAATGCACCTTACGTTGGTGACCAGCAGGAAGATTGTTGTCCTTACAGTGGTGGTCAGAATGGCCACCATTAGGGACAACTGAAAAGATCATTGGTGTCTGGCTTTGTCAAATGGCATTGGCCATGGAGCCTATGTAAGCACCATCAGATATGATGTCAATCAGCCAAAGCTCAAGAAACGTTAGCAATATCTTGAGAAACTCTAGGGTTCCACAGAATCCCGGTTGAGAATAAGCTCTAGACAGCCTTTCTCAACCTTTTTAAACAAAAGGAACCTTTGAAATAAGTTTAAGAGCTAAGGTAACCTTTGCTATAACCAATTCAATTGGTAATCAGTAAAAAAAATGTCCCTTACATTGGTGGCTATTAGAAAGAATGACACCTTTATAGACAGCTAAAAAGAACATTAGTGCCATGCTACTGGCTCTGTCAAGTGGAGGTAGCCCTGGACCTATGCAGGCACTATAAAATGGAGGCCAATTAGCCACAGCCCAAAGAACAACCACTAGAGGAACCCTAGTGTTCCATGGAACTATGGTTGAGGATGGCTGAGCTAGAATCTTATTAAATAAAAGTAGTGATACATTAAGCACCTTTAGCCACCAATCAGAAAACAACATTCCCTAACTAGTAAAGTCACAACAAAAAAGAAAAAAATTCCATCTGCTTGCTAACAAATTGCTATATTTTCCACTTTGCACTCTGTCATAGAGAGACCCTGATATAGAAATCCATCAGGTAAGTAATCATTCCATGCTATATAAAACATAAATGCATGGTTATCATTTTAAGGACATAGGCCCTAATTCATCAACTTTCAAGTAGCACTTAGGGCACAAAGCGGGATAAAATGGCCTCTCAGTAAGCATTATTGTATGTCATTTTATTAGGCATTAAGAGCTGTTTAGCACACCTTATGTGAATGAATGAAGCCTTATAAATCATGGCCAGTGGTGTAACAAAAGCCATAGCAGCCCACGCAGCTGCTATGGGGTCTGGGGTGGAAAGGGCACCATTAGGTGGCCTGATAAGGCATTTTAACCTTAGAAAATCAGTATGCATGTTAGGACAATAGAAATCTATCACGGTGTGTTTATTAAAGAGGTTGCTGTTGAAAATGATCCTGTACCCCATTCACATTTCCAATTATGAACAGCTGACATCAGATACATAGGACAGGAGGAGACTTCAGAATCCGTAGTCAGTAGTTACAAATCCTCCTTTGCAGGCTGTGCAGTAAGGAGAATTTTTTTTAGCTGTCTTAGTACTTTAGATTTATTGCTCCCAGAGCATCTGATCATTCAAGCCAGCACTGAAATGAACCCTGTATGCCTAACAGTCTTCCTTCACTGGCCATTAGACGGATGGCATCTAGTGGCATAAGAAAGTACTGCAGGGAAATCTCTGGATTGAAGTTGAATATTGCAGCAGAAGTTGGTTTTGCTTTTTTGTCTTTCAATGGAGCCTTACGAATCAGGGACTTAGTACCAATTTACAAAGTTGCATGTATTGAACCTGCATTATTTTGTTTTATAATAATTTGCACATCAACATTTTCAGATTAATGTTAACCCTTAAATATTTACTTTAACCACTTAAGGACCGAGCCCATTTTTGACACATGTTGTTTACAAGTTAAAATCAGTATTTTTTGCTAGAAAACTACTTAGAACCCCCAAACATTATATATATATATTTTTTTAGCAAAGACTTTGGAGAATAAAATTGCGGTTATTGCAATATTTTTTGTCACATGCTATTTGCACAGCGGTCTTTCAAACGCCATTTTTTGGGAAAAATTACATTTCAATGCATTTAAAAAAACGAAACAGTAAAGTTAGCCCATTTTTTTGTATATTGTAAAAGATTATGTCACGCCGAGTAAATAGATACCCAACATGTTACTAGGGATGCACCGATGCGATATTAGGATCGGATATTGGCGCCGATACTGCCACAATAGCTGGATCAGGGGATCGGTAAAATGAACCGATCAACGGGCCGATCAGGTTTTGCTGAGTCCCAGCTCAGCCATCCCTTACTTGCACGGAGCCGCCGATCCACGGGCCGATCCGGTTTTGCTGAGTCCCGGCTCAGCCGTCCCTTACTTGGTGTAGTAGTAGTATGGGATGGGAGCCGCTACTTCCTGTATAGGTCCGGCTCACAGGCGGATTGATATCAGATGCACTCCGCCTGTGAATGGAGGAGCCATACACATGAAGACGTGGCTTTGCTCTGTACTGCAGCCGCATGCTTATTGTGTATGTGTGTAGTTCCGGATCGGTATCGGCAGATACACAATGCCAGATATCGTTATCGGGACAAGAAAAGTCGGATCGGTGCACCCCTAAATGTTACGGTTTAAAATTGCACAGACCCGCAGAATGGCGACAAACTACAGTCAATAAAAATCTCTATAGGCGACGCTTTAAAAAAAATTTAACGGTTATTCGTTTAGAGTTAGAGAGTAGCTCTTTTTTTTTAATTATTGCTCTCGCTTTGGCGATCGCGGCGATACCTCACATGTGTGGTTTGAACATGATTTAATTTGAGGGCGCGACTTCCGTTTACGTTTTCTTTCGTGCACAAGTTCATGGCGACGGGGGCAGTTAAAACATTTTTTTTCTTATTTATTTTTTAAATATTAGCACAGGTTTTAAAAAAAAAAAAAAAATCTGATCACTTTTATTGCTGTCACAAGCAATGTAAACATCCCTTGTGACAGCAATAGGCAGTGACAGGTACTCTTTATGGAGGGATCGGGGGTCTATAAGACCCCAAACCCCTCCACTACACTTCAATGTATTCAAAATGTTGAAAACTGCATTTATGAATACTGTCACTTTTTAAATTCGGCGCCTTTAGCAGCCAAGTAACCCAGACATGACGTCATGGAGGCCGCCTCCGGGTTACGTCATCGGAGACCCGATCAAAGCCACATCCGGCTTTGATCGGGACTCCAACTAGCCGGTGGACAAGGGAGACCCGGGCAGAGCCGCGGAAGGCGGCGGGAGGGGGGGCGTCCCCTCCCGCTCGCTGGGGTAACGATCGAGCGGCTCCCGAGCCGCATCGGTCATTACTGCCTGAAAGCTGACCGCCAGCTCTAAGAAATTGTGCCGGGATGATGCCTCTAGCTGCAGGCTTTACCTTGGTACAGCCACTTATTGCAGCCAAAGTAGGGCTATGTCGATTTGCGGTAAGTGGTTAAACTAACTATTGAATGCTTGTATTTTTCTCAAATAAGTCTTTTATCCTATGTAATTTTATTTCCGACTCAAAAGGTTCCTTTTCCTTCCTTCCTCAAAAACAGACACCTCATAGTTATGAAAAAGTAAAACCAGGCCTCTGATGTCTATGTCCAGCACTACAAAATATACTGGGTCATATAATGGGAAACCTCCAGGATATGATCTCTCCCTATTATGTGGAGGTATTCATATATATTTTTTTACTCCTATGTTTTCCAGGTTTGTGTGTTTTTTGCAAATTTTGGGACCTTTTATGGCACTGCTGTGAGCTATAGACACACAGTTTTTCCTTTTTCCATATATAAAAACATCTGGCTGCCTCAGTTGTTTACTGTAAGTATTGTTACCCTTAGCTTGGTGTTTGCTAATATACATTTTTTGTGTTCGTATGTTTATGCTGATATGTACTTTAGGATATTACATTGTATATATTCTCTCTAGATATTTCCTTCAAGAGGACATCTTTATCCCCTGAAGAAGACAATCTGTTGAAACGCGTTGAGGTTTATGTGTCCACCTATTTCAGCATTACCCAATATGTATTGGGTTAATCTTTAATGAATTTCTACATTGGCACTACTGTGTGATCTTATATTTTAATATGGTTGCTAATCTGTTTTTCCTTTTTTTGAGGTGTTTTAACGACTGTTTGAATAAACTTTGTATTTTTACTTTCACATTATTGTTACCTTCTTTTCTATTTTCTTTTATTCATTTCTGGGTATCGTACAGTCCCAACTCCCTTCTGCATCCCCTTGTGGGTTTCTATATTGTAATATAGGGATAGATAACTTACCCCCCCCCCCCCCAATTTTTGAGTCTATGAACCTAGCTGGACTCAGACACCTCATAGTTACTCAAACTTAAAGTGTAACTCCACTTTTGTTGAGAAAAAAAACATTCCCCTCTGGGTGATCTCTGTACATTGCAGGGATTTTAACAAACTTTGTTGCAGATTCCTACCTTTTGTTATTCCGATGAAATCATTGTTTGTTCCTCTGTGCTGAGTGGGTCAAATGGGAGTGGTTTTATTATCTGTCAGCTGTGGCAGCTGCAGTGCTCTAATGAGGAAAGCTGCAAGGCCTGCATCCCTTTAGACGTGTTACTATTGGGAATATCTCACCAAAAAGGACATTTGTGTTGCAGGGGATGCCAGAAATCTGACTTGTATCTTAGTGCAGACTTCTGTGAAAATTAGTGAGCCATTTACACAAGCAGGAAATTATGTTTCTGGGGAGTGGTCAGTATACATTCTGTGCATAGAACAATTCTGGGATGCCATATTGCATTTTCAGAACATTACAGCAGCTGCAGATTGAAAAGGAAAGGTCATTTTTAATAACATACAATTACAATATGAGTTGTGTCACAATTGTATACACTATATTGTTTTTCTTTATTCGCTGATTTTTTTCCCCATGAAAGTGGAGTTACCCTATAAAGTCAATTTAATTCTTTGTTTCTCGTTTTTTAATAATGATTTTCTTTGACTTTCTTTAATGTGGAGTGATTGGGATTTCCATTTAGTCTACATAAACCCCCCTTTCCTTTATAGATCTAAGCTTTAATTGGATGAGCACCGTATACTTAAAATAATTTAAATTTTTTGAAATAAAATACTATTTTATTTTTTTTCAGTGGAGCTGATCCCCTCCAGCCTCTTTGAGAAACGTTCTGTCTACACGCACTATTCAGCGTTGGCTGCATATCTTTTCCCAGAAACAGCTTTCAGATAGTGGCAATGGTGGGCCATGTATGTTGGCATGGCAACTTGTAGTCTCTATCAGAGGTGCATGTGACAGGCTAACAATGCAGGAAATTACAGTTGTCACCCAATACCAGGAAGTGCCTGAACAATGCCAAGGTGCAGTTTCTAAAGCAAGCAAAATATGTAAATCATTAGTAAGACCTCATCTGGAATATACAGTTCAGTTTTGGGCACCAGTTCATACAAAAGGATATCAGGGAACTGGAGAAAGTGCAGAGAAGGGCAACCAAACTGTTAAGAGGCATGGAGGAGCTCAGCTATGATTAGAGGAACTGTATGTATTTCTTCTTCAGAAGAGGAGATTAAGGGGAATAGTTGGGGTAGAGTTATTCACTTTCAGCCCATTACAGAGGACAAGGTGGGACTCTTTACGTCTATAGGAAAAGACGGCGGCTGGTCATATGGGGCGCAGGGGCACCACCCCCCCCATCCATGCGTTCGGCCCCCTAGTCTACATGCGGGGCGCCAGATGCATGGAGTTCAATAGGGCTTTTTTTTTTTTTTTTTAACCATGCGATTAGAGCCAGAGGCTCTCACAGGCTAAAAAAAAGGGTGGGCAGTGCACCCCGCGCCCACCCAGTTGTGTGACAATAGCGAATGAAAATTTGGTAATGTCACACGGATCCTTCTCCTGGCCAATCAGGAAGCAGGATTTGAGACCCGTTTCCCAATTGGCCGAAAGAAGAAGCCATGCCATTGGGCATGGAGGAGGAGGGAGGAGACGCAGAAGACAGGGGGAAGAAGCCGAAGCCACTGCCGCCTGCTCCTGCATCCAGGCAAGGTGAGTGAGTGGGGGGGTCCTGCCTGTCCTCTCCTATCTCACTGTGGTCCGGGGGGGGGGGGGGGATGGTGTGTGGCCTGGTGTGATCGGGGGGGTATGGTGTGGTTGGTCTGCCCCCCTCCCCGGCCCATGGAGCACCAGCCACCACTGTTCTTCACTGTAAGAGAAGTGAAAATGTGGAATAGACTCCCTCAAAAATTGTTCTGTTCAGCTACGTAGATTGTTTTAACAAAGCGTTGGATGCATTTCTAATTGCACAAAATACAACTATTACATTAACACTTATAGGTAATACCACCTGAGATTGTTGATCCAGAGAAAATCCAGTTGACTCCTAGGGGGATCACAAAGTAACTTTTTTAGCACGAAGGAGCAAACATTTTATATGGTTTGTGCCTTCTTCTGGATCAACTGCGGGTTTAGGCTTCTATATATGGAGGTTTTCTATTTATTCTGTTCATTTTGTTTTTGCTGTTTGTTGAACTAGATAGACCAGTGTTTAATTTTGAACCTGACCAACTATGTAAGTTGAACCATACTTTATAGGATTTATGCCTCCCTCTGGATCAACTGTGGGTAAAGGGTTCTGTTTATGGAAGTTTTCTATTTATTTAGTTGGTTGAATTTGATAGACTTTTTCAATCTGACCATTTATGTAACTATGTAAGTTGAACCCTGCTTTTAAGGGTTTTTTAACCTTCCTCTGGATTAACTATGGGTATAGAGGTATGTGGAGGTTTGCCGTGTATTTATTTTTCCAATTACATAAACTAGGCAGACTTGTGTCCTTTTTTAAAACTGACCAACTATGTAATTTGGACCCTTCTTTATAGTTTTTTTGCCTTCTTCTGTATCAATTGTGGGTTTATGGAGGGCTTATTTTTTTCAGTTGGTTGAAGTAGATTGACTTGTGTTTTTTTTCAACTTGACCGACTATGTAGCCACTGTATCAGAACCTGAATTACCTGCTGGTGGCACTGTTCTTCCCAGAGTTAAGGGTTGTAGTTCTGGTGCCTATTGGCAGGTATCTCCCAGTAGCCAGCAGATCCCAGTAATCAGTTTCTATCTTATACTGGCTGCTGGGAGGGTATTTAGGTCCTCTCCTATTAGTGCCTCTCAGTCCAGTGTTTTGCTGCTGCCTGATACTGTTTGCCATTGATCCTGATCCTGCCCTGTACCTTGTTCCCTGCTGCCTTGTACCTGCTCCCACTTGTTCCTGAGTCCAGTTTTAGTCCAACCTTCCCATTTTCTCCCTGCTACGCCCCCATTTTTGCATATATTGCATATAGTTAGTTGCTAGTTAGGTTTTCTGTTTGTTAGGTTGTTTAGTGAGGTATTTTGTCACTGGCTTATTGGTTCACTTATATTTATGTGTGAGTGTAGGTGGGGGGCATTGTGGTGCAGCAGCAATAATTCACACAGTCAGGTGCAATAGAAAACTTGTATTGAAATAGTACAGCAACAGTCGACAACAAACCCGGGGAAAATGCTGCCCAACTGGGCACAGTAAGGTGAAGAGAGTGGGTATCAGCCTGACTAACAGCATTTGTAAAGAGAACAGAATGCATCCTGGCCTTCTCATGCCCACTCAGGGTGGTGTCCAAAGGAGTTGTGACCCTAAGCTTTCCCTCCTCGCCTGAAACCTTTCCCTACCACTAGTACTGTCCTTAACAGGCGGGGTAACTACCCCTACTATGCCAACTCACAAATGCACACCAAACCTGGGAACCAGGGCCTTAAATAGGCTCTGCATTACCCAAGATTACTATCAGAATCACATGGGGCAGAAGCATGCAACCGGATTGCTTCCCCAGTGACCCAGAAAACCATAGATTAACTGTGTTACTCCTGACTTCCGATCCAGCTACAAATCAACAAGAAGTGTCTGTGGTATACATTGGAAACAGGCAGCCTATTCTGGGGTCAGGGAACCCACAACGAAACAGAAGAGGGAAAGGAGAGAAAGGCGCCAAGCAACCAATAGTGCAAAACAGTTTAATGAGTCAGCATAAAAAAACAAGTAACAGGTTCAACTCACAGGGTTATCACTGGAGACTGTCAGTGCCTGGATGGGCTGTGTGAAGGATCCTCCACGGGATCATGAGGTAGTCCTTGCCGCAGTGGCGGCCCCATAGAGACAGGAGAGAGGATGCTAAAGCCACAAGCTGCAGGGAGCCATATGGCAGCTGTCAAAACCCAGAATGGAATTGACCAATCGGAAAGCATTTCAGCCAACTGAGGAAGGAGGTGTGACTAGCCTCGGAAACACATTCTGATTGGCCAGTTCCACTCCGAGTTTTGACAGCTGTCATTTGGCTCTCTGCAGATCATGATTTTAGTGTCCTCTCTTCTGTCTCCACTGGGCCGCCGCTGCTGCAAGGAATACCCCACGGTCCTGTGCAGGATCCTTCACACAGTCCATCTGGGCACTGACAGTCTTCCGTGATAACCCTGTGAGTTGAACCTTGTCAGGGTGCCAGGAAACCAGACCACATGAAGATGCAAGTAAAATAAAGCAGTTTATTAGGGCAACAACAATAAATGCACAGCAAGTGTGAGGAGTGTAAGGTTCTGGCACTCTCAGTGCCTCCTATCACATCATTTCCGGGTGCTTTCCATCTACCTAGATAGATGAAGCACATATAGGTGTGTTTCCCTTTAAGAGTGCTGACATCATCACTGAGCGCCGGACTGAACAGCTATTTAAATCACCAGCTCTCACTCACATGTGTTCGTTCAACCTGCTGTGTGCCTAGATGTGCCTTGATGCTAACCTGTCTTGAAGCTCTCATGCTTGCAAGCATACCTCGCTGTCGGAACCACGCTACGCTGATCCCTGTATCCCGCTACCAGATCATCCGCTCTTGTCGAACCTCTCCTCTGCTACATTGCTACTAGTGATAAGTACCCCACAGGGGAAACCTCAATAACCTTCATACTAAAGCTTACACTGTCTAGCTCTGCATACTAAGGACTGTTACTAGATCTGCACTATCTAGATTGCTAGCTCTTGAGCCTACTATCATCTGCTCTTGCACTGGGTTAGTCTCTCCTGTATGTCATCTGCTATCCTATCATCTACTACCATACATGATTGCTAACCTATCTGCATCCCACCTGTTACTATCTCATTCTCAAGAACATTTCTCTCAAGTGTCTGTCACCTATCGTCTCTACTCAACCTGTCTCTTCAGCCTATCACCTCTATACTTCTATATACATAGATCACTCCAGGAACTTCTTATTGAGTGTGTGTATTTACTTGCTGAATTGAGATCATCCACACATGATGAGTCTTTGGGAGTTGGGATTGGTGTCTCAGCGTTTCTCTACATGACTACTGAAGTGGAATATTTCTGCAGCTGTAAATCCACATCATACATAAAACGCAGGAGCGTTACAAGGAGCGAGATCAGGAACAGCCAGGGTCCAGTCCAGAAGCGGGTAGTCATCCAAGCCGGGATCGAGTCTAGAACTGGGTAGTCATCCAAGCCGGGATCGAGTCCAGAAGCGGGTAATCACCCAAGGCGGGGTCGAGTCCAGTAGCAGGTAGTCTGCCGATGCCGGATCGTCTGCCAATGTGGGGTCATCTGCTGATGCGGGATCGAGAGCCAGGAAAGTCGTCAGCCAAGCCAGGTCATGCACGGATGAACATGGAGAACAGAAGACTGCTAGCAGTGATGCACCTTGGAGCACAAACACCAGGGCAAGGACTGCAAGCCATCAGGATATATATATATATATATATATATATATATATATATATATATATATATATATAGTCAGGTGTGCAACATCATCACTGAGCGACGCCCAGGCAGCAGACAAGTGATGATGCAAACAGAGTAAAGCCTCGTACACACGCAACTAATTTCCGCCGACCGGTCGTCCGTCTTTTGTCCAGAGTCTTGTCTGTTGGTTGCAATGTGCTCTAGACTGCACATGAATTTTGTCGTCCGACATAAGATTTTTCCCTGTCGAAATCTTTACTGACTGCACAAAAATTTTATAGCCTGCACACCAGAATTTTTTCGGCCGAAAAGTCGGAGTCAGTTGTCGAGAGCACCATACTAACAAGCCGAAAATTGGCAGATCGGTCGCCGGGCGAAAATTCCCAGCCGAATTTCGACGCGTGTGTACGAGGCTTTAATAGGAGACAGCAGTCTGCACATGTCCAAAATGGCTGCCAACAGGAAGGCAAGGAAAGACCTTGACAAACCTGTCACTTGTTTTTTTTTTATGCTAACTCATTAAACTGTTTTACACTATTGGTTGCTTGGCGCCTTTTTCTCCTTCCCCTCCATGCTTTAAAGGGGTTTTTTTGGCCTTCTTCTGGATCAGTTGTGGGAATAGGGTTCTGTATATGGAGGTTTTTTATTTTTTTTTTCTATTAGTTGAACTAGATAGACTTTTTTAACCTAACCATGTAACCATGGCAGGATCACTATTTATATACAACATTTGATACCACGTTATGAGTTTTAGTCATTGAGTTTAGATCCACTTTAACTCCCACAAGACAGCTGAAGAGGATCTCATCCTGGCAGCTAGAACCCTATCATTTCTAAAGACAGCTCTATCAGAGGGAATGGTCAGTGTCAGGCCGCGTCACCTGAGATGGAGCACAGAAATGGATAAAAGCTCCACGGTGGTGACAGGAGACATCTGCATAGCTGAGAGACAGAAGGACTTCTCGGGCACTCAGAAGCTGACCCCTGTAATGAGAAGATACGCCGTGTACAGTATAAGAGAGGCTGGCAGTATGGTGCGCATACAGGGAGGCAGCACGCAGCCCTCCAGCCTGATTCTGCAGCCTGGCTCCTCCGCTCGCTCTGTAATTCGGGTTTCATCCAGTTAAGGTTAATTAAAGTTAATTTTCACGCACCAGAGAGCCTGCAATTACAGCCGAGCGGGGGACAGGAGCCGCGAGTGACAGCGCTGCCCACGGTGACATGTCGGCCTGCTGGATGGCTCCTTCTCCTCTTTATTCTTCTGCCTGTGTGAATGCCTCAGTGTGCCACTGTCACACACAAAGGATGACACACCAGACAGGGCCGCAGCACCCGCGTCAGTGCCACACACCGGAGACGTGTGTCCTCATTCTATCAGGAGCCGATGTCTGGCCTCATCCTCACAAGGAACAAGTGTGTTCCCATGGTGTCGGTGTCACACATTGTGTGTCCTTGGTCAGTCATACACTCTAGATATGTGTATTCAATTTGCATCGACCTCTCAGCTGTTGTGTATCTTCAGTGTATCAGTGTCACACATCCAACTGTTGTGTATCCTCAGTGCACTGCGTACAGTGTATGTCACAGCGTATCTTCAGTGTATCAATGTCACACACACAGCTGTTGTGTAACCTCAGTGTATTAGTGTCACACACTCGTTTGTTGTGTATCCTGAGTGTAGCAATGTCACACACCTGATTGTTGTGTATTCTCCGTATATCAATGTCACACACCTCATTGTTCAGTATCCTCGGTGTATCAATGTCACAGACCCGATTGTTGTGTATCTTCAGTGTATCATTGTCACACACCCAACTTTTTTGTATCCTCAGTGTATTAATGTCACACACCCAATTGTTGTGTATCCTCAGTGTATTAATGTCACACACCCAATTGTTGTGTATCCTCAGTGTATTAATGTCACACACCCAATTGTTGTGTATCCTCAATGTATCAATATCACACATCCCGCTGTTGGGTATCCTCATTGTATCAATGTCACACACCCAATTGTTGTGTATCCTCAATGTATCAATATAACACATCCCGCTGTTGTGTATCAATGTCACACACCTGATTGTTGTGTATCTTCAGTGTAGCAATGTCACACACCCGATTGTTGTGTATTCTCCGTATATCAATGTCACACACCTCATTGTTCAGTATCCTCGGTGTATCAATGTCACACACCCGATTGTTGTGTATCTTCAGTATATCATTTTCACACACCCAACTGTTTTGTATCCTCAGTGTATCAATGTCACACACCTGATTGTTGTGTATCCTCCGTGTATTAGTGTCACACATCCTATTGTTGTGTATCCTCAGGGTAACAATGTCACACTCCCGGCTGTTGTGTATCTTCAGTGTATCAATGTCACACACCTGATTGTTGTGTATCCTCAGGGTAACAATGTCACACACCCGGCTGTTGTGTATCTTCAGTGTATCAGTGTCATACACTCAGCTGTTTTGTATCCTCAGTGTATCAATGTCACACACCCAACTGTTGTGTATCCTCAATATATCAATGTCACACACCTGATTGTTGTTTATCCTTAGTGTATTATTGTCACACAGTCGTCTTTTGTGTATCCTCTGGACTCATTTGCATTTGTGTGATCTCTGAAAAATGAACCATGGTGGATCACTTTTCAGAGAACGGTTAAACAGCAGCATTTTTTCCCCCCTTCAAACAGGGATTTTGAATTTGCAATCAACTGAGTGGGTCACACTGGGCAGCAGAACCAATCGCAAACGCAACATAGGGTATCATATTCGCTGCACTATGACTGCAGTATCGGGGACTTACATGAGCAACAGCTATGAATTAACAGGCAGCAGTAAAACAAGGACTCAGCCACCTATTTTTACCACCACCCATGTAAGCCTAGCCTACAATCAGGGGTTGGGTACCTCCATTCTATGAGCGTTACTCTTGTCTATCTGTTGGTGTCACACACATTGGAGATCTGTTTCATTAGTCTGCTCCTGCCACGCTCACAGATTTGTACCCTTTATCAGTCACACACACAGGAAAGTGACATCCTCCATCACTGTCACAGATGGAAATTCTGTTCTCTGTATATTATTGTCACGCAAACAGCTGCCGCGTCTCCTCCGCCTATTACAGCCACACACGGCGGATAGGATCGTCTATTATTAGTGTCCCACACACAGCTGTATATCCTGTCAATTAGCGCAATGCATACATGGGAGACGTGTCCCCAGCATGTCATTGTCACACGGGAGACGCACAGGTATCATCAATTAACGTCACAAAAAAAAAACAACTGTATTCTCTTTTATTTATAAAAACAGTCAAAATAATTGATTTTCCCAGATTTGCTACTGATTATAATATTTTGACGTGGAAAAATATTCTATAGAACAGTGTAAAAGCAGCCAAAAGTACATAAAATAAATCAAAAGTGTCATTCTAGTCAAAACTTTTACCTGTTAGTTATGCATAGAGTGAGGGAAAGGTTGGAACCTCTGTAAGATTTTTTTTTTTTTTTTTTTTTTTTTATTGCTTAACCACTTCAGTCCCGCAACATTTACCTCCACTTCATGAACAGGCCATTTTATGCGATACGGCACTGCGTTACTTTAACAGAAAATTGCGCAGCCGTGCGACAATGTACTCAATTAAACTTAATGTCCTTTTTTTTTTTTTTTTACAAATAGAGCTTTCTTTTGGTGGTATTTGATCACCTCTGCAGTTTTTTTGTTTTTTTTGCGCTAGAAACAACAAAAGACCGACAATTTTGATTAAAAATATATATATATTTTTTTTTTACTTTCTGCTATAAAACACATACAATAAAAAAATTTAAAAAATCTAATTTCTTTATCAATATAGGCCAATATGTATTCTGCTACCTATTTTTGGTAAATAAAATCCCATTAAGCGTATATTGATTGGTTTGCCCAAAAGTTATAGCGTCCACAAACTATGGGATATATTTATTTAATTTTTATTTATTTTTTATTTTTTTTTACTAGTAATGGCAGCGATTATTAGTGAGACTGCGACATTGCGGTGCACAAATCTAACACTACCCGTGACACTTTTTGGGGACAACTGGATGGACTGTTGTCTTTATTCAACCTCAACCACTATGTAACTATGTAAGTGATACTAATACAGTGATCAGTGCTGAAAAAAAATGCACTGTCACTGTACTAATAACACTGGCAGGGAAGGGCCTAACATCAGGGGCGATTGAAGGGTTAAATGTGTTACCTGGGAGTGCTTGCTAACTGTATGGAGGTTGCCTTGACTGGGGAAAGACAGAGATCCGTGTCCCTGCTTAGCAGGAACACAAGATCACCATCTTCATCTCCCACAGAATGGTGGTCTGACTTGTTTACATAGGCAGACTGCTGTTCTGCCTCTCCTAAGAATGATCGCCGTGTCCCGGCGGACATCGCATCTGCCGGACCCGCTAATTAGCTCCCGCTGTGTCCAATCACAGTTGGAGTGGGTCGTGGGTGGCGCGCACACCTCAGTGCAGTATATATGCGTCTGGCGGTCCAAAACAGTTTAAAGCAATATTAAACCTAAAAACAAAAATATTATATATTGCGGCTTACCAACCCTTAGCCCCCTTTCACACTGGGGCGACCTGTCAGGCGACCTGGTCGCCTGACAGGTCGCCGTAGGTCGCCTGCCATAGAGAAGCTGTGGACCCGTTCTAATAGGAGCGACACAAGTCGCTCCGACTTAGAAAAAGGGTCCGGAGCTTCTTTGGGGCGAACTGGAGCGACCTGCATTGACTTCAATGATATGAAGTCCGTGCCGGCCGCTCCGAGGTCACGGTGCGAGCTGCGCATCGCGACCTGTGAGGTCGTCCCGGCAAGTAGTGTCGCCCCAGTGTGAACGGGGTCTTAGATGTGGTGGCTGCATTTGTTTTCTTTTTTTCACTCTTTTTCTCTGTGTTTTCACCTGGGGATCTGGCCAGTAACACACCTCCTGTATTAGAGTGCCCCCACTCTGGATGAAGGAGCACAGGGGGGCGCCTTTGTTCAGCAGCATTGTCAGTCTGGGGGGAGGGGAGTGTTAGTTGTACTGGCAGATTTAAATACACCAATAACTGAACCCAAACTCCAGCTCACACTGCAGTTACACAAGCTGGTACAGCAACAGTATTTTTTTTTTTCTTTTCGGGATAAAGGTTTTAAATAAATATATATAAAAGCTTATAGTTATGGTATAAAAGTGTGAGTCCAAAGGTTTGGGAGGGGCCAGCCCTAAATTTTTGGTACCAACAAAAGGAGGGGAAGAGAAAGTGGCATTAGCCCGCCGACAAGTGGGCTTTTAAATGGTAGCTCCCAAATGGTACATAAATAATAGCAAAACAGATATCTTATTTAAAATGTACAAAAAATATTTATTAGACAACCAACATCATATCATAGCTTAGTAACACACAGTGCCACAGAGGATCAAGGGCCCCCTAGGATATTATACATACAACGACATCAAAAGTTTAAGATAGATGCAGATACAAAGTATGCCAACATGTTTTGTGGTGTAGGTATTCCGCTTCTTCAGGGCTTTTGTTGTCCACATATACTTTGCAGATGTCACAAAAAGAACAAAAGGTCAAGTGTTGTCGGATGTGTTTCAGTTAAGGGGAGACCAGAAAATAGGAGCATCAGAATGCCGCGAGTTCCCAAATAATTATTGCCTATCCGGGAGTATACGAAGACTCCCAGCTATAAGGCACGTGGTTGTTTACCTAACACATCACCAAGGATGAGAAGTTATACCCTCCACGCCACATATAGAAGGGGCAGCCAAGTTCAAAAACATGGGAGCCAACAGCACGATGCCTGGATCTCCCGGGACCCCACCATGTTGACAACCTCATGTGATTCGGACAGGATGGTTGGTCAATCAGTCACAGCTCAAGGAACCCTAGTTGAGAATGACCGTTGACCAGCGATTGTACAACCAGATTAAAAAAATGCTTTATGTTCACACTTTAAAGAGTAAACCCACTTTAAAATTATTTTTAGTGTTTGGTAGATTCTGGAGTGTTAAACCACCTGACAATTTCCTAAATCTCTTTGCCACTCTATTAGTAAAGGCCGTACACACGATACGAAAATCGGAAGGAAAATTTTGTCCGACGAACGATCTGTCGATTTTCGGATTGTTAGTATAGTGCTTTCGACAGCCGATTACGGATTTTCGGAGGACAAAAACTGGAAGTGCAGGCAATTTTTATCGTACGTCAACACAACGTCCGATTTTCATTTAATTAGTACAGTTTTCGTCCGAAAAAAATTGTAACAGCAAGACTAGGCATGCTCAGAAACTAAAGAACACATACAAAATAATCCAACACATGACATCACTTCTGAAGTTGAATTCTGTCGTACGAGAATTTTCGTATGAAAGTAACCTCTTCACTTTCCACATGAGACCAGCATGCAACAAAAAATGGACGACAGATCGTTCGATAATCTGATCGTTTGTACGAGGCTTAAGACATTTACGTTACATTTACATTACAACCACTGTGTCCATTATGAGGGGCTCATCCCATCCTTGTTGGATTTTGAATACATTTTATTTTGTGCAGAATATAACAGGAGGATCTGGAATTCAAAAATGTGGATGGGAATACCCAAAACTCCTAGGTGGACAGAAGCAGAGTTAGGAATTGGGACAAGGAGATCTAACTGTTGGAAAACCTAAGACGTAAGAAGCCAGGGGCCAATGTTGCCAGTAGGTCTGACCCTTAACTACAACATCTTTTCTAGGTGGACTGATCGTTCAAAGGTGGCCATAGATGAGAAGATATTTCCAAGAGAATTTATTTCCCAAAGCATCCAAGAGGGGAGAAGGTATTTCCCAGAACAAGTAGGGAAATATCCGTCTGTTCCTGAAATGGAAATTATGGCAAGTAGATCTAACTGTTGGAGCATCTGAGATGTATAAGGAGCCAGGAACCAACATAGCTGACCAGGTTGGACCTTTCACTACAACGTCTCTTTGTCAGGAGAGTATGCGCCCCTGCTCCATCATAACTGATGGTTCCAGCATCCTGGTTTTGGCTTTGGCATTCTCCTTCTCTGTCTACCTACAAGGTGATTGATTGCCAGACCCCGGCTGGAAACCAAACCGGATATAAGCTAGCCAAGCCTGCAGTCTCATGCTTGAGATAGATTGTGTAATACCTGATCGAGATGCCTGTTTGTCTGCCCTGCTCTGCTAGATTGGATTTCTCTGCGTTTGACCTTGGATCAGATAACGACTATCCTCTGAACTCTTACCTAGACTGTCATTGAACCACTTTGCCTTTCTGCCAGCCGCAAGTACCTGTTTGCTTTGCTCAGTTTGCGCCTGCCCTGACATAGTGGCCAGGCACTATAGCATTGTATATAAGTCCTGGGGGCAACTGAGTACAAGTAGGCCTGCTTGCCTTATGGGAAAGGGGGCTGCTATAGATGAAGAACACAGTAGCAAGCTATAGTGTCTGACCACCTGTGTTAGAGGAGGGTGTGACACTCTTCTAGGTGGACTGACCCTTCAAGGGTGGCTATAGATGACAAGGTATTTTCCAGAGCATTCAAGAAATGAGAAGGTCCTTCCCCAAAGCATCCAATAGATGAGAAGGTCCTTTCCAATGCATCCAAGAGATGAGAAGGTATTTCTCAGGTCATCCAGGAGATGAGAAAGTATTTTCCAGAAAAAGTAGGAAAATATCAGCCTGATCTTGAATTGGGAATTATGCCAAAGAGATCAAACTGTTGGAGCATCTGAGATGTATAAGAACCCAAAGGGCCAATGTTGCCCAGCAGGCTTGACCTTTAACTACAACATATCTTCTAGATCAGTGGTGTCCAAACTTTTTTCAAAGAGGGCCAGACTTGATGAAGTGAACATGCGTGAGGGCCGACCATTTTGCCTGACATTTAAAATTGAATACAATCATCAGCGCTGTGCCCAGGAATGCAGCCTCGCCAGCGCAGTGTCCTTAAATGCAGCCTCGCCAGCGCAGTGCCCATATATGCAGCCTCACCAGCGCAGTGCCCATAATTGCAGCCTCGCCAGCGTAGTGCCCATAATTGCAGCCTCGACAGTGCAGTGCCCATAATTGCAGCCTCGCCAGTGCAGTGTCCATACATGCAGCCTCGCCAGCGCAGTGCCCATAATTGCAGCCTCTCCTCGGCGCTGCCCGCCCCCTTCTACCTCTTGGCGCTGCTTCCTGGACTTTTTTTTTTTACATCGGTGTATAACACGCATTGTTACTTTTTCCTCCATTTTTAGGAGGAAAAAGTGAGTGTTATATGCCGATAAATATGGTATATAATCTATACACACACACAGACACTCAGGTGGCTGTGTGGCTGTGCAGTGAAGGAGAGAAGGAATGCAGAATGCAGTCGTGGGCGGCGCAGGGCACATAGAGCAGAGCGGGGGGCGGAGCGGGACTCGGGAGCAGCCGAGCTGCCAAGGGAGGCCAGAGGCCATCGCATCAGCATCGGGGCAGGGATGTGTGATGTCTCAGAGAGATACATTGATCAGCGGTGTCTCTCGGGGGCCATATGAAAGTAAAGGACGGGCCGCAACTGGCCCGCGGGCCGGACATTGGACATGACTGCTCTAGATGGACTGACCCTTCAAGGGTGGCTGTAGATGAGAATGTATTTCCCAGAGCATCCAAGAGAAAGGAAGGAATTTCACAGAGCATCCAAGAGATGAGAAGGTATTTCTCAGAGCATCCGAGAGATGAGAAGGTATTTCTCAGAGCATCCGAGAGATGAGAAGGTATTTCACAGAGCATCCAAGAGATGAGAAGGTATTTCTCAGAGCATCCGAGAGATGAGAAGGTATTTCACAGAGCATCCAAGAGATGAGAAGGTATTTCTAAGAGCATCCAAGAGATGAGAATGTATTTCTCAGAGCATCCAAGAGATTAGAATGTATTTCCCAGAAAAAGTAGGGAAATATCTGCCTGTTCTTGGATTGGGAATTATGGCAAGAAGATCTAACTGTTGAAGCCTCTGAGATGTATAAGAAGCCAGGAACCACCATAGCCCACTAGGTTCAACCTTTAACTACAACATCAATTCTAGGTGTCTGACCCTTCAAGGGTAGCCATAGATGAAAAAATATTTCCTACAGCATCCAAGAGATAAGAATGTATTTCCTAGAGAATCCAAGAAACTAACACGTATTTCCCAGAGCAAGTAGGGAAATATCTGCCTGCTCTTGAATAAACTGCAAAAGCACCAGGACTAATAGTGACAACCAGTACAAATGGTATTTTGATCCAGGGCTCATTGAGAGAGGTTCAAAGTTTTGAGAATCTCCCTGTGCAATAACAAGCACCTCACCTTGCCTAAGGCACCAATTATCACCCTCCAACAGTTCATAAATACCTCGATAATCCCAATCGATGCCTGAAATTCAAGACCGTGGCTTGTAATGACAGGGCTGCCCTAAGATAGGTGTTCTCTCTGTGTCTCGGTGTCACACGGGAGGCGTGCATCTTCCATCTATCATTGTCACAATGCAAACCAGTGTGGTTTTTTTTGTGTCAACTACTGTCTCACACACCAAAGAAATTCATATCCATACAGCACAAAGAGTGGATTACAGAGAAGATCCATCAGTCTGGCAGGAAATAATTAAACGCTGTTGTACTTATACTAAAAGAGGCATCCTGACTGTGCAAGCCTAAAGAGACCTTCCAATTTTATTTAGAGAAATGTCACAGCAGCAGTCACTGCGGCTCGCTTGTCATAGTAACTGAGAGTTATAAGTTGCAATCAGCTGCTCCCTCCGCTCTGACAATTAGGTGCAGTTAGACAGCTGTGCTTCAGCTAGGCTCAAGCAGAGGAGAGAGGAAAGTGGAGAAGCAAAGTCAGCACCAGGGACAGAGCCTGACAAACCGCCTGTCACAGCCCTTCCCCCCCACCTCCACTTATACGCTGCTAAACCTGATGTCCTCTAGCCGCAGGGGAACTACAATTCCCAGACAGATTCTGGGCCTCAGGGAACTGGCTGCCGTATATCATCCCTTACATCTTATCTTCATGAAGTCACATTGCCCCCATTTCCTAAAAAGTGCCATCCTTACTTAACCACTTATCTACTGGGCACTAATTCTCAGCTTTCAGCGCTTTTGCACTTTGAATGACGATTGCACGGTCATGCAGAACTGTACTCTTATGAAATTTTTATAATTTTTTTTCACACAAATAGAGATTTCTTTTGGTGGTATTTATTCACCACTGGGGTTATCTATTATTTGCTAAACAAACGAAATAAGACCAAAAGTTTTTTAAAAAAAAAAAACGTTCATCTTAGTTTCTGTTATAAAATTTTGCAAATAAGTCATTTTTCTCCTTCACTGACATGCACTGAGGAGGCGGCACTGATGGGCACTGATGAGAAGACACTGATGAAGCTGCACTGATAGGCATACTGATGGGCACTGATGGGCACTGACAGGAGGCACTAATAGGCAGCACTGATGCTCCTCAGTGGCACTGATAGGCAACACTAATAGGCAGTTGATAGGCAAAACTAATAGGCACTGATGGACACTGATTGGCTGCACTGATAGGCAGTACTGATGGGCACAGATAGGAGGCACTGATGGACACTGATTGGCTGCACTGATAGGCAGTACTGATGGGCACTGATAGGAGGCACTGATGGACACTGATTGGGAGCACTGATAGGCAGTACTGATGGGCACTGATGGGAGGCACTGATAGGCAGCACTGATAGGCAACACTGATGAACAAAGATTGGGGGCACTGATAGGCAGCACTGATGGGCACTGAGGATCAGTGCCCTGATTATCAGTGTAAAGTTTCCTTATCACATTTGCCAGTTACCGAATCTCCTCTCTTCATGCTGGGATCGGACACAGCTGATCACATGGTAAAGGGCCACTGTAATTGGTCTTTATCCCGATCTGTGATCAGCTGTGTCCAATGGACAGAGCAACCAGAGTGAGCCGGATGCACGCAGGTAGCTGGCATGGGGGGGGGGGGGGGCGGTTCTAGGAAGACGTCAATAGATGCCATCCCAGAACTGGACGGATGACCGTGCTGTAGCTGTCTTTGGGCTATAGTGCAGTCAAGGAGTATTAATAAACCCAAAATCCAAAAATATAGATTATTAAAGCTTACTATTCCCTAAATGTGGTGGCTGCATAAGTTTTCTTTTTTTAGGCTTTTATTCCTCTGTTTTCACCTAGTATTTAAGCATGTAACATACTTTCTGTACGGTGCCTACTAGTGATCGACCGATATCGGTTTATCGTTGCCGATACCGATATTTTGGTCAATGCATATTGGTATCGGCCGATATAGGCCGACATTTTTGTACATTTAAAAAAAAAAAAATTTTTTTTAATCTACAGGTACTTTTGTGGAGGGATCTGGGGGTCTAAAACTCCTCCTCTACACCTAAAAGCATTCAAAACGCTAAGTTTGGCAGTTTTGAATGCTGTCATTTTTTTTAATCTGGCGCCAGACAGTACCCGGAAGTGATGTCACTCATGACATCACTTCCGGGTTTTTGCATGGAGGCTCGATCAGAGCCAAAAACGGCTTTGATCGGGTCTTCAGCGGGCGTGCGGTAGGACGGGAGACCCGGGTGATCTGCGTAAGGCGGCGGGAGAGGGGTGGGTACTTCCCCTCCCGCTCCTTGTAATGACAGCCAAGCGGCTTCTCAGTCGCATCGGTTGTCATTACTCGACAGCCGACCGCCGGCTATGGACGCTGGTCCCGGGTGGCCGATTCCGATATATCGGGGAAAGTGCAGATCGGCCCTCGATATATTGGTCGATCCCTAGTGCCTACCCTCTAAATCAAGGAGCAACAGAGACACCTTTGGAGAATAGCACTGTTAATCTTGGAGGAGTGGAGCGTTAGATGGAATAGCAGATTAGCACTAACAAATTGAAGCCAAACTCCAGCTCACACTTTAAAATCATTTATAGCAAACTGTTTTTTTATTTTTTTTCCTTTTTTAATAAAGATAAATAAATAATAAATGAATAAATAAATAAAAGTTGACCATAGTAAGCACCCTTGTCAGTGCTAAATGGTTTGCATTAACCCTCTAGGACAGCTTGGTCAACAGATTAACTGGCCAGGTAAAAATAAATGAAAGGAAGCCTAAAAATTTAAACAAATGCAGTCACCACATCTAAGACTTGGTAAACTGCAGTATAATAAATGTCTGCTTTTGGGTTTAATACCACTGTAAAGAGATTGTCTCTAAAAATAATTGAACATAAAATTCCCTGCAGATGTAGTTTACACTCTTGTCCTGTCCTGTAGTAATGTAAAAGTCGGAGACAGGTGCTACAGTGCGTGGCGGGGAATGCAGAGTACCCAACACTCCCAGAAGAGTCTTACAGAGGCTGTAGCAGTGAAATAGAGGGGAGAAAGGAGACACAGTCTGCCAGAGAGGTGAGTATAGGAACTCTTCTATTACAGGGTACTTTGGGTTTTATTTTTATTTTTAAAACTTACAAAGTCTCTATAACCACTTGACATGCGCACATTGTACATAAGTGGTTAAAGCAAACTCACAGATACTGTAGCCGTGGGCTTGGTACTATTTTTTCAGCTGGCGCTCAACTCCCCATGTAGCCATACAACAATATAATTCAATGAAAAAAAGTGTTAAAAATGTAATTATAATAATATAAATTTAACCTCTTACCACTGGCCGTACACATACACTGCATCCAGAAAGTATTCACATCTCTTCACTTTTTCCACATTTTGTTATGTTACAGCCTTATTCCAAAATGGATTAAATTCAGTATATTCCCTAGAATTCTACAAACAATACCCCATAACAGAGGCGTAACTAGAACCTTCAGGGCCCCGGTGCAAGAAACCATGAAGGGCCCCCTGGACCCCTGGGGCCCTTTACTCCCATTGCGGGGCCCTTTATTACGGCCCCCCAGCAGGACTCTTTCACAAGTTCTGCAGTGGGCCCCCTTCCTGCCATCTTGGGGCCTCCCCACGGTGGTGGAATGCCAGGGCCCTGTCGCAAGTGTGACCTTTGCGATCCTGGAAGTTCACCCACTGGTGTCAGTAGTTTTTTCTTTTTTTGGGTATTTTAATTGTATTATTTTTATCATTTTATTTAATTTTTTTACAATGTCACTGACTATGACTCTGTCCATTCAGAAAAGGAAGGAGCTGGTAAATTACATATATACCGACCCCTTCCTGGTTCTCTATTGTGACACATCCCCTGCAGCAGCCGGCAGGAGAGGGAAGGAAGCATTCTGAAGGGGGGGGCAGCACAGAAGGGGGGGGGACCAGGGGAGCACACAGGGGCCCAGAGACAGCAGAACACAGGTGAACTGGATAGGAGGAGTGGCGGGGGCAGCATACAGATGAACCAATCTCCTCCATTTTCCTCCTGCAACTACAGGAGAAAAAAGGACAGTGATTTCTCTACATGCTGCCCCCGCCGCCCCTCCTATTCAGGTGTACAGGGGAGCCACATGGGCCCCCTTGAGCATGGGGCCCGGTTGCGATTGCAACCCCTGTAGTTACGCCCCTGCCCCATAATCACAATGTGAAAGAAGTTTGTTTGAAATCTTGGCAAATGTATTAAAAATAAAAAAGGAAAAAAAATCCCATGTACATAAGTATTCACACCCTTTGCCATGACACTCAAAATTGGGCCCAGGTGCATCCTGTTTCCACTGATCATCCTTGAGATTTTTCTACAACTTGATTTTAGTCCTCCTGTGGTAAAGTCAGTTGATTGAACATGATTTGGAAAGCCAAACACCTGTCTATATAAGGTCCCACAATTGCCATTGCATGCCAGAGCACAAACCAAGCCATGAAGTCCAAGGAATTGTCTGTAGACCTCCAAGGCAGGATTGTATCAAGCACAGATCTGGGTAAGGGTACAGAAATATTTCTGCAGCATTGTAGGTCTCAATGACCACAGTGGCCTCCATCATCTGTAAATGGATGAAGTCTGGAACCAACCTAAATGATTGGGGGAGAAGCGCCTTATGCCTCGTACACACACATCGATAGTTGGCCGTGAATTTCCGGCCATTGTCCGATCAGCTGATTTTCGGCTTGTTAGTATGATGCTTTCGAACAACCGACTCCGATTTTTCGGCCGACTAAAATCTGGTGTGCAGGCTATAAAATTTTTGTTGGCCGTCACCACAACGGCCGATTTTCCGTCAGTCAGTACAGATTTCGGCAGACAAAAATCTGAAGAGCAAGACTGGACATGCTCAGAGATGAAAAAACACACGGAAAGTAAACCAGCACAAGACATCACTTCTGAAGTAGATTTTTGTTGGCCGAGAAAATTTGTGTGCAGTCTAGAGCACATTTCAACCAACACAACAACAGTGGACAAAAGTCGGCCGATCGGTCGGCCGATAATCGTTGCGTGTGTACGAGGCTTAAGTCAGGGAGGTGACCAAGAACCCGATGGTCACTCTGACAGAGCTCTAGCGTTTCTCTGTGGAAAGAGGAGAACCTTTTAGGTAGAACAACTATCTCTGCAGCACTCCACCAATCAAGCCTGTATGGTAGAGTGGCCAGACAGAAGCCACTCCTCAGTAAAAGGCACATGACAGCCCGCCTGGAGTTTGCCAAAAGGCACCTGAAGGACTCTCAGACCATGAGAAACAAAATTCTCTGGTCTGATGAAACAAAGATTGAACTCTTTGGCCTGAATGGCAAGCGTCATGTCTGGAGGAAACCAGGCACCGCTCATCACCTGGCCAACACCATCTCTACAGTGAAGCATGGTGGTGGCAGCATCATGCTGTGCGGATGTTTTTCAACAACAGTAACTGGAAGATTAGTCAGGATGGAGGAAAGAATGAATCCAGCAATGTACAGAGACATCTTTGATGTACACCTGCTCCAGAGTGCTCCTGAACCTCAGACTGGGGCGAAGGTTCATCTTCCAACAGGACAAACGACCCTAAGCACACAGCCAAGATAAAAAGGAGTGGCTATGGGACAACTCCGTGAATGTCCTTAAGTGGCCCAGCCAAAGCCCAGGCTTGATCCCGATTGAACATCTCTGGAGAGATCTGAAAATGTCTGTGCACCAACACTCCCCATCCAACCTGATGGAACTTCAGAGGTCCTGCAAAGAAGAATGGGAGAAACTGCCCAAAAATAGGTGCGCCAAGCTTGTAGCCTCATACTCAAAAATACTTGAGGCTGTAATTGGTGCCAAAGGTGCTTCACCAAATACTTATGTACATGGGATTTTTTAATTTTTTATTTTTAATACATTTGCTTTTAAGTTGTCATTATGGGGTATTGTTTGTAGGATTTTGAGGAAAATAATGACTTTAATCCATTTTGGAACAAGGCTGTAACATAACAAAATGTGTAAAAAGTGAAGAGCTGTGAATACTTTCCAGATACACTGTATATGCAGCCGCTTGACAGTAGGGCTTTAACGCTGAGAGGCCACATATATGCCACCGAAATGTAGACATTTCTGTGCTGAGAGTGCCTGCTCTGCGTGTTCCCAGTACAGTTGCATGCAGGGATTGGAAAGCTCCCGATGCATACTTGCGACTGGGAGCTTTGCGATCATATCACAACCAATCACAGCGGTCATAGAACCTGAATGCCTGCCTCATCCAAATACAAACGTACAGGTGTATGTAAACAGCAATTAAGAGCATGTCTTTTTTTTCAATTAATCAATCTGTGATTGGATGAGGTGGGGTTTGTGATGTCACTGCTCCACCTCTCCACTTTATCCAGTCAGAAAACACTTTGCATTGACTGAGAAAAATCCAAGGCATTCTCTGAATATCACCCATGCTAAGTGAGTGACCCTGTGTGCAGGGCAGCTACCTGGCACAGGACTGGGAAAACAATGGCAATCACTGTGAAAACAGCGGATCAGCAAGGGATGGCGTATCCATACTTACATTGGTCCAAGCTAGATCATTGTAACCATGCAAAAAAAAAATAAATAAATAAAAAAACATACCTGAAATTCATATTTTTAAGTAAATCTAAATACAATAACTAATTTTCCCCATAGGCCTGCACAGGGGGTGTGCCTGGTCATGCCCTAATCCCCCCAGTGTGGCGTATTTACCCCCTGCTGCCCGGGCCCGTGTCATTTATTGGCTGCTTCCTTTTCTGAACGAGCACAGTGAGTGATTGGTACCGATCACCCACTGTGTTCATTCCTAACTGAAGCCTGAATGAACAGAAAGCCGCTCAGTACAGAGCATTTCCCATTCATTCACTGTCCAGTTCAGCTGACGGTGCAGAGAAATGGAGTGGGGAATCTGTCCGCTTTCTCTGTCACAAAAGTGAGACATCAGGGGTCTGTTTAGACCAGGGGTCTTAAAACTATGGCCCTTCAGCTGTTCAGGAACTACAATTCCCATCATGCCTGGTCATGTCTGTGAATGTCAGAGTTTTACAATGCCTCATGGGATGTGTAGTTCCGCAACAGCTGGAGGGCCGTAGTTTGAGGATCCCTGGTTTAGACCCCCGATATTTCACCAAAGCCAACAGTAGGGCTCCTAAAAGAATTGTAAATAAAAAATACTGTCAAATAGTGAAAAAAATAAAATAAAAAACTACTGACACTGCCCAACTGCCACCAATCTCTGCCCTTCTGACACCGTCCATGTTTTAATACATTTTAAAATATTTGTTTACATTTATATGTGTGTCTGTGTGCGTGTATATATATATATATATATATATATATATATATATATATGTATATATATATATATATATAAGTGTATGTATATATATATATATGTATATATATATATATATATATATATATATATATATATATATATATATATATATATGTATATATTGTTGCTATTTTTTGCTGAAAATATATTTTTGAGAATTTCAACATAATCCTTTCATTATAACTCATTATTATAATTAATATTATAAATCAAAATGCATTCAAAAAACAATATAAATGTATACAATTCTATACTGTACATTTATAAATGTATACAAATTATACATTTATCATATTTTTTTAAATAATATTTTTTTAACATTTCTAAAATGTATTAATTAAAGCATGTATAAAATTATAAACTATATAATAAATTATTAATATTGTTTTAAAGGGAAAATCGAGAAGGGGATTTCCTCTCTCAAGATGGACTATAGTATTTTTTTATTTGCCAAAATATATTATTTTTCCAATGCGTCTACTTCTCAGATTTTTTTTTTAACAATTTATGTCACCACCACAATCTTCAGTCTCAAATTTTTCTGAAATGGAGGAAAGCCAGTCAAGATTTTGTGGAACGAAGTAAAGTTTTGGAAACTAAATAAATTATATCACAAATATTTAACACCAATATCATTTTGCTGTTCATACGTAGCCTCCTGTTCTCTGTCAGCTGTCATTTCAGGCCCCAAACATTTACAGGAGCCCAAAGACGTCCCCTGACAAGCAACTCACACTTTCTAAACACAATTTCCACACTGATGCCTGAGGCAAAAACAGCACATTAGGCCACCTGGCTGAGTGCACACAAATACTTAAAGGATAAGTGCACTTTTAAATAAAATGCATTCATCCTTTTTGCCCCTACCCTTTACCTAACCTATCCCCTCTCCCTCTCCACAGATGTATGCTTACCTCGATTGACCACTGTTTAGCTATTTGTTTACATCCTGTGCCACAAGTCTTCACCCTTCTGACCACACCTGAGCATTAATGCCCCAAAGAAGTCTATCCCAAAGCCGGAGATACCTGAGGTGGTCCCACTGAAGTTTATGTGGCATTGCGTAAAGTTGGCCAATCATGGGTCATTTTTTTTTTTTCCCTTCAACCGGGGGATTGAACAAAAAAAAACTGACCTGATTACCCTATCCACACAGTCGATGTGGATGTAGGAATTTTCCCTGCTGTGCCATTGTATTCTAACAGCGGGGAGACTCCCCTACCATCATAATCTACAGATCTGCGCTGCAGTCTATTGGCTGTGGTGCTGATCAAGCGACAATATTCCAGCAGGTTCCTTAGACCACACTCTAATAAAATTTCTTTATTTAATCTATGAAGATTTTTCCTTTTAACCTTAGTAGGTGGACACCTGTTTATCAGCCCTTTAATAGCTTATTTTTAAATAGAGCGTGGTCTATAGATAAAAACAGACAACCTTTATTGTATCTTCACAAACGACTAAAACATATATAGTGGATATATACAGTAAATAAATATATATATATATATATATATATATATATATAGATATGGACCTCATTAAAAGTTTCACATCCCCTTGCTTTTCCTAACTGGGCAACCTCTAGTGTGCTACTATATTAGTGCAGGCAAATTTGGTTATGACTCATGGTACATTTGTGAATCTGAAATTGGGTCAGGGTTTACTGCAGGTCAGGCTGGATGACTCACAGATGCAGGCCTCTGGTACCTCCCCTTGGATCTGGAAGTTGGGATCTGGCGGAGGCCAGGAGGACTGATCTGCATATTTGAGGGAACTTGGCCAATCCCCAAGCAGCATGTCCTGGCAGGGCGGCTGAGCCAGCCCTTAAAATGGTGGGGCCATGCCAGCAGAGGAGTCTGTGGAAGATAAAGTGCTGAGGAGACTGTCAGTGGCCTAGGAGGGGACCCCTGTGTGTAGAGTGGGGCTCTGCCTCCAGGCTGGGCAAGGAGCTGGCTTTGGAAGATCCTATCAGTGTCTCGGTTTGAGGAGGAATCTTGCCTAAGGAGCAGCAGGGAGCAAAGTACATCAGCACACCCAGAGATTCACAAGGGGAGAGATAGCCATGTGTAGCAAGCTTTCTGGAGTGCAGCACTGTGTTTAACCCTTCCTATCGCTTGCCCTGGGAGATCTTTGGAGCAGCCAGGTGGGCTGGTGGACAAGCAGCCAGGAGGGCTGATAGTTCCTGCAGGCAGAACTGGAAGCAGTGTCTACAGTGGGGTTGGAGATACTCCTGAATGCAACATATAACACATTGTGCTATTTTCTAAAAGGGACTGAGAGTTCCTAACCCTTGATGGGCTTTTGCTTTTTGATTACCAGAGACTGTCAGTGTTCAGGAAGGAGGACAGTTCAGGATCTTGTACATAGGAAGGAAGTTGTCCCCATTTATTGTTTCAGTCATGCTGGGTATCTGATAATTCCTTTTCCCCATCCAAGTTATGACCCCTAATAAAACAACAAAACCAACTTCAGAGACTGTTTCTTGTGTCTGGGTGGAAGTGAAAAATGCTTGTTGCGTCACTGTGCAGGAGTAGGGGAACTAATTACCAGCAGCCCCTGCAGGGGTAGTGCTACATAACTAAGAAATATAGTGGTTATCTACAAGGGTGGCCAATCATCCACTCTGCAGTGAAGAAGAGTAGCGTTCCAAAGCATAACTTGTAATGATATGTAGTTTCATTTTTCACAGTACCTGATTTTTCCACTCTATCCAAATAGTTACATGACTTGTGAGATGTGGAGGCACACTGGCTGATCTCACGCCGTTTGGCCAAAATCAGTATGTCATATGGAGGATCTTGTTTCCTTTAACAAGAACATGGCAAATTTTGGGAAACTTGGTTCTACTGGATTGAATTTGTATGCCCCTCTGAGTTTGAGCTCGTAATGCTCTTTGACATGCTTGAGCGCTGCACCATTAAGCATTGGAAAGAAGAGACTTCTAGGCTCCCACCCACTCGTGCTCTGCACCAGTGATCTCCAAACTGTGGCCCGCAGGCCAGATTTGACCCTTTGCTTGCCTTTATCCATGCCCTTGTAGTACTATTCCTCTCACTGATATCAGGCACTACTCATCACATTGACACCAACAATGAGGCACCATTCCTTCGACTGACCTCAAAAGTGGAGCAAAATTCCTCCCACTGACAGCAAGATAGGGGCACAATTCCTTCTAAAAAAGGGAAAGAGATAGCTGCGCATTAATACACAAATAAATGGTTAAGGCTGCCAGTACAAAGGTGATATCAGACCAAAGAACAGTATGTAATGAGGTACAGCGCCAAAGATAACATATACTGGAAAGAACACGGATTATGCAAAGTCCATAAATTCTGTGAGACCAGTTGCTGAGGTGCAGATAAGAATGCAGGAAAGTCCAACACCATAGACAAGAACAAATTCTGACGGTCGCCACGTGCTCAAATGAGGTAATGCTCTTACCAGAACTGTAGACCCCCTGTTAAGGAAGGTCAACCAAGCCAGAAACACGAAGATCACCACCAGGATAAGGTCCGTTCAGAATCCCGCACCCGATCCACCAATAAACTTCTTTCAAAAATATTGTATCCTCAAATGTTTAATGGCCCTGGATGATGAAAGGTGTTGTCCCTCCAAAAAAAAATGAGGCTCCAATGGTGAAGTATGTACCATTTATTGAATGATAAAAAACAAGGAATAAAACTCACATGGCATCAAATGATAAAAGCATGTAGTTTCAATTGTGGTCGCCGCGGCTAGAGGCGTGTCTGCATGAGGGCTGGCATTACTGACGCGTTTCGTTTTCATCAGACGTTGTCAAAGGCAAAGCCCTCCACATGCAGCACGCTATTTAAAGTGTCCCCTCGTTGGAAATGCGGTAACGCACTTCCGCTTCCGGTATGCGATGACGATTCCTTCTAATAATATCAATGATGGGGAACTATTCCTCCCACCAGTACCAGTCATGGGACACTATTTCTCTTCCTACTGGTCACAGGCGCTATGTCATTTTTTTAAATCCCACTGACCACCAAGCATTATTTACATTGACTCTGGGGCATTTTGTACTCCCAATGGTCACAGTCTGGGTCTGCTAATGTTTGAAGGACAGTAAACTGGTTCTTTGTTCAGAAAGTTTAGAGACCCCTGCTCTACACCTTATACCATCCCCGCCCCCCACATCTTTTTCCATCATCCTTCCTGGACCCTCCTCTATCTTACGGCCTCATTGCGATCCACCTGGATCCCCATCCACTTACTTACACCATCCCCCCACCTCCTAAGTAGGTAGTTATTTAAGAACCCATACATCAGAGAGTGATTTCCTTCAACACACAGTTCCCACTTCCGTAATCTGTTGTCCTTTGAATTAAGAGATCTTTAGCAAGTGTTGGATATACTATACCCAGTTTAATACCAGAATGTTTGTGTCAGCCTTTTTTTTCAATGTCCGCCATCTAAGTGGCTACAGTTGCATTCCTTGTATTACTTTTTGTATAATAAAAAAATAATAAAAAAGAAAAAAAAAACTTCTGGATGGGATTTTGAAAATTTTAATAAGCTTTAATATCCAGTAATTTTTCAACACAGCATATTCAATTTATGCATATGACACGATTGGTAGTCACCTTGAGCAGTAAAGACATATGCAGGAAATATTGCCTTTCCACAATGTTTGACTTGCCACTTGTATTCAAACGGTTGAGGGCGCTTGAGTATGAAGCAGATAACAACCAGAACAATGAGCTTTGACAACCACAAAGATTGGAATTGCTCCTCCACATAGTATTATTCTATAAATCCATGTGACACACTTTCACAATACTTTGAGTGCAGTGACTCCTATTCATTTGAAAATCCTGTCTCAGCATACAAGAGAATGGCTTTTGAATTAAGTAACATGACTTCACAGGCCTCTCTAATGGTAATGGCACCAGCGTATATTCCATACCGCTATAGGACAGTCCCTTGCTACATATGCTAGAATAACTCAATGGGACCCTTTACAAATCCTTTTAGCAGAAAAAACTCCATATAAAAAAGGAGTCCCTAGTCTTTGATGTTCATATGAATGGGCAACATGCAAATATGCAACAGTCTCTTACCCAAAGCATGGAGTTGGTATTAATATGACACCTTCAACAGTTTAAGTTGTTCTTACCCACATCAGGGGTTTAAGGCTGAATAAGCCTATGTGGTCAAAACATGAAACCACATTTACAACGATTTAGTTCAATTGTAACATAGCTTTACGACTGCCAGAAAAAAGCCATCCAGATGATAAAGAAGGTTTTAGGAGGAAAAAGAGTTCCACGGGCCCAGGCACAACAGTGGGTATCCTGCTGACAAGTTTTGCCTGAAGGCTGCTCCACATTTGTATGTGTAATTATAAATGGAAGCTCTTTTTATATTGTTTGCTCAGCATAGCTGATGGTGTTTGGATAACACACCCTTCTTCTTTTGATGAGGTCAATATAGATAATTTTCAGTCATTTATGAGGATGCAATAAAGGTCGTCTGTTTTTATCACTAGACATTGCTCAACAGAAATTGTGTCTGTTTACTTAGCAATAACAATGTACCGGATGTTCTAACACTTTCCTACTTTATCCACAACTTAAAGCGGAGTTCCGGCCATGAAAAAAAATTTTCAATAAAAATACCCCCCGGACAGTCAGGGCTAGTACATTCCACAATGGATAGCCTCTGTACTGTCCCGGGTCGCACTTACCTGCAAGAAGAAATACTTACCTTTAAAATTTCTTCTCCAGCATTGCCATCTCGGATGTGGGCAGCTGAAGCCAGCGCGTCCTCTTCTGCGTCCTCTTCCGTGTCCTCTTCTCCCAGAATGCGCCTGCACCGGCCCCGCTCGTCACTTCCGGTGCGGCGCCGCATTCCTCCACAGCTTCTGGGCATGCCCAGAAGCTGTTTAGCAGTGAATGCCGCGCCTGCACCGGAAGTGATGAGCGGGGCCAGTGCCGTCGCATTGAGTCCTGGGAGCGATGACGTTCAGCTCCCAGGAATCATTGCAAACCGGAAGTGACGGCGCGGGCCGCAGCCGCCGAGGGAGGAAGTGGAAGAAAGGTGAGTATATTTTTCTACAATAACAAGGTAAGTAAAAAAAAAATAAAAAATCGTAACTATCCATTTCCTTTTCAGGTGACGAAAAGCAAGGGGATGGCCACAAAATCGATTATGACGATTTTGTGGCCGGAACTCCGCTTTAAGAAAAGTACTAGCTTTTGATATACTTTAAGTGTTAGGGTTCAGTTTTAGAGTTAAAGTAAGCCTACCATGAGCGTTAGGCTCCATGTACACGGGACGTTGTAAATGGCCATTTAGGAGCAGTTGGGCGTTTTTTTCAGAAGCCCCTGAACCCACCTACATGTTATCTTATCTGTTCATGTACACAGGGTCGTTCAGTCATTTGCAGGCAGTTGAGTTCAGGGCTGTTTTTTGGAAAGCAATTATTTGCGTTCGAACGTGTGTTTCCCGGCGTTTCAAACGCAAAAACGCGACCGAACGCTACCGAACGCGATGACCCGCGTTTAGCGCTCATGTTTTTCCATTTTAAAGGGGAATGATTTTTTTGACCTCTAAGAACGGTTCTAAACGCACATGCCCGCTAAACGCGGGTGCAAACGCGACCTAACGGACGTTTTAAGCGTCCTAAAAATTCCAGCATTCCAAGGGACTTTTAACAACGTCCCGTGTACATGGAGCCTTAAAGTAAGCCTATCATTAGCATTTAAGTAAGCCTACCGTGAGTATTAATGTAAGTCCACCCTTAGTGTTTAAGTAAGCCTACCATGAGTATTCAAGTAAGCCTATCACCAATGTTAAAGAAAATCGACCATGGAAAAGCTTGAAGACTACCAATAATGACATAGCTATCATCCTGACCATTTGTCTTCAATTCTTTAAGCCACTGAGCTGGAACAAGTCTGCAGATAAGGACTTCTGATTTCTCTTTCCTGACTCGCATACTTATTCAGTGGCTCAGAAATTATTCAAGACAGACCTGCACTTCTCTGACACCCAAAAGGGGAAGTTCCGCTTTAGGTCCTTCTCTTGGTCACGGTTACCTGTCAGGTACTTCGTTTTGACAGGTAACCACTCCCACTTCCCCTCCCTCCCCGCAGTCTCCTGGAACAAGTCACAGGTCCCAGAAGACTGCGGGACCATTCTCAATTCGCAGCGCGGCTGTGAAGCCAAAAGCCGCGTAGCCGGCTGCCCACAGTTAGAATTCTAGTAAAGAACAAGCCCGGGTGAGGATGGCGCTGGATCCCTGGACAGGTATGTGTCCTTTTAATTTAAAGTCAGCAGCTTGGTTTTGCACAGAGCAGCCCTTATCCTCCTCTTCTCGGGTCTCTTGCTGGAATTTCTGGCCCCTTCCCCTTGCTGAGTGCCCCCATAGCAAGCTGCTTGCTCTGGAGGTACTTGTGCACACTTCCCTCGAGCCGCCTCTGTGTTTCCCATAGACTCAGTGTGGCTCAGTCCCACCCTCCCACTCCCTCCCAATGGCTTTCATTGCTGTGTATCGGCCAATGAGGAGGGAGAAACCCAGGAGAGCCTCAGCTCTCGTGCACATCACTGGATTGGGATCTGGCTCAGGTAAGTATTGGAGGGGCTACATAGGGACATAAAATCTATGAAGGTAAAAAAAAAAACCTTCACCCTTTACAACTACTTTAAATGTAATTTCCGAAAAATGAAAACCACATTCACTGTTCCATCCTGCCCCTTCAAGTTTTCTCTTCACTATAGAAAACAATCGCTGGCTTGACCCCACTAATGGTTAAAAAATTGAACATTCCTGAAACAAAAGTTTTTGAACTGAATTCTTCTACTGTATGGGCAGCTTTAATGTGTATCCATAGCCATGACTATTTTCAGCTACCAGCACCAAATAACCAAATGATGCTCTAGGGCAGTGATGGCGAACCTTGGCACCCCAGATGTTTTGAAACGACATTTCCCATAATGCTCAACTACACTGCAGTGTGCATGAGCACCATGGAAAATGTAGTTCCAAAACATCTGGGGTGCCAAGGTTTGCCATCGCTGCTGTAGGGTATTATACATGGCATTATTAGTTGCTATGGCGTTGACAGCACCCTGGCAACTTATGTCACTCATCCACTGGGCCGTCCCCAGTATTCAGAAAAGGATGGAAGTATGGCTCCTCTAGACCTGCACCATCTGCCACCCTCTGCCAAACTGCTGGAGCCAAAGGGTAGGCTCTCATGTGAGGGGACTGTCTGAATGGGGGACTGTGTAATGAGTGGCTGTGTGATTTGGTGGGGCTTTGTGATGGGAGGATTCAGATATGATGAGAAGACTCAATGATGGGGATAATCTGATGCAATTGGGGGGGGGGGGCAACTCTGACAAATAGAGGGACTTTGACATTATAGGAGGGACTCTGACTTATAGGAAACATTGACATGAAGGAAGGTCCTCCGATGTGCATCATTCCAGGCTCGCATTTCCCATTGATAAATAACAAAACATTTACATTTTTTACCTTTTAGACCTTTTAGGATTTTGCATACTTCTAAAAGGTGAAATAACTAAAAAGAGGTTGAGAAATGCTGACATAGATCTTTAATTAGACAAAGAGGTTGACCCCCACCCCCCCAAAAAAAGAGCATACTTGATGGACCACTTGATCTTTTTTCTGCTGCCGTCATTCTTCTTTTCTTCTAATTGTCAGCAATGTTCTTAGCGGTCCTGGACAGGAAATCAACCGTGTTTCTGAAGACATTGTTCCATGACTCCTGACTTCATAAGTGTATTCCGCTCATTTAACCTTGTGAAGCTTTTTACATATTTATTTGTGAATGCCATTAATACCTCTTTTACATAAACTACTATGTAATTTATATCTAGTGGCCCTTGACATACCCGACTGTAGAGCCTTTAAATGTAGCTGTTGTTTCTGACCTCTGAGCGGCATGCTTGTCTAGCTAGCAATCAGACACTGCAAAGCAAATCAGATTCTTCACTACTCCAAAACCAGAATGCATCCTGGGGTCAGAGTATGACAGCTTTTATCACTGGCTTCTTACACTGGTGATTATTGCTATGACAGATTTATATTGATGTCTCTAGCCTATTTGGAGAGAACTTCCATTGCTTCATGTCCCTTTGAAGGTGGTCACCGAGACAGGAAGTGAGGAAATTTCTATTCAATGAGACATGGTTGGCAATAAAAAATTAGACAATGTGGATTTTTGTAACTAATTTTGTTCAAAACTAAAAGGAAAAAAATGTGACCAGAGTCAACCTTTAAAGTTACACTAAACAACCAAAACATAAAAGAAAAATTATTTTCAAGTATGTATTCTTTTGTCAGACGTCAGCTGTGGGGGGCATCCACTATGGTTTACTGGAGGAAAAAAATGTTCTTTATATGGAGTATACCCAATGTGGGTGGTGGAGGACTTTTGGGGATGTCTCTGGTCTGTGGGTTGGATGGGGCAAGTTCCTAGCTTTTCCTACTGGCCCCACTTTGGCTTATGATAATTACATTGGTCGAATTCCCAGGTTGCCCACACTTTTTGGTATTCAGGTATTCAAATTCCTTCTGATCTCTACAAATTTGAAGCCCCTAATGTTGGCCCCATAGTTACGCAAATGGAAGCCAAGCTCCGTACTTGGTCCTCTTTGCCCCTTAATTTGATTGGTCATATTAACATATTTAAAATGATATTTTTGCCCAAATTTTTGTATGTCTTTAAGGCAGCTCTGGTCTTTTTGCCTAAGAAAGTTTTTCAACATATTGAGTCTACCTAGTCCTCTGGAATGGGGCACAGCCTCGCATAGGTCCTCCCTGAGGGCCCCCAAGCCTCTGTTAATAACCCAATGTGGGTGGTGGAGAAGTTTTGGGGATGTCTCTGGGTTGGATGGGGGAAGTTCCTAGCTTTTCCTACTGGCCCCACTTTGCCTTATGATAATTTACATCGGTCAAATTCACAGGTTGCCCACACTTTTTGGTATTCAGGTATCCAAATTCCTTCTGATCTCTACAAATTTGAAGCCCCTAATCTTGGCCATATAGTTACGAAAAAGGAATCCAAGCTCCGTACTTGGTCCTCTTTGCCCCTTAATTTGATTGGTCATATTAACATATTCAAAATTATATTTTTGCCCAAGTTTTTGTATGTCTTTAAGGCAGCTCTGGTCTTTTTGCCTAAGAAAGTTTTTCAACATATTGAGTCTACCTAGTCCTCTGGAATGGGGCACAGCCTCGCATAGGTCCTCCCTATTTAATCGCATCTCAGCTTACTTTTGTTTCTTTGACTGGTTCCACTCCACTTCCCTGAACCCTTCCACTACTCTACAATCCACATTCTATGGTTCTGCCTCTTGACTAAAGGATGAAATTCATAGGTCTGCTGTGTCTCGATGCTCTAGATACTCTGGTGCGGATGTATGTTTTCTGGCTTGGCGTGAGGGTGGAAAAATGCTCCCCTAGACCACCTCAGGAGTGTCACCCCATGCCTCATTGTGGTTCAATTTGAACTTCCTTGAGCTCCGGGGCCACCCCAACTCGACGGTGGGATCATCTTGGGGTCACCTATGTTTCTCATGTTTCACAAACATTTTTTTGTTTCTTTTGAGGAACTGAAGGACCGTCATGGTGTGGATAATACATTTTTTTTTTAATATTTGTTGTTCCGCCATGCCATCCGGGTGCAGTTTTGAGCTCTGACCCTGGAGCTCTTATTTACTACTATCTACAACCATCTTCAATTGACCGTGGGTAATCCTTTCCAGGTTTCTCATTGCAAATGGCTTGCATTGGTACCCAATCTTCCTGAAGAAGGTTGGGATGAAGCCACTGAAATTTGTTTTTAAGATATTATTAGCACGCCTGATGGGTTTATTCAATTTAAGTTCATCCATCATCTTCATTATACCCCGGCCAGACTGGCTCACATGGGTTTTGGGTTTGTTGCCGCTTGTGGACTCGGGGGTGCAGACCTCTTTCACATGTTCTGGGATTGTCTACGGTTATCTGATTAAGGACCACTTCCAGTGCCTTGGACCCCAGAAGTAGAACTCTTAGGTATTTTACTGTAAATTACTTTATACCTCGAACTGCAAAGAGTGTGCACATGACCACAACAAACATGTACTGCTCCTTCTAAACAACCATAGTCATCAATGGCCGTAAGAGGGTAGACCTCACCAAAAGGTTTGGACTCCTCAAGCGGCTGGCATTCAGCACTGTGTGATGTGTACACATCACGTAGTAAACAGACTAATAGGACATCGCTCATAAATTTAACACCTGCAGTCCCCAAGCACAGGCATTCAGCTGACTGAATATGCTGTTGTACGGTAGTATGTGTAACTACTGTAGATGAACCAGTAATATTTGCCTTAATGCAGAAATATGAATATTTGGTCATTTTAAAGTAGATCTAACCCTAAACTGGATGGCATTTAGGCCTCATTCACACATTCTAAATTGGCCGTGGTGTGGCAAGTATACTAAAGATACCTGGGCTGGAATAACACGTGCTCCAATCAGTGGCAGAAGCTCAGCCTGTACACCTCAGTAACAATGGAGCTGGAGTTGTTTGCAGCTGTAAACATGTATTTGCACATCCAGCAGATATATTTGGTTAGGGCAGTGGTTTCCAACTCCTGTTCTCAGGACCCACTAACAGGCCAGGTTTGCAAGATAACTGAAATAAATCACAGGTGATATAATTTGCTGCTCAGGGATTGCAGTATTCTAGCCTGCATATCCCGAAGGTAATACTTAAAACCTGGCCTGTTAGTGGGTCTTGAGGACAGGAGTTGAGAACCATTGAGTTAGGGGGAGATGTTTGTCCTTGGTTGCAATCTGTCTGCATGTAATGTTCTGGTACCTTTGGTACCCTAATTTCACTTTCCTTAAGTGTATGCGCCCCACCATTCCCTTTTGGTAAGGTGCGCATACACCTTTAAGACCGATGCTGTCATCATTGAGCGCCGCAGGAGCGGCTATTTCAACCGCCGGCGGTCTCACTAGCATTGTTCGTTCAACGCCGCATAACCTGCCTTGAAGCTCACATGCTTGCAAGCATACCTCGCTGTCGGAACCTCGCTGCTGATCCCTGCATCCCGCTACCGGATCACCCGCTAATACCGAACCTCTCTGCTACTACTTGCTACTAGTGATAAGTACCCCACAGGGGAATCCTCCATAACCTTCATACTAAAACTTACACTAACTAGCTCTGTATACTAAAGACTGTTACTATCATCTGCACTATCTAGATTGCTAGCTCTTGAGCCTACTAACATCTATCCTTGCACTGGGTTAGGCTCTCCTGTATGTTATCTGCTATCCTATCATCTACTACCATACATGATTGCTAACCTATCTGCATACTACCTGTTACCATCTCATTCTCAAGAGCATTCCTCTCAAGTGTCTGTCAACTATTGTCTCTACTTAAACCTGTCTCTTCAGCCTATCACCACTATACTACTATATACATAGATCACTCCAGGAACATCTTATTGAGTGTGTATATTTGTATGCTGAATCGGAGACTATCCACAGTGATGAGTCTTGGGAGTTGGGATTGGTATCTCAGCGCTTCTCTACATGACTACTCAGTGGAGTAATTCTGCAGCTGCAAATCCACATCTTTCAGAAAACGCAGGAGCGTTACACTGCATTAACAACAAGTAACTGCTGAATGTGAGGATACATGCAGGTAGATGCTTACAGCTGCGAACAGCCCCAGCTCCTTTCAGCCTGTCATTGAGTAGTACAGGCTAAGCACCCGCCACTAATTGGTATGTCTGGGATCGAGGTGCAGGTGTATGCAGTATACTATACTTTCTGCCCCATGGTTGAATTTGGCTGTGCGAATAAGACCTTAGTTTGCGTAAGCTCTCTGTATTCTAAACGCTTGCCGTGTTTTTTCTTTGTAACATACTTATTTTCCCAGTTTTTTTTTTATCCTTTGTTGCATCTCAGTATTGCTGATCTGCTCCAGCCATTTCCTGTCTTCAAGTATTTGCTCCAGAAACAGTTGCGCATCTTTGCTCTCACTGGCTTCCTAAAAATGGCGGAACATACTCATGTAATGTGTTTCGGCATGGCTGTTTATAGACCCCACTAGAAGCTCATATGACAGGGTGACAAAGTCTATTTTTGGGTTTAGGTTATAGTTCAACTTAACTTTAAAGCTAAGTTTAAATTATTGTTTAAACGTGGTGCCTCTGAAAGGTGATCGGTGCTTGGATGACACAAGGAGGCAATGATGTCTCCTCACTGCCTGTGCATCTGCAGCACATTCACATTCTCTTGAATGGTTTTCATTTGGCAGTGGTAATACTCGTCGAATGTGACTGGAGAGATAATTTTTGCCACAGGCATGAAGCAAAGCATCACAACCATGGAATATGAACAACTCTGTCAGCTGTCTTTGAAACATTACCAAAAGTCTGCCATCCTTGGGTCATTTCCGGCAAGTTCCAAGGTATGGCCATGGTCCCCTATTGTCTCTATCAGGAAGCTGGCCTAGAGCAATGATGTGCAATGATGCTCTTGACATGATATTACTGAAGGAGATCAGCAGCATGGAGATTAAGAAAGAAAAAAAACAGTATCTTCATTATCTGGATAACAGTGGCCCTCTAAGCCTGGAACCTAGCCATCCAGTAGTCTCCAAAAAGCGAGAGTTAACATTCCATCTTGTACACCGTGCTGCATGATATATTACGCCCGCCTCCTACGTGTCTGGCTGTTTGTCACCGAAATCTGTCGGTTTCTCCCTCGGTACAGCCTCCACTAGCAGCCAGACAATCGCTATATTCCACAGACTCAGCTCATTTCCTTCTACTACCCACACACAAATTAGCACTAATCTTCCTCGCTATGCTCACAGAGCCAAACATGACTAGCCAATTTTAGGCAGAAATCAGCCAAAAACATTGTTCCTGGGGCCTGACCCTACGGACAGCGAGTGTTGGTGTCCCCGGAGGTCAGAAATCTTCAAGGGCTTCATTTATATAAGAGGTTCCTTCACTGAAGAGTGGTGATGATGCGGAAAGAGCATTAACCCATAAGAACCAAATTGTAGTTCACCGCAGACAGATCAGCGAAAGACAGTTTTGATTAGATGATGCAGATTATCTCACCCCACACACATTTTATTCTATATGCCTACAGTCAGGGCTTTTTTTTTAGCACCTCCAGCACTGAATGTTTGTAATGGCAAGGGGTGCTTGGGTGTGCTGCAGGGTCTGTTGATGCTGGCTGCAGGGAGATCTATTGTCACTGAAAGGGGTCTATTTTTGCGGGGGGGGGTCTGTTGTTGCTTGGGAGGTCTTTTTTTTGCTTGGAAGGGATCTACTGTTGCTGGGGGTGGGTCTTATGTTGCTGGGGGGTCATTTGGTGCTGGGAGGGATAGACTGTTGAGGCAGGGGTCTATTGTTGCTGGCTGTGGGGACATCTGTTGTTGCTGCCAGGGGTCGGGTCTATTGATGCTAGGGGGTGTATTTTGTTGTAGGTGGTCCATTGTTGCTGGGGGGATCTATAATTGCTAGGGGTTCTATTGATGCAGGCTGCAGGGAGATCTGTAGTTGCTTCCGGGGTCTATTGTTGCTTGGGGTGCATTTTGTTGCGGGTGGTCCATTGTTACAGGGATGATCTATTGTTGCTAACTGCAGGGGTACTGTTTTACTGCTTTTCTTGTTATCATTAACAAGTTCCATACAATTTACTTCCTACTTACTACCACAAATGTTACATGTTCTGTATTCTAAAAAGGGTTGGTCCGTGAAGCTGGGTAGGGAGTGGAACCAAGGAACGATGCTCAGAAGTGGATAGGGTCGGAGACAAGGCGGGACTTAAACGGGGGAGTTCCCACACCTATTCTCTGAGGAAAAAAAAGCCCTACCTGCAGTTATGTGAAGGCAGAATCTTTCTACTTGGATACAGCAACCAATCAGAGTCTCTCTTTCATTCTGCTATACTTTTCATACCCACAGGTGCTTGTGAAACAGACACATAAAACATGGCACCCATGCAAGTAGAGACTCCCTCAATTCACCGAAAGAAGGTAGTTAACTGTAGGACCTGTTCAGCAGCCTCCTGTCCCTGCCTCAGTTGTGCATAGTGCTGACATGTTTCAAGTGCAAGACCCTCTTCCTCACAACTCTGAGGAGATCCATATGGGCCTCTAGCCCTAACTGAGCACCACCTCATGGAAAATACTTGTAAAAATAATAAATATATTTTATTTAAAATCGCATGAACTGCAAAAATCGCATTATAAATGTTTAAAATTGCCTAAAAAGTCCCACTTTTTTGCTTGGTTTGAGGAACCATAAAGTGTTTGGGGCAGAGGAAACAGAGGAACTCCAGTGACCGGAAATTGTGTCACCGGAACCCAGAAGTCTACAGCCTTTGTTCCAGTGGTCCACGTTGTACGGCACATGCCTTCTGCCCTCAGCCTGGGTTCTTCCAATAACCATGTATCTTTTTATTGCAATAAATTATGACTTGATTTGGACATTCTATCTCTTGTGGATTGCGGAAACATATGTCACCTAGCCCGTCACGAACATTCCCCCAGCATTTATAGGCACAAAGTTAACTCAACTTTATCCAGTCACCATGGCTATCACCTTCACTCATATAACCAAAATAATTAAAACATATCCCAAACATCATGGCACCATTGTGATTTGATTATGTACAGTCAATTAGAACAAGCTGGCTTCACAAATTCTCATACTGGTTCCTGTAATGCTTTTGAAAAATTAACCTTGACTGTATTAGAGTGTTTGAGTTACCCATGCGACTATACATTTTCATACCTCCCAACATTTTCAGATGGGAACGAGGGACACTTATTAGCAAAAGTATGTAGGCATATGACACACGCCTTACCATGCCCCCTTAATGGAGAATTATACAAAAAAATTATTAGTTAAACCCAGAAGTGCTTTTTTACCACTACTATTCCTTTATACTGGCTTTTGAAATTTACAAATGCAGCAATTTAGAAATTGGATGAAAGGTTTAGCACTGGGAAACACTTTTTGAAAAATAAAAAGTGCATTTTACTTACAACTACTATATAGATCAGACTAAAATAAGGGACAAATGAGGAGGACAGAGGGACTTTGTTCCAAATCAGGGACAGTCCTCAGAAAACAGGGACAGTTGAGAGCTTTGCATTTTATTCTAAGGGCTCTTTCACTTGGAGCGGACTGCATTGCGATCCGCTCCGGCACTTTTTTTTTTTTCACGGAGCGGATGACACTTGTAATGTAAGTCTATGGACATTGCGGGTGTCAGCGGATGACACCGCTGACATCCGATTTTGCTTCCTCTCCATTTTTTGAACGGAGGAAAAATAGGGTTCTGTTCCGTTCCAAAAAACGGAACAGAACTGAAAGGAAGAAAATCGGATGTCAGCCTACGGTATTCAGCTGACATCCGCAATGCCATTGACTTACATTATGTCCGTAAATCATCCGCAAAAAAATAGGATGATTTACGGACATACGGAGCGCCCGTGTGAAAGGGCCCTTAAATAGTAAAAAAACACGTGGCACTTCAGTTAAATATCCCAACATCCAAAAGAGAGAGCTGAAAAAAGTACCGCTTATGCATTTCTCTGTCTACTTCATGGCAGCAGTGTTCACTTTTCATAGTCCAATATATAACACTTCCAACAGAAGAGCATCAAGGGCACTCTCAGTTTTCAATTCTCTTTATTGTAGAAAGGTAAAAAAAAAAAAGGCTTTAAAATAACCATTTAAAATCAATTTGTACAACCTTCCCACGTGTACAAATACATGCAATCTCTAGAGAATTGGTAGCCGAGAGTTCCCTTGATACTCTTTTGTTGAAAGTGTTAAATTTCGTGGTATGTTTCCGACACTCATTAGAATTGAGGATGCCACTTGATGAGCGGTCAAACGTCTTCAACATAACAGATCCAGTTGAACGTGACTAACTACTACTAGCTATACGACGTGGATAAATGAGAACCTTTACAGATCGGCTGTGCACTGATGTCACATACGTCACATTATTCACCATGTCTAATTAGTGGGTATAGCTATAAATGGAGGAAGAATGGAAAGGTTGAGTTCTTGTACCTAATAACCATTCAGACTGCAGCTTTTCTTTTTTTTAACACAAAAAGGTATAAGAAATATGTATGGTTTGGATATTTTCCAAATACATAGAAACATAAAACATAGAAAGGTAAAGGCAGGAAAAAGACAAAGTGACCAAGTGGTCCATCGAGTATGCCCCATTTTTAAAAAAAATTTTTTTGTATATATACAGATATATATATATATATATATATATATATATATATATATATATATATATATATATATATATATATATATATATATATATATATATATATATATATATTTTTTTTTTTTTTTTTTTACTTTTTTGTTTGAGTATAGATCTATGTTTGTCCCAAGCATCTTTAAAGCCACTGACCGACTATCTCTGCTGGAAGTCTATTCCAAACATCACCTACTGTTTCAGCATTCAGAACTTTCCTCCTTTTGGTTTGAGGTCATATCCCCGTGTTCTTTATCTTGGTTTCATGTTGAAAATACTGCCATCTCTAACCTTACTCACCCCCTAGATGTAATTAAAGGTTTCATTCATGTCTCACCTTCGCCTTCTTTCATTCCAGACTGTACATAGTAAGTTCCTGAAGTCTATCCTGATATATTTTATCCCTCAGACTTTTCGTCATTTTTGTTAACCGTCTCTGGACTTGTTCTATCTGATCAATATCTTTTTGTAACTGAGGTCTTTAGAACTGGACACAGTATCCTAAATGAGGTCTCACTAAAGATTTATTTAAGGGAATCAGGACCTCCTTTCTCCTCTGGTGATGCATCCTAGAATTCTATTTCCTTTTCCCACTGCATGGCCACACCATAGCTCCTAACTGTCCCTGATTTTGAACAATGTCCCTCTGTCCCTCTTTCCTCCTCATCTGTCCCCCATTTGGGTCTGATCTATATTGTTGTATATAAAATGCACAATTTATCTTTCCAAGAGTGTTTCCCAGTGCTAAACCTTTCATCTAGTTTTCTAAATTGCTGCATTTGGAGATTTCACAAGCCAGTATAAAGGAATAGTAGTGGTAAAATAAAAGCACGTGTGGGTTTAACTCAGGGGCGTAACTACAGGGGTTGCAGGGGTTGCGATTGCAACCGGGCCCCATGCTCTAGGGGGCCTGTGCGACTCCCCTGTACACCTGGATTGGAGGGGTGGCGGGGGCAGCATGTAGAGAAATCACTGTCCTCCTTTTTCCTTCTGTAGCTGCAGGAGGAAAATGGAGGAGATTGGTTCCTCTGTATGCTGCCCCCACCACTCCTCCTATCCAGTTCACTTATGTTCTGCTGTCTCTGGGCCCCTGTGTGCTCCCCAGCCCCCCCCCCAAGCAGAACTTGTGAAAGGGTCCTGCTGTGGGACCATAATAAAGGGCCCGCAACGAGAGTAAAGGGCCCCAGGATTAGTGGGAAGAGCTCCAGGCTTATAGGGAAGGACCCCAGCCAGGGGTCCGGGGGGCCCTTCATGGTATCTTGCACCGGGGCCCTAAAGGTTCTAGTTACGCCTCTGGTTTAACTAATAATTCGTTTTTGTATTATCCTCCTTTAAGGGGACGTGACAGGGGGGTGTGTCCTATGCCTACATATGTTTGCTAATCAGTGTCCCTCGTTCCCATCTCAGAAAGTTCTAAACTATGCCACACTGCTCATTTTGCAATCACCTCAAATCTTTTTCCTCTGTAGTGCTGGCCAGGTATCAGACCTCATTGTAGGTATCAAACCTCACAAAACTACAGAATAATATATACCTTAGTGCATGGTCCTCATATATGCTTCTAAAGGGTTTAGGAGTTCTTCAGCTTGTTAAAATAAATTCACTACAACAGACTAGATTTTAAATCCAGGTTCTTTTTTTTCATGATTCTATTTGAAGCGTCACAAAATCAGTGTTGCTGAAAGCCCTGATGCTGGTGTGCCAGACTGCAGATGACCAGGCGCCAGTCTTAAACAAGCCTGTCCTCATCTGCACAAGACACTATGAATATAAAGCAGAGCTGCACAATGGTAACGTCAACCAGTATACCTTTATTCAGCGAAGGTGGCTTCCTAAAACAGTCCACACCTGTCCACCCCGCTGACGTGCTTTACTCCAAGAGTGCTTATTCCCAAAAATAGGCGCAACTAGGAAGCCGCCCTTGACCAAAATTGGATTTTTGACTTACCATAAAATCCATTTCTCTGATGTTTATTGACAGCCACAGCTCTTGATCTTCTTAACCATTGGGTTATACTGCCCCCTACAGGAGGAGGACACTAGACAGAAAAAAAAGTCTGGCTACGCCTATGGGCAGTCCCAGGGGTTATACTCCCTCTCTCTGCTATAGGTACTCAATTCTGTTACAAGCAGTATCAGAAGAATTCCAACTCCACAGAGGGGTGGGTGCTGTGTCCATTAATGAACATCAGAGAAATGGATTTTATGGTAAGTCAAAAATCCCATTTTCTCTTTCGTTCATTGAAGGACACAGCTCCACTTTATAGAAAGTGAAAGTGTGCACCGACGACCAGGTGGCCGCCTTGAAAACCTGCGTCCCTGACACCTGATGACAGAAGGCCCAGGAGGAACTGAGTGCCCAAGTAGAATGAGCCTTGACAGGGAAAGGAGGAACCTGACCCTTGATGGAATAGGCTTGAACCTGCTTAATCAGCAGTGTGAGATGGAAAAAATCTTGGCTTCTATAAGTTCGATAAAAAAAGTATTTAACATTAGATGGAGTTCTTGGTTGAATCATTTTAGATGTACAGTGATGATGGATTAAAGAGTTGGGAAGTTTGGCTTTGCATTGGCTGAATATATGGGATTGGTTTTAACGTGGCTGAGATATTCTGGAAGGGGAGTATCCTTGAGCCTCCCCTTTTTTTTTTTCTCTTGGTGTGAAGTTAGTGGATATTGCGGGGGTTTTTTTGAATGCCTATCTGTTAATAAGGGGCCATAGGTATTGATAAGGGGGAGTATGGTATTGATGCCCCTATAAGGGGAATTTAAAGTTTACTTTGATTCATGGCCCTTTAGCTCTACAATGCCGTTATTATCTAATGATGTTATTCTATATAAATTGCTTTTCGCTATCATTTTTGTATTTGTATTTGTGTTACTATTTTTGAAAAATTTAAAAAAGAAGTATTAAAAATAGAACCACATCTGTCTGATCCATCTGGAAATGGTCACAGAGGAAATGGACAACCCTTTCAGAGGCCCATCCAGGAGCACAAATAGTGAGTCTGATTTCCTAAAAGACTCTGTAGCTGCCAGGTACACCCTAATCGCCCGGACCACATTCAAGGCATGCAAAGCAATTTCCTTCTGATATTTTGGCCACAGGGAAGGCAACACAATGTCTTCATTCAAATGAAAATCAGAGACAACCTTTGGAAGAAACAACGGACAGAGGCGAAGAACCACCTTATCTCTGTGAACCACCAAGTAAGGTGAACGAAAGGATAATGCCGCCAATTCCGACACCCTGCACACAGAGGTGATAGCCACCAAAAAGGCAATCTTCTGGGACAGCGTAAGCAGGGGAATCTCCCAAAGATTCTCAAAGGGAGGCTTCTGGAGGACTGAGAGCACCAAATTGAGGTCCCAAGGCGGTAATGGAGACCGCATTGGAGGAGCCAAGTGCCTAACTCCCTAAAGAAAAGTATGCACCAGGGAGTGTGGGGCCAAGGGCCGTTGAAAGAAGACCACTAAGGCCGACATCTGGCCCTTGATAGTACTCAAGGCTAGTTTCCGCTCAACCCCCCCCCCCCCCCCCCATTAAAGGAAGGTCAAGATCCGAGCCACCAAAAAAAAAAACAAGGATGAACCCCCCAAGAGACTCACACCACACAATGTATGTCTTCCACATATGATGGTAGATCTTCCTAGAAGTAGATTTCCTAGCTTTAACAGCGTTGGAATCACCGACTCAGACAAACCTCTATCCATCAGCACCTGACGTTCAACAGTCAAGCTGTCAAAGCCAGCGATTGTAAAGCAGGATGGAAGATTGGTCCTTGGGACAGCAGATCCTCCCTGAGAGGAAGCTTCCAAGGAACGTTGGCGCCCAGCCGCACCAGATCGGCGTACCAAGCCCAATGAGGCCAGTCCGGTGCCACTAAGTTGACCAGAATCCCTTTTGCCTCGATCCTGTGTAGAAGTCTTGGCAGAAGCTTGAGAGGAGGAAAGGCGTAAATCAGACGATACTGATCCCACGGGGCCACCAGCACGCCTATGGCATCCTCTAGAGGATACCGTAACCTCTGGAGGATGCCAAAGGCGCGCTGGTGGCCCCGGGGGGTCTACCACCATTGGAACAGTCGACTTTTTAAGAAGGGACTCCTCATAGAGGTACCACAAAGCAAATTGCTTAGGGACCACAAGGGAACGTTTTGGCTGTTCCTACTATTTAGCGACAATTCTGTCAAAATAGGTGGGGAAAGGAAACACCTTTGCCGCTCTGGAGGGCTTGTGAGTGCCAAAAGGAACTGACACCACCTTTTGCAGCTTCAGCTGCATCCTCCATTTTTAGGTCTCACGCACAGATACAATCAGTGCATCCACCAGCGCCTTTTCGTGCAGAAGTAGAGGAATCATCCTCACTATCTGAGAACTCCCAGCAGAGTGTCCCATGTCCGTGGCGGCCAAATTAGATTCAGGATCTGAGGAGACGGATGAGGCAGGGGAAGGCTAGCCTGTCGCCCAAAAATTACCTCCACCTGGGACACAAAGGACTCCAAGACCGCTGTCAGTGTATCGTTGGAAGGCCAAACTCGGATGACCACTGGATCTAGATTGTCCAGCTTATCGCCCAGTCTGGCAGTTGATTGTAGATCTCACAGGAAAAAAAAACAAGAGAAAAAAATGTATCTAAAAAAAAAACAATTGTCAGGACCAGAGATCCCAGCAAGGAACTAGGTCCTTACTCCTGACTAGGCAGAAAAAAACTGAGTACCTATAGCAGAGAAAAGGAGTATACCCCCTTGGACTGCCCATAGGCATAGCTAGACTTTTTTGTCTGCCTTGTGTCCTACTCCTGTAGGGGGCAATATAACCCAATGGTTAAGACGATCAGGAGCTGTGTTCGTCAATGAATGAAAAAGAAGTAAAGATTTACTGGGTTACGATATCAGTGTGTGGCTCTGCTTTATATCTTAAGTGAATAATAAATTAACAACATATTTCGATCAGAACATAAGCAAGTGTATGGAGAAAAATATATGAAATAAAATACACAGAGGGTACTGGTAATGAATACATATGAGCCAAAGGATACTTAAGCTATAAGTGACTTATAAGAGATAAAAAAGCAAAGGCTGCCATGACTGACCTTCTGAAAATGCTAGCTGCTTGGCAACCATGCTGGTACTGTTGCTTTCTAGGTCACTGATCTGGAAAAATTATGCAGATGGGAAGTTTTGATGTCTGATTGTGTACTCAATTTAGTGACTCAGAAAACACTGAAGCTATGGGCTTGGCATAATCAAACAATTAGCATTTCCAGAAATAAATCAGCAAATGCTAGCTACTTGTCTCAGTACAGGCTTGAAAAGTATGTCTTAAGCCAAAACATAGGGTATAGAAAAGTTAAAACACCTGCCAAGCTTTTTTTTTTGCCATCATTGTCCTATTAGGGAATTTTTTTCTTCCTTCCTTTCCTGTTGGCACAACGGGTATTGATAGGCAATCTCTCCAAAGGGGAGGAATACCATTTTAGATGGTGGTCATGGGAATAGGTGTGTCCATTTGAAGATTTCTCACTTTTTTTCTGTTTTGGTTACATTTTAAAATGGTGGTGTAGCGCTGACTACGTATCTTATCAGCAGTTGTGTACTGTGGTTCCTGAATAAAGATGAAGATTTTTTAAGAGCAACTACCGGTGTGCGGATCATCTTTCTACAGAAGAGAAAAGCTACAGTGGGTGGTTTCAGGTAGGCAAGCCAGGGCTGGGTGGCTTTAAGGAGCCACCAGCCAGATCTACAGCAGACAATGGTCACCAGGACAAATAATGGAGGTAAATACCCTTAGCTGGGACCCCTTAGCTGAGGGGTTCAACTCCTCACCGCTCTATCCAAAATGAAAATCCAAGTTTAGGCTTTAGATTCTTTTTAAGTTAAACACTACTAACCTATATGCATGAAAGCTTTAAATACAACCCAAGCACAACCTATGTGCCCAAATGCTCTACATACCATTTTCTTTGCAACAGAGACATTTTGCATTCAAAGAGCTTTAATTACATAAGTGAGGCCCAATTTAAAGTGAACCTTGCTCATCGAAAAGCAACATGTTTACTTAACTGTTGTCATCTGTAGCTGTATATACTCACCCCTCAATTTGCTCCAACCACTATGCCATTGGTTACCGGCAGTGAGGAGAAATGCCCAGTACTTTCTGAATGATTTAGACACTGCTAAATGATATAAAATTCTATTCAGCCAAGCTTCAGATTCAGGACCCCTATAAGATAAAATTGTCAGGTTGCTGACCTCACTTTTCTCAAAACTCTCTAAATACAATTTTTTCTTTTTCCAATAGCGATATTTTGCATTCAAACAGCTTTAATGACATAATTGTGCCCAATCATACCAGCTGATGCTCCGACACACCTGCAACAGACTCTGTAGAGAAGCTGAATTTAGCAGCACATTTTTTTTCCAATAAACTGTCCCTTCAGAGCACAGACGCCTTCGCGGCTCCATGCATTTTGTGCGTTTGCCATGTAAATGAAGGATGTTTATTTCAAGTGATAGCAACAGGTAGAGAAAAACTTTTCTGTTCTGTCATCCCCATGGTGAGCCGAGGCCTAAGGGACGTTTTACAGTCTTTAGCTAATCTCTTCAGCTGATTAGAAGCATTGCAAAGGCACATTGTTTTCGCTGCTCTTTTTATTTGCACAGTAAATCTCGACACGGCGCCACTCGTCAGCGCAGAAAATATTAGATAGGAGAAATTTAGAAAAGGATATTAGGGTGTCCTATACATATCAAAGTTTCCTATAGAGGAAGCTAATTAAAGGCTGGGTTTACACATTTGAGCTGAGGGAACACGTGGTACTGTGATGCACACTGGCACCTCAACTCTCTTACTGGTACCCCAACTTTCTTACTGGTACCCCAACTCTTTTACTGGTACCCCAACTCTCTTACTGATACCCCAACTTTCTTACTGGTACCCCAATTCTCCCTGCCGATGGATGTGCAGTGCAGTGCACCACAATGCATAACCATACATTGTAGTGCACCGAGCAGAGCCAGGACAAGGGCAAGGGCAGGAGTGACGGCTGCCCTGGGCACTGTGGTGTCATGTCAGATGAAGGGGGCGCAACAAGAAGATTTGGGGGAGGGGATTTATGTTGGGTGGGAGAATTTGGGGGGCAGCAGCAGGTAAGGATTGTTATAGGTGGAGACATTGGGGGGGGGTGCTAGGAAAGGCGATTTGGGATGATTTATATTGGGATGGGGGGAAGAGGATTTGTGCTAGGAAGGGGGATTTTGAGTTTTTGTGCTAGGAGGTGATATAATAGAGGTGGGATGGGATTTGTGGTAGGAAAGGAAATCTATTGGAGGCATTTGTGCTAGGAGGGGAGATTTGTGCTTCCTGCCTACCAGCACTAGGGTCGTCGATTTGAATCCCAACCATGGCACTACCTGCCTGTAGTTTGCATGATCTCCCTGTGTCTGCATGGGTCTCCTCTTGGTACTCCCGTTTCCTCCCACACTCCAAAGACATGCCTTTTAGGTTAATTGTCTAAATTGCCCATTGTATGTGTATGTATGAATGGGAGTTATGGACCTTAGATTATAAGCTCCTTGTGGGCAGGGACTTATGTGAAAGTACAATACTGTATATACTATATGGATTTCTGTGTAAACTGTCAGTGGTATAAAAGTTCCTGTAATAAATAAATAAATATTAGACATATTGGTCTCATTCACATGGATGCTAAGGCCCATACATGGTGAATGGGATGTTTGTTTATCCTTCCCTAGTCGGCCGGTGCTGTACGCAAGCAGTCCATTCATAACAATTGTTTTTGGGTGCGGCGTCGCACGACCACCCAATTGTCAGTTAAAGTAATGCAGTGCCGAATTGCAAAAAATGGTCTGGTCATTAAGGGGGTAAATCCTTCCGGTCCAGAAGTGGTCAAAGTGATTTTAGAGTCTGTTTTTTTTTTTTTTTTGCTTTTTTTTTTTTTTAAATAACAAACATGTTATACTTACCTCCTCTGTCCAGTTGGTTTTGCACAGAGTGGCCCAGATCCTCCTCTTCTCGGGTCCTCCACTGGCACTCCTGGCCCCTCCCTCCTGTTGAGTGCCCCCACAGCACGCAGCTTGCTGGGGGGGGGCACCCGAGCCAAATCACAGCTCCCTGTGTCCATAACAAACATAGAAACATAGAATGTGTCGGCAGATAAGAACCATTTGGCCCATCTAGTCTGCCCAATATATCTGAATCCTATGAATAGTCCCTGGCCCTATCTTATATGAAGGATAGCCTTATGCCTATCCCATGCATGCTTAAACTCCTTCACTGTATTTGCAGCTACCACTTCTGCAGGAAGGTTATTCCATGCATCCACTACTCTCTCAGTAAAGTAATACTTCCTCATATTACTTTTAAACCTTTGCCCCTCTAATTTAAAACTGTGTCCTCTTGTGGTAGTTTTTCTTCTTTTAAATATGCTCTCCTTCTTTACCGAGTTGATTCCCTTTATGTATTTAAAAGTTTCTATCATATCCCCTCTGTCTCTTCTTTCTTCCAAGCTATACATGTTAAGGTCCTTTAACCTTTCCTGGTAAGTTTTTTCCTGCAATCCATGTACTAGTTTAGTAGCTCTTCTCTGAACTCTCTCTAGAGTATCTATATCCTTCTGGAGATATGGCCTCCAGTACTGCGCACAATACTCCAAGTGAGGTCTCACCAGTGTTCTGTACAGCGGCATAAGCACTTCTCTCTTTCTACTGCTTATACCTCTCCCTATACATCCAAGCATTCTGCTGGCATTTCGTGCTGCTCTATTACATTGTCTTCCCTCCTTTAAGTCTTCTGAAATAATTACTCCTAAATCCCTTTCCTCAGATACTGAGGTCAGGACTGTGTCAAATATTCTATATTCTGCCCTTGGGTTTTTACGCCCCAGGTGCATTATCTTGCACTTATCCACATTAAATTTCAGTTGCCAGAGTTCTGACCATTCTTCTAGTTTTCCTAAATCCTTTTCCATTTGGCGTTTCCCTCCAGGAACATCAACCCTGTTACATATCTTTGTGTCATCAGCAAAAAGACAAACCTTACCATCGAGGCCTTTTGTAATATCACTTATGAAGATATTAAACAAAATTGGTCCCAGTACAGATCCCTGAGGTACCCCACTGGTAACATGACCTTGTTCTGAATGTTCTCCATTGACTACAACCCTCTGTTGTATATACTTACCTCCTCTGTGCAGTTAGTTTTGCACAGAGTGGCCCAGATCCTCCTCTTCTCGGGTCCTCCGCTGGCACTCCTAGTCCCTCCCTCCTGTTGAGTGCCCCCACAGCAAGCAGCTTGCTGTGGGGGCACCTGAGCCAAATCACAGCTCCCTGTGTCCATTCAGACACAGAGCCATGAACCGCCCCCCCCCCCTCTCCCAATTGGCTGACTGACTTCCGGGGCTGAAGTGGTTAAAAAAAAGGGTGAGTCTAAGAAAGGAATACAACGCAATGGAGAGTAAAAGCTTTCATTGAAAGACAAAGGATAAAAAGGTAAACCATTACCGACATCCATGTTAGACTCTTTTTGTCCAGAGATGAGTTTTATGAATAAGAAGATACAATCGGGCTTGCATTCTAAAAGCCATTCATTTTTATTACATGTGACATTTTCAGTCTCATTGTGCCACAGAATCCATTATTTTAAAGCAAGCTAAATATTACTTCAACATCCACCCTTCCACGTATTACAACATTCTTGCATTATCCAGAGACTACAAAACAATTTCACTTCAGTAAAACAATGGGATGACATGCGAAGATCTGACACCTGCTTGTTTCAGGCATGTTCTATTGTTTGTGATTCTCTCTCTCTCTTCTTCTCTCACTGTTGACTCTGCGGATAAATGCAAGCTGTCATTGTATTACGTTTTTGTTTAGTTTTTTTTCATTATCTGTTACTCATATCATCAGTTCCGTTTGTTAGAAGAGTCTCTTTTTAGACATGTTTATGTAGGCTAGAAATAACTGTTTTTTGTCAATCTTGGAGCTTAGGTAGGCCATACATACGCTGTTTGAATCTGCAGGAACCAGCTGAGATTCGAACCATGTATGGGCGGGCTGAATGTACCAAGTTGGACAATTTATCAACATTTTGCAGACTGCCCACCGTAGTATAACTGCGGCAGGGCGGCTCGGCTGCGCAAAATCAGGTAGTACTACGTGATTTTGTGCACAAGGTCTTGGCGGCGCCCGCACGCCGCTGGAGCTACGCTCCCGCTGTGTTTAGACACAGCAGAAGGCAGGCCACAGGAGGAGCAGGGGCGATTGCCACCGGCTTCCTGCGATCGTCAGAGAAACTGACAGAAGACCCGCCTGCTTATGTAAACAAAGCAGGCAAGTCTTCTGTCAGACAGGCAGGGAGAGATCAGAAGTTTCAGCTAAGCTAATACCCTGATCTCTCTGTGCCTGTCACAGAACCCTTCCCCCACACAGTAAGCAAGCATACTTAGGCATACATTAACCCCTTTGATCACCCCCCATTGTTAACCCCTTCCCTGCCATTAATATTTAGCACGGATTACTGTAGTAATGTCACTGGTTCCCAAAAAGTGTCAGAAATGTCAGTTAGGGGTCCGATTTGTCAGTCGCAATGTTGCAGTCCCGCTAAAAACCGCTGATCGCCGCCATTACTAATAAAAACAAAAAAATAAATAAAAAGTCCAAAAATCTATCCCGTAGTTTGGAAATGCTATAACTTTTGCACAAACCAATTAAAATACGCTTTATGGGATTTTTTTTACCAAAAATATGTAGCAGAATACAAATTGGCCTAAATTGATTAAAAAAAATTAAAATTTTTAAAAAGTTTTATTGGGAATATTTTATAGCGCAAAATCTAAAAACCTGCAGAGGTGATAAATACCCCCAAAAGAAAGCTCTATTTGTGGGAAAAAAAGGACATAAATTGTATTTGGGTACAGCGATGTACGACCGCGCAATTATTAGTTAAAATAACGCAGTGCCGAATTGCAAAAATGGCCTGGTCATTAAGGGGGTAAAACCTTCCGAAGCTGAAGTGGTTAACTTTGGTACAACCAGCATGTCAAGTTTTACCTGCAATTATTGCTAGCAATGAACACTGTCTTCTCTCGGCGGGGGCGGCTTTAGCACTTTCGCACTATTCACAGGCAGCTTAACTCTTCAATAAGACACAGAACGTGAAACCAACACAATTTTAACCACTTGCCGACTGCCCGCTGCAGATATACTGCAACAGGATGGCTCGGATGTGCGAATCGACGTACCCATACAGGAGCGCTCCTGGGGGCAAACGCGCGCCACTGGCGGACGCGTGCCCGCCCCCACTAGGAAGCAGGGATGCTGATCCACGGGGCCGACAGCCTCGATTGCCACTGGGCACCCGCGATCGCTTACCACTGAGAGAGAACACCGGTCTGCTGGTGTAAACACAGCCGACCGTTCTCTCTGAAATGATCACAGAGCGCTTGTGTTCCTCTTATTACAGTAAGTCCCGGTTCACACTGAGGCGACCTGTGAGGCGACCTGGTCGCCTCACAGGTCGCCGTAGGTCGCCTCCCATACAGAAGCTATGGACCCGTTCTAATAGGAGCGACACAAGTCGCTCCGACTTAGAAAAAGGGTCCGGAGCTTCTTTGGGGCGACCCGGAGGCGACCGCCATAGACTTCAATGTTATGAAGTCCATGGCGGCCGCTCCGAGGTCGCCTCCCGAAGTCGGATCGCCCCTATGTGAACGGGGCCTTAGGATCACAGGTCTCTGTGTTTATTTCACCAGTCCCTCCCCCCACAGTTAGAAAACACTCCCCTAAGCTAGCACTTAACCCTTTGTTCACCCCTGGGTTAACCCCTTCCCTGCCAGTGTCATTATTACAGTAAAAGTGCATATTTTTAGCACTAATTACTGTAGTAATGTCCCTGGTACCCCCAAAAGTGTCAAAAATATCAGTTAGGTGTCCGAACTGTCCACCGCAATGTTGCAGTCCCACTAAAAAAATTGCAGATCGCCGCCATTACTAGTAAAAAACAAATAAATAAAATGACATAAATCTTTCCCCTAGTTTGTAGACGCGATAACTTTTGCGCAAACCAATCAAAATACGCTTATTTGAATTTTTTTTTACCAAAAATATGTATCAGAATACAAATTGGCCTAAAAGGATGAAAAAATTTGATTTTTACATTTTTTATTTTTTTTTTTGGGGGGGGGGGGTGTTATATAGCAGAAAGTGAAAAATATTGTTTCTTTTTTCAGAATTGATGCTCTTTTTTTTGTTTATAGCGCAAAAAAATAAAGGGTGATCAAATACCAGCAAAAGAAAGCTCTATTTGTTGGGGAAAAAAAGGACATCAATTTTATTTAGGTAAAGCGTCTCACGACCGCACAATTGTCCGTCAAAGTAACACAGTGCCGAATCGCAAAAAATGGTCTGATCATTAAGGGGGCAAATCCTTCTGGTCCAGAAGTGGTCAAAGTGATTTTAGAGTCTCGTTCTTTTTGTTTTTGCTTTTTTTTTAAATAACAAACATGTTATACTTACCTCCTCTGTGCAGTTGGTTTTGCACAGCAGATCGCCGCCATTACTAGTAAAAAAAAAAAAAAAATACAAATGACATAAATCTTTCCCATAGTTAGTAGACGCAACAACTTTTGCGCAAACCAATCAAAATACGCTTATTGCGATTTTTTTAACAAAAATATGTAACAAAAAAAATTGGTCTAAAATTTTAAAAAATGTTGATTTTTAAATTTTTTTTTTGGGAATGTTATATAACAGAATGTGAAAAATATTAATTTTTTTCAGAATTGTTGCTATTATTTCGTGCATAGCTCAAAAAATAAAAAAAGCGCACAGGTGATCAAATACCACCAAAAGCAAGCTCTATTTGTGGGAAAAAAAGGACATAAATTTTGTTTCGGTACAGCGTCGCAGGACCGCGCAATTGTCAGTTAAAAGCACGCAGTGCCAAGTGGAAAAAGTGGCCTGGTCATTAAGGGGGCAAATCCTTCCGGTCTTAAAGTGCTTAAACATTAAATCTAATTACAAACTACACATGCCCAATTGGCCAAGTGATGCCACATCCCTGGGAACAGTAAAGAGAGAAAACAAAAATTTGTGCTAAATTGGATTTTTTAGGCACTGAACTTGGACAGAAAAAATAATAATAATGTAATCCATAAAAAATCATTGAAAAGTTTATTGTACAAAGGTATGTTAAAACAGACCAACGAGACCACAATAAGTCAAAACGACCATCATGTCAATAACAAAGTACATACAGTATATTACCAAAAGTATTGGGGTGCCACGCATGTGAAAACATTCCCATAGACACCCTCCCAAACCTTGTGGACAGCCTTCCCGGAAAAATTTAAGCTGTTATAGCTGCAAAGGGTGGGCCAACTCAATATTGAATTACTCTGAGCAATGCCATAGAGCCCATTGATATCACAGTGCTGCTCCTCCCACTTCCAATCCTAGTTTTGCCAGGCAACAGATCACGGAAAGCTAAACTATAGACAGATTCATGTGTTTATATGGGCTGTATTTAGAAAATGTTTTAGGGCATATATAATCAGAGTTGTATAAAGTACTCGAAACCCATACTTGAGTAAAAGTACAAGTGCTCGATCAAAAAGTGACTTGAGTAGAAGTACTAAAGTATTCAACATTTTTTGTACTTAAGTATTGCAAGTAGTTTTTTTAAAAAATTTTGCTACTTAAGTACTGAAAGTAAAAGTACCAGTAGTTTTGAAAAAAAAAATTGCTACTCAAGTACTGAAAGTAAAAGTACAAGTACTGTGTTATGTAGTTATTAAATAAAGAAGTCAAAAGTTTGAACATCATATTGTTTTTTATTATTTCAAATTCAGCTTTTATTTATACATACAGTAGCTTTTATTTTTGTATGCGCTGATAATACACATGTTTTGAGTTTCATGAAACCTGCTCTGGCAGTGGTAATTTTTATAATAGTACCGAGTAACTATGCAGCAAAAAAAAAAAAAGAAATCGGAGTAGAAGTATTGAAATCATCGAAAAAATGTAGTGAAGTAAAAGTGGAAGTAGGAGAAAAAAATTCTACTCTAGGAAAGTACAGATACTGCCTTTCGGTACTTAAGTACAGTAGTGAAGTAGTTCTACTTAGTTACTATACATCTCTGTACATAACTGAAGAAGAAGGTGACCTTTATATCTGCCTGGAGTTTCACCTTTAAAGAATAGGTGTTTTTGTTTTTTTCGATTCTGGATCTAAAGTACCTTACCTTCCCACTCCCCTATGGGGCAAAGATACCCAAGAGATAGACCTAGGGACGTCTACAAGGATCTACTGTGCAGGAGTGCAGAAGTACAGAAGATTGGATGGATGTGACAATTGTAGATGCTTCTAGATACTGAACAGTGGCATTTGAAGTGAGGAAATGCTGTTCTATATCAGCTATAAATCACCTTTTTCCTTCTGGGCCCTAAGACAGCTGTACCCTCAGCAAACCTTCAAGTTACTTCCAAAATCATCTCCACCTCCAGCGGAGCAAAGGTAATCTGTTGCTGGCTGGTAAACAAGACCTGGTCATGCAGTGCGCCAGTTTGTTTGTATTTTCCATTAAATTGCTACAAACCTCGTCTCTAATAGGTGACATGGGTCTACTCCTGCACATTCCCGGCGACACAGAATTCTTATTTGCAGGTAAATAAATCAGGCCGCCACGTCGCCCACATTGGGAGGAACAGATTGAGTTTTCAGCGATTGTTAGCGCGCTTTGTATTTCCCGACCAGAAACCTTTTGCTTCCATATTAGCGTTGTCGCCCTTCATTTGTGTCTAATACATCAATTCCTTTCCCTGCTTTAACACTTCAGTTGAGCGTTTTCTAAAGCTGTGTTTTTACCTTTTCCTCTTCCAACATACCAAGACCAGTGTCTCTTCCTTGTCGCCCTTAAAGCTGAACTCTGGGCACAAAAACTTTCATTTAAAGCAGTATGAGGGTAACATTGTATATATTTTATAAATATTTACAGGCCGAAAAAAAAAAAATTATAAAAGCAATGATTATTGTTTAAATGGACCAATGAACATGCTCCAAGAAATAATTTCACATCAAAAGTCCTCCATCACAACAGATTCCCCTTTCACATCAGAGTCCACCCACACATCACAACCCACCTATCACATCAGGGTCCCTCCTTCCATCAGAGTCCCCCCACACATCAGAACCCACCTATCACATCAAAGTCCCTCCTTCCATCAGAGTCCCCCCATCACATCAGAATCCCTCCTCACACATCAGAACTGGACTATCAAATCAGATCCCCCCCCCCTTCACATCCGAACTAACTTTAATGAGTTAATGAGTTCACTTTTTAATTTTCTCATGTAAAAGTGAACTTACCCTTTAAATACGTATATTCCTTAATAGAGCCACAAAGAATATATATCCCCTGTGCTGAGAAAAGAGCTGTGGGAGGGACCCAATAGGTTCCACCCACTACAGGCTGCCTGCAGATTGTTGCAGAGTGTGATCACTGGGTGCAGCGGAGTCCATTCAGATCAGACATTGTGGAGTAAACAGGAACTGGCTTCTTTATTGGAACATAACACAGAAAGCAAAGATGTCACCTCATTGAAATAAGAACAACAAACAGGAAGAGATAATCAACAAGTTCAGTACAGTGTACGGGATATTACAACACATCATAGAAATGCATAGCATATCACTGAGCATTAGCGACATCTAGTGTCCTATTTATGAACTGTGGTTAATCTGCTAAACTGAAAGCTGTTGTATCTCCAACACAGATAACTACAGGAGAGGCGGTGACAAGACCAGTCAACCTGTACAAGGAGAGAGAGCAGCTGTGACCGGTCTTAATTATAGGAAGCTTCTGCACAGAGGTAAAGTTGTGTCCCTGGCAGGAGAGGTCTGAGAACTTTTGGCCTGGGGAACATTTCCCTATCATGCCTTTAAAGGAAGATCATTTCCTGCACATTTGCCTTGGTCCACACCTATGTTCCAGAACAATCCACAGTTTTCCAGAAAGCAGTAAGAACAATCAAAACTGCAGCCGTCAAAACAATGAACAGACCAGAATAATCAAACACAGCCACACTGGTTACAGTGAGCCAAAACTAAATTTGCCTATCCACAAACTGCAGCTCCACTGGATACAGTGAGCCAGAACTAAATTTACCAAAATGCTAGCACCTACAGTATCTAGGAGGGTACTACAACTGTTTTACACATCACTTCTGTCAGGAGCAGCAATGGAGCCATACCTCGCTGGTATGACCAGCAAGAGAGTGATGCGGTAGGCAGGCGCAAGTAAATGTTCTCGCTACTCTCTTAATGATTCTGTCCCTGATGAATCGCTGAGAGCAACATGAGCGCTAGCGTGGAGTTTGAAGTCCAAGTGTGATGTCCATGTTTGAAGCTGCGTTTATAATGGTACTTGACCAAAATGGTTAATGGGTGCTCTTAGTGACTGCAATGGATAGTGCCATGCCAAAACCGGATAAGAAGATAGGAAGTCACCAGCACTCCAAATAAATGCATACCACTAAGTTTATAGTGAAGACAGCATCACATCAATTAAAAAATGTCGATGTTTTAAGGCTTCACAGAGTCTCTTCCTCAAGTTGATATAGGGATAGTAAATACATGTAAGAAATTGTTACATGTGTTTACTGTCCTTATGTCCCCTTGACACAGGGAAGAAAGGAGTTCAGAATTGGAATCCTATGGTTATCCTTTTAGTGAAAGAATTTATTGTGGTACTTGGATAGGGTGTCTGGATTTTGAGCTGGCAGCTTCTACCATGCCAGATGATATCCACTTTCCTTGGCTTGTAACCCAATGGACCTGAGATTAAAGGGCCACACCAAGAATTCTCCATTTATTCCAATGTGAATTAGCATAAGGGATGCAGCCAGCAAGTTTCAGGGACCTGCAAATCCTTCATCTGGGTTTTTCCTAATTGGAATCCTCATCTGTGGCAATAGGATTCCAAAAAATTGGACCAAAAGTATACCTGGACAATTAATTCTTGGTGTTGCGCTTTAATCTTAAGACCACTATGTCACCTTGAAAAAGGGAACCTGCGAGCTCCAGAAATGTTGGTAATCTTGGATTTGTGTGACGCCATCTTTACAATATGTGTTACGCATTTAATTGGAGTGACAGTGACTTCCTATCTCCGTATCCAGAACTGCTGGTATGACATTAACGATAGCAGCATACATCCCACGAATAGAACCAGAAAAATTTGACAACAAAGGCGAGTCCGAAAAAACACGGCAGGAAAAAAAAATCACAAAAAGAGTAAAATAAATGGCTATCAGATATAAGATTACCATAGACAATCTCAGAAAGGTGCCCTTGAAATAAGCCCTAGAATTCCCACCTTGGTCAATGTGTTCAGGATCCACTTTAGCAAATTGCTTCCTTGCATGCAGCCAAGTCTAATGTTTCTACAGCACCCTTAGGTATTGCTATAAAAACCGGCTCACAGGCACCATTATCACAAAGATTCCGCGTATTATGTCTCTTATTTCTGCGCCACAATAAACTATTATTTTTTATTTTTCCTTCTTGGTCGCTTTGCCTTCTTGTTTTTGCCTGCTGGTGCCTAGGATTGGGCGATATGACTCTGCTGGGAAGACTCATAGTAGGGTCCAGCGCAAAACTGGAATAGAGAGAGAAGACTTATTTCCGCCCAGGGACTTGCTGTATTGTAAACACACATCATCAGTCCTGTATCTGAACCTATTTGCTGTGTAATTGGATAGAAATAGCACGTAAAGAAAATATATGCCTTCTCTGGCCTGAAGGCACCAACTTATTCCACAGTGCAGGCATTTACTTTTTATGCATATAATCAGCTCTGAGGCTTATCTAGTAAATAAGTCAGATGAATGAAATTATCTTCCTTTAAAGGCACGGATTGGATTTTTCTAGGTGTAAGTTTTTATTGCTTAAAGGGAATTCGTAAATGTAAAAATATGGGGGATGCCATCGCTGCCTTGTTGTTAGAGGCGCAGTGATCAGGCCTGTCATCCTGAACCTAATTTGAATGATTAAGGCTTCATTCATATGGGTGGCTGCAGGCGGCCACTGCCAAGAATCAGCGATTTTTGACAGAGGAGAAACTGAAAACATGCAGTGTGTGCAAGCAGCCACTGCCAGCAACAGCACGGCCAGATTTGTAACCTACACAAATTAATGGCCAGTGCTGCTGCTGGGATAGGGAGCTCTGATTGGTCCTGGATGCAGACAGTTTGCACCCATGGATGATATTTATGGCTGCATTCAAACTTTCCATGGCATAGAGTGCTGCTGCGTCCACAGCAGCCGAAATGCCCACATTGGCCTATCTGAATGAGGCCTTACTGACCTGGGTCAAGCATGCCACTAGTTAAAGTCAACCTTGCATCAAAATACAAGTAACTGCTATTTATAAGCCCTCTCCCCATGTAAAATCATTAGGAAAAATCAAACAGAAAAACAAAAACATATTAGCATTAAAAGAAATAGGGTGAACATCCCAGGTCTTGCGTGAATGCTCTTCTACACTAGAGGAATTGGGATCCTCAGCTCACAAAAAAAAGACCGTATTTTTACCCACGCTTGCCTTATTCAACACCAAAAAATAAGTTTTTGCTAGAGATGCATTTTAAATTGTAAATAGAAGTACATATTTCAGCACCCCAAGATATTGCTATAAACACCAGCTTACAGATGCCATTACTATGGAAATTCAGTATATTATGTATCTCATCTCTGTCCTACAATAACTGTTATTTTTATTTTTCTTTAATTGTCACCTTACTGTCAGGATTGTGTCAGTGTTCCTGTCCTTTGACAGCTGCTGGTCTAATTCCAGCATCCTGGTTTTTGCTATGATGCATCCCTGTCTGTCTGTCTGTCTGCCTGCAAGGTGATTGATGTGGCCAGTCTCTGGGTGGAGACCAAACCTGATTTAAGCCAGAAAAGACTGCAGTCTCATGCTTGTGATATTGTGTTTGTAACACGTGCTCCAAGCTCCCTGTTTGTCTGTTCTGTTGAAAGGATTTCCCTGTTTATGATCTCAGATCTGATATCGACTGTTCTCTGAACTCTGCCTGCCTGTTGACTATGGATTGGACCCTGACTACTCTGAACCTTGCCTGAACTGCCATGGAACTACTCTGCCTGTCTGCCAACCGCAACTATCTGTTTGCTTTACTCAGTTTGCACCTGCCCCCGGTGTGGTGGCCAGGCACTATAGCATTGCGTATAAGACCTGGGGGCAACCGAGTAGCGGTAGGCCTGCTTGCCTTATGGGAAAGGGGGCTACTATAGGTGAAGAACACAGAAGCTAGCTAGAGTGTCTGACCAGGGATTGGGCATTATGACTCTGTTGGGAAAACCCATAGAAGAGTCTAACACATGACAGGAATGGAAAGGAAGAAGACTTATTGCCGGCCAAGGATTGTACTGTAACACACATCTTTGGCACTGTATAAAAATAAATAAGATACTTACAGTATCTCACAAAAGTGAGTACACCCCTCACATTTTTGTAAATATTTTATTATATTTTTGTTATTGTGACAACGCTGAAGAAATTACACTTTGCTGGGATGTAAAGTAGTGAGTGTACAGCTTTTATAACAGTGTAAATATGCTGTCCCCACAAAATAACTTAACCCACAGCCATTAATGTCTAAACCACTGGCAACAAGAGTGAGTACACCCCTAAGTGCAAATGTCCAAATTGGGCCCAAAGTGTCAATATTTTGTGTGGCCACCATTATTTTCCAGCACTACCTAGACCCTCTTGTACATGGAGTTCACCAGAGCTTCACAGGTTGCCACTGGAGTCCTCTTCCCCTCCTCCATGACGACATCACAGAGCTGGTGGATGTTAGAGACCTTGCGCTCCTCCACCTTCCGTTTGAGGATGCCCCACAGACACTCAGGATTTAGGTCTTGAGACATGCTTGGGCAGTTCATCACCTTTACCCTCAGCTTCTTTAGCAAGGCAGTAGTTGTCTTGGAGGTGTTGTGGGGTTGTTATCATGTTGGAATACTGCCCTGCGGCCCAGTCTCCAAAGGGAGGGGATCATGCTTTGCTTCAGTATGTCACAGTACATGTTGGCATTCATGGTTCCCTCAATGAACTGTAGCTCCCCAGCACTCATGCAGCCCCAGACCATTACACTCCCACCACCATGCTTGACTGTAGGCAAGAGACACTTGTCTTTGTACTCCTCACCTGGTTGCCGCCACACACGCTTGACACCATCTGAACCAAATAAGTTTATCTTGGTCTCATCAGACCACAGTACATGGTTCCAGTAATCCATGTCCTTAGTCTGCTTGTCTTCAGCAAACTGTTTGCGGGCTTTCTTGTGCATCATCTTTAGAAGAGGCTTCCTTCTGGGACGACAGCCATGCAGACCAATTTGATGCAGTGTGCCACATTTGAGCACTGACAGGCTTGGTTTGAGCACTGACAGGCTGACCACCGACCCCTTCAACCTCTGGCAGCACTCATACGTCTATTTCCCAAAGATAACCTCTGGATATGACGCTGAGCACGTGAACTCAACAGCACATCGGAAAAAAAAATGAAAATGGTTTTGCCCAACCCCTGTTTTAAAACAACTAAAAGCATGTTTTGGCTAGACATACATTTAAATTGTAAAAATAATAGTACATATTTCAGATGCAGGTGAGTCAAATTAGTCACCACAACAGCCTGGCCAAGCCTAGGTTGTGAAAAATAGATTGGCTATTATACCACCACAGTATGGTACTATGGGTATATAAATGGTGGTAAACAGTGCCATATCCTAATGACTAGAGTGTATGTGAAAAACCGTATGTAAACGGTTTCGTTTTGATATACATATGTTTACTGATATTTTCTCATCCATTTAGAAAATGTAAAATAAGCTCCTGAAGAAGCGTGATATCCTGAAAAATTTTGAGCTCTCATCTTTAACACACTGTTTTTAACTCTGCAGCTGGATACAATCAGGGTATGTTATTATACTAGCCCTAACCCGGCGGTCAGAGCTGGTTATGTTTTTTCTGTTGAATTCTATTTTTATAATGTCTATTGGTGTTTTATGTAATTGTTACTACTGTAATAACAATTATGTTTTTATCATTGGTGCCTAGAAAGTCCATAATTCCTTTCTAATTACAAGCCTTAGGCTCCTTTCAGACGGCCGCTCCGCTGCTGTAGTCCGCTGCGGGACTTTTTTTTTTTTTTTTCCACGGAGCGGAGGACATTTGTGTCATCCGCTCCGTGTGCCCGCATATCATCCCATCCGTTTGCGGATGTTATGCGGACATAATGTAAGTATATGGCATTGCGGATGTCAGCGGATGACACCGCTGACATCTGATTTTCCTTCCTTTCCGTTTTTTACACGGATGGAAAAATGGGGTTCTGTTCCGTTCCAAAAAATGGAACAGAACTGAAAGGAGGAAAATCGGATGTCAGCGGATGGTATTCCGCTGACATCCGCAGTGCCATTCACTTACATTGATGTCCGCAAATCATCCGCAAAAAAATAGGATGATTTGCGGACACACGGAAAGCAGCGGAGCGGCCGTGTGAAAGGAGCCTTAGTTGTGTTTAAATCTCAAATCCAATTCTTCTTTTAAAAAAAAAAAATGTTCCCGCTACAATACTCACCTCCTCTCTGGTGCTTTACTATCCAATGCCAAATATTATGGACACACCCCTTGGGGGTCACGTCATCACACCGGCCTTAGTTCACAATACTGATGGAAAGTCTATTGCTTATGGTGTCCAGAAGTTAGAGACTGTAAACGACAAGGCCTAAAAATAGGTGCAAGGGAAAGGGAGGAGGTGGTCAGACATGGCATTGAACCTTAAATCCTTCATCGTCTTTTAAGATGGGTATGTTCTAGATCAAGCCATAGAGAATAATGGTTGCTCTAAAATAAAACCCATATAACTCATTCTCAGGTGAGACATTATAGAGGAATCCAGAGGGTCACAGGATGTGAACCTTGCCCATCCCTTGCCAGATTAGGGCAAGAGGAACTCTGATTTGTCTGCATCTGACGCCTGTACTTCCATTATATGATTTGACAAAGAAGGAAGGGATTAAAAGTGGGCGAACACTTTAGTATGCATGTTGAGAACCAAACAATGCTGTCTAATTTGAAACATATGTAAATAAACTGAACAGTAAACATACACATAGAAAAATTATGCAAATTTACAAGAAAATGCACATAGATCAATGGGTGTCCATGCCTACTAATAGCATATAAGTATGAACATAATCTCACAGCGTGATAATTACTTTGCCATTGAGCATTTGGCAACATCACTTTGCACAATAAAATGAAATGTATAGTGTTTTCAATAATTATTTAGATATAGATAAGATTGCTATCTTTTCTGGAAGAAAAAAATAGTGCTTTCCTTCTAAAAACTGCCACCAAATCTCATTTTCAAAAGCCAAGTTGGTGTACACACAGCCAACCACACCTAGATGAGCTTTTAGGCCATCCTATTCCAAAAGTATGGACAATAATTTGAAGTTGTTCACCCTGCACCATTCTCCCTTTGTGACTATACCAGCCTCCACTCTTCTGGGAAGTCTTTCCACAAGATTCTGGAGTGTGTCTGTTGGAATCTATGCCCATTAGGCCAAAACATTTGTGTCAAGTCAAATCCCAATGGTGTTAGGTAGAGATGAGTACACCACCAGGAGTTTCAGTGGAGAAGAAGAGCTTTATTGTACATGCAAAGGTACAAGGTACAGCAGGGTGGATATGGTAGACGTGTTTCACACAAATTCCACGTGCTTGTTCACTAGATCACAAGATCTTCTTCTTCACTGAATCTCCTGGTGGTGAGCGACCAATTTCTTCATATATGCTGTTTGCGGTGGCCAGCACCTTCCTTGGATTGTAGACACAGACTCACCTGAGCAGGGTTACTCCTCTCTATACAAGTAGAGTTGAGGTCAGAGCTCTGTGCACTTGAGTTCCTCCACAATAAACTCCCCAAACCATGTCTTCATGGAGGTGGCTTTGTGCAAAGTGTTAAGGTTGAAGGCATTCATGTCTGATATTTTCTAACAGATCCCTTCACTAGGAACACCTGAACCTAATAATTTGGAGGAGTGTTGACTAACTTTTTCCTATAAATTGTAGGTGTAACGATCAGGTGTCCACAAAGGTTTGGCCATATGATGTACATGCAATTGAGATTAGCTCACTCTAAATTACTCTTAATCTAAATACCAAGTGAAGTGACTACCGGGTTCTCTCTGCTGTTTTCTCTTCTCATAATTTCTGGGTTCTGGATGCTCCTTTCCCCCTCTCCACCCTCCCATCCATATCCCTGCTATACCCCCAGCCTCTACCATCCCAATTCTTAACCTCCCCCCTCTCAGTGTTGGGGGTAACTAGTTACAAAGTAACTAATTACAGTAACTAAATTACTTTTTTTGGTAACTAAGTAAAGTAACTAGTTACAATACTAATATTGGTAACTACACTACTTTACTAGGCTATAGGAGGTAACTACACTACTTTACTAGGCTATAGGAACGCGCTTTCCTGCGTTACCCATGCCATGCGATACAATCGTTATTTCGAAGAATAGAGAGGGATGAAGTTTATGACTTTTTGTTGCACTTTATGTTTTATTCAGTTTTTTCAGGTTTTGTTCTCATGTTTCCCAAAGCCTGTGTTTATACAATAAACTCTATGCAGAAAGAGTGCCATGTATCTTCTTCTACACGGTCAATTAAGAAAGAGGAAAGTAAAGTAATAAGTAGTGAAGTTACTTTTCAAATGCAGTAACTAGTAAAGTAATCTCATTACAATTTACAGAAGTAACTAGTAACTAGTAACTAGTTACATTTTTTGAGTAACTACCCCAACACTGCCCCCTCTCCTCTTCAATACCCAAATTATTTTTGCAAGTCCCAGGGGACTCTCCCCCAGGGTAACCTCAGACCTCTCCAAATATCCTCACGCAGTAACTTGGTCTCCCACCCATGCCAGCACACCTTCCTAGTCCATCCTTTCCACCCCCAAACTCTGGAGTGGGTGTTGAGGAGTATCCAGTACAAAAGTCGGTAACAGTCTAAATTCAAAAATACCAATACTCCTTTGTATTTGTCCAGTGCTATCACATATACACACCAGCTTCCACCCCAAGCCAACTATTTGTACTACCATACCACTATCTGTGTGTACAGTAGAGTATGGATGATGTTTGAGAAGCAGACTCATTGTAATAGCTTATCTACTCTGCCTGTAATGGCTTATATCTAAATTCAATACAAAAATAGGCACCAGTAAGCATATAAAAGTATGAAAATAAAATTGAAAATTACTTTCGAATGTATCTATAGACTTCATTTAGTTTATCTTTAAATAGCTTTAGGAAGTGATAGATCCTCTGTGAGGGTATTTTTGCTGTCTAGGGAGATTTTTCATGTCTGTTTTTCCAGGTAATCATTGTTACTAGAGCTTCAAATTCTAGCAAATTCAAAATGTGTCACTGGAAGAGGAGGTGAGGGGAAATCTCAGATTGGGGAAACGTATTCCAGTGACAACTGAGAGGCGATTTCAGTTCTTTTAGCTTTGTGATTGCCAAATCCAGCTGGTGTCAAGACCTTTGTTTATAAGCACATTGTTTTCAATCAAGCCCTGATGACGGGGCATTTTGGATACTCAAAATGCATTGCCTCTTTTTTGCATTGCCCCATGGGCTTTTATTGAAATAAAGTCATCTGAACCTTTTGGCAGGGGTGTGGCGCCTTGGTTTACTTGTTTTTTTACATCACACTACAAGCCAAGGAGACCATGGAGATCCTCTGGGGTGTAGATGCTGCCTGCCCGGGAACCAGATTATTTACATCAACAACAATACTTTAAGATAGCATTATCAATAGGATAACTTTTTGGGTCCAGCGCTATTTGTCCACTTTTCTCAACAGTCTTGTTATTTACTCACTGAAGGGGCAGGCAGGTGGCACATTTAGTCCCTGGTATAGCAATGCAGCTTCTGTGTCACCTAATAATTTCCAGCCTACTCAGTGAATAGTGATTCAACATCATTACCTTGGCAAAGTTGGGGGTTGAAGCAGGAAACATTAAAGCTGAACCTGAAAATAGTGTTTAACCTGGCTATATATTTTGGCATAAGGTGTGAGAATCAGAAGAATGGCTGACAGAATAATTAAAAAAGATGCATAAACATACAGTATATGTACTTCAACAATGCATTTACGTATCTTCCATGAGTTCTACTCTATATCAGTAAACTGCCTTGTAATCAGTATTCTTTCCATGGACCTTTTAAAAATGGGCCATATTTGTCAACAGACGACGCCATTCTCGCTGCCTTTTACAAGCTCTTTCTACGGCGAGATTCTGTAGCATGTGTGCCATTTAGCAAAGGGTACCAATTAATTTCAGGTGTCTCGGGCGAAGGCAAATGGACATTGACTAAAACAAGTAATAATGTATACTGAATAAGCTAATGAATCACAGCTGCCCTCTATCCAAGATGATTGGACTCTGCTAATAACAAGTCCTCCTGAGTGTGATTTATCATCGTGTCTGAAATAAGAACTGTCTGCATTGCCACATAGCAACCAACTAGATTTAATATCTCACGCTTCATCTGTCATTTTTTAATCAGTCTGACTGGTTCATAAATTAAAACACAGATGATTATTATTATTATTATTATTATAGGTATTTATATGGTATATGTTGCCATCAATTTAGGCAACACAGGACATATTCTACATTCATATCAGTCCTTGTCCTCAAGGAGCTTACAATCTAAGGTCCGTGTACCACATGCACATATACTAGGGCCATTTTAGACAGGAGCTAATTTACCTACCAGCATATGTTTGGAAGTGGAAGGAAATAATGGGTAATCCATCCAAGCACAAAGAGAACATGTAAACTACATGAAGATAGTGTTCTGGTTGGGATTCAAACCGAGGACCCCAGTGGTGCAAGACCAAATGAGCTAACCATTGATTAATGCGTCTGTGCTGTTACACCAATATGTAAGATCTAATATAATGCATAGTTATGGTAATGTCTATTTATTTGGTCATTATACTGCCATCTTGTGGTTATTTTGGTTGTTGCACTTTCCTTTCCCTTCTGTGTTCCTTCCTATCCCCTCCCATTTATGATGTATTTCCTGTTCCTCTTTCTTTATGCTTGTGGGGATAGAGATGGCCACATCTGTCAAGGCCTTTATACAATCTGCTCGCATCCAGGAACACATTACCATGTTTTGACCTGCAGATACCATCCTTCAATCATCTACTACATTTTGTTGTCTGCTATACCTACTGCTTGCAATAAAACCTACGTGGATGGAAAGAGACAGTGTCTGGTGAGTTCAGCAATCTGATAATGATTGTCCACGGTGATTGTATCTGCTTATACAGGCCAGGAATAGGTCTCAGCAAGGGATAAGTCACTATTACAACAATTGGAGTCAGAATAGTATCTGCAATAGTTTCCTATTGCGTGTGAGTTGTGCTTATAATGTGGGTGGGAAAATTAAGTGAGATGGGAACTAGACAAAGCCCTACCCCTGAGCAGGGAAGCAACTGCAGCTGCACCTTCTGGAACCACAATCCTTACACCACTTAAACATACGACATTGATAATGGGTTATGTTGACAGTTTTCAATGAGGTAAATCAGCACTGCCTTAGCAATTGAAATTACAGTAATGTATATCATAAATATGCAAAATACTGAGACCATACCCCCAACTTTTTGAGATGAAATACAGCAGTGGACTCCAAACTGTGGCCCCTGGGCTGGATGCAGCCCTTTGCTTACATTTATCCAATCCTTGGGATACTATTCCTTCTACTGATACAAGGCATTATTCCTTCTACTGACATCGAAGAGGCATCATTACTTCCACTGACACCAACAATGGGGCACAATTCCTCCCACTGACACCCAGTGATGGAATGTTATTCCACAGTTTACTATGCTTCAGTTATGAATGAACACAGTGAGTGAGCATGTTCACTGTGTTCCATTAGAAAAGAAAGGCACTGGTAAATTACATATTTAATAATTTACTAGCCCCTTCCCCTGCTCTCCATCCTGAAACATCCCATGCAGCAGCCGGGGGGGGGGGAGAAGAGAGAAGGGAAGCTAGCAGTACTGTGTGGTGGGGGGGCAACAGGGAGGGAAACCCGGGCAGTAGGGGGAATTGGCACCGCACATAGCATTTAGGGTATGCCCAGACACACCATGCACACCCCCTGTGCACGCCTATTGCTGTAATATATTCATTTTTTTGTTCTTGGATTTAGTTATCCTTTAAATATTGGAAGGTGACTTCTCCACTGCCTAATGAATTGAAGCAAAGGCTCACATGACATAAGTACTTAGTGGCGGCATGGTAATGCCGTATGACTACCGTGCTGTATCTCTGTCTGCCCTGACAGCTTTAAGAGAGCATAGAAAATCAGGCAATTAGTAATTGTCCTCCTGCTGTTATACAGCGCAATAGAGAGGAAGCAAGAGACTTTGGGACTCATATATAAGAGTGTTAGAAGAAAATGTGATCTTTTTACCTGTAGCAACAATTCAGCTTCCAATTATCATCCTTAGACAGGTTCCAAAAGTAAAGGGAGGATATTTAATGTGTATGTACAGTAAATCCTAAATCTTTTTTCCAGGAAGTTTGGCATCATGCCTCACTGTATACAGTTTCCCAAATCATCTTTTTTTTTGTGAATTTGTTGCAAAGCAAGCTGACAACACTAAGCCATTGCTTCACAATGCAGCTAGAGAGGTCATATAGTGCTTCTTTTACTGCTTGTTAGGAATGCGTAAATAGTTTAAAGCAGAAGAAAAGACATTCATGAAGCTTGGACAAAATGATAATCAAAGGGCATTCATGATGGCGGAAGGAGAACCAGGCAGTAGTGGGTTAAAAAAGGGGTTGGGAATGATAGGTCAGGACTCTTACGAGCAGAAGGGGTGATGAGGAGGAGCAGGAGCGATAGTAGTTGAGGGGAGGAGTGAAGGGGCGTCACTTGCAGTCTGGAAATCGTAGGAGGACCGTCCCTCCCACCCTGGTGACGTCGTCTGGACATAGTTGCTGAAAAGGGTGGAAGTTGGCGGTTTGGGTCCTTGAGGAGAATCTAAAACATGGTGTCTATTGATGAGACGGTGGGACCCATCTCAGGTATTGAGTCCTCTGGTTGGTCTTTTTTAGTTTAAACTGGCCGGGTAGTTAAGGTGGTAGGGGTCTGTGGTCAGTTAGGATAGTCCTCCAGGTTGAGTTTGGCAGCTGGGGAGAGAACCTAGCTTAAAGCAGAGTTCCACCTAAAAAAAAAAAAAAAACATAAAAATACCCCCGGGACAGTCAGGGCTAGTGCATTCCACAATGGATAGCCTCTGAACTGTCCCGGGTTGCACTTACCTGCAAGAAGAAATACTTACCTTGAAAATGTATTGTCCAGCGCTGCCATCTCAGGTGTGGGCAGCTTGAAGCCAGCGCGATCCTCTTCTGCGTCCTCTTCTGTCCTCTTCGGTCCCACGATGCACTGCACCAGCCCCGCCGTCACTTCCGGTGCGGGCGCGTCATCCCTCCACAGCTTCTGGGCATGCTCAGAAGCGGTTTAGAAGGGAATGACGCACGCGCACCGGAACTGACGTCGGGGCCAGTGCAGGCGCATTGATTCCTGGGAGCGATGACGGAATCATTGCAAGCCAGGAAGTGACGACGGGCCGTGGCCGCCGAGGGGAGGAAGAGGAAGTAAGGTAAGTATATTTTCTTCTAATCCAAGGTAAGTAAAAATAAAAAAAAAAATGTGATTATCCATTTCTTTTTAAGGTGACCCGGACCAAGAAGATGGACAGAAGTGTAATTTTAGGGTGGAACTCCACTTTAATGGTATCACAGACTCAAAAGTTGAGGGAGATAGTGTTGTCAAGGACCTGCAACCCTTCTTCTTCTTCTTTGATCTAGATTGCTTATTTTTGTTTTATGTTATTTATGGTTTTTGGTTTAATAAAATGCCGAACTGGCCATTTCACCCCAATGCGGTTTTTGTGTTGTTATTGAAGATAAAGGGGGGTGGTTTTGGGGGCAGAGTCAGGTAAATTGGTAAGAAGGTGAACTACCCTAGTCAAGTCTTTTCTTTTTTTTTCTTCTGAGTGTACAGTGAGCTGCACATAAACAATGTGGTGTATAGTTTCAGCACGACTCTGTGCCAGGGTGAAGTAACTACGCAGCAGTTACATCATCCTGGCCAATCAAGAGGCCAAGAACTCTGAACCCTGAAGAAGTCCAGGAGAAGATGGAAATACACTAGAACTAAAGGAGTATTTAACCCTTGTAGTGCGGGGGCAACCCCACTGCAAGAGAGGATTTTCCGTAGAGTTCAGCTTAAAACTGTTTCATAAAAGTATCTTATATTTGAACTGTGAACCCTCTTTTTTAAAATGTCTAAAATTTGAAAAATTACCTTTACCTTTCTTTTGTTCAACCACTACTCTGTTCAGCACCAGGATCCAATGAAAATACCTGGTCCACTACTTTGGCTACACAAAGCTTGCATAGATGGTCTTTTCACTCCTGGTGAATGAATGGAAAGGAAAGCCATCTGCATTAACCACTTGACCTTCATAAGATTTACCCCCCTTCATGACCAGGCCATATTTTGCGATACGGCAGTTGCGTTATTTTAACTGACAATTGCATGGTCATGCAACGCTGTACCAAAATAAAATGTATGTAATTTTTTCCCCACAAAAAGAGGTTCTGTTATTTGATCACCTCTGCGTTTTTTATTTTTTGCACTATAAACAAAAAAAGAACGACAATTTTGAAAAAAAAATATATATATATTTTTTTTTTACTTTCTGCTATAAAACATATTCAATAAAAAAATGTAAAATCAAAGTTCTTTATAAATTTAAGCTAGTGTCTATTCTGCTACATATTTTTGGTAAAAAAAATAAAAATAAGCGTATATTGATTGGTTTTCGCAAACTTTATAGCGTCTACAAACTATGGTATATATATATATATATATATATATATATATATATATATATATAAACAGTATATATTTTTTTATACTAGTAATGGAACTTATAAATAGAGCTACCTTTAGCAGGACTGCTATACTGCGGCAGCCAATCGGACACTAACCGACACTTTGTGGAAACCAGTGACACTGATACAGTGATCAGTGCTAAAAATATGCACTGTCACTGTACCCACACTTGCTGTGAAGGGGTTGAACATAAAAAGGGTTAAATGTTTACCTAGCCTGTGTTTTTGTGTACTGCATGTGCTGCTTTTACTATGGGAAGTGATAGATTTTATTCCCTTTGCAGGGATACAAAATCCATGCCTTCTCCCTGTCAGAACAGGGATCTGTCTTGTTTACATAGCAGAGCTCCATTCTGTGTCTCTGCTCGACGATTGGTGGGTGTCGGCAGACATCCAGTGGCCGGTACCTGCAATTGGGCTTCTGCTATGATTATTTACAGCAGATGCGGCCCGCCGGCGGCACACAGCCCCCCTAGGTGGAAGTGCAGAATCACTTATATATATATACATACATGATTCTGCACAGAAGGGCTGCCCTGTAGCAGTAAATCTGCTATGGGGCAGTCTGGAAGTAGTTAAATTGGTCCTGCTGCTTTGCCCTCCATAGCACAGTTTCACCTTAAGGCAGCATTTCTCAAATTTTTTATCCCACTATAAGAACTCTTGATTTTCAGGTCTCAGGAAATCCTTGCAAAACCAATTCAGTGGGAAAATGGCCTTACTTTGGTGGTCAGTGGTCAGAATGCCACCCTTACAGATAGCTAGATCACTGGTGTCATGCCTGAAAATGGGGTGCAGCAATAATTCACATAGTCGGGTGCAAACATAAAACTTGTATTGAGGTAATGTAGCAACAGTTCAACAGCAACCAACCCGGTGGGAAAGATTCCCAGTCGGGTGCACTCACAGTTTTGAACAACATGAAGGAACAGACTGCAGCCGAACTGACAGCGTCTGTTGAGAGAGGGCGGAATGTGACCTAGCCATCTCGTGTCCAATCGAGAAGGTATCCAGAAGAGATGCGACCCTACACTTTCCCTCCTCATTAGGAACCTTTCCTTGGCGCTAGTACTACCCCTCACAGGCAGTGTACCTGTCCCTACTCTACTAACTCGCAAAAAGCATGCCCAACCTGGGAGCCAGGGCATTAAAAAGGCTGTGCCTGACCCAAAATGGTTGCCAGAGTCACATGGGGTGGCAGAATCCAATCGGATCATTTCTCCCAGTGACCCAGGAAACCATAGAGGAACCATGTTTCTCCTGACTTCCTATCCATCTGCAGTGTTGCAGTGGGTAGCGCCACCTGCAGTGGAGAAAGTAGAGTGCACCTGCCTACATGCCATTGATTCTGCAGGCACCATTAACTAGCAAACACCTAGCAACCTCTGGAGGTACCCTTAGGTTCTATAGAGCCCTAGCTGAGAATGGCTACTTTAAGGGCTTAAAGAAAGCCATTCAAGGCTTGTTAGAAGCCTTGGAAAATGCTCTTCAGATTACCGTTTACAAACCAGAGCTGGCATGAACTGGGCCTAAGTATCCATCTATTGTATTGGAAAGTACAGCTGCTGATGGACAAAACAGCTGCGAAATGACAGCAGTCCAAACACATTCTGCCACTCTGTGCCCTGCCTTTTAAACCCTCTCTGGGGACTCTGCAGTGAGAAAGAAAATATTGGATTCTTGCAAACAAATAATAATTACATCGCTAATACCCAGGTTTCACCTTGTTGACTTAGAAGAATCTCATAAAATCCCCATCTCTGCTATCTCCATCAGCTACTGCAGTTGTGCTGACGCATAAGCACCAGCCTACGTGGGAATTGTTTAATTACAACAATCTGCAGAGCAAATTGTTTTATCATATTTCAGACACAGGCTGAATGTTATTTTGTTTCCCAGTAAACGGAATGGCGTCACGTTTAAGATGCAGCTTCAAAAGGTATACTCCAGGCAGCAATGGAAGCCGAGGTGTACTGTATGATAGCCAGTCTGTAAACTGCCAGTGATGTCATCTCTAGTCTATACTAGAGTCAGAGTGGGGTCAATTCCCTAAGCTTTACCACATGTGGTAAGGGTATTAATTTACAAATTTGCGTAAATTATTGCATGCAATAAATAAAGTCCAATTCATAAAAATAAAAAAAACGATTTTGCGATAAACAACGAAAAAAAAATTGTCGTTAACTATCGCAAAAATATCTTGTGGTAATCTGTTAAGTCCAATTTACAAACTAAACTAACTAACTAACTAACGAACTAAAAAAAGGTGCGATATTTAACACCGCAGTATTTTACCAACACGGTAACCAGTGCGGTAACAGAAATCCTCAGAAAGGGGCATTCCACCCACCGAGAGCCTAATTCAACCCACAAAAGACCCAGAGAAAGGGGCCTAATTTAAACCCACAGGAACGGGTACTATTCCACCCACAGAAAGGGGTGCAATACTACCCTCAGAGAGGGATCTAATTCCACCCACAGAGGACCCACAGAAAGGGGTGCAATACTACCCTCAGAGAGGGATCTAATTCCACCCACAGAGGACCCACAGAAAGGGGTGCAATACTACCCTCAGAGAGGGGTCTAATTCCACCCACAGAGGACCCACAGAAAAGGGTGCAATACTACCCTCAGAGAGGGGTGTAATTCCACCCACAGAAAGGGGTGCAATACTACCCTCAGAGAAGGGTTTAATTCCACCCAAAGAGGACCCACAGAAAGGGGTGCAATACTACCCTCAGAGAGGGGTCTAATTCCACCCACAGAGGACCCACAGAAAGAGGTGCAATACTACCCTCAGAGAGGGGTCTAATTCCACCCACAAAAAGGGGTGCAATACTATCCTCAGAGAGAGGTCTAATTCCACCCACAGAGGACCTACAGAAAGGGGTGCAATACTACTCTCAGAGAGAGGTCTAAATCCACCCACAGAGGATCCACAGAAAGGGGTGAAATACTTCCCTCAGACAGGGGTCTAATTCCACCCACAGAAAGGGGAGCAATACTACCCTCAGAGAAGGGTCCAATTCCACCCACAGAGGACCCACAGAAAGGGGTGCAATACTACCCTCAGAGAAGGGTCCAATTCCACCCACAGAGGACCCACAGAAAGGGGTGCAATACTACCCTCAGTGAGAGATCTAATTCCACCCACAGAAAGCAGTGCAATACTACCCTCAGAGAGGGGTCTAATTTCACCCACAGAGGACCCACAGAAAGGGGTACAATACTACCATCAGAGAGGGGTCTAATTCCACCCACAGAGGACCCACAGAAAGGGGTGCAATACTACCCTCAGACAGGGGTCTAATTCCACCCACAGAGGACCCACAGAAAGGGGTGCAATACTACCCTCAGAGAGGCGTCTAATTCCACCCACAGAGGACCCACAGAAAGGGGTGAAATACTACCCTCCGAGAGGGGTCTAATTCCACCCACAGAGGACCCACAGAAAGGGGTGCAATACTACCCTCAGTGAGGGGTCTAATTCCACCCACAGAGGACCCACAGAAAGGGGTGCAATACTACCCTCAGACAGGGGTCTAATTCCACCCACAGAGGACCCACATAAAGGGGTGCAATACTACCCTCAGAGAGGGGTCTAATTCCACCCACAGAGGACCCACAGAAAGGGGTGCAATACTACCCTCAGACAGGGGTCTAATTCCACCCACAGAGGACCCACTAAAAGTTGACTCTATTCCACCAGCAGTGGACGCAAAAAAATGTGGCATTATACATCACAAACACAGTATTTTTTTTTTATTAAATCAAAAAAGCAGTCCAAATTTAAACATCGGCTGAAATCTAACATCAAGAACTTAAAAAAAAAAAATATATACATTAACGTTTACAAAAGGGTAATAATGGAGCATGTCAACTATGACAATTGCTCCAGCTAGAAGTGACCTCTTCAAGTGGCCACTGTAATACTTTTGGTAAACACACCATTACAACAAGTTACATTTGGATAGGAACATGAAAAATAAATAAAAACATTTAAAAAAATTACAAAAAAAAAAAATAGAGTCCAGTTTTTAATTAATCACTTTAATTTTCTGACTAAAGTTCCAATTTAATGCAGAGGAGCCCTTTTTGATTCTTATTATGTAACTATGCAACTAAGTGCTGAAGCCATAGAATGAGCATGACAGCCAAGGAATTGTTACACCCATTTACATCTATTTAGTGTATTTAATGCGGAGTCCCGCCTCCTGCTCCACCCCCTCCAGAAATTGAAAGTCAGCAGCTACACATACTGTAGCTGCTGACTTTTAATATTAGGACACTTACCTGTCCTGGAGTCCAGCGATGTCGGCACCGCAGTCGATGTTTCCATCGGCTGCCGGTTGCTGCCGCCGCCATTGCCGGTAAGGGAACCCGGCAGTGAAGCCTTGCGGCTTCACGGGCGGGTCCCTAATGCGCATGCTCGAAAACGCTGCGCATTTTGATTGGCTTGGCACCGGGGGAAGAAGGAGGGGACCAAACATCCGAGGGACGGCTCCGTGACGCTGTCTACTGAAATACAGGTACCCATTCCCCCTCCCCTGAAAGGTGCCAAATGTGGCACCAGAGGAGGGGGGGCACTTGTAGGTGCAACTCCGCTTCAAGTTCTGCTAGATGACTTCAGGCCGGCCCCTTGTGCAGGTATAGCTATATAAAACATTAAAAATAAGTGTCTATACTGTTTAATATCCAGTAATATACTGTTTCACCCTGCTCTGCACATTTTCAGTTGCTCTCTTATTTTTAGTCACTGCCAAATTTGTAAATGCCAATCTGCTGACAGCCTTAAAGCTGATTTAAACCCGCCTATCCTTTACAGCCAAGGAAGCTGCTTCTCTTTGATCTGCAACTGCCATGGTGTTGCACATGTGATCAGTTATGACACCAGCCATTTGAAGGTTTGACAATTTGATTGAGGACACAAGCAAATGCAATAGTTAGAATCCAGAAATTTAACAGATCCGCCTTATGATTTACTGCTGTTCAGGGGTTCTGGGCTTCTGCAAAATGGCAGCCTCCAGCAAGAAGAAACAGTAGCAATGCTGGAGCCAATTTACAGCACGCACTTATTTTAGTAGCATAATTATTAATGTGGAATATATACTGCCCAGCCAAAAGAAAAGTCACCACCAAAAAAAAAAGGTCACACAATCTAATATTTTGTTGGCTTTGATTACAACACGCATTCGCTGTGGCATTGTTTTCATAAGCTTCTGCAATGTCACAAGATTTATTTCTGTCCAGTGTTGCATTCATTTTTCACCAAGATCTTGTATTGATGATGGGAGAGTCGGACCACTGCGCACAGCCTTCTCCAGCACATCCCAAAGATTCTCAATGGGGTTAGGTTCTGGACTCTGTGGTAGCCAATCCATGTGTGAAAATGATGTCTCATGCTCCCTGAACCACTCTTTCACAATTGGAGCTCGATGAATCCTGGCATTGTCATCTTGGAATATGCCTGTGCCATCAGGGAAGAAAAAATCCATTGATGGAATAACCTGGTTATGGCGGTACTCACCGTCACTGGGAAGACAGATACTTAATGGACACTGAGAATATGGCTTGGATTGCTTCAAATGGGCTCTGTGTTTTCACTTATGCTAATGTGTATTGTACTTCAATGACAGCGACAGGCTCTCCCTATTATTTGTGTATTGAGATGTGATGTGGATCCTGTTAAGCCTGTCTGTCCCATTGTTAAATGTTAATGAACTCACATATTGTTTCTGTCCAGATGGCTAGATAATTAGTTCAGGTTAATTCTATTTCTGTATACAATTTCATCTGCATATGATAATGTAATCAGGCAACCCCTGACCTGTGTGTGGTAATCTGATCAGGAGGGGGAGGTCCATGCTGTATATAAATTCTGTGTGACTGTTCAATAAAGAGGAGATTCCAGCACAAGCTAAGTTATTGGCTAGCTTTGTATGGGGGCGGCTGGAAAATCTGATATCCATGTTCACGACTGGGAGGAAGCCGTATACTGATGGAAGTCCACAAGTACAGTGTGGGTTGCGGTTCTGTTACACTGGTCATTCAGTATATTCAGCTGACCTCATTCTTTGTGCACCTGCAGTAATTATCCAATAGGATAATTACTACGTGCTTAGTTTAGTTAGTTTCTTAGTTAATTCCAGGTGGTGACTTTTTTTTTTTGGCCAGGCAGTGTATGTTCCTTGCTAAAGAACATTTTTTTATCATGTTGTTAAGGTTAAAGTTCCACTTTAAGTGCCATGTCACACATATGCGATGTCAGACATTGCAAGTGATTGGCAGCGCACTGCTCTGCAAATCACATGTAATGTCTTTGCATTTGCAAATTCAGCCATACCGATTGTATGGCTGAATTTGCATCGCATTCAGACCAGTCGCACAGGACCCTTTTTTTTGGTCCGACCAGAATCAGATCACATGGGTGTTCACACCTATGCAATCCGATTAACGTCCAAACTGACAGTTCGCACTTTGATATGCAAACTGATCTGGGGGTGTTGTTAACTTTGAATTGACATCCCCAGCAATTTGCATATGGCAGTGTGAACTGCCTGCGAGTCGAGTGCGATGCGGGAACCCGCAGTGGATTCGCAGGGTTCCCGCATTGCACCAATGTTAACCTGGCACTTAAAGCTGAAAATTGGTCTGGTTAGGAAGGGGGTATAAGTGCCCAATATATGTGAATCAGCACTAAATTAAGCCAGAAATAAATTAAAAACCTAAATAAACGGCATTGTAATACACCAGTGCCACGTGTCACCGCCTATTGCAGAACTGTCTCATTTAATCATTTAGTTTGCTCGGTGCACTTTACCTAAGTCAGCCCTTTTCTTCCCCTTCTCCTTTACTTCTTCCCACTTGTCGGTAATCCACTAATTGCCTTATGTAAACAACCGAATCGTTATTTAAAAGCGAACCTCTATACAATCAACACCGTAAACTCCCCCACCTCAGTCAAATTGATGAAGCTTCCCGATAATTGATTTTTTTTTTTAATACGTAAAAATTTACCCCGGCAGCACATTCATACTTTCATAAAGTTAGTAGGCATGATATAGATCCTCGATATCTGGAAGTGCATTGCGGCCTTTTGTCTCACTTGGCTGGTGGCTCGCATAAAACTGTATGTTGTTTAACTGCTTCAATTTTGGAACATCAGTTTCTTCATGTTATCATGATCGCTAATCTGAAGCACTCCTCCCTCTGCAATAAATCGGGATGGTCCATTACTGCCGTAGTAAATTAGTGCTGTAAAACAGTAGTAATCTGCGGTAGGCCATTAAAAAAGGAGCCATATAGCAGCACTATAAAGTACTGTCTCACCATGGGGCTTTCAGCAGGGGAAGCTGGATCGCTGATAGAATTACAATATGGATGGTGGAACGCACAACCATGTTGAATAACAGCTTCTGAAATATTACAGTTGGGATTTTGCGAAACAATTGTACAAGAGGACGTAATAGGCTCTTTGTGTATATTTATTATTTCTGTTAGCACGGTGTCACCAAGCTGGGCCTGTGCATCTCTTAAGAAGATCATTTAAAAAAAATGAAATCTAGATGAAATAATTGAAAAGATTTGCAGATCTGCTTATCTAGTCCTGAAATAAATACAGCCCTACCAGGCGGCAGAGTCAAGCACGTACAATGAAGAGAGATAACAGCGCTCAGGCTAGTCAAATTCCACGATTCAAGGCGGGTGCTGAACCTCGGCTCTCCACCAGGAGAAGCATGAAGGAAGAAAATGGTCGCACACCACCATGGAATCCAATGTAGAAAAGTTCTTTATTCACATAAGTGGTACAAGGTACAGCAGGGTAGGACGTAAGATGTGTTTCACCCGATTGCTACGTGCTTGTTCACTACCTAGAGTCAGAGTTGTATAAAGTACTCGAAACCCATACTTGAGTAAAAGTACATGTGCTCGATCAAAAAGTGACTTGAGTAGAAGTGGAAGTGCTCGATCAAAAAGTGACTTGAGTAGAAGTACTAAAGTATTCAACTGTTTTTGTACTTAAGTATTGCAAGTAGTTTTTTTAAAACATTTTGCTACTCAAGTACTGATAGTAAAAGTACAAGTACTGTGTTATGTAGAAAGAAGTCAAAAGTGTATTAAAGTTAAAGTTATTAAACTTAAAGTTATTAAAGAAAGAAGTCAAAAGAAGTCAAAAGTACACAAGACATTGTACACATTTTTTTGAGCTTCATGAAACCTGCCATCTTCTGTTCTGGCAGTGGTAATTTTTATAATTGTAACGAGTAACTATGCAGCACAAAAAAAAAATATTGGAGTAGAAGTATTGAAATCATTGAAAAAATGTAGTGAAGTAAAAGTGGAAGTAGGAGAAAAAAAATTCTACTCTAGGAAAGTACAGATACCGCCTTTCGGTACTTAAGTACAGTAGTGAAGTAGTTCTACTTAGTTACTATACATCTCTGCCTAGAGTCAAGCACATGACCTGATGTTTCTCTACTGCAGTTTAGGGATAAGGTTGGGTTCCATCCAAACCTAATAGTTAGCTGCCCTGCTGTGAGATTCCCTTCCCAACAACTGGACACAAACACAGGGGCAGGGATGTTGTATACATCATTGACCTAATATGGCCACCTGTCCCTATCAGGTCTATGAGATTAACTTAATATGGCCACTTGTATGCATTAGGTCTAAGACATTGACCTAATATGGGCATGTGTCCACATTAAAGTGGTAGTAAACTAATTTTTTGGCCTTGTATCTACAGGTAAGCCCAGGGCCAACCCTACCATGGGTCCCGCTGGGTCCATTGGACCCAGGGAGCACTTGTAGAGGGGCAGCAAATTGATTCCCAAATTTTTTTTTTAGTGTGTCATCAGTTTGCTGCGTGTTGCGGCATTTACCCATCTCATACTGCCGCCCATAGTGCAAACTGATGAGTATGAGGAGACGGAGCATCTCCTCAGGGGAAATGTCCCTCATGTGATCGTGGTGTGCGCAAAGACGTCAGACATCAGCACACTCCATCTCACACAGGGCAGGCTGGATCTTCTAGGGTGGTGGACATGGCAGACACAGGAGTGACAGGAGGAGTGAGGACAGACAGTAGGTGTTTGGTGGACCGGTCCGGTGGTGAGTTATGGAAGAAGATATAATATTTTCTACATTTTATATTTATATAAAATAATGGATGTGGGGGCCTTTTGTTGGGAGTCATTTTTGTTTTTTTGGGGTTTTTTTTTAAGGGGAGGGGAGCAGCATTTTATTCTTGGACCCAGGCAGCACATTGTGTAGGGGCAGCCCTGGGTAAGCCTATAATAAGGCTTACCTGTAGGTACAGTGAATACCTCTTAAACTTCTATTCTATTAACACTGGATGCAGCCGGTGACGTGACCGGCACACGCGCTCTGAAGGTTGGTCATACTGTGCTGGACCTTCAGAACCGTATGCCGAGGGCTCTTGTGTGCATGTGTGGGAGTGTCGTCTTTGCAGCCTCATCTACTCATACAACCAGAGCCTGCTAACCCTGGATAAAGACCGGGGGAAGATAGAAGCCTTGTCAGCATTGACAGCGTACCGCTGGAGGGCTTCTTTCTAAAGCAAGTCTTTCATAATGTGCTAGAGTGCGATACATATTAGCACATTATGCATTCCATTGGGGATTTTTTTTGTCAGTGGCATTAAATTTACATGGCCATGTGTCCTTATTAGGTCAAGGACATTGACCCAGTATGACCATATGTCCTTATAGGTTATAGGCATTAGGAACATCCCTGCCCCTTTCTGTACATCACATGCAGTGCAGAGAATCTCTTTCTTGCAGCTCATTGGCTTAGCAAAAAAAAACTGGAAGCCGATTGGTTTCTATGCAGAATAGTGTCTGATGGAGAGGGGCTATGCCAATGTAGACAATGCAATGGGACAGCTTCTTTGTGCCTATTGAAATCCTTACCAATTGCAATCAAAGGAATTGGGGTACCAAAGCTGCTACCTTGCTGAGAGCCTCATTCACCCTTAAGCCGTCTCTGCACCCTTTTAGGGAAATGTTTGTGTTGCGAGTCTATTCCTTCTTCTCCCATGATACAACAGAAACTTCCCATATATTTTCCTATGCTGAGAGAGGGAAACATAAAGCAAACTTATGGGCCATACACACTATAAGATTTTCTGAAGACTTTTTCCTTTAGATTTACCAAAACCATATAATATGAGGTCAAACCTAAACACTTTCAATTTGTATGCAATCTGGCAGGCCCTTGCACTACATAGAAAAGGTAAATCTGAAGGAAAAAGTCTTCAGAAAATCTTATAGTGTGTATGGCCCTTTACTGTGCAGTATCAAGAAACCAGCATATGTATGGATAAAACATGACCAAGCTTTGTAGATGTAAAGAGTGACCGGGAGGCCCAGCCAACTAAAGAGACAGCTCACAACAGAAGTTTGAAGGACAGTGTGTGCATTTGCCCAGTAATTAGTGGCAGTACGATGCATCACAGGGATTTCTGTTTGGCAGAGGAAGGGGTCAAAGCGGCCGCAGGAGGTTGGAACCCAAATCCCCATCAAGCCTGCAAGAACACAACTATATCCTATTAGCAGTGACCCTTGCTTGGTGAAGGGAGAAATCAGAGACTGCTATTCAGTGATCTTGATAAACTCAGTATCCTGTTGCAATAAAGCAGAACCAAATCTATAATCTGTCCCTGAAGCAGTTGTTTTAATGACAGACTTACCTTCTACTTTGAGCTTCCCCAGCAATTCCCCCTTTCTGTGATCGTACACCCCTACTTCCATCTTCTTCTGGGCTTTCACTGCTACCTGTGTCCTCATTGAGGTGATTTGCCCTCACTTCCTGTCCCTGTGTTTCAGGGTCTGAGATGGGGTCACTGGGATAGGATGGGACAGGTAAGCAGCCAAAGTGGTGTAAAATCATCATAAAATGCTTCTCTATCCAAAAAAAAGCTTAAAGCACTATTAAACCCAAAACAGAAAAAGGCAATATTTTACAACTTGCCAATCATTAGATTCGGTGGCTGCAGTAGTTTACTTAATTTGTAGGCTTTTTTTTTCCTATTTTCATCTGGTGACCCGACCAGTAACACACCTCCTGTATTAGAGTGTCCCCACTCTGTATGAAGTAGCACAGGAGGCACCTTTGGACAGCAGCATTGTCAGTGTTGGGTGAGGGGACTCTTAGATGTACTAGCAAATTTAGATACACTAACAAATTGAAGCCAAACTCCAGCTAGTACTTTTTAAGTATTAAGAAAGGTTTTACATAAATAAATAAATAAAAGCTGATCAATATAAGACCCCCTGCTAATGTCAAATGGTTTGGTTCATCCCTGTATGGATCCTTTCACACGAGCGCTCCGATCTGATCCGCCTGTCATTTTTTTAGGCGGATCTGATCGGATCCTCCATGCATCCCTATGGGGCAGTGGATGTCAGCAGAGACATGTCCGCTGACATCCGTTGCCATCCGCATCCAATCCTGTCCGTGAAATCCAGACAGATGGAAACCCTATTTTCCCTCCGTCCAGGGGATCGGATCGGATGGGATCGGATGAGAGCGGACATATCGGGCTATAGTTAGTGTAACCAGTTACCCTTTGCAGCTGTTTGGCTTTATCCCATATTTTTTGAAGAAGTCTGTAAGTTGAGTATTGTTTATTGGGTTTAGAGAAAAGTTGCGCTTCCAGCCCCTCCGCCAACATGGGTGCCCCACTAAATTGTAGCATAATATTCAGCGTGGAGTTACAGTTTTATCCAACTAATCCACCCACCATTTGTTGGAGCTGGGATGCTATATAGTACAACCACGGGTTCGGGAGAGCCAGCTCACCCATATCCTTAGGTTTCTGCAACTGCTCCAGTTTAATCCTGGCCGCGCTACCTTTCCATATCAGGGTCCTAAAGTTTATAACCTAAAACATTTTCAGTGGAAATACTACCGGGGAGTTATGGAGAAGATATAATAGTTGTGGCATCAGGACCATTTTATTTAAATTCAAACCTTCCGGCTACCGAATTACATTTTGTCCTATATCTTGGCCTTATCTCTAAATTTCACCAGTAGTGCGTGTATATTCAAACGGCAAAAATTCCAATAGCTGTGGGGAAATTATTACGCCCAAATATTTGGATGATACTACTGGACCGGGCAAAAGGTTCCTAAGAGAAGACTTCAGGAGCTCAGCTTTAACCACTTGTCGACCAGTCACGTTGACTGTACTGCGGCAAAGTGGCTCGTTCCCGTCCAGCGACGTAGACCTACGTCGCTGGACTCCTCCCCTTGTGGGCGGCGCACGCGCGTGTATTCAGTCACAGCAGGAGTCGGGCCAGGGGAGGAGCGGCGGTGATCACCGCTGCTCTTCCCCGATCATTGGGGAATAGAGTCTGGAGATCCGCCCGCTTGTGTAAACAAAGCGGGCGGATCTCCTAAGTGACAGACAGGGTCAGATTGCAGGGTTCAGCATAGCTGAACCTGCGATCTGTCCCTGTGTCACTCAGTCACCTCCCCCCACACACGTCAGTAAGCACCAGGCATATATTAACCCTTTCCTCTCCAATAAAATTAACCCCTTCCCTGCCGTGTCATTTTTACAGTAACAGTGCATATGTATAGCACTGATTACTGTAGTAATGTCATTGGTACCCCCAAAAGTGTAAAAAATATCAGTCAAGGGTCTGATCTGTCCGCCGCAATGTCGCAGTCCCGCAAAAAAAAAAAAATCACAGATCGCCGCCATTACTCTTTAAAAAAAACACCAAAAATGACAGAAATCTTTCCCTTAGTTAGTAAACGCAATAACTTTTGCGCAAACCAATCAAAATACACTTATTGTGATTTTTTTTACCAAACATATGTAGCAGAAAACAAATTGGCCAAAAATATAAAAAAATTTTGATTTTTAAATTTTTTTGGGGGGGGGATTTCATATAAAAAAATGTGAAAAATATTGTTATTTTTTCAAAATTTACGCTTTCTTTTTTGTTTATAGCGCAAAAAGTAAAAATCGCACAGGTGATCAAATACCACCAAAAGAAAGCTCTGTGGGGAAATAAAGGACGTAAATTTCGTTTGAGTACGGCGTTGCATGACCGCGCAATTGTCAGGTAAAGTCGCACAGTGCCGAATCGCAAAAAGTGGCCTGGACGTAAGACAGCAAAATCCTCCGGTGGTAAAGTGGTTAAAAGATAACTCCACTCTAATGGGAATAAAATAGTGAATACAAAAAATAAAATAAATATAGCATATACAATTGCTACACAGGTCATATTGTAATTGAATGTTATTAAATATTACCTTTCCTTTTCTAGCTTTTATATGTAACTAGTTTTAAATACAAGAATTGACTTGGTATCAGCCATGTGTAATGCTCTACATCACCTATTTTCAACCAGGGTCCTTCCAGAGGTTACTACTGGCCCCTTGAGCATTGAGTTAATTGATCTCCTACCTACACTGACCATCAATGCAAGAGGACAATCTTACACTGACCCCTAATGTTAGCGGACTTCACAATTTTTACTGTCCACATTTCCTTTCTGTTATTACTATTCATATAAACTCAAGAATTTAGCTAATAATGCTGTTTTACAGAGCAGGAGGGTATAACAAATGATCTGCCCCGGGTGTCAAATACACTAGGTATGCTGTATTATTTAAATTGATATTAAAGTCTCTGTTTTTTTTTTTCTTAAATCACAAACAGGTTAAAGTTATCTGCTCTGTGCAGTGGTTTTGCACAGAGCAGCCCCAATCCTCCTCTTTTCGGGTCCCTCGCCGGCGCTTCTGGCCCCTTCCTTCTGCTGAGTGCCCCCAGAGGAAGCAGCTTGCAATGGGGGCACCAAGCTGCGGCTCTGTCTGTCCATTCACACACAGAGCTGCTGCTCTGCTCCGCCACCTCTCTCCTGATTTGGCTCAGTGGCTGTGATTGACAATGGCTCCTGCTGCTGTCCCAGCCAATGAAGAGGCAGACCCCCCCAAAGTACAGTGATAAATACAGCGTAGCTGTATGTAGTGACAAAACAAAATTAATCCAATAGGTGAATGTGATCCAATCAAAAAGAATGAGAAAACCAATAAAGGTTCAAAGACCAATAATAGTCCACAAAGTCCAAATGATATTGTGATCTTCACCATGTGACTCAAATGTGAAAGATGGGGTGTTGGAAATCGACCTCTAGTGATATTCAGGTGATATATAAAGTGACTCCCACCACCGACAGGCTTTCCTCCTTACCAGATGGAATTTGGTAAGGTGCCGATAAAGACTCAATATAGCCAGTTGGAGAGGAGGAAAGCTTCCACTGCAATTCCACCTTCCACCCCGTTCGATGGCCCCTCCTATCTCAGCAGAAGTGTTGTCAGAGGAAACGCGTTAGAGAGAAGGCGTGTCGCGCCGCCACATACGTCACCTATCGCCCGATCTGCAGCCAGGCATAGGCGTTATATATAGGCTATCCTTTCGCTGTCTCCTTGCAACATACATGTAAGTGCATTACCTCTTTTTTGAATAAAATTATCGGGGTATCACACTATTGTTTGCTCCTTTATTCCTCGCATGACAACCCTGGGGAGTGGTAGTGAGTTAGCGGACTTGCATGGTTGCGGAGGCGATTCCAGATATCCAGCCAGCCGAGGGGACATCCATTTAGGAGAATTCTTCCAACATTAAGCTATACACCATCTGGTAAGAGGCCCCTTTGTGCCATCGAACGGGGTGGAAGGTGGAATTGCAGTGGAAGTTTTCCTCCTCTCCAACTGGCTATATTGAGTCTTTATCTGCACCTTACCAATTTCCATCTGGTAAGGAGGAAAGCCTGTCTGTGGTGGGAGTCACTTTATATATCACCTGAATATCACTAGAGGTCGATTTTCAACACCCCATGTTTCACATTTGAGTCACATGGTGAAGATCACAATATCATTTGGACTTTGTGGACTATTATTGGTCTTTGAACCTTTATTGGTTTTCTCATTCTTTTTGATTGGATCACATTCACCTATTGGATTAGTTTTGTTTTGTCACTACATACAGCTACGCTGTATTTATCACTGTACTTTGATCGTGATTTATTGTTTGCATATGTGCCATTATGTTGATTCAGTATAGCACTCTTGTTTAGCGCACCTATTTTTTCAACATTTATTCTTACTAGGTTCAGTTCAGGTAGCAGCTTTACCCTTATCAGCGCACCCATACCATTTCACAGACCCCCCCAAAGAGCCGAGGCACTTGTGCACAACGCTGGATCAAGATGGGGCTCAGACAAGTATTAGGGGGGGCTGCACAGATTTAAGGTAAAAAAAACCTTGAGCCTTTAGAACCACTTTAAAGGATAAGTTCACCTTAATAATAAAATAATAAAAATAATAAAAAAAAATAATAAAATAATAATAGTAAAGAAAACTTTGAGCCTTTAGAACCGCTTTAAAGGATAAGTTCACCTTAATAATAAAATAATAATAAAATAAATAACTAATAACATAATAAAATAAAATAATGCACATCTTTTCATTTAATTTGTTATTTTTTTTTTACTTGGAGCCTGGAAAGAAGGGGAGAGGCTGCTGCTGCTGGAACATGTTACATGTTTGACCCTAAATATGGGTGAAACATGTTCCAAAAGTTGAACTTATCCTTTAATCTTATATTTATGTAGCACTGTGCCTATAGGGCTTGCTGTTTGATGACTTCTTGGGCCACCTCTGATTACCTGCAGACAGTCACTTCGGGACCGTTCACTCATCCATCCTTACTCCCAGTTGCTCGTTACTCAATAAACAGTCCAGAGGTATTTGGTTTTGTATTTATTGTGGAACTTGGATGGGAGAAGGGAATAGTGGGATACTCCAACTTGAACTATTTGAATGGGAGAAGGGAATAGTGGGATACTCCAACTTGAACTATTTGAATGGGAGAAGGGAATAGTGGGATACTCCAACTTGAACTAATTGGATGGGAGGAGGGAATAGTAGGATACTCCAACTTGAACTATTTACAGTTGATAAGGACAACTCTCACTTGGCCTCACCAGGTTATTTGTGGAAGCAGACACACTGCTTTAACCATACTGCCACTTGTATGGAAGGGTTAAGTCTTCTTGCTCTCTCTAGCAGCAGACTTGATGCAACTACATCATTATCTTCAGGACACTCTCTAGCATCCCCTTGACTGACACCCATCCACTGACTCTTCTAGCTGAAGGCATGGCCCTCTCAGGAAAGGCCCCATGACACAGATCTGTATTCACTGTATACAGAATCAGATTATTAACAGTGTCTCCCAGGGCAGCCATCAGGGGGGGACAGCCCATACACATGTAGGGGGCCCGGGCGTTCTGAGGGGCCCAGCTGCCCAGGCCCCAACCAATGAGACCGAGTTGTTGCTGCTGTAGTAACTAGCAATTGCTGAAGCAGGATGGTTCCAGAGGAAGCCGATGCAGCTGAAGGGATGTTTCTTTGCTCAATTGCGCTGTCTCTTTGATTAAAATATGAGGCTGTCTCTTTGCTGGATTGGGATATCTTTTTGCTGAATATACAGTATGGGGCTGTCTCTTTACTGGTTGGGAATGTGTCTTTGCTGAATATATGAGGCTGTCATTTTGTTGGATTAGGATGTCTCTTTGCTCAATATATGAGGCCGTCTCCTTGCTGGATTCGGATGTCTCCTTGCTGAATATATGGGGATGTCTCTTTGCTGGCTTGGATTCATTTTCATAAGTTGTAAGAGTGTCAAAATATCAGTGAAGGACTCGGTGGGATGGCCAGTGGGCGGAATATGTGGGACGGCCAGAGGGCGGGCCCCACAAAATGTTGGTGATCAGGCCCGGAGGGACCCAGGCCTAAAGCGGTGTAAGGGGTCCCAAAATTTCTGATGGCTGCCCTGGTGTCTCCCTTCCAGTCTGCTCTGCAGGACCTCAGGTTCAGCTCCTCTCTGACACTCAGGCCCTCATGTCAACCACCTGAGGCTGAATGGCAACTTATACAGAGGAGGGGCAGCCGCCCCCTCCCTACGGGACCCCGCTCTCCAGCAAAAAGAACCCAAACAGATGTGCTCTTGGCATTTATACAGTATCCCAACATGCACCAAGGCACTTTCCTCTTCAAGTCACCAGGGCTGTACTAAATGCCTGTGCACTAATTTGTCAGGTTTCCCCCCACTGTCCAATATGCCACCCTATTGGACCAGTGTAAAACACTTCAGACAAACTGAGCTGCACCTGAGCACCAAGAGCAGACCTCACTTGCAGATACTGCTCTCTGGTAGGCAGAGAACAATATAAATGTACCTGGCAATCTTTCTGGGAAGCAGAAAAGATCCAAAACTATGCTCTCCCTTTAGAAAAGTGACAATGCGAGGCGCCGAATCAAAAAGGGGCTAAGTGATAGACAAATATGGTGTTAATAAATAAAGTGTTAAATATTAAGAATATTAAATAATAAATACCAAAAATTCATAAAGTGCAAAAAATTCCATCCTATTAAAAAACTGCATGTGAAAATACATCCAGTCCATAAATTCATAAAGTGCAACAGTAATTTTTCCGTACAAAAAACTCCACCACAAAAAGTGACATAAGGTGCTGAGCAAATCTTCTTAATTGAGAAAAAGTGCTTGTGCTTGAAATGTTCCTTCACCCGTTAATGTGGGGCATAGGTGTGCGCAGCCTATTGCATTAGGGTGTGCACCCCAAAGTTTAAATACACATGCATGTGTTTGCCTACATGTATATGGCCCCGGTACATTACTCTCCCTGCTGGCAAAGTGAAATAGAAGTGTGTGGCACTTCTCTTATGGCAGAGCAGGTCTGAGGGAGATTTTTCCCATCTCCTCACTGGCAAACAGAGCGATAATGCTAATGTGCCCTAGGTGATTAGGGTGTGCCCAGGCACACCCGGCACACCCTGTGCGCACGCCTATGATGTGGGGGTAACTCACCAGAAATCAAAGGGCCTCCAGGACCCAGCTTGCTCTAAATTTTGTAGCTAGATGGTCTCCTTGGATATATGGTAGATAGATGGTCTCCCTGTGTTCACAATGGATTGCTATGCACTTATCACCTCAATCAGGATATTGTTGCCGTTTCCCAAGAAAAATAAAAAAACATAGGATTGCGCAATATCGTTTTTAAAAAGGTTTATTATACACAATAATGAGGACTGGTACACTCGCATTTTGTTGTGCCAATATCGGCACATCCAAATAGCGGAGAGCAGAGTAATGTATGAACGCCGCTCTGTGACAGCGTGCGTTCCACAATGCGTTCCAACAGCGGGCGGAAATGATGAACGGGAAGTGATCACCGAACCAACCTCAATGCATTTTGCGATATTGCGTCATCAGGAAGTCTCCCTTTAGAACTTACCAAGGACTGTGCTATATTTAAAACATTTAGTAATCAGGCCAATGTACTGTGAACTGTAGGTATAATGATTTTTAGCTAGGGTTCCCTAAGACCTGAAAAATATTTTAAGGGTTCCACCAGCTACTAAGGTTTGAGAAAAGGTGCTCCACACAGTAGAACTAAGACTGCAATAGGGAGGGAAAAGGGTAGCTGCTGGGGCTGACTGGCAACTTTGAGCCCAGGGGGCAAGTACAAACCAAAGGCCCATGGTGCAGCGACTCAACCCCCCTCCCACTCTCTTTCCTTTTGGCCTCCTCCTGACCCCCAATCCAGGCTGAAGCTCCACTCCAGGTACTCTCTACTCACGGGCCGAATCCGGTTTCCCAACCTGGCCAGCAGGGGCGGTTAGGGCTGGCCAGAGGAGGAGAGTCTCCAGTGGGGCATGGAACCGGCCTCTGCTCAGGCACAGCTTACACCATCCATTAGTGATCGACCGATATCGGTTTTTTATTGCCGATACCGATATTTTGGCCATTGAATATCGGTATCGGCCGACTTTGGCCAATATTTTCTTACATTTAAAAAAACATTTTTTTTTCCTTGACAGGTACTGTTGTGGAGGAATCTGGGGGTCTAAAAGACCCCAAACCCCTCCTATGCACTTAGCATTCAAAATGCCAAGTTTGGCTCTTTTGAATGCTGTCATTTTTTTTTATTTGGCGCTGAGTACCCGGAAGTGATGTCATGACATCACTCCCGGGTTTTTACATGGAGACCCAATCAATGCGGCTTTGATCGGGTCTTCCACGGCCGCGCAGGCCCGGTGGGACGGGAGACCCGGGTGAGCCGCGGAAGGCGGTGGGAGGGGGGGGGACTTTAACTCCCGCTCCTTGTAATGACAGCCGAGCGGCTTCTCAGCCGCATCGGTTGTCATTACAAGACAGCCAACCGCCGGCTATGGACGCCGGTACCGGGGTGATGCCTCTAGCTGCAGGCATCACTCCGGTACAAGCACTTTCCAGAAATATCGGCAATATCGGTAACCTCCGGGGCCGATTCCGATATATCGGGGAAAGTGCATATCGGGCACTCAGTAGGTCAGCAGTGGGGACTTTTTACTTCTCTTCACCAGGAATCCTTTAGGCATGTCTGTGGTAGAAGCGGTGCAGCCTTTTTATGGGGCATCAGAGTGGCCCGGGCGCAATTGCCCCCCTGCTCCCTTGCCCAGTCCTCCCCTGGGTAGCTGCCAATCAGGTTTTTTGCAGGAATATATACAGATAAGGTATATAACTGACAAGAGGAGAAAAATGGGGACACCAGAGCCAACATTCTTTTATTTTTTATTATAATGTAATAGTGTTACTTGGCACTTTTAGAGTCCAATAATACAAAGCAGAGCCCTCCCTTCTGACAGCGGAAAAAGACCGCCAATATAATGACGGGCACAAAGGGGAACTGGTGGCCTTGGCATTAACATGTGAAGAGGTGAGACACCAGAAGTCTGGAAGAGAACAGAAATGCTTTATCACTTCCTACAGAGAATCAAGCCACAAGATCACTCGTATTATTAAGAGACTCTTGTCTTTCCTCTTTAGTCAGGAAGCCTCAATAACTTAAATTTCCTCAACTGTCATTGACAGCTTACGAAAGGCTAAGAAGCCGAAGGACAATTACTGCAATCTCATTCTACACAGGATCTTTTTTTTTTATTAAAGGGGATGTGTAAGACTATTTTCCATAATTTCCCGATGCTTCAGAAAACAGTCTGCATACTTTACCAGATCAGACAAGATGGAGTTTGTCTCGCTCTTCTGGAATCACGCTTGGCAGTACATCGCTTTTAAGGGTTATTTCTGTATAGAGGCTCTCATTGCAATAATATGTGGACTCTCTAGGTAAACATATTGTTGCAAATGTATTTTCTGCTTAACCACTTGCCGGCTGCCCGCCGAAGATATACCGCAGCAGGCTGGCTCAGCTATAAGTACGTCGGTTCGCTGGAGCGCTCCTGGGGGGGCGCGCGCGCACGTCCGCGCCCCCATTAGGAAGCGTGAAAGCCGATCTACGGGGCCTCCGTCCGCAATTGCCGCCGGGCATCTGGAATCGCTCCCTGTGGAGAGAGAACGACGGTCTGCTGTTGTAAACACAGCAGACCATTGTTCTCTTTGGAATGAACACAGAGCGCCTGTGATCCTCCTATTTAGAATTACAGGTCTCTATGTTGATTCCACAAACCCACCCCCTCACAGTTAGAAAACACCCCCTAGGCATACACTTAGGCCCCTTTCACACGAGCGATCCGATCAGCCTGTCAGTTTTTTAGGCAGACCTGATCGGATGCTCCATGCATCCCTATGGGGCAGCGGGTGTCAGCGGAGACATCTCCACTGACACCCGCTGCAATCTGTTATTTTCCATCCATCTGGAGGATCGGATGGGATCGGATCTCCCACAGCGGGGATCTGACAGCTCCGTCTCTGCACACAGAGTAGAGACGGAGCTGTCATCCGCCTGCTCAGTGGGGATTGGCGGATCGATTCCCTGCTGAGCAAAACGGACTCCGTCGGGCGGTGTGTCGGTGTGAAAGGGGCCTTTAACCACTTTACCGCTGAGTACTTGAATAGTACTGCGGCAAAGTGGCTCGTTCCCGTCTGACGACGTAGACCTACATCGCCAGACTCCTCCCCTTTAGGCGGCGCTCGCGCGCCGCCGGAGGCGCGCTCCCGCTGTTTTCATTCACAGCGGGAGTCGGGCCAGGGGAGGAGCAGCGGCGATCGCCGCTGCTCTGCCCCGATGGTCGGGGATCTAGTGTGGAGATCCGCCCGCCTGTGTAAACACAAGCGGGCGGATCTCCTCAGTGACAGGGAGTGACAGATCGGACTGTTCAGCATAGCTGGACATCTGATCTGTCCTTGTGTCACACAGTCACCTCCCCCCACACACGTTAGTAAGCACCAGGCATACATTAACCCCTCCCTCTCCAATAAAATTAACCCCTTCCCTGCCAGTGTCATTTTTACAGTAACAGTGCATATATATAGCACTGATTACTGCAGTAATGTCACTGGTACCCCCAAAAGTGTCAAAAATGTCAGTCAAGGGTCCGATCTGTCCGCCGCAATGTCACAGTACCGCAAAAAAAACGCAGATTGCCACCATAAGAGCCGGTTCACACTTCTGCGTGTGCCGGGTTCGCATGTCATGTCGGAGCGCACTGCTCCGACATGACATGCGATCAGCTGTGCGGTGCGAGTTTAGCCATACAGTTTGTATGGCTAAATTCGCACCGCACCCGCAGCAAAGACGCACAGGAGGCATTTTTGCTGCCGCATCAGGATCGGATCGCACAGCGGTTCACACTTGTGCGATCCGATCCTGTGCGAACTGCACGATCGCACTGCGATATGCGATCAAACTGGGGGTGTCGTTAAGATTACATTGACACCCCCAGCGGATCGCATATGGCAGTGTGAACTGCCGGGGGTGCGTGTGCGATGCGGGAACAGGCTGCGAATTCGCAGCCTTCCCGCATCGCAATAGTGTGAACCGAGCCTTACTCATTAAAAAAAACCACCAAAAATGACAGAAATCTTTCCCTTTGTTAGTAAACGCAATAACTTTTGCGCAAACCAATCAAAATACGCTTATTGCGATTTTTTTTACCAAACATGGGTAGCAGAAAACAAATTGGCCAAAAATTTAAAAAAAAATTGGTTTTTACATCTTTTTTTGGGGGGAATTTCATATAAAAAAATGTTAAAAATATTGTTATTTTTTCAAAATAAACGCTCTTTTTTTGTTTATAGCGCAAAAAGTAAAAATCGCACAGGTGATCAAATACCACCAAAAGAAAGCTCTATTTGTGGGAAAAAAAGGACATCAATTTCGTTTGGGTAAGGCATCGCACGACCGCGCAATTTTCAGTTAAAGTCGCACAGCGCCGAATCGCAAAAAGTGGCCCAGACGTAAGACAGCAAAATGCTCTAGTGGTAAAGTGGTTAATCGGTTAACCCCATTCCCTGCCAGTGTCAATATTACAGTAAAAGTGCATTTTTTTTTAACACTGATTACTGTAATATCCCACTCACAGTTAGAAAACACCCCCTAGGCATACACCTAACCCTTTGATCGCCCCTGGGTTAACCCCTTCCCTGCCAGTGTCATTATTACAGTAACAGTGCGTATTTTTAGCACTGATTACTGTAGTAATGTCACTGGTCCCCCCCAAAAGTGTGTAAAATGTCAGTCAGGGGTCCGATCTGTCCACCACAATGTCGCAGTCCTGCTAAAAATCACTAATCGCCGCCATTACTAGTAAAAATAAATAGAAATTACATAAATCTTTCCCCTAGTTTGTAGACGCGATAACTTTTGCGCAAACCAATCAAAATATGCCTATTGGGATTTTATTTTACTAAAAATATGTAGAAGAATACAAATTGGCCTAAAATGATGAAAAAATTTAGATTTTTACATTTTTTTTTTATTGGGAATGTTTTATAGCAGAATGTTAAAAATATTGTTTGTTTTTTTCAGAATTGTCGCTCTTTTTTTGTTTATAGCGCAAAAAATAAAAATCGCACAGGTGATCAAATACCACCAAAAGAAAGCTCTATTTGTAGGGGAAAAAGGACAGGGCATCAATTTTATTTGGGTACAGCGTGGCACGACCTGGCTACATATGGCTAGGGATTGGCCAAACCACCACCCCACCCACCCCCCCCCCCGTTCGGTTCGCACCAGAACATTTCGAACAGGGAAAACGTTCTAGCGAAGATGCAAACTCTATCAAAGGGACACGAACATAAAAATTAAAAAGTCCTCATTTTAAAGACTTACATGCAAGTTATTGCCATAAAATGTGTGTGGGCACCCGGGTACTGCCCTGGGGGACATGTATCAATGCAAAAAGTTTTTTTTAAAAGAATCGATGTAAGGCCCCTTTCACACTTGCGGACCGTTCAGATCCGCCTGTCAGTTTTTCAGGAGGATCTGAACGGATGCCCCATGCATCCCTATGGGACATCGGATGTCAGCGGAGACATGTCCTCTGACATCCCATCCGATCCTGTCCATCAAATCCGGACGGATGGAAACCCTATTTGCATCCGTCTAGCAGATCGTATGGGATGGGATTGGATGAGAACGGACAGGCGGTTTGTTCTCATCCGATTCCCCCATAGAGGACAGCTGGGACCGGACAGCTCCGTCTCTGGAAACAGAGCGGAGCTGAAGCTGTCATCTGCCTGCTCAGCGGGGGATCGGCGGATCGATCGCCCGCTGAGCAGAACGGAGTACGCGGACAGAGCGGACCACGTGAAAGGGGCCTAAATTTGAACAGGTTGCCTGCACAGGACTACACACAACACCTGTACATCCAGCGCGGGTGAAGACAGCCCTTTGTATGTGTGTACAGATCAGCGCGCCCGTGTTAATGAGGATCAAAGCAGCTAGCGTTTAACCACTTGCCGACCGCCCCACGCAGATTTACTGCGGCAGGGCGGCTCGGCTGCGCATAATCATGTAGATCTACGTGATTATGTGCACACCGTTTCGTTGGTGCGTGCGCGCCGCCAGAGCGGCGCTCACACTGTGATTAGGCACAGCGGGAGGCAGACCTCCAGGCTCCCGCAATCTTCGGCAAGACTAACAGGAGAGCCGTCTGGAATGTAAACAATGTAAGACGGCTCTCCTGTCAGAGAGGCAGGGAAAGATTGTGTGATTCAGCTAAGCTGAATCACCGATCTCTCTGTGCCTTTGTTCAATCCATCCCCAAAACAGTTAGTAAGCACATATAATGAAAACATTTAACCCCTTGATCACCCCCCAGTGTTAACCCCTTCCCTGCCAGTGTCATTTATACAGTAACAGTGCATATTATTTAGCACTGATCACTGTATTAATGTCACTGGTCCCCAAAAAGTGTCACTTATGGTGCTTTTCCACTGCATGGTACGGCTCGGTTTGGCGCTTTAACACTGCATGGTACCCCATGGTATGTGTTAGAACGATTCGGTACGGTTTGGTACAGCAGCGCTTCTCCACTACATGGTATGGCTTGCCTAAACAGTACCACCTCAGTTGGGGTTCCAAGCGGGCCGTACCTTTACCATATCCCACAATCCTTTGCATGCAGCCTTGATTGTTTGTCACTACTAGCCACTGATTGGTCAGAGAATCTTTGTAATCCCACCCACTTACTACTTTAGTGGAAAAGCAAACCGAGCTGAGTAGAGCCTATACAGTGCTGAAATGTCCCGACTCGTACCACGCAGTGGAAAAGCAAACTGAGCCAAGCAGGGCCAAGCAGTGCCGAGTGGAGCCGAGTCGGGACTTGCAGTGGGAAAGTGCCATTAGTATCAGATTTGTCAGCCGCAATGTCACAGTCCCAATAAAAATCGCTGATCGCCGCCATTACTAATAAAACATTTTTTAAAAAGTCCATGAATCTATCGTAGTCTGTAAACGCTATAACTTTTGCGCAAACCAATTATCATACGCTTTTTGGGATTTTTTTACCAAAAATATGTAGCAGAATACATGTTGGCCGAAAATGATCAAAAAGTTAGATTTTTTACATTTTTTTTTTTTTTGTTTATTGGGAACGTTTTATAGCAGAAAGTAGAAAATATTGGTGTTTTTTCAAAATTGACGCTCTTTTTTTGTTTATAGCGCAAAAACGAAAGAAAAAAAAAACGCAGAGGTGATCAAATACCACCAAAAGAAAGCTCTTTTTGAGGGAACAAAAGGACATCAATTATATTTGGGTACGGCATCACACGAGTTGTCAGTTATAGCAACACAGTGCCGAATCGCAAAAAATGGCCTGGTCATTAAGGGGGTAAAACCTTACTGGGGGTTAAGTGGTTAAAGGATGGCAACTTTTGCCATTTACAGGTTTCTTATGATAGGAATTGTACATAGAAATACATTACGGCCTGGTATTGGTTTCTACTTGAAGATAGGTTAACAATACCTCGGAGAAACGCATTATGAATATTGCCTTTCTGCGTTCTTATAATGCAACTCCCCTCAAGGCTGATCCATGATCCTTAGCGCAGACATGGTAAGCAAACAATTTAAACAGTCAATAGCATAACTACGTTTTAATGTTCATCAGCTTGACCTGCACTCTTAAATGTTTCATCAACCGCATCATTGTTCATGTGTCTCGAAGGCAAAATTATTTTACGTAATGATCGCTGTCACATTGCGGAGGCACGTTATTAATAGTATTTCTATTATTGGTATTAATACCACCCGTTATTTATAAACCAGCATTGAAATGCAACTCAATTTTTGGCAAGTTTTTGGCACATTTGATGACATCATTTTTGCAATACTGCTAAAGAGACCCTGTCACAGATCAATCATTTCAACACCAATGTACCCATATGCACTAAGGTGATTTGAAAAGGTTAGTGCCACATCTCTATAAAAAGGTATCCAACACAGTTAGAATCCCTTCCCTAGGCTCACGTTTAACCCCTTGATCACCCACAATGTTAACCCCTTCCCTGCCAGTGTCATTATTACAGTAACAGTGCATATTTTTAGCACTGATTACTGTAGTAATGTCACTGGTCCCCCCAAAAGTGTCAAAAATGTCAGTTAGGGGTCCGATCTGTCCGCCGCAATGTCGCAGACCCGCAAAAAAATGCAGATTGCCGCCATTACTAGTAAAAAAAAAACAACAATTAAAATGACATAAATCTTTCCTGTAGTTAGTAGACGCGATAACTTTTGCGCAAACCAATCAAAATGCGCTTATTGTGATTTTTTTTTTTACCAAAAATTTGTAGCAGAAAACAAATTGGCCTAAAATGTTAAAAATTTTTGATTTTTAAATGTATTTTTTCAAGAATATCATATAGCAGAATGTAAAAAATATTATTTTTTTTTTATTTCAAAATTGTTGCTCTATTTTTGTTTATAGCGCTTACTTTAGTAATGTCACTGGTCCCCCAAAAGTGTCAAAAATGTCAGTTAGGGGTCCGATCTGTCCGCCGCAATGTCGCAGACCCGCAAAAAAATGCAGATTGCCGCCATTACTAGTAAAAAAAAAACAACAATAAAAATTACATAAATCTTTCCTGTAGTTAGTAGACGCGATAACTTTTGCGCAAACCAATCAAAATGCGCTTATTGTGATTTTTTTTTTTACCAAAAATTTGTAGCAGAAAACAAATTGGCCTAAAATGTTAAAAAAATTTGATTTTTACATTTATTTTTTCGAGAATATCATATAGCAGAATGTAAAAAATACAGTTTTTTTTCAAAATTGTTGCTCTTTTTTGTTTATAGCGCAAAAAATAAAAATCAAAAATCGAACAGGTGATCAAACACCACCAAAAGAAAGCTCTATTTGTGGGGAAAAAAAGGACATCAATTTTATTTGGGTACAGCGTCGCACGACCGCCCAATTGTCCGTTAAAGCAGTGGTCCTCAACCCTGGCCCTCAGGGCCCACTAACAGGCCAGGTTTGCAAGATAACTGAAATACATCCCAGGTGATATCATTTTCTGCTCAGTGATTAAAATCTGGCCTGTTCGTGGGCCCTGAGGACAGGAGTTGAGGACCACTGCCTTAAAGTAATGCAGTGCCGAATCGCAAAATAGAGCCTGGTCAGGAAGGGGGGGGGGTAAAGCCTTCCGGGGGTGAAGGGGTTAACCACTTGCCGACCACCCCAAGTACATATACTGCTGCGGTCAGCCCCTCACAGGCAGAGTGATGTATCGGTACGTTACTAGCCTGTGAGGCTCTGGGGATCGCCGCCATTACGCATTAAAAAAAAAACAACAAAAATTACAAAAATCTTTCCCTTTGTAAGTAAACGCGATAACTTTTGCGCAAACCAATCAAAATACGCTTTTTGCGATTTTTTTTTTACCAAACATATGTAGCATAAAACAAATTGGCCGAAAATGTTAAAAAATTTAGATTTTTACATTTTTTTGGGGGGAATTTCATATAAAAAAATTTGAAAAATATTGTTATTTTTGCAAAATTGACGCTCTTTTTTTGTTTATAGCGCATGATCAAAAAATCGCACAGGTGATCAAATACCACCAAAAGAAAGCTCTGTTTGTGGGAAAAAAAGGACGTCAAATTAGTTTAGGTACAGCGTCGCACGACCGCGCAATTGTCCGTTAAAATCACACAGTGCCGAATCGCAAAATACTCCCTGGTCTTTAAGCAGCCAAATCCTCCGGGGCTGAAGGGGTTAAATTATGATTTCAATGGTGATTTAAATCAAATCCACCCTGGCTTTGACTATGCTATGCAGTGACTGTGTATGATTTGCCATAGCGTATAGTAAGGGTTGCAAGGGACGGCAAGCAGAGATCAGGTTGTGGGTGAGTCATCAGAAGTGTGCAGAGTGCGACTCCCTGAAGCGCTGAAAAAAAGCCCAGACTTACATAATTTCTGTAGTATCAAACAAGGTCATAAGCCTGAATTATTAAAAAAAAAAACAGTGGAGTTATCTACTAACCTAAAACTGAGTACACTGCAAAGCCCACGGGCCGATTTACTAAAAAGCTCATTTGCGTGATGGTGTCGAAAATCCGAGCTGCTTTTAAACATCCAGTCAGCTTAAAGGAGAACTCCGCTGTGCAGTAATTGATCCAACACTGACACATTACATAAGTCGTATAAACAGCTTTTATCTATGGGCACCAAAAGCTGGAAGATCTGACTCAAGAAGGAACAAAGGCCATCTCCTAGGAACCGATAGGAGCTTTCCTTTCTGTTTTCTCATCTGATGATGCAATGCAGGAGGCCGGGCACAGACACAGCATGGCTCTTGGTGGATTAGTCACAATTGGGCTTATCTAAAGATCTGACAGTACAGTCTTCAATTATTATAATGGTGCAGACTAACTTATGAAAGATATATATTTGCCCGAGGAAATGTCAAAAAAGAGAGGCCCCTGAGGTCTGACAGCTGTTGCCCTGTCAAATGCCTGAAGCTAGTATATACTAAAGTTACTACCAAACATGAATTAACGATTCCCGATCTGGCTGTCTTTCTGTCCATTTGAACAATGGTTTTGTGCTTATGGGCTTCATTAAGCATCACTGGCATCAACCTGATGAAACAGACTTGAAAACCTTGCCTGACCACCACAGACAGGATTTCTGCTTTGACCCAGAGTCTTCAAACGCTTACTGTGACTGCCAGATCTCTGGCTCATGAGATGTAAAGAAAAAAACCTCAAAAAATATTTTTAATTTAATGTTCCTGTTCTCGGTGGGATAAAGTAGCAGCCGGTCCATTAGGCGCGCCGCCCCCCTGCAGGGCACTGAACTCATAGGTTTCTATGAGTTTTTTTTTTTTTCAAGACACATGATTAGAGCCTGAGGCTCTAAGTGGCTTAAAAAAAAGGTTGGGCTTTGGGCGCAGTGAACCCCCCCCCCCCCCACTTGTGACACTAGCAAATTAATATTCGCTATTGTCTTCCAGCTTCACCTCATGGCCAATCAGGAAAATCAGGATCGGGTTGGCCGGGGGGAGAAGCAGAGGAAGCTGTGGAGGGGCGAGTGCAGGGGGAGCGCCACCATGGAAGGATAAGTGCGGGGGGAGCATCACAGTGGAGGGGCTGAGTGGAGGGGAGCGTCACTGTGGAGGGGTGAGTGCAGGGGGAGCGCCACCATGGAAGGATAAGTGCAGGGAAAGAGCCACCGTGGAGGGACTGAGTATGGGGGACCGTCACCATGGAGGGGTGAGTGCAGGGGGAGCACCATTATGGAAGGGTAAGTGCGGGGGAAGGGCCACCGTTGAGGGGCTGAGTGTGGGGGACCGTCACAGTGAAGGGTTGAGTGCAGGGGGAGCGCCACTGTGGAAGGGTAAATGCAGGGGGAAGGCCACCGTGGAAAGGTATGTGCGGGCGGACCTGGGGGGGGGGTTTGTTTCCCGCCCACCCAAAAAAAGTTTAGCACTAGCCGCCCCTGCCAGAGAACCAGGTGCATGTATGTTCTGCCATTGCTGAGCAGTATGGTTGGACAGTTTGCCACCCCTTCCTGACCACACTGCTAGCAAGGAGCTGAATATAAAATTACATGTGATTGACAGCGCTTGCCTCTGGCAGCATTGATGCCCTGGAAACCAGCGCTACCATTTGCAACAGATCATTCAGCTCTCCAAGGCTGTGTGATCTATCTGCAGCTGCTTGTAAATTCAAAGCCCCGGCTGATAAATCACACAGCTCCCCAGCACTGGGTGATCTTTTACTATTGTAAATGAGCAATCAGCACTGTCTGTTCATTCACAGTAGTAAAAGATTATACGGCACTGTGGTGCTGTGTGATCTATCTGTAAATGTTCATGCAGCACCGGCAGATAACTTATACATCCCTGCAGCACTGACTGATCTTTTACAATTACTACTAATACTGCTATTACTATTGAAATCTCAGCACTGTCAGGGCTGTGTAATGGATCTGCCGGCACTCTGTAGGTTTACTATCAGTCAGCAGCGCCATCACACAGTCCCGCAGTGCTGATTGTTATTTCACAATCGTAAAAGAACAGTCAGTTTAGAGAAGGGCAGGGGGCACAGTGCTGGCTCTACCTCCTCCCACAGGACTGCCCATAATTTGGGTTTCAGACTGAGGTGGAACTACAGCTTGGATTAAAATAAATAAAGAGGTGCTTTTGATTCACAACAACAGGGACACCGATAAGAAAGGGACCAATTGCAACATGCACTTGGTCCCCTGGAGGATTAAATAAAAGTATAAGGCTGGGTTCACACTATTGCGAATTGGATGAGGGGACGCACCGAACTCTCTGCTGCGAGCCGCTCTGAATTTAATGGGAACCTAGCCTAAACATTTTCATGAGAGTTCTTTAACCACTTACCTGTACGTTTGCTTGAAGAAGTAGTTGTACCGGGGTGATGCCTGCAGCTAGAGGCATCACACCGGTACTGTTTTTTAGAGCCAGCAGTCGGCTTTCTGGTGATAACAACCGATGCGACTCAGCAGCCGCTCAGCCGTTATCACAAGAAGCAGGAGGGGACGTCCCCCCTCCCACCGCCTTCCGCCACTCTACTCGAGTCTCCCTTCCCACCGGGAGACCTGAGCTACCAGCCGGCAGGTCCGCAGGCTGGTCAAGTCCCCAACTAACCCGGATTCGGCTTTGATTGGGTCTCTGATTAAGTAAACCAGAAGCGACGTCACCACACCACTTCCGGTTTACTCTGCTGCCAATGGTGCCGATTTAAAAAAAAAAAAATTACAGTATTCAAAAATGCAGATTTTGGCATTTTGAATACTTTTAAGTGCAAAGGAGAGATTTGGGGTCTTTTATACCCCAGATCCCTCCATAAAGAGTACCTGTCACTGGATGTTTACATTCCTTGTGACAGCAATAAAGGTGATCAGATTTTATTTATTTTTTTAAAGGAACAGTGAAACAACTAAAAAATAAAATAAAATAGGAAAAAAAAAAAGGTTAAAGCCGCCCCGTCCCCGTGTACTCGCGCACCAAATGAAACACATACGCAAGTCGCGCCTGCAAATGTAAACGGTGTACAAATCACACATGTGCGGTACCGCCGCGACCGTCAGAACCGTGAGAACAATAATTCTAGCAAAACATTTTACTCTCCAGACTTTGGCAAAAAAAAAAATATATATATATATATATATATATATATATAATGAAAAAAGAATATATATATATATATATATATATATATATATATATATATATATATAAATGTTTTGAGGTTCTAAGTAATTTTCCAGCAAAAAATACTGATTTTAATTTGTAAACAACAAGTGTCAGAAATAGGCTTGGTCCTTAAGGCTCCAATCACACCTGAGTGTATCGTTTTCAGGCGGGTTTTTTTAGCTTTTTTCAGGCGTTTTTTTCTGGCTTTTTTACAGGCGTTTTTTCAGGCATTTTTTTCCAGACATCTAACAAAAACGCCTGCAATCTGCCAAAAAAGAAGCTCATGTACTTTTTTTGAGCTTCAGGCGTTTTACTTCAGGCAACAAAACGCTCATATCTGAACAGGGACCATTGAAATGAATAGGATTTTGCTTGTTGGACGTTTTGAGACTACAGAGATGAGCATTTTACGAGCTGAAATACACTCAGGTGTGAACAGGGCCTAAGTAGTTAAAGTGATTGTAAACGGTCACCTTGTGAAACAACCTGTTTGGTTTAAAATAGAAGGCAAAAAATTTGTGTATAAATATATAAAAAAAAAAAACAATTTAAATACTTTTTTTTCCTTTTTTTTAAGTGATCACATTCCCTCTGTTCTCAGCTGCATAAGAGCTGGGGGGAGGAGAAGCAGCAGTAGCACACTGAGCTTCCCAGTGAATGGCTGTGTAGCAGGGGCGTGTCAGGACAAGTCTGATCATTGGAGGAGAGAATACTGAGTTCCCACCATAGTTAGAAAACTAACCACAGTGTGCTCTTCTGCTTGGTGTGGTCAGTTTCAAAAGGAAAGCATGGGACTGGCAGGAACACCAGGGATTTCACACAAAAGAAGCAATACAAGGAGAACAGGCGACTTTCTTGTACGAGTACATGATACAGCAGGCACATATCAGGAATATGAAGTGTTGGGGCAACAAACGCTTCAAATCGCACCTAGGCTCTACCCATGTAAAGCAAAGCAACAGGGTCACCTACTGTAACTTCCCCGTTTCCTCTCCTCCAGCACTTCATACTCCCCTTCCCCTCTATTCTGTCACCAGGAGTAAAAGAAAAAAGCTCTATAAAAGCTCAAAGTCATGACTTGCAGCTCATACATAGATGTTATAATGTAGGGAATTATTAGAACTCCTGTTGGGTTTTTACTGCTATCAAGGGCTATAATAGAAAGATTTATTCCCTGCTGCTAAAGCTTTCACCAGATAGGAAGTAAGGAAAAATCTGCAACAGAGAAACAGAAAAAAATCTATTACTCTTCCCCTACTCTACATAAGAAAAACATTTTTATGTCTGTCTTTGTTCCTGTTGGAGAGTCCCCCTCACCTTCTGTCTGGTAAACTGTTGTCAACAGGACAGGACCAGGAGTAGGGGTAATGCTCTCTTTTGGAGCCTAGGATAAGAATAAAAACCTAGCAGGGGTTCTAACCATTTACATATCTAAAACTAATAAAAAAAGGCTTTGGTACACTGTAATGGCACTTTTCCACTGCAAGTACCGGCTCTGCTCCACTCGGCACTGCTTGGCCCAGCTTGGCTCAGTTTGCTTTTCCACTGCGTGGTACGAGTCGGCACATTTCAGCACTGTATAGGCTCTACTCGGCTCGGTTTGCTTTTCCACTAAAGTAGTAAGTGGGTGGGATAACAACGATTCTCTGACCAATCAGTGGCTAGTAGTGACAAACAATCAAGGCTGCATGTAAAGGATTGTGGGATATGGTATAGGTACGACCCGCTTGGAACCCCAACCGAGGTGGTACTGTTTAAGCGAGCCGTACCATGTAGTGGAAAAGTGCCGCTGTACCAAACCGTACCGAATCGTTCTAACACGTACCATGCGGTACCATGCAGTGGAAAAGCGCCAAACCGAGTCAAACCGATCCGTTCCATGCAGTGGAAAAGCATCATAAGTGTACCCATGTCTATGGAAAGTAGAGCTACTAAGGGGTGCCCCATACCAAAAATAAAAACCTATATATACAGTATCTCACAAAATTGAGTACACCCCTCAAATTTTTGTAAACGTTTTATTCTATCCTTTCATGTGACAACACTGAAGAAATGACACTTTGCTACAATGTAAAGTAGTGAGTGTACAGCTTGTATAACAGTGTAAATTTGCTGTCCCCTCAAAATAACTCAACACACAGCCATTAATGTCTAAACCGCTGGCAACAAAAGTGAGTTCAAACCAGGGCTTTTTTTCAGCGGGAACGCGGGGGAACGCAGTTCCGGCACCTCTAGCACTGAATTAATTTTATGGCAGGGAGTGCTGGGGTGTGCCTGAAGGTCTATCGATGCTTGTCGTTGGTGGAGATCTATTTTTTGTGGGTGTCTATTGTTGTCAGGCATGTCTATTGTTGCTTGTAGGGGGGGGGGGTCTTATGTTGCTAGGGGGTAAATTTTTGCTGGGAGAGGTTTATTGTTGCTGGCTGTTGGAGGGTCTATTGATGCTAGCTACTGGAAGATCATTGGTTGCTGCTGGGGGGGTCTATTGTTGCTAGGATGGTATTTTGTTGTGGGGAGTCAATTGTTGCTGGGGAAGGACTATTGTTGTGGGGGAGGGGGTCCATTGCTGCAGGAGGGTCTATTGTTGCTGGAGGGGGTCTACTGTTGCTGGGGTGGGGTCTATCAAATTCCATACAAGTTACTTAGTAGCACAAAATTATACTTGGTTCTGTATTCTCTAATAGGGGCGGTACTGGAAGGTGGGTAGGGGGTGAAACCTAGGGACCTTGCTCAGAGGTGGGTAGGGGGCAAAGACGAAGGGTGACTCAGAAGGTGATAGTTCCTGTACCTTTTCTATGAGAAAAAAAAGCCCTGGTTCAAACACATCTCTCCCATGTGGAGTAAGTATCGCCAATGGTTTAGAGAGTTTGGATTTATCCTTCATTTTATGGATAGTGTTGGAACCACTGACAATGGGGTACTTTGACGTAGTGGTGGGCTTGAGCACAATATGGCCATATGGTGGGACTAAATCCCCATTTTTACTTATTTTGATCAAGTCTTAGTTGCCTTGTTATATTTGATGGTTATTTCTTTTGCATGTGTGCACTATCCTCTGCAGTCATACAGTATATGTATATTGGTTTTCATAGCACCATCTTTAGAAACGCATGTTCAGGGTGTGCCCCCCCCCCCAACCCTTTGTTTGTTATACATTCAGTCCTGACCAGACTCCCTCCTGGGGTTGAGCACCCCACCCTCCCACACCAGTAAGCAGATATAGGAGGAGTCCCTTATAGTGCAGTTCAAGCACATCTCTCCCATGTAAGGTGTAAGTATCTCCAATGGTTAAGAGAGATTGGATTTAACCTTAATTTTTTGGATAGTGTAGGACCCACTGATAATGGGGTACTTTGACGCAGTGGTGGGCTTGAGCACGATATGGCCATATGGTGGGACTAAATCCCCATTTTTACTTATTTTGATCAGGTCTTAGTTGCCTTGTTATATTTGATGGTTATGTCTTTGCATGTGTGCGCTATCCTCTGCAGTCATATAACAAAAATGAGTACACCCCTAATTGAAAATGTTCAAATTGGGCCCAATGTGTCAATTATTTTTTGTGGCCACCATTATTTTCCAGCACTGCCTTAACCCTCTTGGGCATCGAGTTCACCAGAGCTTCACAGGTTTCCACTGGATTCCTCTTCCACTCCTCCATGACGATATCACGGAGCTGGTGGATTTTAGAGACCTTGCGCTCCTCCACCTTTCATTTGAGGATGCCCAACATATGCTCAATAGGGTTTAGGTCTGGAGACATGCTTGGCCAGTCCATCGCCTTTACCTTCAGCTTCTTTAGCAACATTTTACAAAAATGTGAGGGGTGTACTCACTATTGTGAAATACTGTACATATACATATATACACACACACTATATTACCAAAAGTATTGGGACACCTGCCTTTACTTGCACATGAACTTTAATGGCATTCCAGTCTTAGTCCATAGGGTCCAATATTGAGTTGGCCCACCCTTTGCAGCTATAACAGCTTCAATTTCTCTGGGAAGGCTGACCACAAGGTTTAGGAGTGTGTCTCTCAGGGGCAGATCCAGAGTCTAATCTCTGGAGGGGCACTGCCAGAAAATAGGGTGTTGCTTACAGAACTGTTTTTAACAAATCATACAGTCCTAACCTTGTTTAAAACAGTGACACGTTTAAAATGATGCCACTTCCTCTCAGTGTGGAGAAGCTGAGAAGAATAGTGAGATCTGCCAACCATAGTTAATGAAAATGTTAAGGCTAGCCGCGATAGAGTCTTAACACTTTTATCAACTTTACAGGAGATCTTTATGAATTTCCCACGGGTCACCTGATGCGCTACAGTACATCCCTCCTCCACACACCGCAGCAAAACTAAGGGGGAAGGCTGCTACAGCACACCTTTCCACCCAAGACTCATGCCCCTACAGCAGGGGTGCCCAACCTTTTGAGGAGAGAGGGCCACTTTAGCGCCTTGGTAACCACATAAAAAATTGTGTGCCACAATGAGCAGAGCGGGCGGATGACATGTGCGTGTTCACTCAGCATTTGCAGAGCAGACACGGACACAGCCCGCTCTACTCTCTGGGCCCCTGATCTGATCCACCCAGACAGAAGGGGACAGATCCCTTTCTGTTTTTTAAGTGGATCGGATTGGAGATAGGCAGGCGTAAACGGATCTGCCGCTCTATAGAGGTGAATGGAGGGTCCAAGTGGGTCCATCCGAAAAACAGACAGATGGAACCGATTAGACCGATCGTGTAAAAGGCGCCTAAGGCTGATTTCACACAGATGCACTGTCGTTTACCTGCACCTCAACTGACCTCAATCTTCACTTCTTCCTCAGGATTCCTGTAGGTATCGCTGGCTGCTGCTGTCCCCCAGGCGGGTATGATTGGTGGCTGCTGCTGGCTGCCCTACAGGGCTGGTACTGCTGGTGGGTACTGCTGGCTGGTACTGCTGGTGGGTTCTGCTGGCTGGTACTGCTGGTGGGTTCTGCCGGCTGGTACTGCTGGTGGGTAGCTGCCTGTCAGCTGTCATACATTGAGGCACGCATGGACCGCTCAGTGTACACTTATGGCATCAAATTTGTGCCATGGTGATGTGACTCTCGTGCACATGTGCAGTAGTGACGTCGCCATGGCTTCGTCATTCAAGTGGGTGAACCGAATGAACCTGGAAGGAAGACCAGGAGAAGATGGAACAGCCCGTGCACTGAAAGTGCAGCTCTGGAGGGATTCATTTGACAGGTAAGTCTGCCATAATGTGCTAAATATGTGGTGCATGCTAGCACATTATGGCATAGCCCACCTGGGGCCCATGTACTGTAATTTAAAAAATATGGGTTGATACCAATTTTTTAAGGGTTTTTTCATTCCCTTTAGAGCCCTTTCACACCCATGCATTGTAATGTGCATAAAAGTATGTTAACATATGCACCAAGTTCCAATGAGCCCAACACAGTAAAGAAATGCAACATTTTCTGTTCAACGCAGTACATTGCAATGTAATGTATGACTTCTATATTGTATGCTTTGTCGTGTGCTGAGGGGACGATGCATTTGCTTTGGTCTGGTATGCTCATTGGGATGCCATTGAGAATAATAGGCAATGCACTGCACCATGAATACACCGCACGCTTTAGTAAAACACGTAAACAGGTGTGAAGCTAGCCTTGGAGAGCTGTAGACAAATTATAACATTATGTCATAAATGCTGTACAGTACATTTTATATCTACCCTCCATTTTGGTTGCCTAGTTTGGTAGAAGCATGCGGCTCCACAGAATTTAAGCCAGAGTCCAAAAAGCCTTCAATATCATTCTATACACTATGGACACAACCATTCACTGCAGACAATTCCATCCAATGGTCACCCCTACATTGCTAGGATAACCAATCAACACAGAGCTTCTAGAACATTTTTTGCAACCCTCTGAGAGGGAACATCTGCAGGTCACAGTATGAAAAGGAATTACGGAGAACTCATAACCTGATATTATGCTGCAATTTTTATCCCGTTGTTTTCCTCTATTGTTAATGGCAGCTCCTTCGTTCTTCCTTTGTACCTGTTTTCATAAACGTCCTTCCATTGTGTAGCAAGAGTAAGGTCAATCTGAAAGTTGTACAAAAATAACATGAATGACTCGAGGTTAGATTTAATTACACAAGGTCAGGACCAGCGCTGTGGTGTGAATTTCATGACATATAATATTTACTCTCCTTGATAATCCTTGAAAATGCATTCTGCAACAGCATCTCCGTTCCCATGAATATCTGACTTAGCGGAATATAACAATGGAAAACCAACGTCTGCTGTGCACATATACTGACCCTAATACAAATTCTAAATCCCAGGTCATGACACGGGTCAAAGCATAGCTACCTATTCTATAGATCCAGGGGGAGGGCAAGGAATCTATAATGTGTTTGTTACATTAATCAGATCTCCACAATAAATAAGGAGCTCAGTTTATTTTCCCATCACATTTACAGACTCTGCTACCTGTGCTACACCATGGTGCTTTACCGCTCCTTCTCACAGTTCAAATCTAGAAGTTGGCCAACTCATTTTAAAAAAACAATGCACCCCCTGTGTGACTGATAATAGATTATCGGTGGTAATTGGAGGAATAGAGAAGGATGGCAGAGGTATGAGAGCTGGTATCATGGTCAGGGTCAGGCTCAGAGACCAGTAACTATAGCAGTAGAGAGGCTTCCACCGACCAGCTGGATAAGTAAACCCTGGGGGATGACGTGGACGCACCCAAGGTGCAGAGCCTAAATACTAATAATTTTTCACCAGAGCTCCTGATGTAGAGATTGGTTTTGCTGCATGTTAGCACCAGCTCACGGTCCTCAGGATCACCTCGCAAGGAGGTGGGCAAGCCAGGGTCCAGTAGTGGATATAGCAGGTTGGGATCAAGCAGAAGCGTATTAAGTAGGCAGGCCAAAGGTCAGTCACAAGTGGTGGCAGGTTGGGATCAGGCAGAAGCATAGTCGAGCAACAAGCCAGAGGTTGGTAATGAGTGGTAGTGGAGATATGGCCAGCTGTAGGTATGCAAAAGAGCAAGATATCAGCTGGAGAGAGAACAATAATCTGGCAAACAGGAAATGCAAAGGTATGGATTAAAAAGGAAGTTCATGGGAGGAGCAAATAGTTCAAGGCTCACCAGAAACAAGGTGTAAGGTAAGATCTTCCAGGGGTTCAGACAGGATGCTGTTCAGCATCTTAGGTGGCTCAGCAAGGAGAGCTACTTGCTGATGCAGCAGAGGTTGTTGGTTCAGTCCCCGGACCTGATAGCTTAGGAGTGAAAGCACTGGAAAGGAGGAGTGCTGAGCACCCAAAACGTGTTGGCTGCCCAGTGTTTTTTTTTTTTCTGCTGTCATTTGTGGGATCAATAAAAAAAATCATTTTGGACTTCGGGAACTTTTGTTTTGTGCCGTCTTTGGTTGAAATGCTTATAGATTTCCCAAGTCGGGTGACCTCTGTCTTTTCAAAGGGGGCCTCTGTTTTATAGAGAGCTGCCGATCACAAGCCATTTAGCTTTGTAAGGACTTATTTTATTATACAGTATATCAGGGATCCATGTTCATCACCTTATCTACTTTTCTCCTTATGATATTTTAGCTCAACAGATACAAAATGCACCAGTCTCACTCACCTACACCATCACTGCCATATTACTCCAACGCTAGTATACAATTAAATGGGGCTATCCCTTAAAATTGGCCTACATACTTATAAAGCCTAAAATAACTTTGCCCCCCCATCCCCTTTTTATTGACAGAACCTCTAGCTATGCATAATCCCACAACTCATACTTCCTTTGTAACTGTAAGGAAAATTGCATGCGCCTAGAGTCGTCCTAATAAGTCAGTGGTTCTTAACCTGGGTTCGATCAAACCCAAGGGGTTCAGTGAGTCAGTCTCGCGGGTTCGGCGGAGGTCAAGACACACACCCGACTCGCAATGACACGCCCCGCTCATTGGCTGCAGGTGATCACGCAACATTGCTTGGCCTATCTGTGCTGCAGGGAATTTGGCGTGCCCAGTAGTCGAATTGTAACTGTCGTGATGGTATGTCGTGTGATTTCTTTCTTAATGTTTTAATCCCTTCATACTAGCTATGTCGAGCAAAAAAAGAAAGTGGTCGGACGAATATGTACAATATGGATTCACATGTATAATGGAACGTGATGGGAGTCAGCGTCCTAACTGCATGATTTGCAATGCCAAGTTGAGCAATTCTAGTCTAGCACCGGCAAAACTAAGAGAACACTTCCTTAAGCTGCATGGAGATGGAAAATACGAGAACACAACGCTCGCTGAATTCAAGGTGAGGAGAGCCAGATTCGATGAAAATGGTTTTGTTCTTTGTTCTTAATGGTTTTGTTCTTTAAAGGTTTTGTTCATTTTGTGCACCTATGTATAAATACAGTATATACCTATGTTTTGAATTTGAAAAAATCATATTTTATTTTTCCAATTAAGAAGGGTTCGGTGAATGCGCATATGAAACTGGTGGGGTTCAGTACCTCCAACAAGGTTAAGAACCACTGTAATACGTGCTTTGAATCCCCAAAGATAAAAGCACTATATGGTTAAACTGTAAGGGTTAAATTCTCGTTTCGGTCTAGGGGACTGCCTAAAAGCAGTTTTACTCACCTGATCCTCCATTTCCCTGGCAGCTGGAGCTCTCCTTTACTTTCCTACGTTCTAGCAGTGGACTGTCCCTCGGCATCCTCAAGTCTTGAAGACATCAGAGGACCTGCAACCACTGAAAGCATGGAGGGGAGTGGCTGCGGGATTCATAAAGTGATATTAACCACTTAAGCCCCGGAAGATTTTACCCCCTTCCTGACCAGGGGGTATTTTGCGATTCGGCACTGCATGAGTTTAACGGACAATTGCACGGTCGTGCGACGCTGTACATAAACGAATTTGACGTTCTTTTTTTCCCACAAACAGAGCTTTCTTTTGGTGGTATTTGATCACCTGTGCGATTTTTTGATCATGTGCTATAAACAAAAAAAGAGCGTAAATTTTGCAAAAATAACAATATTTTTCACATTTTTTTATATGAAATTCCCCCCCAAAAATTTAAAAATCAAAATTTTTTAACATTTTCGGCCAATTTGTTTTATGCTACATATTTTTGGTAAAAAAAAAGAAAAATCGCAAAAAGCGTATTTTGATTGGTTTGCGCAAAAGTTATCGCGTTTACTAACAAAGGGAAAGATTTTTGTCATTTTTGTTGTTCTTTTTTTTAACAAGTAATGGCGGCGATCTGCGATTTTTTTTGCGGTACTGCGACATTGGGGCAGACAGATCGGACCCTTGACTGACATTTTTGACACTTTTGGGGTTACCAGTGACATTACTACTGTAATCAGTGCTATACATATGCACTGTTACTGTAAATATACACTGGTAGTGAAGGGGTTAACTTTATTTGAGAGGGAGGGGCTGTGTGTGTCCCTAGGGGCGTGATTCTAACTGTGATTGGCTGTGGCTTGAAGTGTAGGAACAATGATCAACGGTCCTACATAGTAGAACCGTATGATCACTGTTTCTACACAGGGGAGAATGACAGGCGGCTTTGTTTACATTAGCCGCCTGCCTTTCTCCCACTGTCACGGACGATCGTGAGTGAGCGGCGGACATCGGGTCCGCCGCTCACACGAGCGGGGGGGGGGGTCCGTGACCGCGCGGGAGCGCGCCTCCGGAGGCGCGCGCTCGCTCCCCACCGGTACCGGTACGCCACTTTGCCTGTGAGGGGCTGTACTTGCGGCGGTCAGCAAGTGGTTAAAAATTACAAACATGTCGTACTTGCCTGCTCTGTGAAGTGGTTTTGCACAGAGCAGCCCCAATCCTTCTCTTCTTGGGTCCCTCGCCGGTGCTCTTAGCCTCTTCCTCCTACTGAGTGTCCCCAGAGAAAACAGCTTGCTATGGGAGCACCCAAGTAGCCTCTCTCCTGAGCTGCAGCTCTGCATCTCCATTCACACACAAAGCCGTGGCTTGGCCCTGCTCACCCTCTCTCCTGATTGGCTCAGTGGCTGTAAATTACAATGAGGAGGCAGGGTCCCCAGAGAGCTGAGATCTTGCTGGATCGAGATGGGGCTCAAGAGAGTATTAAGGGAGGCTGGGGGGGGGGGGGGTGCTGCACAGAGGTTTTTACCTTCATGCATAGAATGTATGAAGGTAAAAACCTTGAGCCTTTAGAACCACTTTAAATTGTGGTTCCTGGAACCAGTGGAAACTGTGAGAGGGATAGATTGGGTGAAAGTGAAATTATTTTGTGGCCTCCTTTGGAAAAATGTGCATTTTGGCATATGTGAGAAAAATGGAAAAATGGTCTGGCAGCACTAAGCAAAATTTTGTGTTTAGCTTTAGAATGCGCGGTGAGGGGGATAGAACCCCTGTGAGGTTTTTACTGCTGTGTCCTTGTTGCCAACACAACAGGATTCAAAGGGAAATCTTCCAATGGGTACACTTGTTCTCATATATACCTTAAAAAAAACCCTATAATGTGTCCTTAATGGGCAGGATGACAGGGCCTCTTAGCCTCTTAACTCCTTCCTGACACCCCCCCCCCCCTCCGTCTCCGTGATGCAACATCTCTTCCGCAATAAAGTGCACTTACCTGCCTATTCGCAATCCTCTGCGGACTGTACACTAAAGTATGCATGTGCAGCTCAGTTTACAATCTAGCACACTGGAGTGACATCATCCTGCACCGGCCAATCAAAACGGCTGAATACCAGCACCCGGAAGAAGCTGGGGAGAGGATGCTGGCGAGAGACCTCGTGGGCAACGGTCCATTGGAACTAATGCCGGTCATAGACTTGGGTACATTCATCCTGCCCTTTACATGGTTCGAATCTTGGCACCGGCAATCAAAATGGCTGAAGACCGGAACCCAAAATAAGCTGGGGAGAGGATGCTGGCGAGGGACCTCAAGGGCATCAGACCATTGGAACTAATGCCGGCCATAAACTTGGGTACATTCAGCCTGCCCATACATGGTTTGAATCTCAGCCGGTTCAGCCTATGGGTCAACTTGGGTTCAACAGCCTGTCGGATTTTACATACAATTATGGCTAGCGGCTATTATAGCCACTAGCAGTAATCACCGTGTTCTCCCAGCGGGGATGGCTTTCCCTGCCCCCCACCAGGAGAACACAATGGCTCCTCCCAACACTGACTATGTTGATGGGGGAAGATGAGTGATTTTCTTTCCTGTAACCCGTGGTCGCAGGAAATAAAAGCGCTCCCTCCATGGCCAGCCTAAGGTAAGTATTGTGCTTTTCCACTGCATGGTACCACATGGTACGGTGTTGGAACGGTTCGGTACGGTTCGGTACGGTACGGCGGCGCTTTTCCACTACATAGAACCGAATGGTACGGCTCCCTTAAACAGTACCACCTCAGTTGTGGTTCCAAGAGGGCCGTACTGGTACCATATCCCACAATCCTTTGCATGCAGCCTTGACTGTTTGTCACTACAAGCCACTGATTTGGCAGAGAATCGTTGTTATCCCACCCACTTTACTTTAGTGGAAAAGCAAACCGTACCGAACTGTTCCAACACCGTACCATGGGGTGGAAACCAAACAGAGCCAAGCAGGGCCGAGTGGAGCCGAGCCGGACCTGCAGTGGAAAAGTGCCATATGTGTGCCTTTAGTTCCACTTTACTGCCAGAAGGTGGGATAGAGTTCCCAATCATGTGATCAAGGTGACTGGCAGTCACGGTTTTCTTTCCTGCTGGCTTCCAATCATAAATAGAGCTACCTGTGATAGCTTGGTTGCCTGGGAGCGCTCTCATCACAGAAACCTAAGACTCCATGGACGCATGGGTACAGCGAGTAGGCATTAAGAACCCAGCCTCCTTCCCTACCACTGCACAGATGGTTACCTGGACGGCAAGAGGTTAAAGCCTCAGAAAAATCATCGTGTGATTATTTCATCATTGTCACCGAACTAATTTGACCCATTGTACACTACTCAAGCCTGATGCTTTTACGTAAGCAGTTCTGTATCCATGAAGGCCTCTGCCATTGGTGTCATTAGCAATTTTGTTAATAAGTTATTGATCTGAAAGCCCCCCTGAGCTCATTAACATGACGGATATGCTAAGGTCTCATTTCTTTGCAGTTTCCAGTGTCCGCTATTCCCCTAAGTGCCATTTGTTGACTTTTGTAGACAAGCCGCTGTGTCACCTTGTTTTAAGTTGGTCCCCAAATTCTCTTTCCTGTTGGTGCTCTGACAAGCCTGTAATTACAGCTCACTGCATGCTGTGACATAATGGGTTTTGTTATGATATATTGTGAAATGTTCTGCCTGCTTTTGATCTATTTTGACAGTGTGTATCACAGGATAATTCGCTGTGGCAGGCGGTGGTAAGTGGTAGTATTGGGGGATGTACAGTGAAGTGTTGTGACAGGGGTCCCCGGGGGTACAATTAGGGAAGGGCATGGGGGTGGCTGCCCGGAATGCAGAGAAGACGGGGCTCGGTAGGAAAATAAAGCGATAATTAGTTGTGCAGACCAATTACGAGGCTGAAATTTGAATTTAGGCTTCTTTCAATCCCAAACGCAGCTTTTCTCAACCCTTTTAACATGAAGGAACCCTTCTTTGACTCAGGGAAACCCAGCTAACAATTACTTTATCTACAGCTCACTGTACATCAGTGTGATGGTCACTAGGAAGAAGGTTCCTCACATCGGTGATCAGTGGGAAGAAAGTTCCTTACATTGATAGTCAGTGGGAAGAATTCTCCCTTCTTTTCAGATCAGTGGGAAGAATTTTCCTTACATTGGTGGTCAGTGGGGAGAATGCCCTATACATTAAAGATTTTTGGGAAAAATGATCATCACATTGGTGGTCAGTCGAGAGACTGCCATTTACATTTGAGGTCAGTGGGAAGAATGCCCCATACTTTTCAGGTCATTTGGAAGAAGGCTTCTTGCATTGGTGATCAGTTGAAAGAATGCTCCTTACATTGGCGGTCAGTGGGAAGAATGCTCCTTACATTGGCGGTCAGTGGGAAGAATGCCCCTTACATTGGCGGTCAGTGGGAAGAATGCCCCTTACATTGGCGGTCAGTGGGAAGAATGCCCCTTACATTGGCGGTCAGTGGGAAGAATGCCCCTTACATTGGCGGTCAGTGGGAAGAATGCTCTTTACATTGGCGGTCAGTGGGAAGAATGCTCTTTACATTGGCGGTCAGTGGGAAGAATGCTCCTTACATTGGCGGTCAGTGGGAAGAATGCTCTTTACATTGGCGGTCAGTGGGAAGAATGCTCCTTACATTGGTGGTCAGTGGGAAGAATGTCCCTTACTTTGGTGGTCAGTGGGAAGAATGCCCCTTACATTGGCGGTCAGTGGGAAGAATGTCCCTTACTTTGGTGGTCAGTGGGAAGAATGCCCCTTACATTGGCGGTCAGTGGGAAGAATGCCCCTTACATTGGCGGTCAGTGGGAAGAATGTCCCTTACTTTGGCGGTCAGTGAGAAGAATGTTCCTTACATTGGTGGTCAGTGAGAAGAATGCCCCTTACATTCGCGGTCTGTGGGAAGAATGTCCCTTACATTGGTGGTCAGTGAGAAGAATGCCCCTTACATTCGCGGTCTGTGGGAAGAATGTCCCTTACATTGGCGGTCAGTGGGAAGAATGCCCCTTACATTCGCGGTCTGTGGGAAAAATGTCCCTTACATTGGCGGTCAGTGGAAAGAATGCTCTTTACATTGGCGGTCAGTGGGAAGAATGCTCCTTAGATTGGTGGACAGTGAGAAGCATGTTCCTTATATTGGCTGTCTGTAGGAAAATTGTCCTTACATTTATGGTCAATGGGAAAAATGCTTCTTACATAAGAGAAGGCTCCTTGCATTGGTGATCAGGTGAAAGAATGCTCCTTACATTGGAAGTCAGTGGGAGGAATGCTCCCTACAATGCTGCTTACATTGGTGGTCAGTGGGAAGAATGCTCCTTTCATGGGTGGTCATTGGGAAGAATGCTTCTTACATTGGTGGTCAGGGGGAAGAATTTTCCTTACATTGGTGGTCAGGGGGAAGAATTTTCCTTACATTGGTGGTCAGTGAGAAGAATGCTCCTTACATTGATGGTCAGTGGGAAGAATGCTCCTTACATTGGTGGTCAGTGGGAAGAAGAATGCTCCTTACATTGGTGGTCAGAGGGAAGAATTTTCCTTACATTGGTGGTCAGTGGGAAGAATTTTCCTTACATTGGTGGTCAGAGGGAAGAATGCTCCTTACATTGGTGGTCAGGGGGAAGAATGCGCTTTTGCATTTTGTGGTCATTGGGAAGGCTTCCCCCTTACTGATAGCAAAAACATTCATTGGTGTCAGTAGTTACTCATCTAAGAGGCAGAAATTCCTCACTGTTCAAGGATTCACTAGCAACCTCTGGATAAACCCTAGGGTTCCACAGAACCCTGGTTGAGAAAGGCTGCTATAAAGTATATCTAAATCCTAAGGGTTTCTTGAATTTGTTTTCAATATAAAAGGTTATAGGTAACCCTGTTGGGTACTGTCCGTGTCCAGTGGGGGGAATTTCCTTCAATTTCCTGTCCTGGAGACACAACAGGAAGTGACCCTAAACAGACATCTCAACTAGGACATCTGTCACTGGAACAGATGTCCTCATTAAAAGATTTTCCCACACTTTTTGTTTTGGATATTTTGCATCACTTGCTGTCCCATGATCATCAGGACAAATCGAGAGGGTGAATCCCTTGCGAAAAAAATTAATTTCACACCTGTAACTTTGCCACCTTGTAGGAGGGTGCTAAGCCAAATATTTTACTAAGGCCAAAGTGGCAGGAAGAGATTCAAAGTACATGAGAACACCGATGTTTCTAGTTTCACTGACGTTTTGAAGGCACACAGGTCCCCTATCCCAAGGTGACAGCACTGACATTTCAAAGACACATAGGTCATCTTTCTTAAGATGACAGTGCCAATGTTTTGGAGACTAAGGTGTTGTTAAGGTGGCAGTGCAAACATTTCAGAGACAAACAGGTGCCCTTTCTTAATGTGACAACACCAACGTTTTGGAGGTACACAGTTCTTCTATCCTGAGGTGACAACGCAGACATTTCAGAGACACATAGGTCCCCTTCACAAGGTGACAACACAGAAGTTTCAGAGACACATAGGTCCCCTTCGCAAGGTGACAACACAGACATTTTAGAGACACATAGGTTCCATTCACAAGGTGACAACACAGAAGTTTCAGAGACACACAGGTCCCCTTCACAAGGTGACAACACAGACGTTTCAGAGACACATAGGTCCCCTTCACAAGGTGACAACAGACTTTTCAGAGACACCTAGGTCCCCTTCACAAGGTGACAACACAGATGTTTCAGAGACACACAGGTCCCCTTCACAAGGTGACAACACAGACATTTCAGAGACACACAGGTCCTCTTCACAAGGTGACAACACAGATGTTTCAGAGACACATAGGTCCCCTTCACAAGGTGACAACACAGACATTTCAGAGACACACAGGTCCCGTTCACAAGGTGACAACAGACTTTTCAGAGACACCTAGGTCCCCTTCACAAGGTGACAACACAGACTTTTCAGAGACACACAGGTCCCCTTCACAAGGTGACAACAGACTTTTCAGAGACACCTAGGTCCCCTTCACAAGGTGACAACACAGATGTTTCAGAGACACATAGGTCCCCTTCACAAGGTGACAACACAGACATTTCAGAGACACATAGGTCCCCTTCACAAGGTGACAACACAGATGTTTCAGAGACACACAGGTCCCCTTCACAAGGTGACAACACAGATGTTTCAGAGACACATAGGTCCCCTTCACAAGGTGACAACACAGATGTTTCAGAGACACACAGGTCCCCTTCACAAGGTGACAACACAGACATTTCAGAGACACACAGGTCCCGTTCACAAGGTGACAACAGACTTTTCAGAGACACCTAGGTCCCCTTCACAAGGTGACAACACAGACTTTTCAGAGACACATAGGTCCCCTTCACAAGGTGACAACACAGACATTTCAGAGACACACAGGTCCCCTTCACAAGGTGACAACAGACTTTTCAGAGACACCTAGGTCCCCTTCACAAGGTGACAACACAGATGTTTCAGAGACACATAGGTCCCCTTCACAAGGTGACAACACAGACATTTCAGAGACACATAGGTCCCCTTCACAAGGTGACAACACAGATGTTTCAGAGACACACAGGTCCCCTTCACAAGGTGACAACACAGATGTTTCAGAGACACATAGGTCCCCTTCACAAGGTGACAACACAGACATTTCAGAGACACACAGGTCCCGTTCACAAGGTGACAACAGACTTTTCAGAGACACCTGGGTCCCCTTCACAAGGTGACAACACAGACTTTTCAGAGACACACAGGTCCCCTTCACAAGGTGACAACACAGATGTTTCAGAGACACACAGGTCCCCTTCACAAGGTGACAACACAGATGTTTCAGAGACACATAGGTCCCCTTCACAAGGTGACAACACAGACATTTCAGAGACACACAGGTCCCGTTCACAAGGTGACAACAGACTTTTCAGAGACACCTAGGTCCCCTTCACAAGGTGACAACACAGACTTTTCAGAGACACACAGGTCCCCTTCACAAGGTGACAACACAGACTTTTCAGAGACACACAGGTCCCCTTCACAAGGTGACAACACAGACATTTCAGAGACACATAGGTCCCCTTCACAAGGTGACAACACAGATGTTTCAGAGACACACAGGTCCCCTTCACAAGGTGACAACAGACTTTTCAGAGACACCTAGGTCCCCTTCACAAGGTGACAACACAGACATTTCAGAGACACATAGGTCCCCTTCACAAGGTGACAACACAGACGTTTCAGAGACACATAGGTCCCCTTCACAAGGTGACAACGCAGGGGTTTCAGAGACACACATAGGTCCCCTTCACAAGGTGACAACGCAGGGGTTTCAGAGACACACATAGGTCCCCTTCACAAGGTGACAACGCAGGGGTTTCAGAGATACACAGGTCCCCTTATGAAGGTGACAAGGCAGATGTTTCAGAGACACACAGGGTGACATTGCCTATGTTTCTTATAGGTCACCTTAAGGTGACAGTCAGAGACAAACAGGTCCTCTTTCTCGAGGTGACAGTGGGAACATTTTAAAGACACATAGCTCCCCTTTCTCAAGACAACAGCACTAACGTTTCAGAGAAACACAGGCCCCCGTTCTCAAAATGACAGAACGTTTTTGTCTCAAGCAAAAAAAAACAGACAGGGGTTTTAGTACTTCCCCACTATATTCAAAGTTTTAAAAAAATAGTTTTAGCTTGACACATACTTTAAAAGCTGAATTAAACTCTGATGTACTGTATATTTTTTAAAAAAATGGGCCCCAGAAAGGTTTATGCCATAATGTGCTAGTATGCACAGCATATAAGCACACTATTGCAGACTTACTTATCATATGAAGCCCTCTAGTGCTCTAGCTGGTCCCGGTTGCTTTCATCCTCTCCGGGTATTCCTTCTAGTTTGCTCTGCTTGGCCACTTGAATGGCCGGACCATGATGACTTCACTCCTGCACATGCACACAAGAGTCACTTCATTACGCCACAGAGCAGTGCTGTAAATGAGCTGACGGACAGGGAGAAGCTTTTATGACAAGAGAGACCACTAGGGTCTCTTCTGTCATAAAAAAAATCTGCCTGTTAGAATTTCTTTTTAAATTAGAGTTTAATTCCGCTTTAAATATTAATCAGAGGTCCTAACCATGGCTGCGGCCTGCCCCCTCAATTTACATTCACTGGTAAATTCTTCTGTGTGCTGACGACACCTGCACAGTTGATTACCTCAGATTTCAATGTGGCCAATTCTGAGGCAGGAGGAACTCATGAGATGGTCACATATAAGCTTATAGGGAACGCAGTCACAGGAGGAGGAAGATTCAACAAACAGGATGTAAACAATCCAGTAGGCCAAGGGTGCAAAACTCAGGTAAGTAAGTGGGTGGGTAGGGTACATATACCTTCTCTGAAAATATCCCTAACCTTTAGAGCCCAGTTCCAGCTAAAATGTAAAATTTCCCTTTCATCGGCTATGCACATGGACTTCAGGATGTAAACAATGGGGTAGGCCTGAGGGTGTGAAATTCAGGTAAATAAGTGGGTGGGTAGTTGAGGCTGGGGGGGGGGGGGGTAGATATACCTTCTCTGAAAGTATTCCTAACCTTTAAAACCCAGTTCCAGACAAAATGTATAATTTTCCTCTCATAGGCTATGCGCCGGGACTTCAGGATGTAAACAATGGGATAGGCCTGAGGGTGTGAAATTCAGGTAAGTAAGAGGGTGGGTAGTTTAGGCTGAGGGGGGGATAGGGTACGTATACTTTCTCTGAAAATATCCCTAAACTTTAAAGCCCAGTTCCAGACAAAATGTATAATTTCCCTTTCATAGGCCATGCGCAGGACTTCAGGATGTAAACAATGGGATAGGCCTGAGGGTGTGAAATTCAGGTAAATAATTGGGTGGGTAGTTGAGGCTGGGGGGGGTAGATAAACTTTCTCTGAAAGTATTCCTAACTTTTAAAACCCAGTTCCAGACAAAATGTATAATTTTCCTCTCATAGGCTGTGCGCCGGGACTTCAGGATGTAAACAATGGGGTAGGCCTGAGGGTGTGAAATTCAGGTAAGTAAGAGGGTGGGTAGTTTAGACTAGGGGGGGATAGGGTACGTATACTTTCTCTGAAAATATCCCTAAACTTTAAAGCCCAGTTCCAGCTAAAATGTATAATTTCCCTATCATCAGCTATGTATGCGCCTAGACTTCAGGACAGGGCCGGCCTTAGGTGTTCAGGTGCCCTGTGCGAGCTAATCCTGTGGCGCCATCCCCCCCCGCGTGTGACCCCGAGCACATTTTCTTGCACTTTTTTGCACTTTATTTGACTTTTCTTTTTATGATCATTAATAACTTAGCCCCCCTTACATTAGAGACCCCTAACAGAGCCCCCCCTTACATCAAATACCCCTTTACATTAGAGATCCTGACAGAGCCCACCCCCTTACATCAAAGACCCCCTTACATTAGAGATCCCCACAGAGCCCCCCCCCTTACATTAGAGACCCCCCACACAGAGCCCCCCTTACATCAGAGACCCCCACACAGAGCTCCCCTTACATCAGAGACCCCCCACACAGAGCCCCCCTTACATCAGAGACCCCCACATCAGAGACCTCCCCACACAGAGCCCCCCTTACATCAGAGACCCCCACACTGAACCTCCAGGCCGCGGTCGCCGCTTACCTCCCACTGTGCGGCCTGATCATCTGCGAGCTGTGATGGCCGCACGGCGCCCCTGCTGCCTATGGCACACTGTGCGGCCGCACAGCTCGCACACCCCAAGGGCCGGTCCTGCTTCAGGATGTAAACAATGGGGTAGGCCTGAGGGCACAAAAATCAGGTAAGTCAGATAACTAAGAGGGTGGGTAGTTTAGGCTGACTTGTGGGGGGGGGGGGGGTTAGGGTACACACAGTTTCTCTTAAAGTATACCTAGTCTTTAAAGCCCAGTTCCAGACATAATTTATATTTTTACTTTCATAGGCTATGTTCCTGAATTACAGGATGTAAAAAAATGCGGTAGGCCGAGGGTGTGAAATTCAGCTAGGTAAGCGGGTTAGTTGTTTAGGCTGGGGGGCTAGGGTACATATACTTTCTTTAACAGTATACCAATACTATACTATACCATATTTTCCCTCATAGGCTATGTTCCTGGATTACAAGTTGTAAACAATGCACTAGGCCGCAGGTGTGGAATTCAGGTAAGTAAGGGGGTGGGTAGGTAAGAGGTGGGGGGGGGGGTGATAGGGTTAGGTATATTCTCTCTGAGAGTATAGCTAACCTTTAAAGCCCAATTCCAGCCAAAACTTGTATTTTTCCTTTCATAGGCTATATTCTAAATAATATACATTCCACTCACCAAATGGCCCAGAGTGTTTAGGCAGCAGGAAGACTCTAAAAATATCTTCAGAAATAGAATATTTACCTCATTGGGCCTTGTTCATAAAAATTGCAGAAAGGAAAATGTAAGCGTTGCCATAGCAATCAGTCAGATGTTAGCGTTTATTCTCTCTCGCTGCTAGTATGAGACACACAGAATCTTACTGGTTGCTATGGGCAACATTGAGTTTGCCACCTCTTCCTGAAGAAAATACCAGCCATACGTTCTTTTTTTTTTTTTTTTATTGTGGAGCGGATGTACTGTATATAAAATAGTCCTACTCCTTGTCACATCTTGTTTGATTTTTATGGTCAGCACCTCTATTTTTCCTGGCGTTTTCTTTGCTCCAGTTCAGAGCTCAGGTCGTGTTTCAGACATTTATTTTCTCAGGTAAACTCACTTAGCCCAGTGATCACGGCCTCTTGTCATAGGAAATGTGAATTTCTAAGTTCTTGTGCTGTAAGGCTATAAGGAGGACATGCTTAAAGCGGAGTTCCGGCTTCAAATACCTTTTTTAACTGAAAATACCCCTATAATACTAATCCATTGCCCTTTACAGAACCGCTATTCTCATACTTACAAGGTGTACAGTATTGGATTTTAGTCAAAATCTTACTTTTAAAAACGCTGTCTGGGCACGGCCATCTTGGATGTGGGTATCTGAAGCTGCAGTGTAATCAGCTGTGTCCTTCTTCCTGATTCCAGGGAGTGTTCTGGGAGTTCTTCCTGATTCCAGCCTCCTGGGAGTGATGACAAACAGCTCCCAGGATGCAAAGCAAAGGCGGAAGTGATGTCGGTGGCCGTGGCCACAGAGGGGGGAGAAGGAGGAAGTACAATCAAAAATTCCCCAAAAATAAGGTAAGGGACCCCCGAAAAAAAATTGAAAATGCCCAATTGTTGATCAGCATAGCGAGCACTCCAGGAATCACTAAAGTCGCAAAATAGGCCGGAACTCCACTTTAACTGGTATTGGCAGCTGTAAACCATCCATGGGACAGTGACACAGTCTGAGCAGGTTTGTCCAACACTTTTATTTAGCAAGGCAGCAAACAAACACAGTTTCAATGCAGGAGGGTTTTGTAGAGTAGGTCCATAGCATAAAACAAGCAAAAGATCTGCTTGTCTGAGCCATTTACTAAACTCAGGTGTAGGGTTGCACCGAACTGATACCAGTATCAGTATTGGTGGCAATACTAAGTACTTGTACTCATGAAAATGCTCCGATTCCTAAAACTGATATCTTTGCAGTGCGATTTGAGCCAATACAAAATGAATAGGCTCAAACCGCACTGCAAAAAAAAAAATCACATTTGATTTGAACAGGAATAAGGTGCGATTCCTGTCCATATGAAATGCGGTTTCCCTCACCGCTCATGTGTGAACCCAGGCTTGTCACAGTGACTTCATCCTGGGTTCACACAGGAGCGGTGCGGGAAACCACATGCAATTCAGCCAGGAATTGCACCATATTCCTGTTCAAATTGCATAGAATTCTTTGCAGTGCGATTTGAGCCTATTACATAGTTACATAGTTTATGAGGTTGAAAAAAGACATCAGTCCATCCAGTTCAACCTATGATGTGTGTGTGTGTGCTGTTAACCGTACATTGTATACCCCTGTATGTTGTGGTCTTTAAGGTGCCCATCTAAAAGTTTTTTGAAACTATCGATGCTCCCTGCTGATACCACTGCTTGTGGAAGAGAATTCCACATCCTTACAGCTCTGACAGTGAAGAACCCCTTACGTATTTTAAGGTTAAACCGTTTTTCCTAGTTTTAGTAAGTGGCCACGTGTCTTATTGTATTCCCTTTCTCTGAAAAGTTTGTTTCTTATGCTAGGGTCGCCAGTACAGTATTTGTACATTGATATCATATCCCCTCTCAAGCGTCTCTTCTCCAGAGAGAATAATTTCAGTGCTTGTAGTCTTTCCTCATAGCCGATGCCCTCCATTGGCCTAATTATTTTTGTTGCCCTTCTCTGGACTTTCTCCAGTTCCAGCACATCCTTCCTGAGGACCGGTGCCCAGAACTGGACGGAATACTCCAGATGTGGCCGGACCAGACTCTGGTAGAGCGGGAGAATAATCTCTTTATTTCTGGAGTGAATCCCCTTTTTTATACATCCCAGTATTATGTTGGCTTTTCTTGCAGCTGCTTGGCATTGCATGCCACTGCCAAGCCTGTTGTCCACTAGGACCCCTAGGTCCTTTTCCATATTAGATTCATTTTGTATGGGCTCAAATCGCACGGTAATGGTATCGGTACTCAGTATTAGTAAGTGCTTCTGTACAAGTATCGGTACTTATACTTGCAGGTAAAAAAAACAGAAACGGTGCATCCCTACTCAGGTCCGATCCTGACTAACAGAGTTCACCTAATGGGTTACCCAAAACAAACAGGCAGCACTTGAACCTTTTTAGTGTTCTCTCAGCACTCAACCTTTTCACCCAACAGCTGGCTCCTCCAAGAGAGGCAGTAAGGTCTTGTGTACACTATTCGTACCCCCCTATTCAGAGGGCATTTGACAGGCAAAAAGGAGGTACGTTGTCTCCTCACTGCCTGTTTTAACACCTAAAATCCTGCACCACAGTGCAACAAGATTGCTCAGTAGTTATTCCATTGAATGGGTTACGTTTGGAAGGTGGTACTGCCTACCAAACTTGACAGAAGGGATCATTTTTACAAAGCATTGTGGACACAGCATATGTACTGCCCCGTCTTCTGCCTTTGCAGCTTAAGTGAGAGTGGTTGGGAGGTGGTAACAAAGCTGCTTAACCCCATGTTCTTATAGCCCCCCAACCACAAGTGTAAACCTTAAGTAAGCCCAAGAGAGAGCCCTGAGCATCAGTAAGTCATATATATAATATTATATATATATATATATATATATATATATCATTTTTTTGCAGGTTAGCTGGTAAGCGTGCTGGGAAATTTTTTGTTTGCTACTGTGGACACTTTTATTTATTTTATTTATTTATCTCAGGTACTTATATATAGCGCTTATATACTTATATATATATATATATATGCATATTTCTTTTACAGGGTAGTTACAGGGTAGTTAGTATAGGCATTGAGCAGTTTTAAGCTTAGTGTTAGTTCTAGCCTTAGATTCCACTTTAAGCGAACCTGAAGACTTCTTGCCAGGTAAAGTGGCCCCAGGTCCTGTACTAATAATAAAAATATTAATAACAATAATATAAATAAGTGCAACTATGCAAGTGTTGTGGATATTTATAGAGTAAGGTCCCAAAAACTGCAAACCTAGCAAAGCCATTAGTAAACTGGTGAAAGCAGCATCAACCAGCTTCATCCAACACCACGCCCCCAACGTATTTCACCCCACCCACTGGGCTTATTAATGGTGGCTGTTCTCAATAGAGCACCCTGTGTTATGATGTTCCTGGAAAAAAATGTCTGGATGCCTGAAAACTCCTTTATGGATACCTAATCCAAAAAACAAAAAATGTAAACACAAATGTAAAATATTTCAGTTTACAAGTTCTTAGATGAGGTGTCTGCATTAGATTTCTTTTTTTTCTCAAGCTGTTTTCCCTTTATATTCACCTGAAAATTGTACAAATAACATGCATCGTGGAGAGAGAAAGAGGGAGAAAGAGACCTTGTGGCACTATTCCACCAACTGACACCAATGATGGGGCACTATTCCACCAACCTACACCAATGATGGAGCACCATTCCCCCAACTGACTCCATCAATGGGAAACTATTGCTCCAATTAAAACCAAATATGCGGCACTGATGCTGGGCCATGGTTTACTGCCACTGGCCACAGTCTGGCCCCCTTAAAACCTGAAGGACAGTGAACTGGCCCGTTGCATAGAAAGTTTGCTTTAAGGCAGGGGTGTCCAAACTATGGCCCTCCAGCTGTTCAGGAACTACAATTCCCATCATGCCTAGTTATGTCTGTGAATGTCAGAGATTTACAATGCCTCATGGGACGTGTGGTTCCGCAACGGCTGGAGGGCCGTAGTTTGGACAACCCTGCTTTAAGGTATACTAGAAGCAGGCATCCATACATTATTTCCAGGAACACCTAAATTCAGGTTGCCCTACTGAGGACAGAATTGGCATGATTGAACTTCCCCTCTCTATCAGCCACCAAATGTGCTGCATTGGCCAATAAGAAAGCATGAGGGCACAAGGAGGTGCCTGCCGGAAGGACGTAGGAACAGAATTCTTTACTAGCACGCCTCCCTTTTGTAAAGGAAAGATTTACGGAGTCGGTATTATTGAGTCAGCATTAGAGTCATTACACAGTTGGGAATTGTATGATGCCTATAATGCTGACTAAGTAATTCTTTCCTTCATATAACAGAGGTGTACCGGCAGTGGCGTAGCGTGGGGGGTGCAGGGGGGGCCACTGGCACCGGGCGCAACATTTAGGGGGGCGCATCCCACGCCCGCCATCCGCGGGATCATAGCGTCCCTTTACAGTCTCCCACATTTTGCCCTGTACTCACGGACACCCGCGAGCGCAGGGCGCAGGGCGATATCCCGGCAGGGCTGAGGACGGCAGTGTCAGAGGTGAGCTCAGCTGTATTGACTGAGTAGGGAGCCGCTAATTGCCACATAGTACCATATTTTCATGCTACACCTTCTCACAGGCGGAGTGATATCAAGTGCACTCTGCCTGTGGGAGGAGGAGACATACAGAGGAAGCAGGCTCTGCTCTCTACTGCAGCCGTGTGCTTACTCTGTATGACTCCTCCTCTCACAGGCGAAGTGCACTTGATATCACTCCGCCTGTGATCTTCCGGAGTCTCCCCCTGCTGTCCAGGCTGCCTGCCGATACGCAGTCTCTCTCCTCCACTCCGGATCGCCTCCTCGAGTCGCCAGTGTCTGGACACAGAACAAGGTAAGTAATGTGCTGCCATCCCCCGGGGGCCCAGGGAAGTGGGGGGGGGGTGTATGTGTCAGTGTATGGGGGGGGTCAGTCAGTGTAGGTGTCAGTGTATGGGGGGTCAGTGTATGGGGGGGGTCAGTGTAGGTGTCAGTGTGGGGGGGGCGGCTCAGTGTAGGTGTCAGTGTAGTGGTCTGTGTAATGGTCTAGTAGGTTTGTGTAGGGGGCGCAAATTACTTACCTTGCCCCGGGCGCTGACAACCCACGCTACGCCACTGTGTACCGGTGAATAATAGGGTTTAATGGTGCCATTGATCTTGTCACTTCACTGTCCTATGCCTACTAAGTGACTTAAAAACCGTACAGCATAAAACGGCTGGCATACTTATCCCATGTATAGGAACCTGGAGCCACTATCGGGTAGGGAAACCCCCAGGGCTCACCATAATGCAGGTACTTCTGTGGCTCACTATATTAGGAAAACAAAGCACATAGAACCTTACCGGATGTTGTATAGATTTGCTGGCAATAGGGCTCCAATCATTAGGCTCTTTAGCCACAATGATCATTATTTTTGCTCCCTGTTGCTGAAAATAATTGAGCCTACAAATCTTCCCAGCTTTAAAGACCTCTGGTATTGGTAAGTACACTGACCACATGACAACAAGGATTAAATAAAAAAAAAAAAAAATACAGCCCTTTCTGTAAGAAAAACTCTCCAGCCTCTGACAGTCATACACATGTGACAGTCATACACCTAAGGCTGCATTCACATGTCAGCATATTGTTCGCGGGCAGAATCGCCGCGATTCCGCCCGCGATCCGGAAATCATTGCAAATCGCGGGACGCCTGTGCGTTGCCCGTGATTTGCAATAGCACCCCAAACGTTGTGCGATGTTGCAGCGATTTCCGCCTGCCGAATCGCGGTAACATCGCGCAAAAAAAATCGCAGCACGCATTACGCTCCAAAGAAGCTCTTGTACTTTTTTGGAGCGTAATGCGTCCCGCAATTCTTTTTTTGCGCGATGTTACTGTGATTCGGCAGGCGGAAATCACGGCAACATCGCACAGCGTTTGGGGTGCTATTGCAAATCACGGGCAACGCACATGCGTCCCGCGATTTGCAATGATTTCCGGATCGCGGGCGGAATCGCGGCGATTCTGCCCGCGATCAATACACTGACATGTGAATGCAGCCTTAGGGGTCGTGCACAAGGGCATTGTTCTCAAACATTCAAGAGCAGTGGACACTTCAGAGGCAGCAGTGCAGGTGCTGTGATGTAAGCTGTGCTGTGCTGCCCCAGGTGTCCTCACTCCCAATCTGAGGTTCAGATCTCAGCTGGTTTAGTCTCCCTCTGGCAGACGAATATCCAAGCAGAGGTACTCTCTTTCTCTCCACTCCTGTGTCTATTGGGATCTGTAGTGTAAGGAGTCCATTGATCCTATTATATGGCTGCCATCTCCAGGGCCGGTGCAAGGATTTTTGGCGCCCTAGGCAAAATAAAAATTGCCGCCCCCCCCCCCCCATCTCAAACTACAATTTCCAGGATTCTCAGCACTCTACATAGATGTCTATGGGCCTGCTTGGTTTTAGCTCACCCCCTGCTGGCCAGAGGAGAATGGTGCAGCACAACATCAGTATCCCAGTAGAAGGAGAGAAAAATAAAAGGCGATATCTCCTTCTCCATTTTGCAGCACCTTGCTACACCTGCAATGCAAATCTAAGGCTTTATTCACACAGCCGTTAAACGCATGTACAAGTGTTTTCTAATTATGGATCTGAACACAGATGCATTGTTTTCAATAGAGCCAGGCCCGTCGCAACAAGGCAGGCAAACCAAGCAATTGCTTGGGGCCCCGAGCTGGCCTAGGGCCCCAAGACAACGACTGGTCCGTCACTTTATATCTATTTCTCCCGGTCCGGAAAATGTACAAATGTTATGTCAACTATCACTGTGTACAGCCTCCGTGTGTGATCTCTGGGCGGAGAGTCTGTCCATAGAAGGAAGCAAGGGGCGGGGTTCAAGCTGATTGGCTATCACGGACGGGAAAGTAGTGGTGGAAATTGGCGCGCGCGGGGGAAAGGAAATCAGCTGAGAGGGAAGATGTGTAAGGTGTACGGAGTAGAGGTGCCGCCACAACTTCCTGGCTAAGTACCGGCATGTCTCCTGTCCGGGCTCCTCCACCCCACACCGATCCCTCATCACTGTATGATGTCTGAATTTTCCTCTTTATTTTCCATGAGCCCATTTTACCCTCCCATATCCTCTGATCCCTGTACTACCGTAGAAAATGGGGGGGGGGCACGAGAGGGAGAGCAGGTATCGCACACAGGTGGGGGGGGGAGAGAGCAGGTATCGCACGTAAAATGTAAATGCAGGTGTCCTAACCCAGGTAGACCATAAAATAATATTACAAGAAATCAGTGACAGATTTAATTTATTGCATACAGGTATATATATATATATATACTGTGTACATTGTGTGTGTGTGTATATATATATATATATATATATATATATATATATGTATGTATATATTATACCTTTTTAGCTGCTAAAAAAGCTAACTAGAGCAAGAGATTTATATTATATAAATCTATTGCTGTAGTTAGCTTTTTTTATCAGCTAAAAGGTATAATATATATATATATATATATATATATGTGTATATATATGTGTGTGTGTATATATATATATATATATATATAACTGCATATATACCTGCATACAATAAATGAACATGTAAAATAAAATGTGAAAAAAGTTAAAAGAAATGAAAAAAAAAAACAAAAACCTCAATAAATGGTGATTTTATAGGGCAATTATAAATACTAAATGGTTATTATAACATTATTCACAAAGTTATTTTTATTTGCTGATTTTTTGCTTGCTGTGGCATATTTTTGATCATAGTATTTCGTATAAGAATAACCCAGAAGGTTGTGGTAAGATGCAGCTAAAGGAACCAGAACAAAAACGAAAATAAATTTGACATCAAATCATTGTATTTTTCCTTTAATTCACTGAATGCTGACTTTAACCACTTAAGCCCCGGAAGATTTTACCCCCATTCCGACCAGGGGGTATTTTGCGATTCGGCACTGCGTGAATTTAACGCACAATTGCGCGGTCGTGCGACGCTGTACCTAAACGAATTTGACGTCCTTTTTTTCCCACAAACAGAGCTTTCTTTTGGTGGTATTTGATCACCTGTGCGATTTTTTGATCACGCGCTATAAACAAAAAAAGAGCGTCAATTTTGCAAAAATAGCAATATTTTTCACATTTTTTTATATGAAATTCCCCCAAAAAAAAATGTAAAAATCAAAATTTTTAAAAATTTTCGGCCAATTTGTTTTATGCTACCTATGTTTGGTAAAAAAAATCGCAAAAAGCGTATTTTGATTGGTTTGCGCAAAAGTTATCGCGTTTACTAACAAAGGGAAAGATTTTTGTCATTTTTGTTGTTTTTTTTTTTTAACGCGTAATGGCGGCAATCTGCGATTTTTTTTTGCGGTACTGCGACATTGCGGCGGACAGATCGGACCCTTGACTGACATTTTTGACACTTTTGGGGTTACCAGTGACATTTCTACAGTAATCAGTGCTATACATATGCACTGTTACTGTAAAAATACACTGGTAGTGAAGGGGTTAACTTTATTTGGAAGGGAGGGGCTGTGTGTGTCCCTAGGGGCGTGGTTTCTACTGTGATTGGCTGTGGCTCTAGCTGTAAGGACACTGATCAACGGATCTACATACCAGATCCGTTTTATCAGTGTCTTTGCAGCGAGGAGAATGACAGGCAGTTTGTTTACACAAGCTGCCTGACATTCTCCCTCTCCCCCGCCGATCGCCGAGTGACCGGCGGACATCGGGTCCGCTGGTCACACGCGCGGGGGGGTCCGTGACCACGCGGGAGCGGGAGCGTGCCCCCGTGGGCGCGCGCTCGCTCCCTAGACCCTCACAAGCAAGCAACGTAGCCCTACGTTAGTTTGCCTGTGAGGGGCTGACCGCCGACGTAGATAGTCGTGCGGCGGTCGGCAAGTGGTTAAAGGGCAACTATACATAGTGAACAGTGAAGCTGCACAGTATATGCAACAGCAGTATTTGCACTGTAAACATTTTTTATTTATATAAAGTGTGGGTGAACTTAAACTGTATGGCTATGCTGTGGTTCCTGTAGGCTTTGCGTGTGTGTGTTGGGTCGGGGGGGCCTCCATGTCCATTTTGCTTGGGGCCCCCAAATTCCTTCAAACGGCCCTGAATAGAGCTATTCACACACGTGCATAAACATGAGCTGCTTTCAGACCTGTGACACAGAATCCAAAAACGTGTGTACGCATATAAACGCATGTATACACGTTTGTACACACATAAATGAACTCTAAACAAAAGGGGGAAATAAATGATCATAAAAACACGTTCTTTACATGTCTTTGCGCATTTAAACGCATCTATATGCAAGTATTTTACTGATCATTATGCAGGAACTTTTCGCCTAGAAATCACATACGTATGTAACAACACCAGTAGAATTTTTACGGCCTTGTGAATAAAGCCTAAAAGGACCTGCTGCGTCCAGAAAAACACAATGCAAAGCAGGTCACCCACAGCCTCAGCGCTGTCATCCATACTGCACCATTGAAGTAAATAGAATTGCATTAACCTGTGTTTGATGTGTGTTTCAAATGCATGTCAAGGGCAGGAAAACAACACCCATCTACATGAGTCTTCAGTATGTCATAGCTGTCATGCTGACTGGTTTTCAGTGATCTTAAATGGTAACTCCACTTTCGTGGGGAAAAAAAATAGTAAATAACGAAAAAAAAAACAATATAGCGTATACAATTGTGATACAAATTATATTGTAATTGAATGTTATTCAAAATGACCTTTCCTTTTCAATCTGCAGCCGTTGTCATTTTCTAAAAATGCAATGCAATATGGCCACCTGGAGCTGTTCTGTACACAGAATGTATACTGACCACACCCCCAGAAACATAATTTCCTGCTTGTGTGATTGGCTCACCAATTTTACCAGAAGTCTGCCTAAGATAAAAGTCAAATTTCTGGCATCCACTGACACATTTCATTTTTGGTGCGATACTCCCAATAGAAACACGTCTTAAGGGACGCAGGCCCAGCAGATTTCCTCATTAGAGCTCTGCAACTGCCACAGCTGACAGATAATTATGAAATCACTCCCATTAGACCCACTCAGCACAGAGGAACAAACAATGATTTCTTCAGAATAACAAAAGGTAGGAATCTGCAACAAAGTTTGTTAAAATCCTTTCAATGTACAGAGATCACCCAGAGGGGAATGTTTTTTTCTCAACAAAAGCGGAGTTACACTTTAAAGCAGAATTAAAACTAAAAAATGTAAATCTGCTAGCACAGCCATTCTAAAGGCCCGTACACACGTACCGATCGTCGTCATACAAACGTCGGCGGACGAAAGATCTGCCGATTGCACGCTTGTTAGTATGGTGCCTCCGACAGCTGTCTGCGCACATTCTGCGGACAAGAGTCTTTCTTGCAAACATAAAAATTTTTGTCTGCGGACACCAGAACGGACGATTGTTCGCCAGTCAGTACAGAAATCAGCCGACAGACCGCAGATTTGCAAGACTGGGCATGCTCAGAAAAGAAAAAACACAGGGAAAGTTAACCATTACATGACATCACTTCTGCAGTCAGCTGAAGTCGGCGGACAAAATTCTTGTGCTGTCTTTGCACTTTTCAACAGACATCGACATCCCGGGGAGAAAAGACGAACGTTTGTATGACGACGATCGGTACGTGTGTACGGGGTTTAAGTCAGTGCTCTGGAAACCAGGGCCGTCTTTAACGCAGGGCAAAAGGGAGCAGCTGGAACCAGGGCCCAGTCATTGTTGTGGGGCCCAAAGCAGCTGCCCTTTGAGCCCTCATTGCCTGCAACCAGTTGATACTTGGATTCGGGAGGGTCCAAGAAAATGTTTGCCCAGGGTCCAATCAATATTAACCACTTTACCACTGGAGGATTTTGCTGTCTTACGTCCAGGCCACTTTTTGCGATTCGGCACTGTGCGACTTTTACTGACAATTGCGCGGTCGTGCGACGCCGTACCCAAACGAAATTTACGTCCTTTTTTTCCCACAAACAGAGCTTTCTTTTGGTGGTATTTGATCACCTGTGCAATTTTTACTTTTTGCGCTATAAACAAAAAAAGAGCGTAAATTTTGAAAAAATAACAATATTTTTCACGTTTTTTATATGAAATTCCCCCCAAAAAAATGTAAAAATCTAAATTTTTTTAAATTTTTGGCCAATTTGTTTTCTGCTACATATTTTTGGTAAAAAAAATCGCAATAAGTGTATTTTGATTGGTTTGCGCAAAAGTTATTGCGTTTACTAACTAAGGGAAGGATTTCTGTCCATTTTTGGTGGGTTTTTTTTAACGAGTAATGGCGGCGATCTGCGATTTTTTTTTTGCGGGACTGCGACATTGCGGTGGACAGATCGGACCCTTGACTGACATTTTTGACAATTTTGGGGTTACCAGTGACATTACTACAGTAATCAGTGCTATAAATATGCACTGTTACTGTAAAAATGACACTGGCAGGGAAGGGGTTAATTTTATTGGAGAGGGAGGGGTTAATGTATGCCTGGTGCTTACTAACGTGTGTGGGGGGAGGTGACTGAGTGACACAGGGACAGATCGCATGTTCAGCTATGCTGAACCCTGCAATCTGTCACTGCCTGTCACTTATGGCACTTTTCCACTGCAAGTACTCTACTCGGCCCTGCTTGGCCCGGTTTGCTTTTCCACTGCTGGTAACGCATGGTATAGTGTCGGAACGGTTTGGTACGGTAAGGTATAGGTTTGCTTTTCCACTAAAGTAGTACTAAAGTTAAGTGGGTGGGATAACAACGGGGTGGGTGGGATTCTCTGACCAATCAGTGGCTAGTAGTGACTGCATGCAAAGGATTGTGGGATATGGTACCAGTTTGGTACCTGTTGGAACCACAATCGAGTAGGTACTGTTTTTTCAGAGGCGTACCGTACCGTACCGTTCGGTTCCATGCAGTGGAAAAGCAAACCTATACCGTACCGTACCGTACCGAACCGTTCCGACCCTATACCATGCGGTACCAGCAGTGGAAAAGCACAAAAGCGTGCCGAACCGTTACGGTTCCATGCAGTGGAAAAGCGCCAATAGGAGATCCGCACGCTTTGTTTACACAAGCGGGCGGATCTCCACACTCGATTCCCCGACGATCGCCGCTGCTCCTCCCCTGGCCCGACTCCCGCTGTGACTGAACACAGCGGGAGCGAGCCTCCGGTGGTGCGCGCGTGCCGCCCACAAGGGGAGGAGTCCAGCGACGTAGTACTACGTCGCTGGACGATAACGAGCCACATTGCTGCAGTAGCAGCAATGTGATCAGACGGAAAGTGGTTAAAGACGGCCCTGTGTGGAACCCTTGGGTTCCTCCAAGGTTGGCTAGGGGTTCCTTGAGCTGTGGCTAACTGACCTCCCATCTGACAGTACCTGCATAGTCCCAGGTCAAAAGCCCCTTGGCAGAGTCAGCGGCAGGACTGCAAGGCTGTCATTCTGACCACCCCTGTAGGCAGGCAGGGCATTCTTTCCACCTACCATCACCTATGTAAGGGGTATTTTCCCAATGATCTCTAATGGACTGATCATACCAGGGGTTCCCTGAGAATTATTTCAAGGGCCCCTCAGGGGTAAAAGGTTAGGAAAGCTGTACTAGCATGTAGGGTCTTTTGGTTGAAAATAATGGTTTTACTTACTTGCTAGCAATTTTTTTAAGCTCTGCACTGACTGTGGCGCATGCACAGTACAGTCCCAACATCCTACAGATGACAGGCATGAAGCCAGGTGTCGAGAAAATGTACCTCCAGCTCCAGCACGCATATCTCATAGTTGCCAACATTTGAAAAAAATTTCCAGGGACGCTTTGCAACACAGCTATCAATTACTTACCACACCCACTTCCCTGAAGCTCCGCCCACTCTGCATATTTAATCTCTGCTTACTTATCATCAGATTATGGGGTCTACTCAATAAAGAGAGAATTACAGGAAATTGAAAGGGGAATTTTAAATTTAAGGCCAAAAGCGCAGTGGGAATAATTTTCCCATTCAGCTGCACTACTTAAAGTTTTAAATGCTCATCACATTTCCCTGCAATTCTAAAGTGTGAAATGTGCTCAGGTGTGACCATACAGAAAATGTAATATAGGAATATAAATAAAGCGCAAGGTGTACATAAGTAGGATAAAACCTAATTATACTATCTGGTTTAATTAGGTTTTATCGTACTTATTTACACCTTGCACTTTATTTATATTTACATATTACATTTTTTGTATGGTGACACCTGAGCACATTTCACACTTTATTCACGTCATCTTACCAGATATTTTTGCACATAAGATTGTTGCTTTCATCCTACCTACCTTCTGTGAATGTGTCTTCACTGTCCAGGGGTCCTTCTCTGCTCTGCTGTGGCGGCCGGTGCCGGCGAGGCGCTGCCGAGAACGAGTTAGAGTGCCTTTGATTTAAAAATGGTGCCAGGCGGCGCCATTATGTAACCTCGCATGCGCCCATGCGGCCGAGCTTGTACAAGCTTTTCCGTGCAAACGGTGTATGCGCAGGTACGATGTCGGCCCGCAACCATTTTTTTTTTACGGGCACCGGCTGCCCGTAACGGGCATTTACGGGCAGCACGATTAACGAGCGCTTGCCGGGACAATGTAAATTACCTGGGACAGGCTCCTATTTGCCGGGACAGTTGGCAAGTATGATATCTGGGCATAACATCACCAGTGCCTGTCTAATGGGGGAAGAAAGAAGATGGCAGACTTGAAAGAACTGGGAATTTGGAAGAAGAGGAAAATAAATGGCACTGCCTGGGACACAGTAGAAGAGATCTGACTGCGCATCCCTGGAGGACAGCACACCCAAAAGGTGCAAATGATGAGTCCGACATTTCTGGGTCCACCCAAAGACATCCATGTTATTGCAAGACTAAGTAATGATGTGGAAATCAGAGGGGGGCACCAGTGAGTGTTGCAAGAGAACAAGAAGATCAACAATCCCAGGGGTGTTGGTTTCCCAGCGGACTTCAGAGGGGGCGAATTCTCAGAATCTAAGCAGTGTTTAGCAACATGAGAATTTACCTTCTTCTTTTAGTGTCGGTTCACACTGATCCGACTCGAAGTCGCCCCGACTTTGGGCGACTAATAAAGTCGCCCGTGCACCGCGACTTTGGCGCGGCTTGCAACGACTTCTCATAACGGAAGTCAATGAGTCGCGATTAGAACAGTTCCATTGCACAGCACTGGAAGCTACTTGTCAGGCGACCAAGTCGCCTGACAAGTCGGATCAGTGTGAACCAGCACTTACAGGTTACATGGTTTTCACTAAATTATTTTAGCAACAAGGTCACTCAAAAGGACAACTTGTGTTGTGGGCTGACAAAACACAGCAGTGGTGTCAGCCCTGCCCGGTTGTTGTTTGCTTATCATTTCTACAACACTGACATCTGAAATGGCATTCAGCAGAAAATTAGGTATTTACTGTCTTCTTTTACAGGTATGCAGAAACAAAAGACATTGGGTATGACTGTAGTATACATCTGTGAAACATAAGGCCCGCAGGCCAAACCCGGCCCACCAGGCCTTGCTATGTGGCCTTTGCACCCAGTTTTGAAGCCCGAACATGGCGGAACTACATTCCGCTGCCTCTGGCTCTCACCCTCTGCTCCCACTCCCCGCCATCACTTGTAAACACAGAAGACTTCTGTGTTTACAAAGGATAAATTTGCTCTCAGCAGTTCCCAGATCTATCAGATTCCTGCACACTCTTACGGTAGAGCATGGCACAGACATACCCCCAGAACCTGAGAGAGAACAATTTCCCTGCAAGGCAAGGCACAGTCGCCTACACAGGGAGGTACTAGAGCCGCCTACACAGGGAGGTACTAGAGCCAAATACATGGGTAGTAGAGTTACCTACAAAGGGAGGTACTAGAGCCAAATGCACGGGTAGTAGAGCTGCTTACACATGGAGGTACTAGACCTGAATACATGGGTAGTAGAGCCACCTACACAGGGAGGTACTAGACCTGAATACATGGGTAGTAGAGCCACCTACACATGGAGGGACTAGAGCCAAATACATGGGTAGTAGAGCCGCCTACACAGCGAGGTACTAGACTAGAGCCAAGTACAAGGGTAGTAGAGCTGCCTACACGCTTACACAGGGAGGTACTAGAGCTGGGCCAAGTAGGAGAGAGTAGAGATGGAGGAAGCTTTTGAGGGGGGGGGGGGGGTTGGGGTTGCATACTGCGCATATCGTACCCTAAATCCTGCATTTTGTACATAGCAAACTCCTGAACCCTGAACTCTGTACATAACACACCCCTTAACCCTGCACTTTGTACATAGCACGCTCCTGAACCCTGCACTCTGTACATAGCACACCCATGAGCCCTGCACGCTGAACATAGCACACCCCTGTACCCTGCACTTTATACGTAACGCACTCCTGAACTCTGCGCCCAGTATGTAGCACACTCCTAAACTCTGCACTCTGTGCATAGCGTAATCCTGAACTCTGTACGTAATGCACTCCTATACAGTGTACTCTGTATGTAACAGACTCCTGAACTCTGTAGATAGCACGCTCCTGAACCCTGCACTCTGTACATAGCACATCCATGAGCCCTGCACGCTAAACATAGCACACCCCTGTACCCTGCACTTTGTACGTAACGCACTCCTGAACTCTGCGCCCTGTATGTAGCACATTTCTTAACTCTGCACTCTGTGCATAGCGTAATCCTGAACTCTGCACTCTGTACATAATGCACTCCTATACAGCGTACTCTGTACGGAGCGCACTCCTAAACTCTGCACTTTGTACGTAATACACTCTTGAACTCTGCACTCTGTGCTTAGCATAATCCTGAACTCTGCACACTATAAATAACACACTCCTGTACCCTTCACTTTGTACGTAGCACACCCCAGATACAACCGCCGGTACTTTGAGGGCAGCCATACTGCTGATGCGGCCCATGATTAAATTGAGTTTGACACCGCTGCTCTAGTGCATTATACAATGACAGCTAAGAGATGAATAAAAATATATCTTATTTTACTCATCTTCAAGGTGTCACATTGAATGCACTAGGGGTGCACTCGATATCTTGTGTTCTTTTGTTTGTGCACAGTCTGTATTTTCCTACCCGTTTGACGTTGATGCCACCACACTGGGGCATTGAGCTTGTCAGATCAGCCCATTAAGAAGTGATCTGCCTTATTGATCATCCATTTCTCTTGATCCAAGGGATGTACCTCAAAGGCTGGATGTGCAGGACAATATCTTAACTTTGTATGTACTATTTCTTTTACAGGTATGACTTGCTTCAGTTACTTTTATATAACAACAGGGTAGCTTTGGGCCAGCTGAGACTTTATGTTGCATAGACTTACCCATCTTTGTGCTATACAGTATAACATCAGACAATCCTGTCTTGTTGGATAGATCTTATGTATCAAATACAGGCATTAAAGTAAGTCCACATAATACGGCAGTCCCTAATACGCTGTTCGCTGCCAACAACAACAACAATAGCGCTTTCAGCGACAGACTTTTCACCGAACCACTTATACACTCCGCTGCAGACCCCTTGACACGCATTATCTTAAAAATCCCACACTGCATAAAGCCGGCCAAAAGCACTGAAATGTTCGGAAATACATAACAGAAAATAGCAAGATCAGATTACCTGCAGAGGGAAATATTTTGGGGCTTATTGATACTGTTCCCAAAGTGGATATATTCATTATGAATATAAAGTGCACAATGGATCATTTCAAGGCAGAACTACAGCCAAAAATAATAAAAGAAAACAGGTTTTGCTGCATTGCTCAGCTTCAATTTAGAGATTCCCCTGCAGTACTCTTTGTCTGCCACTAGATGTCCTCAATCTGAGGGCTAGCATCATTAAACCTACTTCTTCTAAGCCCATGTCATCCTGGACCTGCTGTGAGCTTTTAATTGGACAGTAAATAAAACCACAGAGAGAGGGAGCATCGACCTAGCACATCCCCACTATATAATTTTATCAGATAAATAAAACAGGTCATGTATCCACTTCCAGAACATTGAGGTACCCGTATGTTGCTGGACTTCGGGTGGTTAGTATACCAGGATGATACTTGTGCTGTTTTTTATATTTGGCAGTTGGCTCTCTAGTAAGGTCAATCCTAGCGGCTAACTAGCCGCTGGATTGCTTTTACAAGCAGTGGGAGGGAATGTCAACCTCTCTGCCACCTTCCACAGCTTGCTTGGGCTCTCCTGTCGAACTGGAAAGCCGAACAAAGCTGGGATCATCTTTAATCGGCTCTCTGCTATGGAAACCCGGAAGCAATAACCTGACTTCACTTCCGGTTTACCCGGATGTTAGCGGCTCCATTTAAAAAAAAAAAAATAAGCATTTGAAAATACCAATCTTAGTGTGTTAAATGCTTTAAGGGCAGAGGCGGGATTTGGGGTCTTAGAGACCCCATATCTCTCCATAAAGAGTACCTGTCATATGCCTATTGCTGTCACAAGGTATGTTTACATTCCACATGACAGCAATAATGCCCCTTTCACACTTGCGGACTGTTCAGATCCACCTGTCAGTTTTTCAGGCATATCTGAACGGATGCCCCGTGCATCTCTATGGGGCATCGGATGTCAGCGGAGACATGTCCGCTCACATCTGATCCGATCCTGTCCGTCAAATCCGGACGGATGGAAACCCTATTTTCCATCCGTCTGGTGGATCGGATCGAATGGGATCGGATGAGAATGGACAGGCGGTCCGTTTTCATCCGATTCCCCCATAGAGAACAGCGGGGGACCTGACAGCTCCGTCTCCGCACACAGCACGGAGACACAGCTGCCACCCGCCTGCTCAGCAGGGAATCGGCGGATCGATCCCCCACTGAGAAAAACGGAGCCTGCCGACGGAGCGGCAAGTGTGAAAGGGGCCTAAAAGTTATTTAAAAATGTTTTTTAAAATAATAGTGTAAATAAATAAATAATTTAGTTAATTAATATTTTTAAAAAAGAAAAATGAAAGTGTCCTGTAAACAAAGGTGAACGTGTGCGTCAGTGCCGCACGCATGCACGCAAACAGCGATCCCACACATGTGAGGTATCGCCTCGAACGTCAGATCATAGGCAGTAATTCTATCACAAGACCTCCTCTGTTATTTGAATGAATTGAATAAAAATGGCCGTTGTTGCAATTTTTAATGTCACGTGGTCTTTGCGCAACGTTTTTTTAAACACAATTTTTTGGAAAAAAAATACACTTTTTTAATGATAATGCTAAATAAATATATATGGGGGTCTGATAAATGCCTTCTCTATGTACTCTATATAATGTTACTTCTGCTTATTTCTGTCATTTCATTTCAAGAGCTAATGTACACTTTAGGAAACAAAAGTCTGAACCTGTGATGACACCCACCGCCTGATGAAAACCAACACCTCCTACCTTTCTGTTTGATCAAAGAATAGACATTTGTGGACAGAACCAGTTTGAACCAACAACTGTCATGGCGGATTGCTGCTAGTTCCCTTTTTGTGTCAGTCGCATGATGTTAACGCCTATTTACCTATTAGCTTGCCATTTAGAACATATGGACACTGATTTGATTGATTATACGACATACTTGCCAACTGTCCAGTTTTTGCCGGGACAGTCCTAGCAATTAGGAGCCTGTCCCGGGTAATTTACCCTGCCGGGACTTGTCCCGGCAAATCAGCGTTGCCAACCGCCCGTTAATCGGGCTGCCCATAAATGCCCAGTGCCCGTAAAAAAAATGGTTGGGGGCTGACATCATAACTGCGCATGTGCCGTTCCAACGCCTGCCGGGCTCGGGAAAGCTCGTACAAGCTCGGCTGGGCAGGTGCATGCGCAGTTAGGTAATGGCACTCATTTATTGCGATTAAAAAACAGTGGGAATACTCACAAACATAGTAAAATCAAAAGCCTGTAACATGTACACGGTGCGGTGGTCAGCTGCTCCCGCAGCGTGCGCTTCACTGGCCGGAAATCACGTGGCTAACCTCTCGGCCAATGGCTAGACGCGTTTCGCTGTGGACACAGATGACGCTGTGTCCACAGCGAAACGCGTCTAGCATTGGCCGAGAGGTTAGCCACGTTATTTCCGCCCGGTGAAGCGCACGCTGCGGGAGCAGCTGACCACCGCGCCGTGTACATGTTACAGGCTTTTGATTTTACTATGTTTGTGAGTATTCCCACTGTTTTTTAATCGCAATAAATGAGTTTTAAATGATCTTCACTATGATGAGCTTTTTGTCTCTATGAGGATACCTGGGATCACTCAACATTTTTAAAGAATCGCTTCCAACATCAGCACAACAGCCCTTCAGGAGCAAAAGGAATTCACTGTCAGCATCTCCTGCCTAAAATAAATCACATTGTGGTAAGTAGATACACAAAGGGGGAAACCCCAAAAGCAGCACGGAACAAGCATCAAGCATTGTTTTCCTATTGAAGGACTGTTGTATGGACTTTTATATTGCTCTGAGTTTGCACTTTATTATATGATCTTAATATTGCTTTTTTGCACAGTCATTGCACAGCATATATTTTGCACAATATCAATTTTTTCCAGATGTTATTTATTGCACTTGATTTGCACAGAATTGTTATATATTGATTTACCGAATTTAGTCAATTTTAGCAGCGCTGCAAACACTGACCAACACTCCTAAAAAGCACTAGCACTTTTTCTTGCAGCAGGCAGCTAACACAAGTTAACACACCATATTGTATTCATTCACATACCACAAACGCGAGGTTCACAGTCCCACAGGTAATGGCACTGCCTGGCGCCATTTTTAAAACAAACGGCACTCGTTTCTCGGCAGCGTCTCGCTGGTGCCGCCACAGCAGAGCAGAGAAGGACGCCTGGAGAGTGAGGACATGACATTCACAGACATGAAGGTTGGTAGGATGTGAGAAAGGGAAGGTGCTGCCTAAGGCCCCTTTCACACATACGGTCCGTTTAGTTCATCAGTTCAGTCATGTCAAAATGTATCCGTTTTTCATCCGTTTTTCGTCCGTTTTCATTCGTTTCTCATCCATTTTTCATCCGTTTTTTCTACATCCACTACTAATGCAATAACGGATGAAAAACGGCCTATTTGTCCGTTTACGTCCGTTTTTCGTCCGATCCGTTTTTTTGACGGATGAAAAATAGGGCATTTATCCGTTCAAAAAAAACGGACATTGACAGAAGCGGATGAAAACGGATGTTAACTGATGATCATCCGTTCTCATCCGTTTTTACATAGAGATGCATTGATGTCCGTTTTTCATCCGTCAACGGATGGATGAAAAACGGACAAACGGACAGCATGTGTGAAGGCCCCTTTCACACATATGGTCCATTCAGTTCATCAGTTCAGTCATATCAAAATGTATCAGTTTTTCATCCATTTTTCATCCGTTTTTCATCCATTTTTCATCCATTTTTTTTACATCCACTACAAATGCAAAAACGGATGAAAAATGGCCCATTTGTCCGTTTACATCCATTTTTCTTCCGATCCGTTTTTTTGACGGATGAAAAATAGGGCATTCATCCGTTCCAAAAAACGGACATTGACGGAAGCGGATGAAAACGGATGTTAACAGATGATCATCCGTTGTCATCCGTTTTTACATAGAGATACATTGATGTCCGTTTTTCATCCGTCAACGGATGGATGAAAAACGGACCGTATGTGTGAAAGGGGCCTTAAGGTAAAATATCACATATGCAAAGCAACAATCTTATGTGCAAAAATATCTGGTAAGATGACATGTGAATAAAGTGTCAAATGTGCTCAGGTGTGACCATACAAAAAATGTAATATGTAAGTACAAATAAAGTGCAAGGTGTAAATAAGTACAATAAAACCTAATTATACCAGATAGTATAATTTTATCGTACTTATTTACACCTTGCACTTTATTTGTACTTACATATTCCATTTTTTGTATGGTCACTCCTGAGCACATTTGACTCTTTAGAATTGCAGGGAATTGTGATGAGAATTTTAAACTTTAGGCAGAAGTAGTGCAGCTGAATGGGGGAATTATTCCAACTCTGCTACTTTTGGCCTTAAAGCGGAGTTCGGGCCTCAAAATCAAAAAAATTGATTTTGGGCCATCCGCTTGCTGAGTCACCTGAAAAAGAAATGGATGCTCCCGATTTTTTTTTTTTTTTTTTCACTTACCTTGTTATAGAAGAAAATATACTCACCTTCCTTCCACTCCCTCCCTCTGCGGCAGCGCTGTCACTTCCGGCTTGCGATGACTCCTGGGAGCTGAACGTCATCGCTGCCAGGAGTCAATGCGTCTTCAGCGGCCCCGCTCGTCACTTCCGGTGCAGGTGCGGCATTCCTTGCTAAACAGCTTCTGGGCATGCCCAGAAGCTGTGTAGGGATGCCGCGCCTGCACCGGAAGTGACAAGCGGGGCCGGTGCAGGGCATTCTGGGACTCAGACGTCACCAAAGAGGACACAGAAGAGGACGCGCTGGCTTCAGCTGCACACACCAGAGATGGCAGCGCTGGAGAAGAAATTTTCAAGGTAAGTATTTCTTCTAAAAGGTAAGTGCGACCCGGGACAGTTCAGAGGCTATCCATTGGGGAATGTACTAGCCCTGACTGTCCCTGGGTTATTTTTATCTAAATTTCACCCCCGAGGCCAGAACTCCACTTTAAGTTTGAAATTCCCCTTTCAATTTTCTGTAATTCTCTCTGTATTGAGTACAGAGTTGTATAAAGTACTCGAAACCCATACTTGAGTAAAAGTACAAGTGCTCGATCAAAAAGTGACTTGAGTAAAAGTACAAGTGCTCGATCAAAAAGTGACTTGAGTAAAAGTACAAGTGCTCGATCAAAAAGTGACTTGAATAGAAGTGGAAGTGCTCGATCAAAAAGTGACTTGAGTAGAAGTACTAAAGTATTCAACATTTTTTGTACTTAAGTATTGCAAGTAGTTTTTTAAAAATTTTGCTACTTAAGTACTGAAAGTAAAAGTACAAGTACTGTGTTATGTAGCTATTAAAGAAAGAAGTCAAAAGTTTGAACATCATATTGTTTTTTATTATTTCAAATGCAGCTTTTATTTATACATACAGTAGCATTTATTTTCGTATGCGCTGATAATACACATGTTTTGAGCTTCATGAAACCTGCCATCTACTGTTCTGGCAGTGGTAATTTTTATAATAGTAACGAGTAACTATGCAGCACAAAAAAAAAATATTGGAGTAGAAGTATTGAAATCATTGAAAAAATGTAGTGAAGTAAAAGTGGAAGTAGGAGAAAAAAATTCTACTCTAGGAAAGTACAGATACCGCCTTTTGGTACTTAAGTACAGTAGTGAAGTAGTTCTACTTAGTTACTATACAACCCTGATTGAGTAGACCCTATAATCTGATGATAAGTAGGCGGGGAATAATTATGTGGAGTGGGTGGAGCTTCAGGGAAGTGGGTGTGGTACATTGTCAAGTAAGTAATTGATAGCTGTGCTGCAAAGTGCCCCTGGGATTTTTTTTCAAATGTTGGCAATTATGTTATACGATCACACCTAGATTACAACCTAGATTCCTAGAACATGCCTATGTTTTATGCAAATTCATTACTATAAATTAGTTGGCCTAATGTCTGTAGTTAGAGAGACTTCTCTATTTTGCTCAGCTGATATGAATTGAGCCTCTGTGTATTGTATCTCTCCACTGCAGTGAATAAATGCACCTTTTCTTTCATCCATTTGGACTCACTATCTCATCTTGAAGGTCTCGTTTGAAAACTCCCTAACCTTAAGTAACAATGCAAAAAAACACAATTCAAAACCCATTTTTTTTTTGTAAAATATAAAAGATGATGTTATGTCGAGGCTTTTAAAAAGGCTTTTAAAGCATTGCCTATAGATAATAAAATTTACCTCATTTGTCGCCATTGCACAGGAGTTTGCAATTTTAAAGCATGACATATTTGGTATCTATTTACTCAGCGTAACATCATCTTTTATATTTTACAAAAAATTGGGTTATGTATTGTTTTTTTTTGTTTGTTTTTTGCATAAAAGTGTATTTTTCTCAAAAAACTGTGTTTAACCACTTACTACCGGCCCGCCTTCAAATGACGGCGGAGCGGTGTACCTATTATCCTGGGGCGCCGTCATATGACGGCGCACCAGAACAACCTCTGACCGCGTGCCCGCCGTGTTGCCGCGCCGTGTTGCTAAACTGCTATAACTGCCCACTATCAGTGCCCGCCATCAGTGCCCCCCATCAGTGCCCACAATCAGTGCCCATAATGCTGCCAGTCAGTGCCCATCAGTGCCTGCTCATCTAGGCACTGATGAGCACTGACTGGCAGCACTATGGGCACTGAGTGCTGCTCATCAGTGCCGCCCATCAGTGATCATCAGTGCCACCCGTCAGTGTTCATCAGTGCCACCCATCAGTGTCCATCAGTGCCGCCTCTCAGTGCCCATCAGTGCCACCCGTCAGTGCCGCCTCTCAGTGCCCATCAGTGCCACCTCTCAGTGCCCATCAATGCCACCTCTCAGTGCCCAGCAGTGCTACCTATCAGTGCTCATCAGTGCCGCCTATCAGTGCCACCTATCAGTGCTCATCAGTGCCACCTATCAGTGCTCATCAGTGCCACCTATCAGTGCCACCTATCAGTGCTCATCAGTGCGGCATATTAGTTCCTCCTCATCAGTGCCACCTCATCAGTGCCCATAAGTGCCACCTCATCAGTGCCCATAAGTGCCACCTCATCAGTGCCCATCAGTGCAGCCTATCAGTGCCCATCAGTGCCGCCTCATCAGCGCACATCAGTGAAGGAGAAAAATGTATTTATTTTAAATAAAATTTTATTTTCTACTCACAGAAAATAAGAAAAACTTCAAAATTTTCTGATTTTTTCATTTTTTTTTTGTAAGAAATAAAAAACCCAGAGGTGATTAAATACCACCAAAAGAAAGCTCTATTTGTGTGAAAAAAATGATAAAAATGTCATATGGGTACAGTGTAGCATGACCGCGCAATTGTCATTCAAAGTGTGAGAGCGCTGAAAGCTGAAAATTGGCCTGGGCAGGAAGGGGGGTGAAAGTGCAATGTAGGCAAGTGGTTAAAGCATCACCTATAGATAGTAAAATTTACGTCATTTGTCGCCATTGCACAGGAGTTTGCAATTTTAAAGCATGACATTTGGTATCTATTTACTCAGCGTAACATCATTTTCTATATTTTACAAAATACGGTAATTGGGTTATGTATTTGTTTTTTTTTTTTGCATAAAAGTGTATTTTTCTCAAAAAACTGTGTTTAAAAAACCTCTGCGCAAATACCGCGTAAAATTGCAACAACGCCATTTAATTCTCTAGGGCCTCTTCTTTTTAAAAAAAAAAAATATAATGTTTGGGGGTTCTAAGTCATTTTCTAGCAAACAAAAGGCAATTAGTTACATGTAAACAAAATACGCCAGAAAAAGCCTGGACTGGAAGTGGATTTGCTCACAAATGCATGACTATGACAAGCGTATCATAAATACAGATGGGACTGTTTCCAGGATCCACCCTGCTAGAATGATGACATGGGAAGATGTTTTGGCATCGTGTGTGGCTTACGTGTTTCGAGAGGTGAACCCTGTTCATCAGGAGCATTCATCATTTTGACTCTGATAAAGAGGGTTCGTCCCTCCAAACATGTAAGCCGCACTAGACACCTGAAACGTCTTCCCATGTCATCATCCTAGCGGTGTGGATGTGGAAGCTGTCCCATCTGTATCTATGATACACTTGCCATGTGTTTGTGAGCATATATGACTTCTTTTATTTATCTAATAAAACGATATAGTGGTAATGCGGTAGGCCGGTGCCCCCTTTCTCTGTTGTTTTATAGTGCTACCCGAAAGAATACTCCGATTCCTGAGAGGCTTCAACTTTTCTGGGAAGGCTGTCCACAAGGTTTAGGAGTGTGTCTATGGGGATTTTTGACCATTCTTCCAGAAGTCCATTTATGAGGTCAGGCACTGATGTTGGACGAGAAGGCCTGGCTCACAGTCTCCACTCTAATTCATCCCAAAGGTGTCCTATCAGGTTGAGGTCAGGACTCTGTGCAGGCCAGTCAAGTTCCTCCACCCCAAACTCACTCATTCATGTCTTTATGGACCTTGCTTTGTGCACTGGTCCAAATCATTTGGTGGAGGGGGGATTATGGTGTAGGGTTTTTTTTCAGGGGTTGGGCTTGGCCTCTTAGTTCCAGTGAAGGGAACTCTTAAGGTGTCAGCACACCAAGACATTTTGGACAATTTCATGCTCCCATCTTTGTGAGAACAGTTTGGGGATGGCCCCTTCCTGTTCCAACGTGACTGCGCACCAGTGCACAAAGCAAGGTCCATAAAGACATAGATGTGAGTTTGGGGTGGAGGAACTTGACTGGCCTGCACAGAGTCCTGACCTCAACCTGATAGAACACCTTTAGGATAAATTAAAGCGCCTTCTTGTCCAACATCAGTGCCTGACCTCACAAATGCGTTTCTGGAAGAATGGTCAAACATTCCCATAGACACACTCCTAAACCTTGTGGACAGCCTTCCCAGAAGAGTTGAAGCTGTTATAGCTGCAAAGGGAGGACCAACTCAATATTGAACCCTACAGACTAAGACTGGGATGCCATTAAAATCCATGTGGGTGTAAAAGCAGGTGTCCCAATACTTTTGACAGTATAGTGTAGAACTATACAAATATATGCATAAGCAACTTTCACCAGTTTATATGCTGCTGTTTTTGTATGCCTGCATCTCCAAGCAATTAAATATATGTGGACTTTTATTATTTGCATCTACTAGCGCAACTCCTTTTTATTTTTGCTTTATTCCTAACATTCCAGTGTTTGGAGTTTGCTGCTGAAGTCTAACAGGGGCGCGGGGTATTTATTTCTTTTATGTATAAGCAACGTCACTTGTACATATTAGTTATTAAAAATCCCTGTTTCCTGATAGTAAAGTATATCTAAACTCAAGATCAAATACAGTGTGTAATATATTGGAGCTTACCAGTCCTTTGATGTGGTGGCTGTCTTTGATTTCTTATTTTAGAGCTTTCTTTCCTGTATTATCACCTGCTGATCCTGCCAGTAACACACTTCCTGCCAGAGGCGTAACTAGAACCTTCAGTGCCCCGGTGTAAGAAACCATGAAGGGCCCCCCCGGCAGTGGCGTAGCGTGGGTTGTGAGCACCCGGGGCAAGGCAAGTAATTTGCGCCCCCTAACCTGTGGATTTTAGCACTCGAGTCTCTTCCACTAGATTAGTTGCCCTGCTAAGTGTCCAGCGTGCCCCCTTTCAATGCAGAATGACCAGCGTGCCCCCTTTTAATGCGGAATGATCAGCGTGCCCCCTTTCAATGCAGAGTGACCAGCGTGCCCCCTTTCAATGCGGAATGACCAGCGTGCCCCCTTTCAATGCGGAATGACCAGCGTGCCCCCTTTCAATGCGGAATGACCAGCGTGCCCCCTTTCAATACGGAATGACCAGCGTGCCCCCTTTCAATGCGGAATGACCAGCGTGCCCCCTTTCAATGCGGAATGACCAGCGTGCCCCCTTTCAATGTGGAATGACCAGCGTGCCCCCTTTCAATGCGGAATGACCAGCGTGCCCCCTTTCAATGCGGAATGACCAGCGTGCCCCCTTTCAATGTGGAATGACCAGCGTGCCCCCTTTCAATGCGGAATGACCAGCGTGCCCCCTTTCAATGCAGAATGACCAGCGTGCCCCCTTTCAATACGGAATGACCAGCGTGCCCCCTTTCAATGCGGGATGACCAGCGTGCCCCCTTTCAATGCAGAATGACCAGCGTGCCCCCTTTCAATGCAGAATGACCAGCGTGCCCCCTTTCAATGCAGAATGACCAGCGTGCTCCCTTCAATGCAGAGAGACCAGTGTGCCCCCTTTCATTGCAGAATGACCAGCGTGCCCCCTTTCAATGCAGAATGACCAGCGTGCTCCCTTCAATGCAGAGAGACCAGTGTGCCCCCTTTCATTGCAGAATGACCAGTGTGCCCCCTTTCAATGCAGAGAGACCAGCATGCCCCCTTTTATTGCAGAGACTTACCTGCAGCGGCGGTTTCTCCTCAGTTCCCCGCGTCTCCTCGAGTCCTCCCGCCTCCTGCTCGGCAGCTCGGCCAATGAGGAAGCGGATCCTACTTCCTGATTGGCTAGGAGGAGCGAAATCTGTAACAGCGCCAGACTGCTGACTCTGCTCACTCGCTGCTAAACTGACTGAGCGAACTGTTATGTCAGAGTCAGACAGAGTGCATAGGCGTGCGCAGCCTACAGCATTAGGGTGTGCACCTCAACCACATGTGCATGTGTGTATATATATATATATATATATATATATATATATATATATATATACACACACACTTTTATAAATAAATGTAAACAAACATTTAAGGGGTATTAAAACATTTTTAATTAAACAATTATCAATGTATACCATAGATCCCATTTAGAGCAGGGTCCCCATAGATCCCCTTTAGAGCAGGGTCCCCATAGATCCCCTTTAGAGCAGGGTCCTTATAGATCCCCCTTTACAGCAGGGTCCCCCATAGATCCCCTATAGAGCAGGCCAGGGTCCCCATAGATGCCCATTTAGAGCAGGGTCCCCATAGATCACCTTTTAGAGCAGGGACCCCATAGATCCCCCTTTAGAAAATGGTCTCCATATAATCTATGGGGACATTTCTCTAAAGTGGGGAATCTATGGGGACCCTGCTCTAAAGGGGGATCTGTGGGGACCCTGGCCTGCTCTAAAGGGGATCTATGGGGACCCTGCTCTAAAGGGGGATCTATGGGGACCCTGGCCTGCTCTAAAGGGGATCTATAGGGACCCTGGCCTCCTCTAAAGGGGATCTATGGGGACCCTGCTCTAAAGGGGGATCTATGGGGACCCTGGCCTGCTCTAAAGGGGGATCTATGGGGACCCTGGCCTCCTCTAAAGGGGATCTATGGGGATCCTGCTCTAAAGGGGGGATCTATGGCATAGATCCCCTTTAGAGCAGGGTCCCTATAGATCCCCCTTTAGAGCAGGCCAGGGCAGGTTCCCCATATAGATCTCCCCCTTACAGCAGGCCAGGGTGAGGTGAGGTCCGGACCCTGGCCTGCTGTAGGGGGGGATCTATATGGGGGACCCCAGAGTGACCTAACCTCACCCTGGCATGCTGTAAGGGGGGATAGATCTTTTCAGTTTTCAGTGTTCTTCTCACACACTCCTACCTTTTTTTTCCCCTGTCCAAGACCCGATCACAGCAGGCTAGGTTTTCTCCTCGAGTCCCCCTAGGATTTCCTCCTGCAGTAACGTCTGACCTTCGTCTCCACTGGCTCTCTCCTCTCTGGCCTCTCATCTGCCACCGCTGCCAGGTTCTTCTGCTGCTGCTTGGCCTGGTGGTTCTCTCCCGCGCTCAGCGCTGCGCTGGGCGGCCGCTGCAGGGGTTAGTCCCTTCCCCAGATAGTTCCTGCACGCCTGGCCTGTCTCTCCAAACACCCCCCCCCCCTCCCCCACAGTGGGCGACCCGGCGGCTCGGATCGGATTCGGGAGCCGAGCTGCACAGCCACAGCCAGCACTGTGACTGCAGTGAGAGAGTGAGTGAGCCAGGGCAGAGAGCTGCGAGTGCGAGCGGGCGGCGGCAGCCAGCCTAAGACAGTGTGAGTGACAACTGAACTGACATGACACTGCGGAGCGCCGAGCCGATCATGCGCCCCCCCAGATGTTGCGCCCGGTGCGGCCGCCCCCCCTGCACCCCCCACGCTACGCCACTGCCCCCCGGACCCCTGGCCGGGGCCCTTCCCTTCAAGCCTGGGGCTCTTCCCACTGATCCTGGGGCCCTTTACTCTCGTTGCGGGGCCCTTATTATGGTCCAGCAGCGGGACCCTTTCACAAGTTCTGCAGTTGGCCCCCTTCCTGCCACCTTGGGGCCTCCCCGCGGTGGTATAATTCCAGGGGCTGGTCGCAAGTGTGACCTTCGCGATCCTGGAAGTTCACCCACTGGTTTTATTTTTTGGTATTTTAATTGTATTATTTTTAATCATTTTATTTTATTTTTTTACAATGTCACTGACTATGACTCTGTCTATTCCGACCCTTCCTGGTTCTCTATTGTGACACATCCCCTGCAGCAGCCGGCAGGAGAGGGGAGGGGGGGCAGGGGAGCATACTGGGGCCCAGAGACAGCAGCACACAAGTGAACTGGATAGGAGGAGTGGTGGGGGCAGCATACAGAGGAACCCTTTTCCTCTTGCGGCCACAGGAGGAAAAAGGAGGACAGTGATTTCTCTACGTGCTGCCCCCGCCGCCCCTCCTATCCAGGTGTACAGGGGAGCCGCACAGGCCCACTGGAGCACGGGGCCCGGTTGCAATTGCAACCCCTGCAACCCCTGTAGTTACGCCCCTGCTCCCTGCCCTAGGGTGACAAGGCTCACTCACTGTACTGTATCTACGAAGACTTGTCCCCCTAGAACAGGAAGTGTGTTAGGACTGCAGAACACCTCCCAATCACCTTGTCTCCACACCATAGTGCAGGAGTCTTCAAACTATGGCCCTCCAGTTGTCCAGGAACTACAATTCCCATCATGCCTAGCCATGTCTGATAATGTCAGAGTTTTACAATGCCTCATGGGAGTTGTAGTTCAGCAACAGCTGGAGGGTCATAGTTTGAAGATCCCTGCCATAGTGGGATGTTTTCTATAGTCTACAGAAAGAACTGAGAACAATAATAACGGTGCAGCAGAGGCATAGTGTACAGGACGTTATCGGCTGATCAACAGGTATTGTAATTGCACATAGTAATAAGATATAATACAATAGTTTGAATGGTATAATAAACAGACCAAAAAGGAGCAAATAAGAGAAGTTCATTGGTAGGGTTTGCATACACATTAAGTCATAGGTGTACTATTCATGTACTTTACCCGATTCATGGAACAACATCTAAAATCACATTCATTTCAAGCAACACTGTGTACATTGGAAATCAAAGCATTTGAAGAAGTCCTGAATATTGCATTTACAATGAGCGCCATCCAAGTACATTGAAATTCATGCAAAGCTCATGATAAACACATCCACTGTGCATTCTGCATTCACCTATTAGCATTACAATAGTATTCAATCCTCTATATAGACTAGAAAAATCATTGTAAAAACACATCTATAATAACACCAAAACTGCATACTATATAAGCAAACATTATTCATTTTATACTCACTGCATACTTTTCTCTTTTGTATATACATGGAGGATGCTGCATTCTGTACATTAGCAAAAAGAAGCCAGAATTCTATGTTATCATACCACGGCTGGGCCCAGAGGTGGTTGCACCCTCTATACCCTCTGTATATATATAGATCAGCCTTTTTTCAAAGTTGAAGCAATTTCCAGGTCATGGGGAACAACTGCTCAAACTAATTTATTGGTGCTCCTTACATTGGTAGCCACTGAGACGAAAGGCCCTTACATTGATGGTCAGTGGGAAGAATGCTCCTTACATTGATGGTCAGTGGGAAGAATGCTCCTTACATTGGTGGTCAGTGGGAAGAATGCTCCTTACATTGGTGGTCAGTGGGAAGAATGCTCCTTACATTGGTGGTCAGGGGGAAGAATGCTCCTTACATTGGTGGCCACTGAGACGAAAGCCCCTTAGATTGGTGGCCAGTGGGAAGAATGCTCCTTACATTGGTAGCCACTGAGACGAAAGGCCCTTACATTGATGGTCAGTGGGAAGAATGCTCCTTACATTGGTGGTCAGTGGGAAGAATGCTCCTTACATTGGTGGTCAGTGGGAAGAATGCTCCTTACATTGGTGGTCAGGGGGAAGAATGCTTCTTACATTGGTGGCCACTGAGACGAAAGCCCCTTAGATTGGTGGCCAGTGGGAAGAATGCCCCTTACATTGGTGGCCACTGAGACGAAAGCCCCTTACATTGGTGGCCAGTGGGAAGAATGCCCCTTACATTGGTGGCCAGTGGGAAGAATGTCCCTTATGTTTGTTGATTGTGGGAAGCACGTCCCTTACAATAATGGTCAAAGGGTAGAATGTCCCTTACATTGGTGGCCACTGGGAAGAAAGCCCATTACATTGGGGCTACTGGAAAGAAAGCCCATTACATTAGTAGCCACTAGGAAGAAAGACCCTTACATCTGTGGTCAATGGAAAGAATGTCCCTTATGTTTGTGGTCTGTGGGAATCATGTCTCTTACATTTATGGTCAATGGGTAGAATGTCCCTTACATTGGTGGCCACTGGGAAGAAAGTCCATTACATTGGTGGCCACTAGGAAGAAAGTCCATTACATTGGTTGCCACTAGAAAGAAAGCCCCTTACATTTGTGTTCAATGGAAATAATGTTCCTTAAATTGGTGTTTAGTAGGAAGATAGCTCCTTACATTGGTGGCCACTGGGAAAAAGCCCCTTACATTGGTGGTCAGTGGGAGGAATGATCCTTACATTGGTGGCCACTGGGAAAAAGCCCCTTACATTGGTGATCAGTGGGAAGAATGCTCCTTACATTGGTTTGCCAGTAGGTAGAATGTCCCTTACATTGGTGGCCACTAGGAAGTAAGCCCCTTACATTTGTGGTCAGTAAAAGGAATGCTCCTTAAATTGGTGGTCAATGGGAAGAATGCCCCTTACATTATTGATCAGTGGGTAGAATGTCCTTTACATTGGTGGCCCCTAGGAAGAAAGCCCCTTACAATGGTGGCCACTAGGAAGAAAGACATTTACATTGGTGGACAGTGGAAGGAATGCTATTTACATTGGAGGTCGGTGGGAAGAATGTCCCTTATGTTTGTGGTCTGTGGGATAAAATCTCCTTACATTGGTGGTCTTTGGGAAGAATGTCCCTTATGTTTGTGGTCAGTGGGAAGAATGCTCCTTACATTGGTGGTCTGTGGGAAGAATGCTCCTTACATTGGTGGTCTGTGGGAAGAATGCTCCTGACATTGGTGGTCTGCGGGAAGCATGTCCCTAACATTAATGGTCAATGGGTAGAATGTCCCTTACATTAATGGTCAATGGGTAGAATGTCCCTTACATTATTGGTCAATGAAAAGAATGCTCCTTACATTGGTGGTTAGTGGGAATAATGTCCCTTACATTGGTGGTTAGTGGGAATAATGTCCCTTACGTTGGTGGTCAGTGGGAATATTGTTTCCTAAATCTCATCACTTTTCCAGTGAGAAGAATGCCCCCCAGAGAGCTAAAAATATAATTGGTGTCAAGCAGCTGGTTCTGCCAAGTGGCACCGGCCCCAGAATTCTGCAGACACCACCAAATGGAGGTCAATCAGCCACAGCTAGCAGCCCCTAGCAAACCTGTGTAGGAACTCCAGGGAGAATAGCTGATACCGACATTCTCTAGTACTGTATATGTTCAGAATAACCTGTATAGAGATGAATATATATTGAGATCACTATCATTGACCTCCTATAGAAAAATGCTATATGCTTGCCTATCTCTGGCTGCAGTATTCTCTGAGTCACCAATCCAGAACAAGCAAGCAAGTCAACAATGTCAGAAAGAAGTAAAATCTTCTGATTTGCATACCGGTTCCAGGTCATGGTCTCAGAGAGCATTGACATAACTGGGTGAGAGTTCCAGCCAGGCAACCAGCAATTTTAGAAGGAGATGGCAGCTTCCATATTCTCTCAGACAGGTTTCCTTTTAGTCACTGTCTTGGTACATACACCATTTCACCTTGTTTGTATTGTAATATGTATTTTTTTAGTTTATCTTATATTCCACTGCAGTGCGCTTTTAAAGTGTTTTACTCTCTCCTTTCTTCTGTGCAGCTAAACGGCATGTGAATTGTATTTATACTGTAAGATGGACTTCAGGTGACCAGCTAAACGCACAGTCAATACACATATGCATAAACTGTTCTACCTGCCCAAGTATTGTCCAATCATGTTCAGCCAGCCTTGTGATCCAGGCACCTTTGGATGACAGTACAGCCAGGTTGGTGCCCCTTTTTATTTCTTTACCTTGTACTTATATGTATAAATACACTTTTTTAATGAATACATAACTAGCTGTGTTTGTTTGTTACTTGAGTTTGGCGTTAATATTGATCCCTTGGGTTGAGAAACTTCATAGACTTTTATAACGGCACACTGCATATAAGGGATTGGCGGGAAATGTAATATAAAAAAAGATGGCACTTGGGGGGTCAGTGCCAATGTGTACACTTATTTGTTTATCTTTCTCTTGCTTTCCTTCTTTATCGCCATTTTCCTTTCTCTCTCTCTTTCTTTCTTCCTATCTCTCCTTCTCCCTTTCTTTCTCTTGCTCTTTATCTAATTTCTTCCTCTTTTCATCTCTTGCTTTCTATCTTCTTTCTTTCTCACTTTCCCTTTCTCTATCACTCTTTTCTTTCTCTTTCTCCTTCCTCTTTCTTTCATTCTCTCCTTCTCCCACTTTGTTTCTATCTCTCCTTTTCCCCTATTTCTTTCTTTTTTTCTCCTTTCTCTCTCTCTCTCTCTCTCTCCTTCCTATTTCTTTCATTATCTCTCTTTTTCTCCTTTTCTTTCTTTCTTTCTCTTTCTTTCTCCCCTTCCCCTTGTACCTCTCCCTCCTCCCCCCCCCCTTACCTCTCTCTCTCTCTCTCTCTCTCTCTCTAATTCCTTTTTCTTTCTCTCTCCTTATTCACTCTCTATTCCATATCTCTCTCTCTCTCTCTCGCGCGCTCTCTCTCTCTCTCTCTCTCGCTCTCTGTCTCTCTCTTCTTCCCTCTCTCTCTCGCTCTCTGTCTCTCTCTCTCTCTCGCTCTCTGTCTCTCTCTTCTTCCCTCTCTCTCTCGCTCTCTGTCTCTCTCTCTCGCTCTCTGTCTCTCTCTTCTTCCCTCTCTCTCTCTTCTTCCCTCTCTCTCGCTCTCTGTCTCTCTCTCTCGCTCTGTCTCTCTCTTCTTCCCTCTCTCTCGCTCTCTGTCTCTCTCTTCTTCCCTCTCTCTCTGTCTCTCTCTCTCGCTCTCTGTCTCTCTCTTCTTCCCTCTCTCTCTCGCTCTCTGTCTCTCTCTTCTTCCCTCTCTCTCTCTCGCTCTCTGTCTCTCTCTCTCGCTCTCTGTCTCTCTCTTCTTCCCTCTCTCTCTCGCTCTCTGTCTCTCTCTTCTTCCCTCTCTCTCTCGCTCTCTGTCTCTCTCTTCTTCCCTCTCTCTCTCTCTCGCTCTCTGTCTCTCTCTCTCTCTCTCGCTCTCTGTCTCTCTCTTCTTCCCTCTCTCTCTCGCTCTCTGTCTCTCTCTCTCGCTCTCTGTCTCTCTCTTCTTCCCTCTCTCTCTCGCTCTCTGTCTCTCTCTCTCGCTCTCTGTCTCTCTCTTCTTCCCTCTCTCTCGCTCTCTGTCTCTCTCTCTCGCTCTCTGTCTCTCTCTCTCTCGCTCTCTGTCTCTCTCTTCTTCCCTCTCTCTCTCGCTCTCTGTCTCTCGCTCTCTCGCTCTCTGTCTCTCTCTCTCTCGCTCTCTGTCTCTCTCTCTCGCTCTCTGTCTCTCTCTCTCGCTCTCTGTCTCTCTCGCTCTCTGTCTCTCTCGCTCTCTGTCTCTCTCTCGCTCTCTGTCTCTCTCTTCTTCCCCCTCTCTCTCGCTCTCTGTCTCTCTCTCGCTCTCTGTCTCTCTCTTCTTCCCCCTCTCTCTCGCTCTGTCTCTCTCTCTTCTTCCCTCTCTCTCTCTCTCTCGCTCTGTCTCTTTCTCTCTCTTCTTCCCTCTCACTATAGGGTATGTCCCCACACACAAAAAAAGTGAAAACGTCTTGGTGACATCACAGACAGCAATGATTCAGAAAGCATTCCATCCTAGATCATAATGGAAGCAGTCTGTTGCTATAAGCTGCTGCACATCACTTCCTTTATTTCCCATTCCATAGACTAGAGGAGCTGAGGACTAGCCGTACAGAATCACACAATTTGCACAAAACAGTTCACATAATTACAGTCTGTGTATTTAGCCATTTGTCTGGAGATTTAAATACCAACTGAATGGTTAAGGGAGATGTGAACCATAACTGAATGACAATTAGTTTGCACAAGCACTGCGCACCACATGGCACTTATAAAGCTGGGCTTCTAAAGGTGACAACATGATACCATGCCTGCCTAATTTGTAAAAAACAAACACTTGTAGTCTCTATTAAAAGTCTGCTAAGACAGGGTGACAACGCAGCTGCTCAATTGAAAGACGGGGATAGAGCGTTGTCACCCTATAACAGGAAGAGCCTAAACAAGGACTTTCATCAGAATCAGCAGATATTATTTTAATGCTGAAGCAGATTTAAAGCTTATGTGAAATGTTAGCAGTTGGGTTCACATCTACTTTAAAGTAGTGCAGAAAAAAAACATCACCCCTAACTTTTATTGGTTTTTATTGGTCAAACCAGGGAAAGACAAGTGCTGATTGGATGCTACTGGTGAATGCACTTTACATGCTGCTGCTTAATAACTAATCCTGAATACTTTGCCATTCAAAGTGCTGAATAAAACAAATATATAAAATGTAACTCCAAAAATAATCTATACACATCCACTACCTAATGGTTCTGAAATCTATTTTTCATTAAATTGTTTCTTACGGTGTTTTTCTGGCTCCTTATAACATCCTCCATGAGCTCCCAAACCTCTCCTTTTCCCCCTCTCACTTTTGTTTGCTTGAAACAATCAGTGCATGTTAGTTGCAGTCATGTGCAATGCTCTATGCAGACTACACATCCCATAGTCCATCTCAGGAGCAAACAAGAGATGGTGGCTATGGTCAAAACAGTATACAATGCTCCAGGTCGGTCCACTTCTCTCTAACCCAGGGGTGGGGAACCTTTTTTCTGCCAAGGGCCATTTTGGTATTTAGAAAATCATTAGTGGGCCGTACAAAATTATCAACTTAAAAATGTGCCTGTTATATTTGGTCAAACATTTAATTAACTCACCCCTAATGTGATGGTTGCAACTGCGTCTCTTTGGTGAGGTGTGTGATGTTAGCTGGTATTGCTTTTACAGGTTTGCGTCCGTCAGTCTGGAGTTCAGCCGACTCTTTGTGGTGGTACGTTTTGAAAAGAACTGCTGGCAGGTACTGCTGGTGGTTACAGCTGGCTGGTACTGCTGGTAGTTACAGCTGGCTGGTACTGCTGGTGGTTACAGCTGGCTGGTACTGCTGGTGGTTACAGCTGGCTGGTACTGCTGGTGGTTACAGCTGGCTGGTACTGCTGGTGGTTGCAGCTGGCTGGTATTGCTGTGGGTACTGCTGGCTCAGGCTGCTACTGTGCAGTAGGTACTGCTGGCTCAGGCTGGTACTGTGCTGTAGGTACTGCTGTGGGTACTGCTGGCTCAGGCTGGTACTGCTGGCTGGTACTGTGCTGTGGGTACTACTGGCTGGTACTGCTGGCTCCAGCTGGTACTACTGGCTAGTACTGCTGGCTGGTACTGCTGGCTCTGGCTGGTACTGCTGTGTGTGCTGCTGGCGGGGAATGCTGGTTAGCAGCGGCGCCGCGCTGGAGGAAGAGGCGATGTTTCCTGTATTGGTCACAGGCGGAGTGCATTTGATATCACTCCGCCTGTGACTCACTAAGACTGTCAGAACGGAGCCGGAACTATACAGGAAGCATCAGCTCCGTTCTGACAGAGAGACACAGACTCAGCTGCACAGGGGGCCGGACCGAATGACTTCGAGGGCCGCATACGGCCCCCAGGCCATAGGTTCCCCACCCCTTCTCTAACCCCAAAGACACAGGTGCCGGTCCAGCCCCTATTGCAGAACAGGTGGATGACTGCACACTGCTATTGCTAAGATCCATAAATGTATTGAAAAAAATCATCAAGTCCAAAAAGCATAGCACACAACAAGAGAAATGTTGACGCGTTTCACGCAATTAAGCGCCTGTTGGCATGAAACGCGTCAACACTTGCTCTTGTGTGCTATACTATGTGGATTGTTTTTTTTCCAATAAAGCTTTGGATCTTAGCAATACAGCATGTGGTACCCCACCTGTTAATTGTCCAAGGTGACTACATTCCTACATACAGTGGGACCATGGAGAATGAAGGTAGCCACCCTCTAACAGAAGTCACATTACAGTAGCAAAAAAATTAAAGTTGAAGATTTGAAGGAGGGTGAGAGCAATAGATGGGACGTTTTTTTGAGTAAATACATACTTGAAATTGGTGGCACTTTCTGTGTGACAAATGGTAGATGTTATGTACATCCCACATTCTCGGTAGTTGTTATGTACATCCCAAGTTCTCGGGAGTTGTTATGTACCCATATGGAAGAAAAATATATTTCCAATATATTTAGGGAACAATTTTTAGAAATATATTGAATATGGCCAAAATTGTAGCATTTCAAATATATTTCTAATATATTTGCGGGAAAAAAAATGAATTTTTTAAAAAATATATTTTAAATATATTTTTCTTCCATGTGGGTAGATCCCACGTTCTCGGGAGTTGTTATGTACATCTTAAGTTCTCGGGAGTTGTTATGTACATCCCAAGTTCTCGGTAGATGTTATGTACGCCCCAAGTTCTCTGGAGATGTTATGTACATCCCAAGTTCTTGGTAGTTATGTACATCCCAAGTTCTCGGTAGCTGTTATGTACATCCCAAGTTCTCTGTAGATGTTATGTACATCTCAAGTTCTCTGTAGTTGTTATGTACATCCCAAGTTCTCAGTAGATGTTATGTACATCCCAAGTTCTCGGTAGATGTTATGTACATCCCAAGTTCTCAGTAGATGTTATGTACATCCCAAGTTCTCGGTAGATGTTATGTACATCCCAAGTTCTCAGTAGATGTTATGTACATCCCAAGTTCTCGGGAGTTGTTATGTACATCCCAAGTTCTCGGTAGATGTTATGTACATCCCAAGTTCTCTGTAGTTATGTACATCCCAAGTTCTCTATAGATGTTATGTACATCCCAAGTTCTCGGGAGTTGTTATGTACATCCCAAGTTCTCAGTAGATGTTATGTACATCCCAAGTTCTCTATAGATGTTATGTACATCCCAAGTTCTCGGTAGTTGTTATGTACATCCCAAGTTCTTGGTAGTTATGTGCATCCCAAGTTCTCGGTAGATGTTATGTACATCTCAAGTTCTCGGGAGTTGTTATGTACATCCCAAGTTCTCTGGAGTTGTTATGTACATCCTAAGTTCTCGGGAGTTGTTATGTACATCCCAAGTTCTCTGGAGTTGTTATGTACATCCTAAGTTCTCGGTAGTTGTTATGTACATCTCAAGTTCTCGGGAGTTGTTATGTACATCCCAAGTTCTCTGGAGTTGTTATGTACATCCTAAGTTCTCGGGAGTTGTTATGTACATCCCAAGTTCTCTGGAGTTGTTATGTACATCCTAAGTTCTCGGTAGTTGTTATGTACATCTCAAGTTCTCGGGAGTTGTTATGTACATCCCAAGTTCTCTGGAGTTGTTATGTACATCCTAAGTTCTCGGGAGTTGTTATGTACATCTCAAGTTCTCGGGAGTTGTTATGTACATCCCAAGTTCTCGGTAGTTGTTATGTACATCCCAAGTTCTCAGTAGTTGTTATGTACATCCCAAGTTCTCGGTAGAGGTTATGTACATCCCAAGTTTTCAGTAGTTTTTATGTACATCCCAGTAGTTATGTACATCTTATGTTCTCAGTAGATGTTATGTACATCCCAAGTTCTCAGTAGTTGTTATGTTCATCCCAAGTTCTCGGGAGTTGTTATGTACATCCCAAGTTCTCGGCAGTTGTTATGTACATCCCAAGTTCTCCCTAGTCTGATGGAATTTTTACCTTTGTATATTGGTGTTCGGTTGACTTGGTCAGATATGAGCTAGGTATTGGGGTCTACAGGACGTCTACAATAAATGGTACATCTCATTGTATATAGTGTGCCGGCCCTATGCTTCTGTTAGGTACATCCAATATGTTCTTCTATCTGTGTGCCTACAAAAGACGTTCTGATGCACCTTTCCACACAGGAGTGCATATGTTACAATGTCTGGTTGGTATACACATACTGGTTGGTATACACATACTGGTTGGTATACACATACTGGTGGGCATACACATACTGGTTGGTATACACATACTGGTGGGTATACACATACTGGTTGGTATACACATACTGGTTGGTATACACATACTGGTGGGTATACACATACTGGTGGGTATACACATACTGGTTGGTATACACATACTGGTGGGTATACACATACTGGTTGGTATACACATACTGGTGGGTATACACATACTGGTTGGTATACACATACTGGTGGGTATACACATACTGGTGGGTATACACATAGTGGTTGGTATACACATACTGGTTGGTATACACATACTGGTGGGCATACACATACTGGTTGGTATACACATACTGGTGGGTATACACATACTGGTTGGTATACACATACTGGTTGGTATACACATACTGGTGGGTATACACATACTGGTGGGTATACACATACTGGTTGGTATACACATAGTGGTGGGTATACACATACTGGTTGGTATACACATACTGGTGGGTATACACATACTGGTTGGTATACACATACTGGTTGGTATACACATACTGGTGGGTATAGACATACTGGTGGGTATACACATACTGGTTGGTATACACATACTGGTTGGTATACACATACTGGTGGGTATACACATACTGGTTGGTATACACATACTGGTGGGTATACACATACTGGTTGGTATACACATACTGGTTGGTATACACATACTGGTGGGTATACACATACTGGTGGGTATACACATACTGGTTGGTATACACATACTGGTTGGTATACACATATTGGTTGGTATACACATACTGGTGGGTATACACATACTGGTTGGTATACACATACTGGTTGACTATACGAAATGAGCAGTGAATAGCAGCACTATGTGTAGACAGCTCACCACATGTATATATCAGCTGTGTTTGTACTCTCATCCTTATATACACATGAGGAGCGTCCCAGCAACCTGACAACATGATTATTGAGCTCATCAAGTGTCAGATTAACCTCGAATATGCCTTGTTGTACTCTGGTTTCCAGCATTGTGCCCATAGCCCAAACAGGCCTGGTCCAGTAAGCAATCCCCCCCCCCCCCATTACCACCATCAACATCTGGTCCCAAAGCCTTGCCATGGAGAAGTCAACCACATTATTGGCCATTCCATCATTCAACCCAACAAACATTGCAGCCCACCATCTTTTCCCTCTTTGTCTCAAGCCCAAACCCGGCAAGGCTCAATGGTTCCCCTTGCACCGCCATTTTTAAAGGGCCCCAGAGTCAATTATAATATCAATTTTTCTTTTCCACCCACCAGGACATGGACATTCTTGGTAATGCAGCCCCCTCTTTCCCTTCCCTTTTGCCAATTTCCCAGCCACCCCAATAAGGAGCAAAAAAAAAATTTGCACTCACAGATAGATGAGGATGCAGCAGTTGGAGAGCTTGGTCCTGTTTGCTCTCTGGTTCCTTAGTACCTAACACACCGGAGCGATGAAGGGAGCCTAGAGGCAAAAAATTGATGAGGAGAGAGGAAGGGGAGGGTCACACTCTTCGAAAATACCCCCCCAAGACAAGCCACAAGGAATCCATTCCCTCTCCGACACAATTCCGCTCTCTCCCTCCTCAATTCCTCCTTCGTCTCCCGGAGACAGCGCACAGAGGGGGGAGATGCCGCCTCATCCGCCGGGGAGGGGGGGGGGTAATCACGTCCTTTTGGGGGTGGACGACAAGCTAACAATCTCTATCCCCCCAGCCTGGCAATGCAAGTCGCAGGTAATGTCATTAAGGCACAGAGTCCCACAGGAAAAATAAAAAGGGGGGGCTACCGTTGACCAGAAATCACCCAAACCAACCTGGAGACCTCCGTTGACTCACGAAAACCCACTGGCGGTCGTGGCGGTATGAGAGAGCGCGGCTATGAATCTAAAACAGCGAAACCAAGCGCAGGCCATGTTGATGGTCTTCCTTCTCTCCCCCCCCCTCCCCAGGTGAGAAGGAGACAAAACGCTTACAGACGATCGGTTCCACCAGGATAAAATCGAGGAGTCCACGGAGAACCAGATCCTGGAGGTGCGGGGTGAATGGAAGGCTCTCGAGAGGTAGTCAGGGGTTTTCACAGCAGGAAGACGGCATGTAGCACAGAATACGTGAAAGAATCCTGAGAAGCAGCGATGATGCCTTTGAGGGTCGGTCTTGGTCCAAACTCAATCGTTCTTTTTTTTTGATTATTTCCTCCTTTTAGTTTACCTTCTTCGTCCCAATGAAGGGTCTTCTACCTCCAAAAAAAGATAAAAAAAAATAAATAATATATAAATAAAGAAGAAGAAGCCTCAGTCATAAGGGTGGGATGTGGTCTGCAGGCCTCCTTCCGAAAAACCAAGACTAGGGGGGCGAGGAGCTGTGTGTGCACGATGAAGGCGGATGGTGCATGTGAAGTGCCTGTTAGTGCAGAGAAATGGACAGCGGGGAGGATGAGGTGTGCATACGCTGTGCTGGAAGAGAGAGGAGGCTATGCATGCAGTGATGACATGCTATCAGAAGGATGCAGTGCGTCTGCGGTGCATATTTATAAACGGCGTGTGGGTAGGACCCCCGCGTGTTTTGCGAAGCAGGTGCAGCGGACTGTGGGGGGAAAATCCAGATTTGCAGGATCTCTCTCTCTATTACCATTTCCCAGTCACTTCCTCCGCTGTCTCCCTCCCTTTGCAGGAGTCTCACACACTTCTCTCCATATCGCCACACCACGCCTCCCTCCTCCCTCTCCCTTTCATCCCTTTTTTTTTTTCTATCTGGTCTTGTGTCTATTCCCCTCTGCTATCCTCTCCGGCTTTGCCCCCTTTGCTCTTCTCCTTTCCCGCAGCCGTCCCCTCTTTCATTCTTCCCATGCCTGCTTTTTCTTTTTTCTTTTTTTTTCCTGGTTAATATTTGGTTTTGTCCACCACTCACCCCACTCCTGGGTTATCCATCCTCCCCTAATGATGCTGAGGCTGACTCGTCTTGTATTCTCACCATAGATTGTTCTACTCTTCTCCTCTCCCAACGCTCCCTCCCCCCCATTACCCATTCATTGAAGGCTTTGCTGGAGGTGGAAATGTGCAGCACAGTCACGAAGGATGGCCTTCTAGTGTCAGGGTTCCTGTGTGACCATGTACTGTGTGTGTGTGTCATACCAATGGTGATACTTGGCTTGCCCACGCTGCTCCTCACACTTACCTAATGGAGGGTCAACATCAAAAGAGCAGATTTGGGCAACAAGTGCAAGCTTTTTCGAAAGCTACTAAAGCCATCCCATACCCAGACAATGTGCTAAAATCAGAAAAATGGACCACTTCACCTTAAGGCTTATAGTAGTGTTAGGAACATGGCAACACCAGAGGTTCTACACCTACTGAACCCATGCTGGTCCTCACACTTACCTAATGGAGGGCCAAGAAGACTTGAATCAAAATCAAAAGAGCAGATCTGGGCAACAAGTGCAAACTTTATCAAAAGCTACTAAAGCCATCCAGCAAACCCAGAAAATGTGCTAAAATCAGAAAAATGTTCCACTTCACCATAAGGCGTATAGTTGTGTCAGGAACATGGCAACACCAGAGGTTCTACACCTACTGCACCCATGCTGGTCCTCATACTTACCTAATGGAGGGTCAACAAGACTCGGATCAAAATCAAAAGAGCAGATCTGGGCAACAAGTGCAAGCTTTATCGAAAGCTACTAAAGCCATCCAGCAAACCCAGAAAATGTGCTAAAAATCTGAAAAATGTTCCACTTCACCATAAGACTCATAGTTGTGTCAGGAACATGGCAACACCAGAGGTTCTACACCTACTGAACCCATGCTGGTCCTCATACTTACCTAATGGAGGGTCAACGAGACTCGGATCAAAATCAAAAGAGCAGATCTGAGCAACAAGTGCAAGCTTTATCAAAAGCTACTAAAGCCATCCAGCAAATGTGCTAAAATCATGGCAACACCAGAGGTTCTACACCTACTGCACCCATGCTGGTCCTCATACTTACCTAATGGAGGGTCAAGAACACTCGGCTCATAATCAAAGAGCAGATTTGGGCAACAAGTGCAAGCTTTATCAAAAGCTACTAAAGCCATCCAGCATACCCAGAAAATGTGCTAAAATCAGAAAAATGGAACACTTCACCATAAGGCTCATAGTTGTGTCAGGAATATGACAAACCCAGAGGTTCTTCTACACCTAATGCACCCATGATGGTCCTCATACTTACCTAATGGAGGGTCAACAAGACTCGGATCAAAATCAAAGAGCAGATTTGGGCAACAAGTGCAAGCTTTATCAAAAGCTACTAAAACCATCCAGCAAATGTGCTAAAATCATGGCAACACCAGAGGTTCTACACCTACTGCACCCATGCTGGTCCTCACACTTACCTAATGGAGGGTCAACAAGATTCAGATCAAAATCAAAGAGCAGATTTGGGCAACAAGTGCAAGCTTTATCGAAAGCTACTAAAGCCATCCAGCAAACCCAGAAAATGTGCTAAAGTCAGACAAATGTTCCACATTACCATAAGGCTCATAGTAGTGTCAGGAACATGGCAACACCAGAGGTTCTACACCTACTGAACCCATGCTGGTCCTCATACTTACCTAATGGAGGGTCAACGAGACTCGGATCAAAATCAAAAGAGCAGATCTGGGCAACAAGTGCAAGCTTTATCAAAAGCTACTAAAGCCATCCAGCAAATGTGCTAAAATCATGGCAACACCAGAGGTTCTACACCTACTGCACCCATGCTGGTCCTCACACTTACCTAATGGAGGGTCAGCAAGATTCAGATCAAAATCAAAGAGCAGATTTGGGCAACAAGTGCAAGCTTTATCGAAAGCTACTAAAGCCATCCAGCAAACCCAGAAAATGTGCTAAAAACCCAAAAAAATGTTCCACTTCACCATAAGGCTCATAGTTGTGTCAGGAATATGGCAACACCAGAGGTTCTACACCTACTTCACCCATGCTGGTCCTCATACTTACCTAATGCAGGGTCAAGAAGACTTGAATCAAAATCAAAAGAGCAGATTTGGGCAACAAGTGCAAGCTTTATCGAAAGCTACTAAAGCCATCCAGCAAACCCAGAAAATGTGCTAAAAACCCAAAAAAATGTTCCACTTCACCATAAGGCTCATAGTTGTGTCAGGAATATGGCAACACCAGAGGTTCTACACCTACTGAACCCATGCTGGTCCTCATACTTACCAAATGGAGGGTCAACAAGACTCGGATCAAGATCAAAAGAGCAGGTCTGAGCAAAAAGTGCAAGCTTTATCGAAAACTACTAAAGCCATCCAGCAAATGTGCTAAAATCATGGCAACACCAGAGGTTCTACACCTACTGCACCCATGCTGGTCCTCATACTTACCTAATGGAGGGTCAACAAGACTCGGATCAAAATAAAAGAGCAGATTTGGGCAACAAGTGCAAGCTTTATTGAAAGCTACTAAAGCCATCCAGCAAACCCAGAAAATGTGCTAAAGTCAGAAAAATGTTCCACATTACCATAAGGCTCATTGTTGTGTCAGGAACATGGCAACACCAGAGGTTCTACACCTACTGCACCCATGCTGGTCCTCATACTTACCTAATGGAGGGTCAGCAAGATTCAGATCAAAATCAAAGGAGCAGATCTGAGCAACAAGTGCAAGCTTTATCAAAAGCTACTAAAGCCATCCAGCAAATGTGCTAAAATCATGCCAACACCAGAGGTTCTACACCTACTGCACCCATGCTGGTCCTCACACTTACCTAATGGAGGGTCAAGAAGACTCTGTGTGTGTCACACCAATGGTGATACCTAGCTTGCCCATGCTGCTTCTCACACTTACCTAATGGAGGGTCAACAAGATTCAGATCAAAATCAAAGAGCAGATTTGGGCAACAAGTGCAAGCTTTATCAAAAGCTACTAAAGCCATCCAGCATACCCAGAAAATGTACTAAAAATCTGAAAAATGTTCCACTTCACCATAAGGCGTATAGTTGTGTCAGGAATATGGCAACACCAGAGGTTCTACACCTACTGCACCCAGTCTGGTCCTCATACTTACCTAATGTAGGGTCAAGAAGACTTGAATCAAAATCAAAAGAGCAGATCTGGGCAACAAGTGCAAGCTTTATGACAAGCTACTAAAGCCATCCAGCAAACCCAGAAAATGTGCTAAAGTCAGAAAAATGTTCCACAATACCTTAAGGCTCATAGTAGTGTCAGGAACATGGCAACACCAGAGATTCTACACATACTGCACCCATGCTGGTCCTCATACTTACCTAATGGAGGGCCAACTCAACAAGACTCTGATCAAAATCAAAAGAGCAGATCTGAGCAACAAGTGCAAGCTTTATCAAAAGCTACTAAAGCCATCCAGCAAATGTGCTAAAATCATGGCAACACCAGAGGTTCTACACCTACTGCATCCATGCTGGTCCTCACACTTACCTAATGGAGGGTAAAGAAGACTCGGATCAAAATCTAAAGAGCAGATCTGGGCAACAAGTGCAAGCTTTATCACAAGCTACTAAAGCCATCCAGCAAACCCAGAAAATGTGCTAAAATCTGAAAAATGTTCCACTTCACCATAAGGCGTATAGTTGTGTCAGGAACATGGCAACACCAGAGGTTCTACACCTACTGAACCCATGCTGGTCCTCATACTTACCTAATGGAGGGTCAGCAAGATTCAGATCAAAATCAAAGAGCAGATTTGGGCAACAAATGCAAGCTTTATCAAAAGCTACTAAAGCCATCCAGCAAACCCAGAAAATGTGCTAAAATCAGAAAAATGTTCCACTTCACCTTAAGGCTCATAGTTGTGTCAGGAAAATGGCAACACCAGAGGTTTTACACCTACTGCACCCATGCTGGTCCTCATACTTACCTAATGGAGGGTCAACGAGACTCGGATCAAAATCAAAAGAGCAGATCTGAGCAACAAGTGCAAGCTTTATCAAAAGCTACTGAAGCCATCCAGCAAATGTGCTAAAATCATGCCAACACCAGAGGTTCTATACCTACTGCACCCATGCTGGTCCTCACACTTACCTAATGGAGGGTCAACAAGACTTGGATCAAAATCAAAGAGCAGATTTGGGCAACAAGTGCAAGCTTTATCAAAAGCTACTAAAACCATCCAGCTAATGTGCTAAAATCATGGCAACACCAGAGGTTCTACACCTACTGCACCCATGCTGGTCCTCATACTTACCTAATGGAGGGTCAAGAAGACTTGAATCAAAATCAAGAGAGCAGATCTGGGCAACAAGTGCAAGCTTTATTGAAAGCTACTAAAGCCATCCAGCAAACCCAGAAAATGTGCTAAAAATCTGAAAAATTTTCCACTTTACCATAAGGCTCATAGTAGTGTCAGGAACATGTCAACACCAGAGGTTCTACACCTACTGAACCCAGTCTGGTCCCCATACTTACCTAATGGAGGGTCAAGAAGACTTGAATCAAAATCAAAAGAGCAGATCTGGGCAACAAGTGCAAGCTTTATCAAAAGCTACTAAAACCAGGGCTTTTTTCAGCGGGAACGCAGTTCCGGCACCTCCAGCCTGAATGCACGCAATGGCAAAGGCGTGCTGGGGTCAGTGGGGTGAGCTGAATGAACTATTGATGCTGGCTGCTGGGGGATCTATTGTTGCTGGGTTGAATCTTTTGTTGCTGGAGGACATTTTGTTGGGGGAGGGGGGACTATTGTTGCAGTGGAGGATTTATTTTTGCTTGGGGGAACTATTGTTGTTGGGGGGGGAGGGTTATTGTTGCAGGGGAGGATTTATGGGGGGGCGATTGTTGCAGGGGAGGATTTATTGTTGCTGGGGGTCTATTGTTGCTGATTGCAGGGGATCTATTTTACAGGTTTTTCTATTGTTGCAGGGGAAGATTTATTGTTGCTGGGGGATCTATTGTTGGGGGGGGGGGGTCTATTGTTTCTGATTCCACTGCTTTTCTAGTTATCATTAACAAATTCTATACAAATTACCTAGAACCACAACATGATGCTTGGTTCTGTATTCTCTAAAAGGGGGGTAATGGGAAGTGGGTAGAGGGTGGAACCAAAGGACAGTGCTCGGAGGTGGGTAGGGGCCGGAGTCAAGGGGTGACTCAGAAGAGGGGAGTACCTGCACCTATTCTCTGAGAAAAAAAGCCCTGACTAAAACCATCCAGCAAATGTGCTAAAATCATGGCAACACCAGAGGTTCTACACCTACTGCACCCATGCTGGTCCTCATACTTACCTAACGGAGGGTCAACAAAACTCAGATCAAAATCAAAGAGCAGATTTGGGCAACAAGTGCAAGCTTTATCGAAAGCTACTAAAGCCATCCAGCAAACCCAGAAAATGTGCTAAAATCTAAAAAATGTTCCACTTCACCTTAAGGCTCATAGTAGTGTCAGGAACATGGCAACACCAGAGGTTCTACACCTACTGCACCCATGCTGGTCCTCACACTTACCTAATGGAGGGTCAAGAAGACTGGGATCAAAATCAAAAGAGCAGATCTGGGCAACAAGTGCAAGCTTTATCAAAAGCTACTAAAGCCATCCAGCAAATGTGCTAAAATCATGCCAACACCAGAGGTTCTACACCTACCTCACCCATGCTGGTCCCCATACTTACCTAATGGAGGGTCAAGAAGACTTGAATCAAAATCAAAAGAGCAGATCTGGGCAACAAGTGCAAGCTTTATTACAAGCTACTAAAGCCATCCAGCAAACCCAGAAAATGTGCTAAAATCAGAAAAATGTTCCACATTACCATAAGGCTCATTGTTGTGTCAGGAACATGGCAACACCAGAGGTTCTACACCTACTGCACCCATGCTGGTCCTCGCACTTACCTAATGGAGGGTCAACAAGATTCAGATCAAAATCAAAGAGCAGATTTGGGCAACAAGTGCAAGCTTTATCAAAAGCTACTAAAACCATCCAGCAAATGTGCTAAAATCATGCCAACACCAGAGGTTCTACACCTACTGCACCCATGCTGGTCCTCATACTTACTTAATGGAGGGTCAACAAGACTCGGATCAAAATCAAAGAGCAGATTTGGGCAACAAGTGCAAGCTTTATTGAAAGCTACTAAAACCATCCAGCAAACCCAGAAAATGTGCTAAAAATCTGAAAAATGTTCCACTTCACCATAAGGCTCATAGTTGTGTCATGAACATGGCAACACCAGAGGTTCTACACCTACTGCATCCATGCTGGTCCTCACACTTACCTAATGGAGGGTAAAGAAGACTCGGATCAAAATCTAAAGAGCAGATCTGGGCAACAAGTGCAAGCTTTATCACAAGCTACTAAAGCCATCCAGCAAACCAAGAAAATGTGCTAAAATCATAAAAATTTTCCACTTCACCTTAAGGCTCATAGTAGTGTCAAGCACATGGCAATACCATGAGTCCTACACCTACCTCACCCATGCTGGTTGTTACACTTACCTAATGGTGGGTCAAGAAGACTCGGATCACAATCAAAAGAGCAGATCTGGGCAACAAGTGCAAGCTTTATCAAAAGTTACTAAAGCCATCCAGCAAATCCAGAAAATGTGCTAAAATCAGAAAAATTCTTTTTTTTTTTTTTTTTTTTTTTTAAAAGCCGAAGCGTGTGAATCACACTCAAAAAAGACTTAGCACCGGTGCATAAAAAAGTGCACACACGCAAACGTGAACACACAAAAACTGCACAGGGTGTGCGAAATGGTCTGGCCTCCGAAGAGGTTGGACCTATACCTTGATCCCCCGTGGCGCAAGACTCCTGACAGGGACTGAGGTACTTCCTATGGTTTGCCTGGCCGAGACCTGGCAAACCCCATTCTCCAGGGGGACTGCCGAAACAGCCCACCCCAAGTACTGGGTGGGGCTCCCCCAAAGGGAGACCCCATGAGAGAGGGCGAACTAAGCCAAAAGGCTACGTCCACCCCCTCCCAAGACTTTCAAGGTAGGCCCAGAGACCCACACCGTACTCGTCGTGCAGAGGAAGAAAAAGGTGATAGTGAAGTGACAAAACACAACAAAGAAAAAGCACACACAAACAAAAAGGTGGGGAAGAGGAAGTGGAGAGGTGAATTAGTGCCTAAGTGAAAAACAAAGGCAGGCCTTCCGGCCGGAATAAAAATTCCTCTGGTCGAAGCCAAAAGGCCTTGCCTAAGAGGCAGGTGCTTAAAAAAGTGTGTAGGTGCAGTGACCATGGTGCCAAAAACTCAAGGCGAGCTGCCCCTCACCAGTGAGAATTAAGGCACCCCTGGGCTGCCACCCCAGGGGCACATACACTACGGGCTTTTTCTACCCCGGCCCAAAGGCCAGACCGAGTGTAGCCCTAACCCACCAGGAGGCATCAGAACTTTGGACAGCTTGGGGAGAACCTACCTTCAACTGGGGACAAGCCTTTTGCAAGAAGGCCAGATTCAACCCAGGAGGAAAGGCTCCCCCCCGCCACCGCCGTTCCTTACCAATCACATCCAGGAGCAGTACTAACTGGCCACAGATCCAGTTTTCTCGCTCCCTTCAAACTGGTAGGGGCGGACCCATTCAAATCAGAGGCAATGGACCCATCCGGCTTTCTCTGATGTGGCTTACTTCCCAGTCCCCCGGTAGTTCCGGAGCGCCCTGGTTCATTTCGGCCCCCACCGATACTAACCATCAGGTTCCATACCAACTGATAAGAACAGATACTACACTTGATCTTAGCCAAAAGGCCGAGAAAAATGTTTCACTTTACATTAAGGCTCATAGTAGTGTCAAGCACATGGTGACACCATGAGTCCTACACCTACCTCACCCACGCTGGTCCTCACACTTATCAAATATAGAGTCAGGGAGACTAAAAATCAAAAGAGATCAGGACAACAAGTGCAAGCTTTATTACAAGCTACTAAAGCCATCCAGCAAACCCAGAAAATGTGCCAAAATAAGAAAAATGTTCCACTTTATCATAAGGCTCATAGTAGTGTCAAGCACATGGCGACACCATGAGTTCTACACCTACCTTACCCATGCTGGTCCTCACCCTTACCTAATGGAGGTTAATATTTGGTTTTGTCCGCCATTCACCCCACTCCTGGGTTACCCATCCTCCCCTAATGATGCTGAGGCTGACTCATCTTGTATTCTCACCATAGCTTTTTCTACTCTTCTCCTCTCCCAGCGCTCCCTGCCCCCCATTACCCATTCATTGAAGGCTTTGCTGGAGGTGGAAATGTGCAGCACAGTCACGAAGGATGGCCTTTCAGTGTCAGGGTTCCTGTGTGTCCATGTACTGTGTGTGTGTCTAATGGAGGGTCAACAAGACTCAGATCAAAATCAAAGAGCAGATCTGGGCAACAAGTGCAAGCCTAATCAAAAGCTACTAAAGCCATCCAGCAAACCCAGAAAATGTGCTAAAATCTGAAAAATGTTCCACTTCACCATAAGACTCATAGTTGTGTCAGGAACATGGCAACACCAGAGGTTCTACACCTACTGCACCCATGCTGATCCTCATACTTACCTAATGGAGGGTCAACAAGACTCAGATCAAAATCAAAAGAGCAGATTTGGGCAACAAGTGCAAGCGTTATCAAAAGCTACTAAAACCATCCAGCAAACCCAGAAAATGTGCTAAAATCAGTAAAGTGTTCCACTTTATCTTAAGGCTCATAGTAGTGTCAAGCACATGGCGATACCATGAGTCCTACTATACCTATCTCACCCATGCTGGTCCTCACACTTACCTAATGGAGGGTCAACAAGACTCGGATCAAAATTAAAAAAGCAGATCTGGGCAATAAGTGAAAGCTTTATCAAAAGCTACTAAAGCCATCCAGCAAACCCAGAAAAAGTTTTACCTTAACCACTTTACCACCGGAGGATTTTGCTGTCTTACGTCCAGGCCACTTTTTGCGATTCGGCACTGTGTGAATTTAACTGACAATTGCGCAGTCGTGTGACGCCGTACCCAAAAGAAATTTACGTCCTTTTTTTCCCACAAATAGAGCTTTCTTTTGGTGGTATTTGATCACCTGTGTGATTTTTACTTTTTGCGCTATGAACAAAAAAAGAGCGTAAATTTTGAAAAAATAACAATATTTTTCACATTTTTCTATATGAAATTCCCCCCCAAAAAAATGTAAAAATCTAAATTTTTTTAAATGTTTGGCCAATTTGTTTTCTGCTACCTATGATTGGTAAAAAAAGATCACAATAAGCATATTTTGATTGGTTTGCGCAAAAGTTATTGCGTTTACTAACTAAGGGAAAGATTTCTGTCATTTTTGGTGGGTTTAACGAGTAATGGCGGCGATCTGCGTTTTTTTTTGCGGGACTGCGACATTGCGACGGACAGATCGGACCCTTGACTGACATTTTTGACACTTTTGGGGGTACCAGTGACATTACTACAGTAATCAGTGCTATATATATGCACTGTTACTGTAAAAATGACACTGGCAGGGAAGGGGTTAATTTTATTGGAGAGGGAGGGGTTAATGTATGCCTGGTGCTTACTGACATGTGTGGGGGGAGGTGACTGAGTGACACAGGGACAGATCGGATGTTCAGCTATGCTGAACCCTGCAATCTGACCCTGTCTGTCACTTAGGAGATCCGCCCGCTTTGTTTACACAAGCGGGCGGATCTCCAGACTCAATTCCCCGACGATCGGGGAAGAGCAGCGGCGATCGCCGCCGCTCCTCCCCTGGCCCGACTCCCGCTGTGAATGAATACAGCTGGAGCGAGCCTCCGGCGGCGCGTGCGCGCCGCAGACAAAGCGAAGAGTCCAGCGATGTAGGTCTACGTCGCTGGATGGGAACGAGCCGCTTTGCCGCAGTACGGTCAACGTGACCGGTCGGCAAGTGGTTAAGGCTCATAGTAGTGTCAAGCACATGGCGATACCATGAGTCCTACACCTACCTCACCCATGCTGGTCCTCACACTTATCAAATATAGAGTCAGGGAGACTCAAATCAAAAATAAAAGAGATTTGGGCAACAAATGCAAGCTTTATTACAAGCTACTAAAGCCATCCAGCAAACCCAGAAAATGTGCCAAAATCATAAAAATTTTCCACTTTACCATAAGGCTCATAGTAGTGTCAAGCACATGGCGATACCATGAGTCCTACACCTACCTCACCCATGCTGGTCCTCACATTTACCTAATGGAGAGTCAGGGAGACTCGGATCAAAATCAAAAGAGCAGATCTGAGCAACAAGTGCAAGCTTTATCAAAAGCTACTAAAGCCATCCAGCAAAACCAGCAAATGTGCTAAAGTCAGAAAACTGTCCCACTTTACCTTAAGGCTCTTAGTGTCAAGCACATGGTGACACCATGAGTCCTACACCTACCTCACCCATGCTGGTCCTCACACTTACCTAATGGAGGGTCAGGGAGACTAGGATCAAAATCAAAGAGCAGATTTGGGCAACAAATTCAAGCTATATCACAAGCTACTAAAGCAAAACCCAGCAAATCTGCTAAAATCCAAAAAATGTTCTACTTTATCATAAGACTGGGCTTACAGGAGGCTGCATGGTAATTTTCAGACTGTGTCAATGCACACATTTGTTTCAAGGATACGGGGACACTATGAGTCCTACACCGACCTTGCCCATGCTTGTCCTCACACTTACTTAGAGAGAGTCGGTAGACTCAGATCAAGATCAAAGAGCAGATCTGGGCAACAAGTGAAAGTATTTCCACAAGCTACTGAAGCCATCCAGCAAACCCAGCAGCTGTGTTAAAATCAGAAAAGCTTTCCACTTTAGTTTAAAATGGTTGTAAATCCAGTGAAGTGACTGGCCTCAGGTGATACACAGATATTAAAGGAGAAGTATAGCCAAAGCTTGTTTGGCTGTACTTCTCCTATGGATCATAGGAGTGGAATCCGTTTTGCACTCCTGTGACCTGTTTTCAGCAGAGAGTGGGCTGAAGTCAGCTCTCTGCTGAAGTCCCAGAAGTCGGTCCAGGCACAATGGAGTCTGGATCCGCCAGGTGCTTGGACCGACACCCGGCTCAGCCTCTCAGGAGCCCGAGCCTCCACAGCTCAGCGCTCCAATGAGCGAAACGATAAGTCACCAAACAAAACATAATAAATACCCTAGAAAAGGAGGAGTTCTCTACACAATCCCTCCTTTTCCAGGGTATTTATTATGTTTTGTCTTGGTGGGTTATTGTTTCACGCTTGTGGTACATGCATTGGTATTACGTGTGTCCCCACATCTGTTATATGAATGAAGCTTTGGCTATGAGGAAGGCGTAAAGCCGAAACGCGTCATCATTTGTCATGTTGTCACCGCTATCCATGTTGGAATAAAGTATTTTACTTGGAAGAAGACTTTTCGTGTGCCGGCTTCATTCGTATAACATTTGGTGTGGACACAGTGCGATGGAGCTAGGGTGAGTTACTATTTTTGTCCCCATATCTGCCTCTGCCCCTACGCAGGCTGCTCCTGGTTTCCGGGGTCTTAGATATGTAAATCAATATTTACGGCTGTGTATTCCATGTTTCTATGGTGTAAAGACTGTCTATACATGAAAAACATTTGAAATGACTGTGACTTTCTTTGTAGAACTTACAATAATAGATTACAAAAGAAAATAGGCTCCTGAAGAAGCGTATTATAGCGAAACACGTCGAGCTTAAGGCGGAGTTCCACTCCAAAGTGGAACTTCCGCTTTAAGTGGTCCTGACCCCCTGATATGCCACATTTGCCATGTAATTTTTTTTTGGGGGGGGGTATCTAGGTTTGACAGGTACCTGCTCCCACTTCCGCTCTGGCCGCCTTGGCGGCTCGGGTGGAAGTTCTCCTCTGCCCCTCCCACCCTGCAATCTTCTGGGACACGTCAGAGGTCGCAGAAGATTGCCTGTCCATTCAGCACGCGCAGCATGCGCATTGGGCTGTCACTGCTGACATCTGCCGCTCCATAGGGGTACATGGAGAATCCGATCAGGTCCGCCTGAAAAACTGACTGGCCCCGTGTGAAAGGGGCCTAACTCCACTCAGAAGAAAACATTCCCCTCTGGGTGATCTCTGTACATTGCAGGGATTTTATCAAATTTTGCTTCAGATTCCTACCTTTTTGTTATTCTGAAGAAATCTCTGTGTGTTTGTCTGTGTTCATGTGTAGAGAGAATCTGTATGGGAGTGGTTTTATAATTATCAACCAGCTGCTACACTTGCAGGGCTCTAATGGGGAAAATTGCACAGTCTGCATCCCTTTAGACGTGATTTACTTTGGGAGTCTCTCACCAAAAAAATTACATTTTTGTTGCAGGGGATGCCCAAAATCTGATGGGTATCTTAGTGCAGACTTCTGGGAAAATCAGTGAGCCAATCACACAAGTGGGAAATTACATTTCTGGGAGGGAAGGGGGGGTCTGTATACTATCTGTGTACAGAACTCCTCCAGGTAGCCATATTGCATGTTACAGAATATTACAGAGCTGCAGATTGAAAAGGAAAGGTCATTTTTACCAACATTCAATTACAATATGACATGTGTCACAATTGTATATGCTATATTGTTTTTGTTTTTTTTTTCACTATGTATTTTTTGTCCCACGAAAGTGGAGTTACCCCTTAAAGAGGAAGTAAACCCTAAAAAAAAAAAAAGGAGAAAAAAAACCTGTAAAGACAAAGACATAATGAGCTAGTTTGCATTGCATACTAGCTCATTATGAAATACTTACCTTTAAACCTTGCAGTGCCGCCCGCTCAGCGAAAGGGCAGCCGACATGTCCGGCCGTCCTGCTTCCTTGTTCGCGTCCTCCGGCCATCTGATTAGCCGGGGTCACTCCCGGGTTACATCACTCCCATTCATGCGCGCGAGAGCCGCCGTTCACGGCACGGGGCTCTGAAGGAACGGCACGGGTGGCCGTTCCTTCAGAGCGCATGCGCCGATGATGTCATCGGCTGCATGCGCTGTAAATATCTCCTAAACGGTGCAAGTTTAGGAGATATTTATAGCACCTATAGGTAAGCCTTTAATATAGGCTTACCTATAGGCAAAAGACTTTAAAGTGGGTTTACAACCACTTTAAGGTACCATGAGTTCTATGCCTACCTCACACCAACCTGATGGAGAATCAAAAGTTTTGGATGAAAATCAAAAAGCAGATCTGGGCAACAAGTAAAAGCTTTTCTGTAAGCTACTAAAGCTTTCCAGCAAACCCAGCAACTGTGCTAAAATCAGAAAACAAGTTCCATGTTACCTTTAGGGTCAGGTTCAAAATAATGTCATGCACACCACAATACAAGTCCTACATCACCCTCGCCCATGGTTCTCACACTTACCCAAGGACATCTGGATCAAAACCAAAGATCAGTTCTGGGGGAACAAGTGAAAGTGTTTTCAAAAGCTACTAAAGTCATCCAGCAAACCCAGCCGCTGTGCTAAAATAAAAAAAAAAAACAACAAATCCATTTTGCCAAGACTTGCCTGCAGGGTAAACTCTGTTTCCATGCGTTGTATGTGTGTGTGCCATGCACAGGCTGATACCACCTACCTCACCCACATGGGTCCTCACATGAGAGTCGGAAGACTCGGATCCATACCGGGCGAATTCCGGCATTCCTCTACTACATGTAAAAATCATTGTTTTTGCTAGAAAATGACATATATATATATATATCTATCTATATATATATAGATAGATAGGTATATATTTTAGTAGAGACCCTAGGGCAGTGATGGCGAACCTTGGCACCCCAGATGTTTTGGAACTACATTTCCCATGATGCTCATGTACTCTCCAGTGTAGCTGAGCATCATGGGAAATGTAGTTCCAAAACATCTGGGGTGCCAAGGTCGGCCATCACTGCCCTAGGGAATAAAATGGCGGTTATTGCAATTTTTTATGTCACACGGTATTTGCGCAGCAATTTTTCAAATGCAATTTTTTTTTTGGGGGGGGGGGGGAACACTTTCATAATTAAAAAAAAAAAAAAAAACAGTAGAGTTAGCCCAATTTTTTTGTATAATGTGAAAGATGATGTTACGCCGAGTAAACAGATACCAAACATGTCAAGATTTAAAATTGCGCAAATTTGTGAAATGGTGCCAGACTTCGGTACTTAGAAATCTCCATAGGCTACGCTTTTTATTTTACATTTTTACATTTACAATTTACAATTTTAATTTTAATGTTACCAATTGACTTGTAATTTTTATACAGGTTACCACTTTCGAGTTACAGAGGAGGTCTTGTGCTAGAATGATTGCCCTCGCTCTAACCGATGCAACCTACGTATGAGTTCGCTTCTGCATGCGAGCACGGGGGGGGGGGGGGGGGGGGCAAGGGTGCTTTAATTAAATTTTTTTCTTTTAGAGCCGGTTCACATTTGTGCGGCTGCGGCGATCGCATGTAACGTCGGAGCGCACTGCTCCTTCATTACATGCGATCGGCTGTGCGGTGCGAGTTTAGCCATACACTTTGTATGGCTAAATTCGCACCGCAGCCGCAGCAAACACGCACAGAACCCTTTTTTGCAGCCGCATCAGGATCGGATCGCACAGCGGTTCACACTTGTGCGGATCCGATCCTGTGCGAACTGCACGATCGCACTGCGATATGCGATCAAACTGGGGGTGTCGTTAAGATTACATTGACACCCCCAGCGTATCGCAGTGTGAACTGCCGGGGGTGCGTTTGCGATGCGGGAACAGGCTGCGGATTCGCAGCCTTCCCGCATCGCATAAGTGTGAACCGGGGCTTAACCGTTTATTTTATTTATTATTATTATTTATTACTATTATTTTATAATATTATTTATTGTTTAACAGTGGATATTAAAAACAATATTCACTGTTATTTTACATTCCTGGTTTGGGATATCCATTTGGGGGAAAAAGCGAAGAATCCACTTTTATAAAAGTGAAGAGTTCACTTTTATATATCCCAAATGGGATATATAAGTGCCGGTTCACACTGGGGCGACCTGTGAGGCGACCTGGTCACCTCACAGGTCGCCGCAGGTCGCCTCCCATAGGGAAGCTGCGGACCCGTTCTAATAGGAGCGACACAAGTCGCTCCGACCTAGAAAAAGGGTCCGGAGCTTCTTTGGGGCGACCAGGAGGCGACCGCCATAGACTTCAATGTTATGAAGTCCGTGGCGGCCGCTCCGTGGTCGCGGCGCGCTGCTCGCACCGCGATCTCGGAGGTCGCCCCTGCAAGTAGCGTCGCGGTAATGTGAACCGGTGCTAAAAGTGAATATTTATTTTTACATTGTCCGTTTACATTTTTTATTTATTTTTTTGGATCACTTTTATTCCTATTACAAGGAATGTAAACATCCCTAATATGGCATGACAGGTCCTCATTATGGAGAGATGTGGGGTCCATAAGACCCCACTTCTCTCCTCTAGGCTGGAAAGCTTAAGATAAAAAAATAAATAAATAAATAAAAAAAAAGGATCTCAGGCTTTCCTGCCGAACACACTGTAGTGTTTACAACTGCCAGGCCGGGCGTGACGTCATAACGTCGCATCGGGTCTCGGAGGGTCATAGGGATGACTGGGGACCATCAGGTTCTTGGTCAGCTCTATGGTAAACTTCCGCCGCTGGCGGATTCCTTCTCCGGCTCACCGATCGCACGAGCGAGCTGGTAGATGCACCGGAGGGTGGCAGGAGGGGGAGGGCTGAACTGTCGCTATGATTATTCTTACAATGCCTGCAGAAAAAAAAGATATCTGAATGATGCCTGCAGGTGCACCCATCATTCAGATATCCCCACTGACAGCCCAGGAGGTCATATGACACTCAGAAGTATCGAAGTGGTTAAAGTGGAGCCAATACAATAATCAGTGCATTGTTACTGTATAAATGACACTGGCATGGAAGAGGTTAACACCAGGGGGCGATCAAGGGGTTAAGTGTGCTCCTAGGGAGTGCTTACTAACTGTGGGGGGGGGGTGGATGCATCGGAGGGAAAGAGAGATTGGAGTTTTAGCCAAGCTGTTCTGTCATTCCTCCGAATGATTGCGGGTCCCGGCGGCCATCGCAGCCCCTGGACCCTTCTAATTGGCTCCTGCTGTGTCCAATCACAGAGGTAACAGCGCTCCGGCGGTGCGAATGCGCCCCCTACATCCCGTGCCTAAAAGTCACGGTGGGCGGCCTGGAATTGGATAAACAGCATGTTGCTTACATCAAAGTCCCCCCTTACATCACAGCACTCTCTTACATCAGAATCCCCTCTTTTATGAAAGTCCTCTGTCACATCAGAGTCCCCTCTTACATCAGAGTCCCCCCTTACATCAGAGTCCTTTCTAACAGCAAAGTCCCCCCCTTACATCACAGCGCTCTCTTACATCAGAATCCCCTCTTTTATGAAAGTCCTCTGTCACATCAGAGTCCCCTCTTACATCAGAGTCCCCTCTTACATCAGAATTCCCTCTTACATCAGAGTCCCTCCTTACATCAGAGTCCTTTCTAACAGCAAAGTCCCCCCCCCTTACATCAGAATCCCCTCTTTCATTAGAGTTCCCCCTTACAACAGAGTTCCCTCTTACATCAGAGTCCCCCATTACCCCCCAACTTACATCAGAATCCCCTCTTACATCAGAGCCCTTTCTATTATCTGACTCCTCTCTTACATCAGAATCCCCTTTTACATCAGAATCCTAACTTACATCAGAGTCCCCCTGTACTCGCAACTTACATCAGAGGCCCCTCTTACATCAGAATCCTCTTTTACATTAGAATCCCTTTTTACATCAGAGTCCCCCCCTTACATCAGAGTCCTCCCTTACATCAGAGTCCCCTCTCACATCAGAGCCCCCCTCCCCTTACATCAGAGTCCTCTCTTACATCAGAGTCCCCCCTTGCATCAGAATCCCCCTTTTTATCAGAGCCCTCCCTTACATCAGAGTCCCTTCTAGCTTCACAGCCCCCTACTATATCAGAGTTCCTTTTCACTTCAGAGGCACCCCTTACATCAGAATCCCCTCTTATATCAGAATCCCCTTTTACATTAGAATTGCTTCTTACATCAGAGCCCCCCCTACATCAGAGTTGCCTCTCACATCAGAGTCCTCTCTTACACCAGAATCCCCCTTTACATCAGAGTCCACATTTACATAAGAATCCCTTCTTACATCAGTCACCCCTTACATCGGAGTCCCCCCTTACATCAGAGTCCCCTCTCACATCAGAGTCCTCTCTTACACCAGAGCACCCCCTTGCATCAGAATTCCCCCTTTACATCAGAGTCCTCCCTTATATTTTAGAGTCACTTCTAACTTCAGAGCCCCCAACTACAGTTCCTTTTAACATCAGAGGCCCCCCTTACATCAGAATCCCCTTTTACATTAGAATCCCTTCTTACAGCAGAGCCCCCCCCCCCCTTATATCAGAGTCCCCTCTTACATCAGAGTCTATTCTCACATCAGAGTCCTCTCTTACACAACAGTCCCCCCTTGCATCAGAATCCCTCTTTACATCAGAGTCCTCCCTTACATCAGAGTCCCCCCTAACGTCAGAGTCTATTCTCACATCAGAGTCCTCTCTTACACCAGAGTCCTGCCTTGCATCAGAATCCCTCTTTACATCAGAGTCCCTTCTAGCTTCAGAGCCCCCTCTTACATCAGAGTTCCCTCTTAGGCTGGGTTCACATTTATGCTAATTGGATGTGGGTTTTTCCGTATCCAATTCGCATGAAAGGAGCGTATGCCCGACTCTCAATGGAGCCAGGTCACACATCTCCAGGGCAGCTGCGGAGCGGGTTGCACAGGAGTCCTGTCCATCTTTGGCTCCGTTTCAGGTCTGAATTCAGGCGAAAATTCGGGCCTGATTTGTCCCTGAAACAGAGAACGGGGACACACCGGACCCCTGCTGTGAGCCGCATCTGTATTAAGTGTGAACCCAACCTAAAGCTGGCCATACACTAGCAGAAAAATCGTTCAAACTAATTTTCGAAAAACGACAAAATCGGCTGTGAGAGGAGACGATCGTGCCATCATCTAATGACAGAATTTCAAATGACAAATCGCTCAATGGACATAAATATATATATGATTAGCCCAGTTTGGCGGGGGGGTGACGGTCTCTCTGTCCAGTGCCATGGTGTGGATATTGCCCCGTCAGGTTATATTCATGAAGAGAGGTCGGATTCTGGCTCCTTCCTCTGCCTGGAATTGAAGTCAGTTGTGACATTCAGCAGCACCAGGTGCAGAGAGCAATTATCGGCGTATGCAAAGCAGACTGTCTTCTGCAGGGAGTCCAATGTGTGCAGAGATGAACGACTTGGATCAGGGGAAGAGGTTTTTCTGTCTAAACCCAAACAGAATAATGTAAAGCCGGTTGTCAGGGCAGAACATCACACACATAGGGTCTGATGATAAAGTGCTGTATGCAGGGCCACTGATAAGCAGTACAGCCAGCCCTCCTGTACTGGGCCCGGGCCCCATCTGTTCAAGAGGGGGGCCAGGTTACCTGTTGAGCTGGAGGTCCGGCTGAACAGCCTTTTTGCAGACACCGATCCTCTTCTGCCTTCCCCTGCAGCACTGTCAGTTTCCCCTCTTATTTCCCCCTAAGGCCCCTTTCACACGAACGATCCGATCAGATCCCCCTGTCAGTTTTTTAGGTGGATCTGATTGGATCCTCCATGCATCCCTATGGGGCAGCGGATGTCAGCGAAGACATGTCCGCTGACACCCGCTGCCATCCGCATCTGATACTGTCCATGAAATCCAGATGGATGGAAACCCTATTTTCCATCCGTCCAGGGGATCGGATCGGATGGGATTGGATGAGAGCGGACAGGCGGTCCACTCTCATCTGATTCCCCCATAGAGGACAGCGGGGCTCTGACATCTCCCTCTCCGCACACAGTGCGGAGACGGAGCTGTCATCCCCCTGCTCAGCAGGGATCGACGGATCGATCCCCGCTGAGCAGAGAACGGTCCGCACCAGACAGTGGAGTGTGTGAAAGAGCCCTAAGGCTGCATTGCAGGGGGATTGGTTCTAGAACATGCACCCCTTCTATCTGCTGTCCAGGCCCCCCCTGTGTGCCGCTTTCCCTCGCAGCTCTGCAAGCTTCTCTCCTCTCCCGCTGGCAGCTGCTGGGGACACAAAGGGGGATGTTTCAGGATAGAGAGCGGGGAAGGGGCCAGTAAGTATGTAATTTACTGGACCCTTCCTTTCCTGAATAAACACAGTGAGTGATTGATACCAATCACTCACTGTGTCCATTCATCACTGAAGCATAGTAAACTGTGTTTAAAATGATTCAGTTAGTGAATGAGCAAGAAGCCTTGGAGCGCTTCATATTCATTCATCTGCGCAGCTGAGGCTACAGAGAAAAAGACTAATAAATGTATGTCCTTAGCAGTGGCGGCTGGTGAATGAAAATGTGGGAGGGCAAAACCTACACCCCCCCCGGTGGGGACGCCTGGCCGACAATTAAATCTACCACCCCCTCCCTCCTCCCCCCCTCCCGGGACGGACGGCTTGCTACCCAGCCGGACAGCCAGCGTCCTTACTTGCTCCTTCCCCAAGCGGCTGTGAGTATCCTCCGGCTGTACGACTCCTCCCTCTTCCTCGTCAATGGCCAGTAAAATCGCTTCTCTTTTCATGACCCACTTCCTGATTGGCTGGGAGGAAAATCAGTGTGATAATAGAGAATATTCATTCGCTATTGTCATACAACTGGGTGGGCTCAGGGCACAGTGCTCTGCGCCCCGAGCCCACCCTTTTTTGAAGCCTATTACAGCCTCTGGCTCTAATCACGTCCTTAAAAAAAAAAAAAAAAATCCCCTATTGGAATCCATGCCTCCGGCACCCTGCATGTAGATTAGGGGGCTGGACGTATGGATAGGGGGGTGGCGCCTCTGCGCCCCCAATGGACGGGCCGCCACTGGTCCTTAGTCACTTTTGGATGGGGGGCCCTGTCAGGCAGGCTGTATGGGGCCCCTTGATTTCTAACAGCAGCTCTGGCTATATGCACAATCCTCCTGGGCCTGTGCACCCGCTGGGCTTTCTTCTAGGCCTTTAGATATGTCCCAAACCCAATGCATTGTACCACAACGAACAACTGTATTTATGTCCATCCAGTCCAGCACAGCTCTGCCAGACATAGGAGGGGGATCTGGTTTTTTTCTGCTGCAGTTTCACTTTTACTTACAGGTCTCCTTCCCACCCTTATGACAGGACAGTGAAAGGAGAAGCAGCACCCCCATGAGTTAATCTCTGCTCTCTAATCCGGTCAGCAAGCTCTTTACACTGCAGCACACCATGATCACTTTTAGTGCTGCTTCTTCCTACTCCTCTCTGAGCTCTGCTGTATCGTAGATTGCAAAGAGGTGATAAAAAGAAACGTTTATTTTCTGTACTTTTGTATATGCAAGTTGTGACATAACTGTTGATATATAAGTGATGTGTACGCCTATTTTTGGAACTTGGCAAACGGGCATGAGCCGGGCTAAGTCACCTTGCTGCAGCAAATTTTAAAAAAAAAGGTTTGATTCCTGAAAGTTTGTGTCCAAAAAATTCAATTTCTGAGATTCAAATAACTATTTCCTGCAACACAGGTGCATGCTAATAAAATAATGAAGTCTAAATATCTTTTCACAATGAGCTTTGGATCCCAGACAGCAGAGTTTTCTTATTGTGTTTGGATTCATGGACTGAGGATCTGCAGCTCCTTCCCAGCAGTCCTTCTGTCAGCATTCAGCTATATGGCTGCAAGGGTTCAGGATTGCTTTATGCATGTTCTGTATTACTTCACAGCAATCAATAATGGATCAATAGTAAAATCAATGATTTGACATTTGAAATTGACAAATGTTTAAAGCTGAAGTCCAGGCAGATTTAAATAAAATGTCGATTCACTCGGTCATGTATTCATTGAATAATATATTTATTTCTAAATACACAACGGTATAGCAGCGCTCAGACTAAGGCTGCGTTCACATCTGAGCGTCGCGGTTTTGAGCATTTTTGTACAGCATTTTTAAAGCATTTTGTTAGGTTTGGTGGGTTTTTTTTATTAGCCAATAGAGAAAAAGTATTATCTGTTCCTCCTCCCTAGATTGTAAACTCTAATGATCAGGACCCTCTGATTCCTCCTGTATTGATTTGTATTGTAACTGTAATGTCTGCTCTCATGTTGTAAAGCGCTGCACAAACTGTTGGCGCTATATAAATCCTGTATAATAATAATATTAATAATTGTTGCTATGTTTTTCAGCTTTTTCATCTGCACTTCATCTGTAAGCCCGCATTCACACTGCAGCGGCACGACTCTGTACTACTTCGGGGGCGACTTGTGAAGTCCCGTGCGCCGCGACTTGCACGGACTTCATATAATGAATGTCTATGCAAGTCGCTCCGAGGTCGCCCCGAAGTAGTACAGGACCCATTTTCTAAGTCAGAGTGACTTGTGTCGCTCCTATTAGAACGGGTCCTGTAGCAGTCAATGGACTGTGACGGACCACGACTTGTCAGGCTAACAAGTCGCGGCAGTGTGAATGGAGCCTAAGGGTTTAGGGGTTAGGGTTACAGGGTAAGGTTAGGGGGTTAGAGTTAGGGATTTATGTCTTATTAAAATTACTATTGTTTTTATTATTATTTATTCACCAGTTCTTATTTATTTATTTTTTTGTTAGTGTTTTTTGGTTAATGTATGTATTATTTATTTAATATTATTATTATTATTATTATTATTATATATTTCACTTATTTGTTATCATTATTATTTATTTATTTGTATTTTTTATTATTTCTTTAATCTATTTATTATGTATTTATTATCATTTCTTTTTATTTAATGATTGCATTTGAGCAGAAAAACGCTCAAAAACGTGCAACAAAACATGCGAAAACACTCAAAAATGTGCAAATGATCAGGACCCTCTGATTCCTCCTGTATTGAATTGTATTGTAACTTACTGTCTGCCTTTATGTTTTAAAGCACTGCGCAAACTGTTGGCACAATATAAATCCTGTATGATAATAATAATAAAAATAATAATTGTTGCTATGTTTTTCAGCTTTTTCATTTGCTTTTAATTTTTATCTATTTACTATTTTTTATTTATTTTTGTTAGGGTTAGGGGTAAGGGTTTAGGGCTTAGGGTTACGGGTAGGGTTAGGGGGTTAGAGTTAGGGGTTTATTTATTTATTATTGAAATTACTGTTGCTTTTATTATTATTTATTTACCAGTTATTATTTATTTATTTTTTTGTTAGAGTTTTGGGTTAATCTTTTTATTATTTATTTAATATTATTATTATTATTATATATGTCACTTATTTGTTATCATTATTATTTATTTATTTGTATTTTTTTATTATTTCTTTAATCTATTTATTATGTATTTATTATCATTTATTTTTATTTAATGATTGCATTTGAGCAGAAAAACGCTCAAAAACGTGCAACAAAACATGCGAAAACGCTCAAAAATGTGCAAATGATCAGGACCCTCTGATTCCTCCTGTATTGAATTGTCTTGTAACTTACTGTCTGCCTTTATGTTTTAAAGCACTGCGCAAACTGTTGGCGCTATATAAATCCTGTATTATAATAATAATAAAAATAATAATTGTTGCTATGTTTTTCAGCTTTTTCATCTGCTTTTAATTTTTATTTATTTACTATTTTTTATTTATTTTTGTTAGGGTTAGGGGTAAGGGTTTAGGGCTTAGGGTTACGGGTAGGGTTAGGGGGTTAGAGTTAGGGGTTTATTTATTTATTATTGAAATTACTGTTGCTTTTATTATTATTTATTTACCAGTTATTATTTATTTATTTTTTTGTTAGAGTTTTGGGTTAATCTTTTTATTATTTATTTAATATTATTATTATTATTATATATGTCACTTATTTGTTATCATTATTATTTATTTATTTGTATTTTTTTATTATTTCTTTAATCTATTTATTATGTATTTATTATCATTTATTTTTATTCATTGATTGCATTTGAGCAGAAAAACGCTCAAAAACATGCGAAAACGCTCAAAAATCTGCAAATGATCAGAACCCTCTGATTCCTGCTGTATTGAATTGTATTGTAACTTACTGTCTGCCCTCATGTTGTAAAGCGCTGCAGAAACTGTTGGCGCTATATACATCCTGTATAATGCTAATAATAATAATGATAATAATTGTTTCTATGTTTTTCTCCTTTTTCATCTGCTTTTAATTTTTTTTTATTTATTATTTTTTATTTATTTTTGTTAGGGATAGGGGTAAGGGTTTAGAGTCGGTTCACACTAGCGCGACTTGTCAGCCTGACAAGTCGCGCTCCCTCGCGGTCCATTGACCTCTACAGGACCCGTTCTAATAGGAGCAACACAAGTCGCTCCGACTTAGAAAAAGAGTCCTGTACTACTTCGGGGCGACCTCGGAGCGACTTGCATAGACTTCCATTATGTGAAGTCCCTGCAAGTCGCTCCGAAGTCGTGGTGCATTGCAATGCACAAGTCGCCCCCGAAGTAGTAAGGAGTCGTGTCGCCTCAGTGTGAACCAGCTCTTAGGGTTACGGGGTAAGGTTAGGGGGTTTGAGTTAGGGGTTTATTTATTTATTATTAAAATTACTATTGTTGTTGTTATTATTATTTATTTACCAGTTCTTATTTATTTATTTGTTAGCGTTTTGGGTTTATTTATTTATTATTTATGTATTATTTTTTATGTATTATTATTATTATTGTGTATTTAATTATTTATTATCATTATTCTTTTATATATTTTTATTTCTTCATTAGTTCTTTAATCTATTTATTATGTATTTATTATAATTTATTTTTATTTATTGATTGCATTTGAGCAGACAAACACTCAGAAACGTGCAACAAAACATGTGAAAATGCTCAAAAATTTGCAAATCACACGTTTTAGTGCATTTCTATGGGGGAAAAAATGCACCAATCTGCCCAAATCGAGCTACAAAAGAAGCCCCAAAACTTTTGGAGCTTCAGGTGTTTGGCTTCAGGCGACTTGGATTGTACACAGTTGTGGGGCGCTTGCAAAGAAGCCCCATTGACTTGAAAGCGATGGGGTTCTATGTCCTGCCAGGACGCAGCTGAACTGCTGGGTTTTACCACCAGTGTGAATAAATCCTTAAAGCTGAATTCCAGATATGAAATGTAACTATGCATATACCCAGGGCCAGGAGAAGGGGTGGGCAGGAGGGTTTTTTTTTAAATGTAAAAAACAATTAAAAAGGACTAATTCACACAAGTTCACTATTATGTTTGTGTCCGCTAATAATGATTTTAGTGTATTTTTAGAGAAAATATTGTCTTGATATATTTTGGGGGGGGCTCCTGCCAGGTAGGCTGTATGGGGCCCCCATGATTTCTAACAGCAGCCCTGCCCAGGGCCAGGAGAAAGGGTGGATAGAAGGGGGCAGCTGCCCCGGGAGCAGCACTGTCACATGGGAGGAGAGCTCCCCTTGATGCACACAAGCTCCAGATCAGTGGCTGGAGTGACATTTCAATACAGCTGAAATAAAGCGGAATTCCAGGAATGGCAATTTTTTTATGGTTACATTAGTCCAGCTTGGACCAATGTCACTATGCATATACCCAGGAGAAGGGGTGGGCAGGAGGGAAAGCCGCCCAGAGGCCAGCACTATCACAGAGAGCAGAGCTCCCCTTAATGCACACGCTCCAGATCAGTGGCTGGAGTGACATTTTAATACAGTTCACAGCGGCACGGATTTGATGCCCGGGTTTGCGTCGCATCCTGCTTCACTAAATAAAGACTGCATGTAAAATTTTTCTTCAATGTACACCATTGGATACAAGATCTTTTGCCATGTCTATGCATTGGGGCTGTGCTGGAAATAGCTGACAGCAAAGCCCCGATGCATCTGGTATGATGGAGCCTTTAGGCATGGTATGGATGTGTGTAAATAATGGCGGTATTTACTTACTATAATTGTATGGAGTCGGTGTATGTGCCTGTGTTGTCTATTATCCAGCACTAGTATAAAGGAAGTGATACCGGCTGTATCAGCTGGTCAAATATTTGTTTTTAATCTCTAACGTACTCCAGAAACATGACAGAAATTAATTGTTCTGCAGAGCAAACGAGCGCCTGCGTGTTTATGTGATTTCTGTTTTTGTAATAGCTTATTTTTGCTTTTGTTGACCATTCCAAGCAGCTATAAATTCACCAAATCCCGTACCCAGTCCACTGCGGTGCGTTTAGGACCCCAACAAGGGCTTATTCACACCAGGTGCAAGTGAGCTGTGTAGTCTCAACGTGAAAAAAAAATAGTTTTTTTTGTGCCCTGTTCACACCATACACGTGCAGGATAACAACAATACAGCCTCTCTGCAACACAACATGCCCGTCGTAATACAAAAAGATGGTAAAATGTTGACCCCTGATGTGGCCTTTACAAAATGCATTTAAAAATGCAGTTTTACCTGATTTAAAAAAAAACGTAGTTCAACGTGCAGTTAAACACAGCATAAAAAAAAGTGCGTCAATGGATAGGTTTTCTGTTTGAGTGCTGTGGTGTGAACAAGCTCCACCACTTGAAGACAGGTTTTTCTGGCACTTTTGTTTACAAGTTTAAATCAGTATTTTTTGCTAGAAAATTAATTATAACTCACAAAAATTATAATTATATATATATATCTCTGCTAAAAATAAAAAATAAAAACAAAAATAAAAATGTATCTCTCTCTCCCTCTATATATATATATATACACATATATATATATATATATATATATATACACATATATATATACATACATACATACATACATACATACATACATACATATATATATATATATATATATATATATATATATATATATATATATACACATACATATATATATATACACATACATATATATATATACACATACATATATATATATAGAGGGAGAGAGAGATACATTTTTATTTTTGTTTTTATTTTTAGCAGAGACCCTAGGGAATAAAATTGCAGTCAAACGCAATTTTCTTTTTTAGGGGGGGGGGATTACACTTTAGTGAATTGTAAAAAAAAATCCAATATGTACCCCAATTTTTTGTCAAATGTGAAAAGAGATGTTATGCTGTTATGATACCTAACATGTTATGCTTTTAAAACTGCACACGCTTGTGGAACGGTGACAAACTATGGTACTTAACCACTTAAGCCCCGGAGGATTTGGCTGCTCAAAGACCAGGGCCTATTTTGCGATTCGGCACTGCGTGAATTCAAGGGATAATTGCGCGGTCGTGCGACGCTGTACCCAAATGAAATGGACCTCCTTTTTCCCCCACAAACAGAGCTTTCTTTTGGTGGTATTTGATCACCTGTGTGATTTTTACTTTGTGCGCTATAAACAAAAAAAGAGCGACAATTTTGAAAAAATAACAATATTTTTCACATGTTTTTATATGAAATTCCCCAAAAAAATTTTTAACATTTTTGGCCAATTTGTTTTCTGCTACATATTTTTGGTGAAAAAAATCACAATGAGCGTATTTTGATTTTGCGCAAAAGTTATTGTGTTTAATAACTACGGGAAAGATTTATGTCATTTTTATTGTTTTTTTTTTAACTGGTAATGGCGGCGATCTGCGTTTTTTTTTTTTTTTGCGGGACTGTGAGATTGCGGAAACAGATCGGACCCTTGACTGACATTTTTGACACTTTTGGGGGTACCAGTGACATTACTACAGTAATCAGTGCTATACATATGCACTGTTACTGTAAAAATGACACTGGCAGGGAAGGGGTTAACTTTATTAGTGATCAAGGGGTCAAGTGTGTCCCTAGGGGCGTGATTCTAACTGTGTGGGGGCGTGGTTTGTGAAGTAACCACAGAGACATACGATCCTACATAGCAGGATTGTACAGTCTCTGCAGTTACACCAGGGGGAATGACAGACGGCTTTGTTTACATTAGCCGCCTGCCTTTCTCCCTCTCCAGCAGGAGATTGCGAGTGGCTGGCGGACATCGAAGCCGCTGGCCACTCGCACGGGGATATTAGTGAATGAGCGGGGACGGGAGCGCGCCTCCAGCAGCGCGCGCTCGCCCCCTAGAGACTCGTGGGCGAACGACGTACCCCTACGTCGCTTTGGCCAGTAGGAGCTGGCCGCGGCAGTAAATAGTCCTGCGACATTGCGGCGGACAGATTGGACCCTTGACTGACATTTTTGACACTTTTGGGGGTACCAGTGACATTACCACAGTAATCAGTGCTATACATATGCACTGTTACTGTAAAAAAATGACACTGGCAGGGAAGGGGTTAACTTTATTAGTGATCAAGGGGTTAAGTGTGTCCCTAGGGGCGTGATTCTAACTGTGGGGGGGCGTGGTTTGTGAAGTAACCACAGAGACATACGATCCTACATAGCAGGATCGTACAGTCTCTGCAGTTACACCAGGGAGAATGACAGACGGCTTTGTTTACATTAGCCGCCTGCCTTTCTTCCTCTCCAGCAGGATATTGCGAATGGCTGGCGGACATCGGAGCCGCTGGTCACTCGCACGGGGATATTAGTGAATGAGCGGGGACGGGAGCACGCCTCCGGCTGCGCGCGCTCGCCCCCTAGAGACTCGTGGGCGAACGACGTACCCCTACATCGCTTTGGCCAGTAGGGGCTGACCGCCACAGTAAATAGTCCTGCGGCGGTCGGCAAGTGGTTAAAAATCTCAATAGGCGACACTTTAAAACATTTTACAGGTTACCTGTTTAGAGTAATGCTGGCCATACACTAGCAGAAAAATCGGTAGAAAATCTATAATGACGATCGTTCGCCCGATATTCTTATAGTTAGTGGATGACGAACGGTAATCTCTTTCAACTTTTCGGCCTTAAAAAATCGTTTGAAAAACTGGAAATATTTTTGCTGATCTAACGACAATCTTGTGTTTTTTGGCTGCCTCACCCAGGAACAATCGTGCAACTTTTCTTGCGCATGTACCAAAACCTTTAACCCAGAAGGTAAACATATTACAGAATGAATATAATAATAGACGTGTACGATCCACGAATAAAAAAGTTTTGTGTAAAGTGCATTTCATTTTCACGAACGTTCATTGCTAAACTCATCAAACAAGGGCACACTGCTAGCTTTTGCAATTAGAGTGTACAATAACCAACCAAAATTCTGCAATAATAAACAAACTTTATTGCAAATAAAGCACAGCATGTCACAAACAATACAAACATTATAAAACATGTTATTATCCCAAAAATACAACGATCGTTATGTAGGTTGTAATGTTCTCCATTTTTTTTATTTTCAAATAAAGTTTTTGCAGTTATGTAAATTATTTTTTATTCAAAACAATTATTTGCAGTTGTTATCCTTTAAATCTTTCTTCAACAAACACACCGATCGATCCGTAAATCAGAGTGAGTATAACCCAGAAGTTACATGTAGAGGTCACTTTTATGTCGTCATTTCTCTTCTGATTTCACGAAAACTAACGATAAAATGGTTAATTTATGCTCACGGAACGTTTATCTTTCGAAATTTGAAGGCTCCATGATGGTAGTATCTTTTGCCATTTCGATAAATCGTTTGATTTTATAAAGCGCACATGCCAGATTTTTCTGCTAGTGTATGGCCAGCGTTGCAGAGGAGATCTAGTGCTAAAATGATTGCTCTCAGTCTAAAGTTCGCAGTGATACCTCATATGTATGGTGCGAGTACTCTTTACACCTCTTCTGCGCACAAGTACACAGGAATGGGGGCGCTTTACATTTTTTTTCCTGTTTTAGTTTTACATTGTCCGTTTCATTTTTTATTTTTTTTGGGTTCACTTTTATTCATATTACAAGGAATGTAAATATCCCTTGTAATAAAATTAAGGATGACAGGTACTCTTTATGGAGAGATCTGGGGTCAAAAAGACCCCAAATCTCTCCTTTACCTTTAAAAGCAAAAGATCTTTTGCTTTAAAAAAAAGAAAAAAAATGTTGAATACATCCACTCTGGACCCGAAGTGATGTCATGATGTTGCTGCAGTCCTTCAAGGCCATAGAGGCAATCAAAGATGATCTGGCTTCTGTTCATCATTGTGACCAGCCATCAGCAACATCTGATTGTTTCTCAGGCAGCCCAGTTAAAACAATAAGCCCAAGAAGCCCCAGTGAGGGGACGCAGCTCAGGACAGAGCACAGCAGTCTGGGTCTCTAATAGTCCAATGCCCTCTGTCTAGTGCCCCAATTAACTGCATTCACAATCTCTGAGCAGCATTGTTGATTGGAGCGCTGGGCATGAGTAGTGTCAGACTGCTGCACTGTGTGCTACACAGCGGCCCGGCTCTCTAGTGTGCTGCTAGCACAGGGTATTTTAACATTGGTTGCAGCAAAGGTTCTGTTAATAAAATAGTACTGTCAGATGTAGATGTGTACAGTAGGTGTGGCCTAAGTGGTGAACCAGAATTATGGAAGAACCTAGAGACCGGTTGGCTTGGAACTGCTTTTTATGATAAAAAGATTAACAAATTCAATAATCAACCACAAGGCACAACCATCCTGCCACACCGTGTCTGGGATTCCATCCTTAGACCTGGTATTGGACGGCTCCCTATTGCCTGTGCCTTGGATGCTGGCCCCACCCTGTTTCCAGCTGTTGGCTGTCATTTAATCTAGTGATCCTATAAATCTTCACTTCCCCTTCTTGTTTTTGCCCTAGTATAGGTCTTGTTCCCTGGGTGTTGGTGGTAAACCGGGATTTTGTTGATTGCTGTTTCCGACTCTGCCTGTTCCCGACCTTGCCTCTTGGACAACTCCTTTGCATTTCGTTGATTGCTGTTGCCAACTCTGCCTGTTCCTGACCTTGCCTTGTGGACTACTCCTTTGGATTTTTGCTGATCTTGGTTCGCTGACTTCTCTCGCTACTAACCGTGAGTGCTTGTTTGGTGTTCCTTGATATAGACTGTGGTGTGCACTTTCTATTGAGGTCCCATATTTCTGGCTGTAGGATCTCAACCACCCTTCCACCTGATACTGGGATAAGAAGACTACCGGTCAAGAAACCAGGGGGACGGTTAGAGTCTCCTGACACATCCATTATAGTCTTGGCACCACTGAAGCTGTGAGATACATGGTTTCCTTATCTGCGGAATAATGGTTAGGAGGTAGACTTTTCTCCCGAGTGATACCAGCTTCACCTACTATTTCACTGTGCCGGAGGAGTGCTCCATTGGAGGGGTGGTAGTATGTTTAACTGTTGCTAGGTTCCACCAGACTTTTTCAGTATAAGATGGCCTAGGGTGATCTCTCCAGGAATGGTGTAGAGTGGACACTCTGGAAAGGAACCCTTCATATCCCTTCTCACCTGGAACCTACCTCACCCCAATCGGCAACTGCACTTTCCTACCTAGTGGAGCTCTTTTTTCCCTATCTCACTAATAGTGCTCTGACTGATGTAAACCCCCCCCCCCCCCCAATTTTTAAAAGGTCCCTCTTCAAGATGGCCGCCCAAATCTTGCTGGACTTTGGCATCCAACTGGATCACCTTCCTCCCAAAGATGGCTGTCTGGAGACATTTCCTTCTCATTGGACACCTACCAACCTGAAGGGATGGTGCAATGCCACCTTCAGCTAAAGTATAAGTGAGGTGCTACAACCCAAAAGGATAAGGAAATCTTCCAGGGCTGCCGGGTACGGAAAGGCAGGCGCACAGCTGCAATAGTAATCATAAAAAAAGATAATCCGCAACTCCTTGCTTTCTCTTTAACCACTTTACCACTGGAGGATTTTGCTGTCTTACGTCTGGGCCACTTTTTTGCGATTCGGCGCTGTGCGACTTTAACTGACAATTGCGTGGTCGTGCGACGCCGTACCCAAACTAAATTTACGTCCTTTTTTTCCCACAAACAGAGCTTTCTTTTGGTGGTATTTGATCACCTGTGCTATTTTTACTTTTTGCGCTATAAACAAAAAAAGAGCGTTTATTTTGAAAAAAATAATATTTTTAACATTTTTTTTATATGAAATTCCCCCCCAAAAAAATGTAAAAATCAAAATTTTTTTTAATTTTTGGCCAATTTATTTTCTGCTTCCTATGTTTGGTAAAAAAAAAATCACAATAAGCGTATTTTGATTGGTTTGCGCAAAAGTTATTGCGTTTACTAACTGAGGGAAAGATTTCTGTCATTTTGGTGTTTGTCTTTTTCGTAATGGCGGCGATCTGCAATTTTTTTTGCGGGACTGTGACATTGCGGCGGACAGATCAGACCATTGACTGACATTTTTGACACTTTTGGGGGTACCAGTGACATTACTACAGTAATCAGTGCTATAAATATGCACTGTTACTGTAAAAATGACACTGGCAGGGAAGGGGTTAATTTTATTGGAGAGGGAGGGGTTAATGTATGCCTGGTGCTTACTAACGTGTGTGGGGGGAGGTGACTGTGTGAGTCGGGGACAGATCGCATGTTCAGCTATGCTGAACACTGCAATCTGTCACTCCCTGTCACTTAGGAGATCCACCCGCTCTGTTTACACAGGCGGGCGGATCTCCAAACTAGATTCCCCGACGATCGGGGAAGAGCAGCGGCGATCGCCGCTGCTCCTCCCCTGGCCCGACTCCCGCTGTGACTGAATACAGCGGGAGCGAGAAGGGGGAGTGTCTGGTGACGTAGTTCTACGTCGTCAGACCTACAAGAGCCACTTTGCCGCAGTAGAGCTCTAGTGAGCAGCGGCAAAGTGGTTAAAATCTTCAAAATGTATTAGTTCTCCAAAAAAAAACACAGGGGGAGATTTACTAAAACTCGTGCACACAGAATCTGTAGCAGCTATGCATAGTAACCAATCAGCTTCTAGGTTTTATTGTCAAAGCCTAAGGCCCCTTTCACACAGACGGACCGTTCAGATCCGCCTGTCCGTTTTTTTGGCGGATCTGAACGGTCCCCCCATGCATCTCTATGGGGGATCGGATGTCAGCGGAGACATGTCCGCTGTCACCCGATCCGATCCGATAAATCTGGACGGATGGAAACCCTATTTTCCATCCGTCCAGCGGATCGGATGGGATCGGGTGAGAACGGACCGACGGTCCGTTCTCACCCGATTACCCCCATAGAGACACAGCTGTCCTCCTGCTGCTCAGCGGGGGATCGGCGGCTCGATCCCCCGCTGAGAAAAACGGACTCCGTCCAACGGACGGAGTGTGTGAAAGGGGCCTAATGGAAGGAGTTGCATTTAGAAGCTGATTGGTTACTATGCACAGCTGCACCAGTTTCTGCGTGCACCGGTTTTAGTAAATTGAACCACAGTGTCTAGACACAACAAGGCTGTTACGCTTTAACTTCTGCTGTCTAGACTGTGTCTTTAAGGCTCCATTCCCACCGTGGCCTTACAGATTGCGGATGAAGTCTGCCCATGATCCTTAATCACCCGCAAATTGCAGGACGCGCTTGCAATCCCCGTTGCTTCCAATGGCACCCTAATCACAGTGAGATTTTGCCATCGCCCAAGGAATAGCGGTAAAAATCACACAAACAGAGTCACAGGCAGGGCCGGTTTTAGACAAAGTGTGGCACTGGGCAAACCTAAAAGTGGGGCCCCAAATTTTTTTATATTCTACCAAAAATATAGGCGCATTTAATCAATTTAGCCAAATAAAACATACAACTACATGAAAATATGCTTTAATTAAATAACATTAAATAGAATAAATAAGAAATCAAGTGAGCTTTGCACCTTCACAAATCAGATCACCCCAATTCCTGCACCTTCACACCTCAGACAGCCCCAATTCCTGCACCTTCACACCTCAGACAGCCCCAATTCCTGCACCTTCACACCTCAGACCACCCCAATTCCTGCACCTTCACACCTCAGACCACCCCAATTTCTGCACCTTCACACCTCAGACCACCCCAATTTCTGCACCTTCACACCTCAGACCACCCCAATTTCTGCACCTTCACACCACCCCAATTCCTGCACCTTCACACCTCAGACAGCCCCAATTCCTGCACCTTCACACCTCAGACAGCCCCAATTCCTGCACCTTCACACCTCAGACCACCCCAATTCCTGCACCTTCACACCTCAGACCACCCCAATTTCTGCACCTTCACACCTCAGACCACCCCAATTTCTGCACCTTCACACCTCAGACCACCCCAATTTCTGCACCTTCACACCACCCCAATTCCTGCACCTTCACACCTCAGGCCAACCCAATTCCTGCACCTTCACACCTCAGGCCACCCCAATTCCTGCACCTTCACACCTCAGGCCACCCCAATTCCTGCACCTTCACACCTCAGATCAGCCCCAATTCCTGCACCTTCACACCTCAGATCAGTACCAATTCCTGCACCTTCACACCTCAGATCACCCCAATTCCTGCACCTTCACACCTCAGATCACCCCAATTCCTGCACCTTCACACCTCAGATCAGCCCCAATTCCTGCACCTTCACACCTCAGATCAGTACCAATTCCTGCACCTTCACACCTCAGACCACCCCAATTTCTGCACCTTCACACCTCAGACCACCCCAATTTCTGCACCTTCACACCACCCCAATTCCTGCACCTTCACACCTCAGGCCACCCCAATTCCTGCACCTTCACACCTCAGGCCACCCCAATTCTTGCACCTTCACACCTCAGATCAGTACCAATTCCTGCACCTTCACACCTCAGACCACCCCAATTTCTGCACCTTCACACCTCAGACCACCCCAATTTCTGCACCTTCACACCTTAGGCCACCCCAATTCCTGCACCTTCACACCTCAGGCCACCCCAATTCCTGCACCTTCACACCTCAGGCCACCCCAATTCCTGCACCTTCACACCTCAGATCAGCCCCAATTCCTGCACCTTCACACCTCAGATCAGCCCCAATTCCTGCACCTTCACACCTCAGATCAGCCCCAATTCCTGCACCTTCACACCTCAGATCAGTACCAATTCCTGCACCTTCACAACTCAGACCACCCCAATTTCTGCACCTTCACACCTCAGACCACCCCAATTTCTGCACCTTCACACCACCCCAATTCCTGCACCTTCACACCTCAGGCCACCCCAATTCCTGCACCTTCACACCTCAGGCCACCCCAATTCCTGCACCTTCACACCTCAGATCAGCCCCAATTCCTGCACCTTCACACCTCAGATCACCCCAATTACTGCACCTTCACACCTCAGATCAGCCCCTGGTAGGCTGGCACTGGCAGCAAATATTTTATTCAAATGAGGATTTCTTCTGCAAAAAGGCTGGCATCAGAGTCAGACAATTACCAAAACCATCATCAAAAAATGAGGAAAAATAAGGATTTCTTCTGCAAATAGCCTGGCAGTGACATCATCAGATCAGACAAGGCACTGGCAGGCATTGTACTAGACTAGTACTATGCCTGGCTGCCAGTGCCAGGCCAGCCTATTTGCAAAAGAAATCCTGATTTGAATTAAATTGTTGCTGCCAGTGCCAGTATATTTGCAGAAGAAATCCTGATTTCTTTGAATAAAATTGTTGCTGCCAGTGCCAGCCCAGCCTATTTGCAAAATAAATCCCTAAGTAGAAGTCACTCCTCTCTCCAGTCCTCCACTTACCTTGGGTGTGCTGTGCGGTGTGGCTGCAGAGTGTTCCCGCTGGACATGATACAGGAGATGGTCAGAGACTGAAGACATGATACAGGAGATGGTCAGAGACTGAAGACATGATACAGGAGATGGTCAGAGACTGAAGACATGATACAGGAGATGGTCAGAGACTGAAGACATGATACAGGAGATGGTCAGAGACTGAAGACATGATACAGGAGATGGTCAGAGACTGAAGACCTGATACAGGAGATGGTCAGAGACTGAAGACCTGATACAGGAGATGGTCAGAGACTGAAGACATGATACAGGAGATGGTCAGAGACTGAAGACATGATACAGGAGATGGTCAGAGACTGAAGACATGATACAGGAGATGGTCAGAGACTGAGGACATGATACAAGAGATGGTCAGAGACTGAGGACATGATACAAGAGATGATCAGAGACTGAGGACATGATACAAGAGATGGTCAGAGACTGAGGACATGATACAGGAGATGGTCAGAGACTGAGGACATGATACAGGAGATGGTCAGAGACTGAAGACCTGATACAGGAGATGGTCAGAGACTGAAGACCTGATACAGGAGATGGTCAGAGACCGAGGACATGATACAGGAGATGGTCAGAGACCGAGGACATGATACAGGAGATGGTCAGAGACCGAGGACATGATACAGGAGATGGTCAGAGACTGAGGACATGATACAGGAGATGGTCAGAGACTGAGGACATGATACAGGAGATGGTCAGAGACTGAAGACCTGATACAGGAGATGGTCAGAGACTGAAGACCTGATACAGGAGATGGTCAGAGACTGAAGACCTGATACAGGAGATGGTCAGAGACCGAGGACATGATACAGGAGATGGTCAGAGACCGAGGACATGATACAGGAGATGGTCAGAGACCGAGGACATGATACAGGAGATGGTCAGAGACTGAGGACATGATACAGGAGATGGTCAGAGACTGAGGACATGATACAGGAGATGGTCAGAGACTGAGGACATGATACAGGAGATGGTCAGAGACTGAGGACATGATACAGGAGATGGTCAGAGACTGAGGACATGATACAGGAGATGGTCAGAGACTGAGGACATGATACAGGAGATGGTCAGAGACTGAGGACATGATACAGGAGATGGTCAGAGACTGAGGACATGATACAAGAGATGGTCAGAGACTAAAGACATGATACAAGAGATGGTCAGAGACTGCAGACGTGATACAAGAGCTGGTCAGAGACTGCAGACGTAGTACAGGAGATGGTCCAGAGACTGCGGATGTGATACAAGAGAAGGTCAGAGACTGCAGACATGATAGAAGATAGAAGGACACTAGGGGGGGCCGGAGAGCACAGGGAAAGCAGATAGCACTGGAGGAGCTGAAGGGCAGGGGGGGGGGACTGGAGAGAATTAAGGGGGGGGGAGTTTGGAAAGCATTGCAGAAGGTTTGGAAGGTGCAGGGTGGGGATAGCACTGGGGAGGGGGGGTGGCGGGCAGGGAAAACCAGGGGGATGGAGAGCATGGGGGGGGACTGGAGAGCACTGGAAATCACTTGGGGGGGAGCCAGGGAGCAGAGGGGGGTGGAGAGCACTGGGGGAGCCAGAGAGCATAGGGGGAGATGAAAAGCACTGTGGGGACTTGAAGAGCACGGGGGGGGCTAAGGAGCACAGGGCGGGGGGCTAAGAACATGGGGGGGCTAAGAACATGGGGGGGCTAAGAACATGGGGGGGGCTAAGATCACTGGGGGGACAGTAAAAGAATTTGAATAGGAGGGGGATGGGACAGCTCAGCTGCATATAGAGAAATTGATATTTCCATATTTCTCCTGCAGCCGCAGAATGCCTGCAGAAGGGAGGAGAAGAATCCATCCATCCATCCAGCGGCATAAGGAAACATCAAATCCTCTCTATATGCAGCCGAGCCGCCCCACCCCCTCCTATTCAGCACACACGGCCGGGGCTGCACTGCAGGCAGTCTCTTACCTTCCCTCTCCCCGCCGCCGCCCGCGAGCAGCCCGAAGTCGGGCTGAAGGAGCTCCCATCTGCAGCAGCTTCGCCGCGGGAAGGAACACACACGCTGACTACATGACTTCCGGACCGGCTCCGCGGCCAATCAGCCTTCTGCTCAGGGGGGTGTGACTCACACGGTCACACCCCCCCTGAGCAGAAGGCTGATTGGCCGCGGAGCCGGTGTAGCTGGCAAGTACACACCGGCCGGCGGCCGCCCGCACTAACGGAACGTCTGTGAATCTGAGCGCCGCGGCCCACCGGGACTCTGACAGTGACACGGGGCCCGGGGCCCCTGGACATTCGGGGCCCTGGGCAGTTGCCCAGTTTGCCCCCCCCTAACGCCGGCCCTGGTCACAGGATGTCGGTCATCCCACGATCAGGGTGCCTGGAAGTAACAGAGATTGCATGCGTGTCCCGCGATTTGCGTTGATTCAGGATCATGGACAGGATCGTGTACATTTTGCGGCTAATCTGCCCGCAATCCGGAACGCCATGGTGTATATGGAGCCTTAAAGAGAACTAATAGTTTTTGAAAGATTTTAAAGAGCAAGTAAGAAGTTGTGGATTATCTTTTTTCATTAATGCCACCATCAGGTTGTGTCTAAATGCGCACAAAACTTTACGCTGTACTCTTTTTTTGACAATTATTAACCAGTTGAGCCATGGAAGGTTTTACCCCCTTAATGGCCAGGCCATTTTTTGTGATATGGATAGTTAAACAGACAATTGCGCAGTCGTGCAATGCTGTACCCAAATAAATTGATGATCTTTTTTTCCTACAAATAGAGCTTTCTTATGGTGGTATTTGATCACCGCTGCTGTTTATTTTTTGCGTTATAAACAAAAAAGCGACCATTTTGAAAAAAAAAATTACTTTCTGCTATAAAACATTCCCAATAAAAAAAAGTAAATCTAATTTCTTCATAAATTTAGACCAATATGTATTCTGCTACATATTTTTGGTAAAAAAAATCCCAATAAGCGTATGTTGATAAAGTTATAGCTTCTCCAAATGATGGGATATTTTTATAGCTATTTTTTTTTTTTTTTACTAGTAATGGCGGCGATCAGCGACTTATAGTGGGACTGCAACATTATGGCAGACAAATCGAACACCTAACTGACACTTTTTTGGGGACCAGTGACATTGTTCCAGTGATCAGTGCTAAAAAAATATGCACTGTTACTGTACTAATGACACTAGGAGGGGCAATCAAAGGGTTAAATGTGTTCCCTGGGAGTGCTTGCTAACTGTGTGGGGGAGGTGCTGTAACTGGGGGAAGACAGATATCGGTGATCCTGCTTAGCAGAAACACAGGATCTGTCTTCCTCCCTGTCAGAATGGCGATCTGCCTTGTTTACATAGGGAGACCGCTGTTCTGTGTCTCTCGCGAAGGATCGCAGATGGCCGGTGGACATCGGGTTCGCGAGACCCTCTGATTGGCTCCCCCTCTAGGCAATAAGCAAAAAAAGGCGCATGGGTGCCCTCTGGAGCCCCTGCGCGAAATGACATACAGGTACGCAATTTCGTACGTAATGGGGCCAACTTGCCCCAGTAAAAGTACGTTAGGCGGTCAGCAAGTGGTTAAACAGAGAAAGAAGAGCCACGTTTTGGAGTGCAGCTTCCATTTTTTATATTTTTTTGACAGAGAGTGGAGACGGGCTGTGATAGCCAGCACCCGAGTTGTCCATGTGTGATGAAAGGAGAAAGTCATGAACAGAGCCGGGGGTTTAGGTATGTTCTTGCTGTATGCAGTGCCGGGACAAGGCCCTCTAGAGCCCAGGGCAAACATGCAAAACTGCGCCCCCCCCCCCCCCCCCCAAGATGTATGAGCATTATGTGTCGGCAAACTTCCCCCCACAAAAACACTGAGCACTAAGCTGCATGCTTAGCCCTAAGCATAAATTCCCCCTCCTCCAAGTACAACCCCCTCCCCTGCTGAAGTCCCCCCTCTCAGCACAATCATTTGCTTCCCCCATCCCCCAAATCCCCCGCAGCTCAAATGCACCCCTCCAAAAAAAAAAAAAAAAAACTCACCCCTCCTAGCAAAAATCCTTTACCCCTAAAATTTCCCCTACGTGGAAACATCTTCTCCCTCCACTTTAAATTTCCCCCAAATCCCCCCTCCTAGCACAAATCTTCTTCTCCCCTCCCAAACACAAATCCCCCTAAATGGCCATTCTTTGCACCCCCTGCAAATTTCCCCCTCCTTGAAGAATACTTAGCCCCTGCCAGCCCCCAAATTCCCCCTTCCAACACAAATCCCCTCCCCCAAATCTCCCTGTGGCACCCCACCACCTCACATGATACCACAGTGCTCAGGGCAGCCACCTCTCCTGCCCGCCCCTTGTCCTGGCCCTGGCTGTATGCATTTAACAACAATATCTCTCCTGCGCTCGTATGGTATTCAGGAAGGTGAATGTTCTAGGTGGTTTTATGACACAAATGAAGTGGTCTTGCTGCCCCCCTCAGGACCAAGGGTATCCAAAAGGCACTACAAGAAAACAACAAGAGAAGGGCGCACCGACCTTGTGCATTACCACTTAAAAGTTTACTAAAATCAAAGAAGGGTAGCATACAATATACTCACAAACGTAGCATATGAACAAGCATATAGGGAATGGGCACCGCTCGCTTCCAGGACATTTCTCTACTGCTGGATAGCGTGATGGCGTCCTCAACACCTGATGTGGCTTACGCGTTTCGAGGGAGGTTCCTCTTCCTCAGAGCCAAAATCGCCACACTTTTAAGTGGTAATGCACAAGGTCGGTGTGCCCTTCTCTTGTTGTTTTCTTGTATGCATGTAACCACTTCCCGACCACCCGCCTCATATATACTGTGGCAGGGTGGTTTTCCTGCGCAAACCGATGTAGGGGTACGTCGATCGCGCGAGAGAAGCTAGGGGACAAGCGCGTGCCGCCCCGGCGCACACCTGCCCCCACTCAGCAGCGGGGAAGCCAATGCATGTGTCAGGCGGCTCCGATTGCCGCCTGACACCTGCAATTGCTCCCCACAGAGAGGACGGTCGGCTGTTGTAAACACAGCTGACCGTTCTTCTCCCTGGGATGATCATATAGGATCACATGTCTCTATGGTAATTTCAGAAGCCACATCCCCCACATTTAGAATCACTCCCCTAGGCTCACATTTAACCCCTTGATCACCCACAGGGTTAACCCCTTCCCTGCCAATGGCATTATTACAGTAACAGTGCATATTTTTAGCACGGATTACTGTAGTAATTTCACTGGTCCCCCTAAAAGTGTCAAAAATGTCAGTTAGGTGTCCAATCTGTCCGCCGCAATGTCGCACTCCCACTAAAAATCGCAGGTCGCCGCCATTACTAGTAAAAATAAAAAATGACATAAATCTTTCCCGTAGTTAGTAGACGCAAACCAATCAAAATACGCATATTGCGATTTATTTATTTATTTATTTATTTTTTAACCAAAAATATGTAGCATATGTAACAAATTGCCCTAAAATGTTAAATTTTTCTTTTTTTCTTTTGGGAATGTCATACAGCAGAATGTGAAAAATATTGTTTAGTTTTTTTTTTTTCAAAATTGTTCCTCTTTTCTTGTTTATAGCGCAAAAAATAAAAATCGCACAGGTGATCAAATACCACCAAAAGAAAGCTCTGTTTGTGGGAAAAAAAGGACGTCAATTTTATTTGGGTACAGCATCGCACGACCGCGCAATTGTCCGTTAAAGTCACGCAGTGCCGAATCACAAAATAGGGCCTGGTCATTAAGGGGGCAAATCCTTCCGGTCTTAAAGTGGTTAAATAGAGTTTTTCCTGCGCATGTGAATAAATAAGCCTTTACTGTGTGCAGTGTGCATGGGCCCATAGACCAAAAAAAAAAAAAAAAAAACTGCTTTTTGGTCCCAAAAAAAGAAAAAAGAACGCTGTACTGAAGGAAATACGATTTTATTTATGGCTGTGTGCAGGAGCCCTAAAAGACAAGAAGGTACAGAAAAAGAAATAAAAACCCATTTGTTGGATAACTAATTTATAAATGCAGCTACATGCCAAATATTGGATCCTTTGTCCTATGAATGTCAGATCTACCCTTCCTTGTCTGGTAGTGAACTGACGCACACACAACCACTGTTCGCACTGAAAGAACCCCTCTCTATCTCCCTCCTCATCAACAGAATTGTGTACTGACCCCCATTAGGAAGAGGCACACTCCTCCCAGCGCAAACACTAATCAAGCATGTAACATACACACAGGGCACAATTACACACAACCAGATCCACACAAGAAGAATTCTAATGAAGAAAAGCGAACACCAGCTGGCCTGTTAAACAAGTCTTTATGCCCAAATCTACAAAAGCGAATCGGTAAACGCTCCCTTAAATCCAATAATGTGATTATATACACAAAGCTTCCAATTATATCAACATTATGCCAAGATCTTGCATTTTATGTTAATCTGGAAAGGGAGCACTTCTCCTCCTCCCCGGTCGGGCACCGTGCCCAGATGGCACACATGACACGGTCTCACCCCCCAAGCACCAGGACCAGGCGAAGCTCCTGGAGGACCTGCTTCCTCAGCAGCGTCAGTTTTCGGACAGTAAGCTGGAAAAGGGTCTCGTAAGCATCAATCTCATTGATAAGAGCACGAGCCGTGCACTGCTGTGGAGGTAAACAGAGCGATTGATGGTATATTAGAAGCCTGCACCGAAATATCGCAGTCCCTCATTTGCACGGGTAATAACTTGCGGTTTATTGGATTTCCGCAGTCAATATTATCGGGTTCCTTGATTTCCTGTTCTTGGAAGCCTCTGGGACGAACAATGGAGAGTTATTTTCTTAACAGCTGGCATCAAGTTACATAACTCATAGTAGATCTAGTCCCAATCAATAAATTCTCATATTAGTTTTTAGCACAGAAATGACTTTTCAAACATTGTTTTCAGGCTTAAGTGAAGCAGTAGCCAGGCTATGGGCTATCAAGTATTTAAATATTCTTAGCAAACTTTAAATGTGCTTTAAAAAAAAGCCCTCACTAATCTCTATAGCTGCAGGCACTGTGGATAAATTCATTGTCAAAGTGCACCAAAGACGCAGGGGAGTCCTTAAAGGGGGGCTTCAGTCTGTTTGAGAAAAATTCAACAAAAAGTCAACAGTTACAAATACTGTAGCTGCTGAATTTTAATAAAAGGACACTTACCTGTCCAGGGATCCAGCGCTGCCCTCTCCCAAGCGTTTCCTTAGTCTGTTTGAGAAAAATTGAAAGTCAGCAGCTAAGAATACTGTAGCTGCTGACTTATATTAAAAGGAAACTCACCAGTTCAGGGATCCAGCGCCATCCTCACTCAGCCAGTCCTTCAGAAGGTCTATAGGTCCACGTCACTGACATGTTAACTGTGAGCAGCCAGCTCTGACTCCCTGCGGTTCCACAGCCAGCTGCCCATTGCGTGTGTGTGGGCAGCACTACACTTTGTGAATGGTCCTGCAGCCCTCTGGGACATGTGATGTGTCCTAGAAGGCTGCAGGCTGGGGTGGGGGGGAGAAGTTGGGATGTTGACCTTTACTCACTGCCCAGCACCGTGGAGTTCGATTGGTATTTACCATTGAAAACCAGAATTGGCAGGTCCGCCACTGGGGCCATGTGCTTTTCACAGATGAGAGCGATCACCCTGAGCACATGTGACAGACCTGAAAGGGTCTGGAGAAGCCATAGAGAACGTTATGCTGCCTGTAACATTGTTCAGCATGACCGGTTTGGTGGTGGGTCAGTGATAGTCTGGGGTGGCATATCCATGGAGGGATGCACAGACCTCTACAGGCTAGACAATGGCACCCTGACTGCCATTTGGTATTGGGATGAAATCCTTGGACCCATTGTCAGACCCTACACTGGTACAGTGGGTCCTGGGTTCCTCCTGATGCACGAAAATCCCCGGCCTCCTGTGGCGAGAGTATGCAGTCCTTTCCTGGAGGATGAAGGAATTGATACCATTGAATGGCCCCCATGCTCGTCTGACTTAAATCCAATAGAACACCTCTGGATCATTATTTTATATATCCAACGCCACCAGGTTGCACCTCTGTTCAGGAGCTCAGTGATGCCCTGGTCCAGATCTGGGAGGAAATGGCCCAGGGCCCCATCCGTCGTCTCAAAAGGAGCATGCCCCGACATTGTCAAGCATGCATACAAGCACATGGGGGCCATACAAACTACTGAGTACCATTCTAAGTTGCTGCAATAAAATTTCAGCAAAATGGACTAGCCTGCTGCATAATTTTTTCACTTTGATTTCTGGGGTGTCTTTCAATTCAGCCCTCTGTAGATTGATAATATTAATTTCCATTAAACGATGTGGCATCCTTTCGTTCCTAACACATTACCCAGTTCATATCAGCATAGATATCCAGCATGAGATTTTTCCCCCTCGAGATCTGATGTTTTTTCAAAGTGTTGCTTTAATTTTTTTTGAGCAGTGTATATACTGTATCTCACAAAAGTGAGTACATCCCTCACATTTTTGTAAATATTTTATTATATCTTTTTATCTGACAACACTGAAAAAATTACAGTTTGCTACTGTTACAGTTCGCTACAATGTAAAGTAGTGAGTGTACAGCTTGTATAACAGTGTAAATTTGCTGTCCACTCAAAATAACTCAACACACAGCCATTAATGTCTAAACCGCTGGCAACAAAAGTGAGTACACCCCTAAGTGAAAATGTCCAAATTGGGCCCAATTAGCCATTTTCCCTCCTCGGTGTCATGTGACTCACTAGTGTTACAAGGTCTGAGGTGTGAATGGGGTGCAGGTGTGTTAAATTTGGTGTTATCCCTCTCACTCTCTCATACTGGTAACTGGAAGTTCAACATGGCACCTCATGGCAAAGAACTCTCTGAGGATCTGAAAAAAAGAATTGTTGCTCTACATAAAGATAGCCTAGGCTGTAAGAAGATTGCCAAGGCCCTGAAACTGAGCTGCAGCAGGGTGGCCAAGACCATACAGTGGTTTAACAGGACAGGTTCCACTCAGAACAGGCCTTCCTATGGTCGACCAAAGAAGTTGAGTGCACGTGCTCAATCACGTGTGTGTGTGTGTGTGTGTGTGTCTGTGTGTATATATATATATATATATATTTACAAATCTTAAAAACAAAATCACTAAAATAAAAATTACCCCAAACCAATATAGTTTTCCTTTAAACAAACAACATTATATAAAAAGGTGTGTTTAAATAAAAAATAAAATAAACTAAATAATTAAAAGGGCTAGCAGCATGAGAATCCTGTAAACTGTAAAAGTTCTATTCAATACATGTCGCACATGGATTTACGCAGGAATAATTGGCCTTTATGATTGTAAAGGTGTACTTATTAGGATATTATATTTCCTCCTTTTACCTGTACTACTTTATCTTAGTCTGATGCATCAGCTAAAGTGTTAAGGACACTCTGAAAACAGGGGACAGCGTTGGGTCAGGCAGTTGACAAGCCAGCAGCTGTCAAAATTTAAGCAACAAAAATCCACTAGTCGTATGACGGCACAAGCCTCTATTGAATACCAGATTTACTTAGAAAGACGCATAGTGTAAACCGGCATATTTGCTAAGTGCTGACAGCTTAAAATCCTTTCCTTTGCTAATGTTTACAGAAACTGCTACCAAATATGAACTATTCAGCTCATAAACAATTCACCGGTGCATAATCATAAAATAAAAACTCTGCTCAAGTCTCCCTCGGGACCCGTCGTTCCCTCGTTGGGAGGCGATCTTGTGTTTGGCACGGCACAGAGGAGAAGCAGAGCTGTCAATCGCAGCCCGCGTATCAAGGACACCTCTACCGTTCCTGTGACAGTCATGTGTCACTGCTCTCTGCATACACCAGCAGCCGGGAAGAGAAATTAAATATCAAAATAAAGATTTAGCTGTTGACTTTTTGCCAAAAAGTCAACATTTGCTTATGGGTAACAGTTCTGTTTGGTCTGCTTAGAGTGCATGTTTTGGGGAAAGGAGGAGGGTGTTTGAACCGGTTGATGGAACGGATTATGAAGGTCCTGCTATTGTGGTATATCAAAAGTCGCTAACTATGGATGCAGATGGTCATAATGCTTGCCCATGGTCGCAAACTGTGATGAGGCTGCTGAAAGCCTTTTAACTCAGAATATGACTTGGGTCAAGGAGTTCAGTTTTTACACAGGAAGCATATAGTTGAGATTAAGGTCCCATTCACATTTGGGTGATTAGGAATAGCAGGCAGAATCGGCAGGGCCGCTGATAGAGGGGGACCACCGATCCTCTTGTAGGGGGTCCGAGCACACAGGGAGGGGGATTAGTGATGAACGACATATACAGAAATCTTCCTCCATCAGCTGAAAGCTGATCTCTCCCCCTCTCCCTGCTGCCAGCTTTTTTCTGCTGAGAGAGAGACAGTTGTCCCTCACTAATCCGCCTCCCTGTGTGGGCACCCCCTCCCAGCCCTGGCTCTAATGTTAGCTCTGTCCCTGAGTTTTTTTCTGTAACTTTTGTTTCACACACACCTACACAGGTTGAACTGGATGGACTATTGTCTTTATTCAACCTCACCTACTATGTAACTGCAGTTCTTCCTATACTCCTTGTCCCAGCCTTTCCTGTGATTTCTATCAGCAGCCCTGACAATTGAAGCAATTCTGCCTGCAATTCCAAATCGCGGCAAAACCATTCTGAATAACACCCCAAATGCGGTGTGATTGTGCCGTGATTGTTGCTCTATAAACGCTTGAGAATTGCGACAAAATGCACAAATCGCTCCTGACTCAGGGCCAAAGTTTGGCTTCTTTGGCACAACAAATGTGCATAGGGCACCCCATTCAAGTGAATGGGATGTCCTTTGCATAACATGCAGTAAAGCGAATTGTGCTTCTAAAATCACAAGTGAGAGCCTGCGTTCCTGCTAAGCAATATGTGAATGGAGCATGATCACGCACATTTGAAGCATTGTACGCCCATTAGTGAATGGAGGATGGGCGGATGAATGACTCTTCCATTCATAGAGCGCTTTCCATTGTGGAAACCGAAAGTATAGCTTTTATGAATGGAGGAGGAGGCAGCGAGGAAGGGCATAATCACTTTTGATAAGTGTCTGTGACAGGTCGAGGTAATCCAGCATTCATGATGGATTGAAGGGGGATAACCCATGGTAAGCCAATGAGAAGGGAATTGCAGTAGTCGAGGCGCAAGATGACCTGGGAGTGAACTAGGAGCTTTGTTGTGTCAATGGTTAGAAAGGGGCTTACTTTGGAGATGTTGTGGAGGTTGAGGCGGCAAGATTTGGATAGTGATTGGATGAGGGGCTTGAAGGAGAGTTCAGAGTCCAAGACTACACCTAGGACCTTGGCATGCGGGGATGGACTCATAGTTGTGCCATCGATTTTGACAGAGAGATCAGGGGAAGGGGCACGTGGTGGAGGAAAAATTATAAGTTCGGTTTTGGATAGACTGAATTTGAGGAAGAGGTGTGACAACCACACTGATATATCTGCTAGTAAATTAGTGATACGTAAGGAGATTAGATTTGGGTATCGTCAGCATAGAGATGGTATTGGAAAACCATGGGAGGCTATCAGCTGACCCAGAGAGGAGGTGTAGATTGAAAATAGGAGAGGTCCAAGAACAGAACCTTGGGGGACCCCAACAGAGAAAGGAAGAGGAAAGCAGGAAGTAGAATTTTAAGTACCACTAAAGGTGCGGTTGGATAAGTAGGAAGAGAACCACTAAAGAGTACAGTAATGGAGACCAAAGGAGTTTTTTGAGGAGAAGGGGGTGGTCAGCCGTATCAAAGCCAGCAGAAAGGTCCAGAAGTAGGAGTACGGAATAGTGTCCATTGGTTTTGGCCGTTAGTAGATCGTTTGTTAGTTTTAGGAGAGCAGTTTCTGTGGAGTGTCGAGGCCGAAATCCAGACTGAAGGGGATCAAGAAAGCTATTCTCGGCAAAGGTGGTCACTCAGTCAGTTGTAGACCAGACATTCAAGGAGCTTGGATAAAAAGGGGATCAAGGAAATAGGGCATAGGTTGTTAAGATTGGTTGGGTCCAGTGAGGGCTTTTTAAGTATGGGGCTGACTAGTGCATGTTTTAGAGAGTTGGGGAAGATACCAGAAGAGAGGGGGAGTTTGAAGATATGGGTTAGAGAGTGTAGAATAGAGCCAGAGGGTGAACGTAACATTTGCGAGGGAACAGGATCCAGAGGGCAGGTGGTTAAGTGGATGTTAGCAAGTAGCTTAGCAACCTCGTCTATAGTGGTGGGGTTGAAGGGAAGTAGTGATTGTACCTGTGGGCATGAAGTGTAAAGCTTGGAAGGTATCTGAACAGCAGAGATCTCCTCACAAATTATATCAAAGTTCTGTTTGAAGTGATTGGCGATCTCCTGGGTAGTGAGTGAGTTAGTGGGTGGAGGCAGTGGAGGACGAAGTAGAGAGTTGAAGGTAGAGAAGAGTTGCCGGGGACAGGATGATAAGTTGTTAATGAGAGTGATAAGATAGGTCTGCTTGGCAGTGTGGAGACTGGAATTGTACTTTTGGAGGGCAGATTTATATTGGTTGAAATCTTTTTGAGACCTAGTCTTAGGCCATAGGCGCTCAAGAGCACGGCTAAACTTTTTCAGACTTCTTAATACTTGATACACTAGAGAAGTTTTTTTATGCTTACTTGGTTTTAATGCAAAAAAAAACTTAAAAGATAAGTAAAACAGAAGCCACCAAAATGTAAAGAGAACAGGATAGGAAAGGCATCTCTAAAGAAACCCTAGGGTGGGTGCCTAATTGACGTCAATTCAGCCTAGTAGAGGCTGTACATTGTATGTGATGCATTGTGTGTACAGAACAGAGGTAGAATAGCATTGCGTCTACAGAATGCCTTGGCAGCCTATGGGGTGTTTTGTCAGTTACTCTTGTATCTTGTTCAGAAGTTTTCTTACAGAGTGTCATTTATGGGGATCTGTATAGAATATCAGTGACTGCACTTAGCAGGAGAGCCTCTGATAATGAAAGCTGATGACTGATCGGAGATGGAAGACATGTCATATACAAACGCTGAGTAGATGCAATAATCATGGAGCCCCTGTGATAAGATGACAAGGTATGGCATGTATCTACGACTGAATATACATGTCCATGCTGGAAACTTTGCGTTGTCAGTGAAATCATTGATGCAGGATTCATACAGACAGCGTCCTGCAGCAGTAAGCCTCATCTTTGGTGGATTTATTCCATCTGTTTCACACTGTGGTGCCCCTGCTTTCACCGCATTACACGGCACATCTGGTGGCAGCCTTTGGGACAATGGAAGGTGCAGAACTGCAAGGCTGAGAGTACTTCCGTTTTGTCCATTAAAGGAGGACAGCCTACCTGCTCCATAGTTCACCGTATTTAACCCCTGGATCTCTCCAAACCCTCCGACGGTCAAGGAATGGATTACTCAAGCGATAAGGTTGGAGAAGTACATTCATCAACATAGGGGAAATCTGGGCAAATTTGACAAGCTGTGGGCCCCCTGGCTAGCTATGCCGGGGTTGGCACCGATGGACCTGGTATTAGATAGGCTGCTGGTGGGTGGTGGGCAAATGTAGGAGAAAAGTGAAAGAGGATGTTGATAACCAGTATGGTGGATGAGGACTGGTGGGTCTCGACACTGCGGGTTGTTATTTGATGTGGCAAAAACATATTAAAAAAAAAAAGGGAGAGGTACTAATTATTGGTATTATGTATAATTGCTGATTGGGTGTTGGAGAGAATTGACATCTGTATTTGTAAGCAATGAAGGGGTGAACTGGTCTTGGACTCTGTTACTGTTATGTTTTTTATGTAAAAACCTTTTGATTCAGACATCGCCATACTGTGTCAGTCCACCCTTGGCCTTTCTGTGGGTAATCTAGTGATCTGAGAACCCCTACCTGAAATGCAGGAGATAGATTCCTAAATACACCCACTTTGTCTCTCACATACGAAAAATGTCTGTATTCAAAGATTTTGGAACATTGGACCTTTGGTCTGTTGCTCACATTAGATTCCCCTTCTGTAAAGTGATTGTAAACGTTATACATTTTATTTTTTTAAAAAACTATGTTATACTTACCTGCTCTGTGCAATGGTTTCGCACAGATCCTCTTCTTTTAGGGTCCCTTGCCGGCAGTCCTGGCTCCTCCCCCCTGCCAAGTGTCCCCCAGTAGCAGACCTCTTGCTATGGGGGCACTCAAGCAGGCTTACTCCCGAGCCATGCTTCCATGAATGGACGCAGAGCATGGCTCAGCCCCAACCCCTGCTCTCTCTTCATTGGCTCACTGGCTATGATTGACAGCAGCAGGAGCCCTTGTGAGCCAGTGAGGAGAGAGACAGACCTAAGAGAGCTGCTGCCGCTCTCATGCACATTGCTGGATCCAGATGGGGCTCAGGTAAGTATAAGGGGAGTAGGTTTTTAATTTTGATATATAGAATGCATTAGAGTAAAAAAAACTTCTGCCTTTAGATCCACTTTAAGAGGCTGCCCTGTTTTTGTTGAGAGCCACTGTACCCTGTATGAATCTAACTGACCTTCCTCTGATTGAACTCCTCATTGGTTGAATTCAGATCCTCAGGGCTTTTTTCTCAAAGAATAGGTGCAGGAACTGCCACTCTCCGGAGTCACTTCTTATCTCCCAGGTAAGGAGTACAAAGATAAATGTGTCTTGCCTATAATCAAGCGTGGTGGTGGGAGTGTCATGGTCTGGGGCTGCATGAGTGCTGCCATCACTGGGGAGCTACAGTTCATTGAGGGAACCATGAATGCCAACATGGACTGTGACATACTGAAGCAGAGCATGATCCCCTCCCTTCAGACACTGGGCCGCAGGCCAGTATTCCAACATAACGACCCCAAACACACCTCCAAGACGACCACTGCCTTGCTTAAGAAGCTGAGGGTAAAGGTGATGGACTGGCCAAGCATGTCTCCACACCTAAACCCTATTGAGCATCTGTGGGGCATCTTCAAACAGAAGGTGGAGGAGCCCAAGATTTCTAACATCCACCAGCTCCGTAATGTCATCATGGAGGAGTGGAAGAAGACTCCAGTGGCAACCTGTGATGCTCTGGTGAACTCCATGCCCAAGAAGGTTAAGTCAATGCTGGGAAATAATGATGGCAACACAAACTATTGACACTTTGGGCCCAATGTGGACATTTTCACTTAGGCCCCTTTCAGACCTGTCTGTACGGCCGACGGACTCTGTGTGTGGAGACAGAGGTGTCAGATCCCCGCTGTCCTCTATGGGGGAATCGGATGAGAACGGACCGTTCAGTGTCATTTATACAATAACAGTGCATAATATTTAGCACTGCTTACTGTATTAATGTCACTGGTCCCCAAAAAGTGTCAAAAATGTCAGCTAGGGGTCCAATCTGTCCACCGCACTGTCGTAGTCCAACTAAAAAAGTCTTCTCTACAAGACCCTAGATCTCTCCTCTACCCTTGAAAGCATCAGAATGTGTGCATTGAGAATATTTCAGTGGACCGAGGATGGAACTAATGTATGAAAATTCTCATACGACAAAGGCTTTTTTTTGTTTTTTTATTGTTTCTGATCATGCGCAGTCTTTCGTATCCTGCGAAAACCAGTAATTACTTAAGGACCGGGCCTATTTCTGACACTTGTTGCTTACAAGTTAAAATCATTTTTTTTTTTGCTAGAAAATTACTTATTTATATTTTTTAGCAATGACTCAATGAGCAATGAGAATAAAATGTCGTTGCAATATTTTATGTCACATGGTATTGGCGCAGTGCAATGTTTTGGAAAAAATACACTTCACTGAATGTTAAAAAAAAAAAAGAAACAATAAAGTTAGCCCATTTTTTTGTATATTGTGAAAGATAAAAATAAATGTCACACCGAGTAAATAGATACCTAACATGTTATGGTTTAAAATTGCGCACACTTGTGATAACGGCCGAGCGGCTGCTGAGCTGCGTCGGTTGTTATCACTAAAAACTTGACCACCGGCTCTAAAAAAACAGTACCGGGGAGATACCTCTAGCTGCAGGCATCACCCCGGTACGACCACTTCTTCAAACCAACTTACAGGTACGTCTGTTTGCGGGAAGTTGTTAAACAAAAATCATTAGTTCTGTTTACTAGACATGTGCAGAACAAAAAAAATGTGTTCCGATTCAGTTTTCAAAAAAATTAATTTAGGTAAATTTTGTTTTGTTTATTCAAATTCGAATCACTGCAAATTTTCCGAATTCAGTCGAGTTTGGAAAATTTTAATTGTATTCCATTCAAAATCAAATTTATTCTATTTGATAATCAAATTTGGAAGATGGTTATATTCTTTCTATTCCCTTCTATTCTATTGTTTTTTCTATTCTATTCTATTTTGTTCAGTTCAATTCTATTCTTTTCTATTCCTATTTGAATACATTTTATTCGAAATTCAATTATATTGTTATATTCTTTCTATTCTGTTCTTTTGTTTATTCTATTATTTTCTATTAGATTCCAATTCAAATGTATTCTATTCGAAATTTGAATTTTGGAAGATGGATATATTCTTTCTATTCTATTTTTCTATCCTATTCTTTTCTAGTCTAGTCACTTTTGTTTGTTCTATTCTATTCTTTTCTATCAGATTTAAATTTGAATTTATTATTTTGTTCTATTCTAATATTTTCCATTAGATTTAAATTTGAATTTATTATTTTGTTCTATTCTATTATTTTCTAGTAGATTTAAATTTGGATATATTCTATTTGAAATTTGAATTTTGGAAGATGGTTATATTCTTTCTATTTTTCTATTCTATTTTTCTATTCTTTTCTATTCTTCTATTCTATTCTTTTCTATTCTAGTCTATTCTATTTTTTTTTCTATTCTAATCTAGTCTATTCAAATTTATTATATTCAAATTTTGGAAACTGGTTCTATTCTATTATATTGTTTTTTTCCTACTCTATTCCTTTTTATTCTATTTCGAACTTGAAATTATTCTATTCGATTTTCGGAACGTTAATATCTTCCTATTTTATTCTATTCTATTTCTATTCTATTCTGTTCTTTTCTATTCTTTTTTATTTCTATTCTATTCTATTCTAATTTGAATTTATTTTATTTGAAATTCTAGTTTAGAAGAATATCTTCCTTCATTTTCTATTCTAAATGTTTCTCTTTGGAAAATCGAATTCGAAAACTTTTCAAAATCAATTCCAAAACTATTCAAATTAGAATTTCGTCCGAAATATTGTTTCGTTTTTTCGGATTCGTTTAAATTCGTTACTATTGAATTTCAGAAATTTAAATGTATCCGAATTTTTGAATAACAAAAAATGTTTCCGAATTTTAGTTAGGAACGAAACGAGCCACACATGTCTATGTCATGTACGGGAAAAGTTTTGGAGTTTGTCCCTTCAGAATTTTCATTCAGATAGGCGAAACTTGTGTACACTGAATGATCGTGCCTCGTACAGAATTTTTCTTCCGATTTTTCTTAAAGTAACTACCCTACTATATGATACTTATCTTTTTTTTTTTAACCACTTGCCGACCGCACCCTGTAGATGTACGGCGGCAGTCTGGCTCTCCCAGGCAAAGTCCCGTACATATACGGTGCTCGACTGGGAGGAGCTAGGGGGCGATCGCGCGCTGCCGAAGGCGTGCTCCCACCCCCGCTCGTCAGCGGGGAAGCTAATGCGTGTGACAGGTGGCTCCGTTGGCCGTCGGCCACTCGTGATCTCCCCTCGCTACTGACAGAGAAGGACGGATGGCTGATGTAAACACAGCTGTCCGTACTTCTCCCTGAAGTTATCACAGATGTCATGTGATCCTGCTATATAGGATATATAGCCCCCCCCCCCCCCCCCCACAGTTAGAATCATGCCCCTAGGGTCACACTTAACCCCTTGATCACACATACTGTTAGCCCCTTCCCTGCCAGTGTCATATTTACAGTAACAGTGCATATTTTTAGCACTGATTACTGTAGTAATGTCACTGGTACCCCCAAAAGTGTAGAAAATGTCAGTTAGGGGTCCAATCTGTCCGCCGCAAAAAATCGCAGATCGCCGCCATTACTAGTTAAAAAAAAAAAAAAATGACATTAATCTTTTCCGTAGTTAGTAAACGCAATAACTTTTGTGCAAACCAATCAAAATACGCTTATTGCGATTTTTTTTTTTTACCAAATTTTTTACCAAAAATATGTAGCAGAAAACACATTGGTCTAAAATGTTAAAAAATTTAGATTTTTACATTTTTTTTTTTGAGAATTTCATATAAAAGAATGTGAAAAATATTATTTTTTCAAAATGTTTGCTTTTTTTTGTTTATAGCGCAAAAAATAAAAATCGCACAGGTGATCAAATACCACCAAAAGAAAGCTCTATTTGTGGAAAAAAAAGGACATCAATCTAGTTTGGGTACAGCGTAGCACGACTGCGCAATTGTCCGTTAAAGTCACGCACAGCCGAATCGCAAAATAGGTCCTGGTCATTGAGCAGCCAAATCCTCCGGTCTGAAAGTGGTTTAAGCAACAGGTATTTTCAGCTAAGTCCAATGAAATTTGAAATCTACAGTCACATGGCTGAAAATACAGCTTCTTATCCATGGGTCAAGCTTTGTGAGTGAAGTCTCTTGTGTGTAATTTGTTCGGTTGGTACCCTTGTTTTGGCGATGGAATAATGCAGCGGTAAGACGAATAGATGGACGGCGAGGCATTTCATAGATTCCCCATGATACTGTCAGATCAATACTAACCAATGTATTCCTTGTTCTTGTGTAGTAGGATTTGGGCTTTGCTGTAATACACCGCCAACGCTTTGTACTACAATGTTTTGGTAGCGATTTAGACAAAAATAAAAATCAGACCGACAGAGGCGGAGGGCTAAATAAAAAACATTTACAGCGCCGATTTTGGATACCAAAGTAAGTCATGAAGGATGACCTTTTCAAAAAAAAATTCTAGTTGCCTGGCTGTTTTTCTGATCCAGTGGGTGCCATATTTTTTAAAACCCATGTTCCGGCAAAGGTGATGGAGCAGCAAAAGACAGATGAGGTCATCTCTTTGCTCTCTTCTCATTTCAGCAAGTTCCTTGTCTTTGCATGTAGTACATTGGCTTACAGTGCTGCTTCTTCCTCTTCTAGTCTGAGTTCTGCTGTACAAGGGCTAGATATGAAGCTGAAATCAAGTCAACTTCACTTTTACTAGTTTGATTTCAAAATATTTTTTTTTTAAATAAATACATAACTGCATTCATTTTTTTTTTTTTTTTTTACATCGCAGTGTCCCACACTGCCCTCTCCATCTTCCACAGTGCCCCCAGTCCCTGCAGCCCATCTCCAATCTCCCACAGTGCCCCTGCAATGTCCTCAGCCTGATGGAGTGACCCCCTAGCCCTTTCCGGGGGGCCCCATCCCCTACAGGGCCACCCAGTTAGCTCCAGAGTTCCTTTAACCCCCTACAGGACCCCACCCTCTCCCACAGTGACACCCGGCCTCTGCAGAACCCTCAAATCTCTCAGTGCCACTGCAATGTCCCCGGCCAGCTGGAGAGATCCCTAGCCCCCTCCAGAGGCCCCATCCCCTACAGGGCCACCCAGTTAGCTGCAGAGTCCCTTAACCCCCTCCAGGACCCCACCCCCCTCCCCCACTATGACACCCAGCCCCTGCAGAACCCTCAAATCTCTCACAGTGCCTCTGCAATGTCCCCGGCCTGCTGGAGAGATCCCTAGCCTCCTCCAGAGGCCCCATCCTCTACAGGGCCACCAAGTCAGCTGCAGAGTCCCCTAACCCCTTTCAGAATTCCCATGCCCCCACAGTGACACCCAGCCCCTGCAGCACCATCTAATCTCCCACAGTGCCACTGCAATGTCCCCGGGACTGCGACATTGCGGCGGACAAATCTGACATTGAGTTACACTTTTTGGGGACCAGTGACACCAATACAGTGATCAGTGCTAAAAATATGCACTGTTCCTGTATAAATTACACTGGCAAGGAAGGGGTTAACACCAGGGGCGATCAATGGGCTAAGTGTGCTCCTAGGGAGTGCTTTCTAACTGTAGAGGGAATGGACTGACTGCAGGAAGAGAGATCTCTCTCTTCCTGTCTTATAGAACTGCGGTCTGCCTTGTTTACATAGGCAGACCACCGTTCTGTCATTCTACTCAACGATCGCCAGTGGCCGGCGGCTGATTGGCTCCCACTGTGTCCAATCACAGCGGGTGCACGGTTCGGGCGGTCCTTAAGTGGGTAAGGGCCGCAAATGAACTGGGAACTCCCACTCCTGCAAAGCCAGGCACACCGTATCTTCAACAAGCACTTCAGAGACAGAGAACAGTCCATGGCTTTGTTCTTATGTTTTATTAGAGAGTTTCAACTTGATTAGGGATGGCAGGTTATGGGATGCCCACTTGACTTCAACATCTTCAGGGACAACTTCCTATATACATTCTCTATACAGCCTTCTCTTCTTCAGGGGCAACTTCCTATATACAGTCTATATATACAGTCTATATATACAGTCTTCTCTTCTTCAGGGAAAACTTCCTATATACAGTCTCTATATACAGCCTCCTCTTCTTCAGGGGCAACTTCCTATATACAGTCTTTATACAGCCTTCTCTTCTTCAGGGGCAACTTCCTATATACAGTCTCTATATACAGCCTTCTCTTCTTCAGGGGCAACTTCCTATATACAGTCTCTATATACAGCCTCCTCTTCTTCAGGGGCAACTTCCTATATACAGTCTCTATATACAGCCTTCTCTCCTTCAGGGGCAACTTCCTATATACAGTCTCTATATACAGCCTTCTCTCCTTCAGGGGCAACTTCCTATATACAGTCTCTATATACAGCCTTCTCTTCTTCAGGGGCAACTTCCTATATACAGTCTCTATATACAGCCTCCTATTCTTTAGGGGCAACTTCCTATATACAGTCTCTATACAGCCTTTTCTTCTTTAGGGGCAACTTCCTATATACAGTCTCTATATACAGCCTCCTCTTCTTCAGGGGCAACTTCCTATATACAGTCTCTATACAGCCTTTTCTTCTTCAGGGGCAACTTCCTATATACAGTCTCTATATACAGCCTCCTCTTCTTCAGGGGCAACTTCCTACATACAGTCTCTATATACAGCCTCCTCTTCTTCAGGGGCAACTTCCTACATACAGTCTCTATATACAGCCTCCTCTTCTTCAGGGGAAACTTCCTATATACAGTCTCTATACAGTCTTCTCTTCTTCAGGGGAAACTTCCTATATACAGTCTCTATATACAGCCTTCTCTTCTTCAGGTGCAACTTCCTATATACAGTCTCTATATACAGCCTTCTCTTCTTCAGGGGCAACTTCCTATATGCAGTCTCTATATACAGCCTTCTTTTCTTCAGGGGCAACTTCCTATATACAGTCTCTATATACAGCCTTCTCTTCTTCAGGGGCAACGTCCTATATACAGTCTCTATATACAGCCTTCTCTTCTTCAGGGGCAACTTCCTATATACAGTCTCTATACAGCCTTCTTCCTCTTCAGGGGCAACTTCCTATATACAGTCTCTATACACAGCCTCCTCTTCTTCAGGGGCAACTTCCTATATACAGTCTTCAGGGGCAACTTCCTATATACAGTCTCTATATACAGCCTTCTTTTCTTTAGGGGCAACTTCCTATATACAGTCTCTATATACAGCCTCCTCTTCTTCAGCCACCAGCACACACTTGGTTTCTGCTGGCTTATTCCTTTAGGAGAGCTGACAAGGCTTGTTTGTCAGCTCAGCAACAGCCCATTAAAGGCAGGCACTCGCAGTCCCTTAACAGCAGCACGCAGGAGTGACACAGCTTATACTTTCTCCTTCGCTTTCGTGGTCACTGAGCTCAGCAGCATATCTTCAGGCAATGCCAACCCACCTGGCTGCCTCTGCTCTTTTACACCAGTCCACCTAACTGACTCTTCACCAGCCCACCCAGCTGACTCTTCATCAGCCCATCTGTCTGACTCTCAGGAGATCTCTAGGGAATGGCAGCAGATTTAAATCTGTTGTAAACCGCTAGAGATTGATTTTTTTTTTTTTTTTGAGGAGGGTAACCTTTGGCATAAAGCCATAATGTGCTGGTTTGCATAACACGTTATGTTAAACTTACTTGAAAAAAAAAGCCCTCCCGCACTGAGAAGTTAGCACTGCAGGCGCCTCCGTCTTCACCCATGTTCCATCCGTGTTCGCGGACTGTGCCTCGGCGGAGGCACGATGACGTCACTCCCGCGCAGGACCCACCATGCACAGCACAGGGCTCTGAAGGAACGGCACGGACGGCCATTCCTTCAGAGCGCATGCGCCAGTGATGTCACTGGCTGCATGCAATGTAAATATCTCCTAAACTGCCCGTTTAGGGGATTTTTATACTACCTATTAGGTAAGCCATATTATAGATATAAATATTATACATATAAAAGCAAGATTAAAGTTTACTTCCTTTTTAACCACTTAAAGATCAGGCCTATTTCTGACACTTTCAGTATTTTTTGTGCTAGAAAATTACTTAGACCCTCCAAACATTATATATATATATATATATATAATTTTTTTTTAATTGATATATATATTTTAGCAGAGGCCCTAGAGAATAAAATGGAGATCATTTCAATACTTTATGTCACACCGTATTTGCGCAGCGGTCTTACAAACGCAATTTTTTGGGACAAAAATACTTTTTTTTGAATTGGAAAATAATAAAACAGTAAAGTTAGCCAATTGTGTTCTATAATGTGAAAGATAATGTCACTCCAAGTAAATAGATACCTGACATGGCACACTTTAAAATTTTGCACATGCTCGTGGAATGGCGACAAACATTGGTACTTAAAATCTCCATAGGCGACGTTTTAAAAATTTCTACAGGTTACCAGTTTAAAGTTACAGAGAAGGTCTAAGGCTAGAATTATTGCTCTCATTCTAACGATCGTGGGGGTACCTCACATGTGTGGTTAGAACACCGTTTACATATGTGGGCTTATGCGTTCGCTTCTGCATGTTAGCTCGGGGGGGCGAGGCACTTTAAATTTTTTTTTTCTTATTTATTTGACCTTTTATTTTTTATTTTTACATTTTCCCTTCAAAAAAAAATTTATGATCACTTTTTTTCCTATTACAAGGAATGTAAACATCCCTTGTAATAGAAATAAGCATGACAGGGCCTCTTTAATGTGAGATCTTGACCTTACATCTCTTGACCTCAGATCTCACATCTACACTAAAAAGCAAAAAAAAAAAATTTATTTTTTCTTCATGAAAAAAATGTGCACCTTAAGGCTGTTGGGAGGAAGCAACGTATGAAGTCACCTTGTTCCTCCAAGGCGTTGATTGGGGGCCAGCTTGCCCTCACTCGACTTCCTGCCTAGGAGGGGAAAGGAGCGAATCATTTTCCCCGACAGACGGCTCTGGTTACCGGGGAAAACAACGAGGAAGCGGCGGCGGGGGGGGGGGGCGACCTCTCCCACTGCTCATAGCAGTGATTTCACAGTGAATTCGCCACTGGGACCACTTTTATGTGAAAGAGGAGCGCCCGCTCTGTAAAAAAATGTGGGGTTATGGCAGCTATCTGCTGCCATAACATCGGTATTTAACGTCAAAGTAGCGACCTATAACTGCGGCAGGCGGTCCGGAAGTGGTTAAGCACACAGCTGTCTTTAAGGGAGACCAACTATGTGTGGCAGTCTCCCCCCTTTGTAGTCCCCACAGTGCTACTCACTCTGTCCTCTCTTGCTCCTGTGCCTCCTGTGTTTTAGCAGCACCCGAGCCCTGGCCCAAGATCACCCCCACCCCTGTGGTCCATCTGACTGCCCCTGCTGACATGGCTCATGCCTATTTATGAGGTGAAATTCCCCTGCCAGCCCTTTAGACTGGGGATTGGCTGAGGCCCTCATAAATATTCCAGACAGCTCCTCCTAACCTCCACCCACCAGCTCTAGAAGTTTCTACCACCTTCTAGACCAGGGGGAGGCACCAGAGGAGCTGTCAGGATGAGTCATCCAGCCCTGACTCACTAAACCCTGACCCAGAGTCACAGCTCAGGCTTGGCCCCAAGCTAACAAACCTACACTACCAACTAGCACACACTAGCAGGGATATGCAAACTGTGGCCCTCCAGCTGTTACAGAACTACAAGTCCCCTGAGGCATAGAAAGACCACAAGCATGACACCCAGAGGCAGAGGCATGATGGGACTTGTAGTTTTGCAACAGCTGGAGGGCCACAGTTTGCATATCCCTGCACTAGAGGGTGCTACATAGGGGACAGGCGGCTGTAGATAAACAGGTACAACTTATGTAGGAAGATTTGTTTAATCTCTGTGTATCACCTGAGGCCAGTCACTTCATTGGCTTTAATGAGGGGCTATCGGCCACTTTAGGTTTTGACACTTTATTGGGGTTGTGTTCACTTTCACAGAATATTAGAGGATATATCAACTTTATTCATTGGACTGCATTTAATGCCTCGTTTCCACTGAGCGGTTCGGTTCGGTACAGTTCAGTACGGTTTAGAACTGTACACCTTGATCAGGCTTGCGTTTCCACCGCCAACAGTACCTCAGCTCAACAGTACCTCAACAGTGTAGCTCCACCCTGTTGGTACGGTACTAATGTGCTTGGTACCCCAACGAAAGGGTCCCAAAAAAGTGTTGCAGTACGGTTCAGAATTAGGGTACCATTCACAACCTTTGACAATGGAATCGGCAAAAATTGTGTACCGTACCGAACCGAACGGTACCGCTCAGTGGAAACGAGGCATTAATAGGCTTGTCTTTTCTTATTTATAGGATTGTGCTTTTATATTTGTAATTTTATAGTGCTGCCATCATTGTCTTTATTTGGATTTTTTTTTGTGTCTTTCATATGTGCCTTAGAGTTCAGCTTTAAGGTAAATAAGCTGGCTTTTTTTACTTTCGCAGCTCTGCGGTATTTCTGGGTTAGCAAAAACCAATTCACTGATTAATTTTCCTCGTTGCATGGAGTGCTCTTCAACATAGGCCAAATTATCTTACAAAGCCAAGGGTGGATGAACCCATGAAATAGCTCTGATTTTGCTCTTATAAAGGAATATTCCACGCCCGATGGAATCACAGGGCCTGGCAGTCTGCTGGGAAGGAGCAAGCCTGGTAATTAACCCTTCTTGATCTCTATGGTTGGTGCTCCTTCAGCGATCATCACACATGCCCCGGAGGGGTACCATGCTGGTTTAAAGGGGCACCGCCTGCGAGTGTGTATTATAAACATCCCCCGCTATTTGCTTGCGGTCTTACACGTCCTTGAAATGCAATCGGTTTTGTTCTATCTTGGCTCTGCGGGACAAATGGATCGTCGATATGGTTAACAATTCATGAGGTTAGGTGGTACCGTAAACGGCTCGGGTGATTGGTGATACGTACCGCGCAGACAGGGGAGCACATTTTCCCCACGCAAAGTGAAATATTCCGGGAGGCAAGTGAAAGATAGCGGAGGAATAAATCATTCTCTCGGAGCGAGGACAGCACCTCAAGCTGCAATATAACTTCAATAGCCGGAAAGAGGCAAACAGATCAACTAGTTGAGTTAGTTGAGAATAATGAACTCGGCATTTTTATAGCTCAGTTTTGAGCCATTTTCCAGCACAGTGTGCCGGCTCTTTTCTGTTGTAAAAAAAAAAATGATTTTACAGTTTGAAGATTTGAACGTTCGGTGCATTCGGCTAAACCCACAAGTACAATGATTGTGCCAACATGTATCAACCAATCAGAAGTCATCTTTAGCCAATCTTATATAGCAGTGATGGCTAACCTTGGCACCCCAGATGTTTTGGAACTACATTTCCCATGATGCTCCATTACACTGCAGAGTGCATGAGCATCATGGGAAATTTAGTTCCAAAACATCTGGGGTGCCAAGGTTCACAATCACTGTTATATAGGGACCTTGCCTAAAAAGGAGTGTCCCGAGCTTAACCACTTAAAGCGGAGTTCCACCCTAAAATTATACTTACCTCCATCTTCTTGGTCCAGGTCACCTGAAAAACAAATGGATAATCGCAATTTTTTTCCTCCTCCTCTTTTTCCTCTTCCTCCCCTCCACGGCCATGGCGATTCGTCACTTCCTGGCTTGCAATGATTCCTGGGAGCTAAACGTCATCGCTCCCAGGAATCAATGCGCCTGCACCGGCCCCGATGTCAGTTCCGGTGCAGGCGCCATCATACCTTGCTAAACAGCTTCTGGGCATGCCCAGAAGCTGTGCAGGGATGACGCTGCGGCACAGGAAGTGACGGCGGGGCCGGTGCAGTGCATCGTGGGACCGAAGAAGACGGAAGAGGACACAGAAGAGGATCGCGCTGGCTTCAAGCTGCCCACACCTGAGATGGCAGCGCTGGACAATACATTTTCAAGGTAAGTATTTCTTATAAAAGGTAAGTGCAACCCGGGACAGATCAGAGGCTATCCATTTTGGAATGCACTAGCCCTGACTGTTTCTCATATGGAGCCTTGAGAAAGGCTCCATATGAGCCGAAACGCGTTGGGAACACAGGAGACCCTCTCTGATCTGAAAACCCAAGCATATAGCATGGAATGACAGAGAGACACATCCTTAAAGTCACCATAACCACGTGTCACTAACCTTCTACCTATCTCACCCCTTCACGAGGGTCTTTAACCCTACACCTCTATATGTACCTACCTTGTACATTGTTTTAATATTAAATCATATTATTTATTTTCTCTATACTTGTTCGAATATTATTCAATACCTGCCTTAAAAGTCCCAGAACAATTGGCCTGAGGTACCGACAGACATTTACACCCTTTACATATGTGGGCGCGACTTGTGTATGCATTTGCTTCTGCGCGCGAGCTAACGGGGACAGGGGCGCTCTAAGTTTTTTTTATTCCGATTTATTTTATCTTTTATTTATTTATTTTTTCACACTGTCCCTTTAAAAAAAAAAAAATTCTGATCACTTTTATGCCTATGACAAGGAATGTAAACATCCCTTGTAAAAGAAATAGGCATGACAAGACCTCTTTAATGTGAGATCTGGGGTCAAAAAGACCTCACATCTCACATCTACACTTTAGACACGGTTCACACTGCCACGACTTGTCAGGCGACTTGGTAGCCTGACAAGTAGCGCTCCATTCTGTGCAATGGAACCGTTCTAATCAGAGTGACTCAAGTCACTCCGACTTAGAAAAAGGTTCCTGCACTACTTGGGGGCGACTTCAGAGCGGCTTGCATTGACTTCTATTAGAGAAGTTGTTTGCAAGCCGCGATGAAGTCGCGCTGCATGGGGCGGCTTCAGTATTTTTTTTTTCCATGATGAAAAAAATCGGCCCTTTTAAGGCCATTGGGAGGAAGTGCCGTATGACGTCGCTCTGGTCCTCCAAGGCCATAGAGTCAAGTGGGGGTCATCTTGCCCTCACTCGACTTCCTGCCTAAGAAGAGAGAGGACCGGATCGCTTTCCCCACTACCGTCAGCTCCGATAGGCGGAGAAAATGACCGGAATGCGGCAAGAGGGGGCACCTCTCCCGCCGCCCATAAAGGTGATCCCGCGGCAAACCTGCCGCTGGGACCACCCTTATGTTAAAGCAGACTGCCCCGATGTTTAAAGCCCGCTGTTTAAAAAAATACCAGGGCTATGGCAGCTATCTGCTGCCATACCCCCGGTATTTAACGTACAGATGCATATACACGGTGGGCGGTCCGGAAGTGGTTAAAGTGGAACTAAGCCTTTATATCCTTTTCAGCCAAGGAAGCTGCCATCTTACCTCTGTCCAACACCGAAAACAGGCTCTACCCTGGAAGACTGGAAATCAGTGCTCTGGCCCAAGTGCCTTTGGAATTTAGCAATAATCTTCAAATATAGTGATACTCAGTAAGATGCTAATGCATTTCATCCGAAGGCTTACTATGAGTAAGGCTTTGGCCGAAACGCGTTAGAATATTACTGCTGTATTCTGCCACGTAGCCATTAAAGAATTGATGCAATGGATGTTACTGAATAGCCAGCTTCATAATATTAGAGGGTTGTAGCTACATCTTAGCCTTATACAGACACGCAGGGCTGCCATTCATTCCTAATGGCATCCCCATGCATCTAAACACGCAGTGCATTTGTGGGTGCGGGAAATCGCATGGATGTCCACCGATCCCTATGTAGTTTTAAATCTGTATAAATGGAGGAGATAGAGCAGTATTGGAGATAGGGGATATAGGTTATTAGGGGTGGTTGTAAGCCCTTCCATATACTATATTGTCAAAAGTATTGGGACACCTGCCTTTACACACACATGAACTTTAATGGCATTCCAGTCTTAGTCCATAGGGTTCAATATTGAATTGGCCCACCCTTTGCAGCTATAACAGCTTCAACTCTTCTGGGAAGGCTGTCCACAAGGTTTAGGAGTGTGTTTATGGGAATGTTTGCCCAACCTTCCAGAAGCACATTTATGAGGTCAGGCACTGATGTTGGACGAGAAGGCCTGACTCGCACTCTCCATTCTAATTCATCCCAAAATTGTTCTATCGGGTTGGGGTCAGGACTCTGTGCAGGCCAGTCAAGTTCCTCCGCCCCAAATTTGCTCGTCCATGTCTTTATGAATCTTGCTTTGTGCACCGACACAGCACACAGGAACTTTGCAAAGGCTTTCAATCACAGGCTAAGTGCTGGAGATCCCTCCCCTTTCACCATTGTTCTCATTGGTGTCAGGAAACTTGTCAGAGGTGACTCATGCTGATAGCAGAGGCACGAAGCAGCAGACAGAAATTACACTTAGTGCTCTGGATTGAGACCAGTACACACTATAGAGGGATATGCTTCGTTCATATTTCATATCTGAGGTTTACAACCACTTTAAAGATGAGGATGGGGAACTAGTATGGCAGAACAGGCGGAAGCTTGGATGTTGGTGGTGGGTTCAGAAGGTCTTGAAGGGGATGGGAAATGTTTGTACGAAATGCTCGCAAAAGAAAGAAGCCTGACTTATCCCGCTAGGAGTTGTATAAATTCATTTATCAAGTTCTGATATTGAAGCCTTTGATGCTGGAGAGTAAAGCCACCTGCCAACGTCTTTTATATCTCTGGGACTGTGGATTATTATGGCTACCTAGGCTTCCAGTTCAGCACACCTGCTGTGCCCATTGTGAGGGTCTCGCACTCTTTCTGCTGGATTATTTATTTTATAATATAAAGGATGTAACAAGAGGAGCTGGAACACACAATGGTGGGCACCCAGAACGCCCAGGTTGGCAGGAACGGAGATGGGAATAATGGCAGGGAGATCTCACTGTTGCATCTGAGATGAATAAAAAGCCAGGAGAGAAGCTAATGGAGCGAGATCTGTGCTTCAATGGAAGGCAGGTGAGATATCTGGGTTCTAAAAGACCCCTGAGGTCCCATTAAAGAGAACTTGTCTTAAAAATATTATATCACATAGGGGACTTTTTGTCCCCTAGATCAGGGATCCTCAAACTGTTGCGGAGCTACACATCCCATGAGGCATTGTAAAACTCTGACGTTCACAGACAGGGCCCGGCATGATGGGAATTGTAGTTCCTGAACAACTGGAGGGCCATAGTTTGAAGACCCCTGCCCTAGGTTAACCACTTCTGGATCTGAAGGTTTTGCCCCCTTAATGACTAGGTCATTTTTTGCGATTCGCCACTGCATTATTTTAACTGACAATTGCTCGGTCGTGCGACGCTACACCCTAATAAAATTGGTGTCCTTTTTTTCCCACAAATAGAGCTTTCCTTTGGTGGTATTTGATCACCTGTGCAATTTTTTTTTTTTTTTTTTGCGCTATAAACATAAAAAGAGTGACAATTCTGGGGAATTTTTTTTTTTCACTTTCTGCTATATAACATTCCCAAAAAAAAAAAATGTAGAAATCTAATTTTTTCATCATTTTAGGTCAATTTGTATTCTGCTACCTATTTTTGGTAAAAATCCCAATAATCGTATTTTGATTGGTTTTCACAAAACGTATCACGTCTACAAACTAGAAGAAAGGTTTATGTCATTTTTATTTATTTATTTTTTTACTAGTAATGGCAGCAATCAGCAATTTTTAGAGCAACGCCGACATTGCGGCAGACAGATCGGACACCTAACTGACATTTTGGACACTTTTGGGGGGACCAGTGACAGTACTACAGTAATCAGTGCTAAAAATATTATTATTATACAGGATTTATCTATTTATAATTAGGCAATATTCATTGTACCAATTTTCACCTTTGCAGTTTATTTTTGTATGTTTTATAATTTAGTACACATGACACTTTATTCATATATATATATCTGCAGGTTACGTCACCATATCCATGGTTTGCACATATGACACTTCTTTTGCACACATGACATTTATTTCTAGGCAGCGCTACCATACCTTCCCATTCTTTCCAACAAGGTAAACATACCAGAAGAGAAATGGACCTACAATGGTATGTTTTCTGGTGTGAATTCAAATCACAGGCCTTGTCGGCAGCCTGGTTGGGAGTAAATCTGCATGGTATCCAATGTCCTCGCCTCCACCTTCTCATGTAGCATTGTTTGCGTGATCCAAGATTTAACCTCAGCTATAGAAAGAGTAGCTTTCCACGCCTTGCCAATTGTTTGCTTAGCAGCCATTGATGTATTTTTACTGAAATTTTGTGCTTCATAATCCACTGAACAAATATCTTGTGACATAAAAAATTGGAACTACCACTATTTTATTCACCACAGCCACATAAATGTTTTAAATGTGTTTGTAAAGACTGAAGGTTTTTTACCTTTTTGAATTCTATGCTCCCACCACCCCCCCCCCCCCCCCATAAAAAATTCACCTGAGCCTCCTCTTGATCGAGCGATGTGTGCAGGAGCCTCGGCTGTACCGGGTCTCTCTCTCCTCATTGGCTGTGACACAGCAGCAGGAGCCATTGGCTCCAGCTGCTGTCAATTACAGCCAGTGAGCCAATGAGAAGAGTGCGGGGCGGGGGTGAGTCAAGGCTCTGTGCGTCTTATGGACGCATAGAGCGGGGCTCGGGAGCGAGCATGTGCCAGTGCCCCCATAGCAAGTGGCTTGCTATTGGGGGAACTGGTCAAGGGGAGAGGAGTCAGGAGCACCAGTGGGGGTACCTGAATAGAAGAGAATTGGATGCAAAACCATTACACAGAGCAGGTAAGTATACAGTTTTTTTAAACAAACCCTTAATATCACTTTAACCACTTACAGACCGCCCACCGTGGTTTTATGTCAGTACTTTGACGTTAAATACCGGGGTTATGGCAGCTGCCATAGCCCTGGTATTTTTTTAAACTGCAGGAGGTCCGCTTTAACATAAGGGTGGTGCCAGCAGCGGATTTATTTTTTTCTTTTTTCTGTAGATGTGAGATCTGAGGTCTTTTTGACCCCAGATCTCACATTAAAGAGGTCCTGTCATAATTATTTCTTTTACAAGGGATGTTTACATTCCTTGTAATAGGAATAAAAGGTATCAAAACATTTTTTTTTTTTTAAATATAATTTTTAAAATAAAAGATAAAATAAAAATGAGGCGCCCTGTCCCAGTTAGCTTGCGCACAGAAGCGAACGCATACGCAAGTCGCACCCACATATGTAAATGGTGTTCAAACAACATATGTGAGGTATCACCGCGATCGTTAAGAGCGAGAGCAATAATTTCAGCCCTAGACCTCCTCTAACTCTAAACTGGTAACCTGTAGTGTGAACTATTCAGAGAAAGTGGTTGTTGGGCGCTTCTGACCAGGCAAGAGGGAAGGAGTCCACCGCTGTAGAGGGGGCGCAGGGGATGCTCCAAATTCTTGTTGGGGACTGTCCTGAATGGCAAAGTACGAGGCAGCACTGACTAGGAAACTCAGAGGAATCCGCTGGCACAAGTAGAAGGAAGAAAACAGGCGCCACTGTAGTTAGCCAGAAAATTTATTGCACAAAATACATACTGACTTACATATAAGTAAGCTCCAATCCGTATCGCAGCGTCTCCAGCGCACGATCCGGCCGTCCACCGGTCCGGAGGTGACGTCACAGGAAGCTGGTCGGAGACTGGGTTAAACCGGAAGCCGCAAATGGAACGCAGGCTCCCGGAAATGACGCAACGCGTTTCGGAGCATGCGCACTCGGCTCCTTCCTCAAGCGTAACTGGATCGTGCGCTGGAGACGCTGCGATACGGATTGGAGCTTACTTATATGTAAGTCAGTATGTATTTTGTGCAATAAATTTTCTGGCTAACTACAGTGGCGCCTGTTTTCTTCCTTCTGTAGTGTGAACTATGGGGATTTTTAAGTACCAATGTTTGTCACCATTCCACGAGCGCACGCAATTTTGAGGTATCTATTTACTCGGCGTAACTTTATCTTTCACATTATAGAAAAAAACATGCGTGCGCGTGTTGGGTATCTATTTACTTGGCGTAACATTATCTTTCACATTATGGAAAAAGAATTGGGCTAACTTTACTGTTTTCTTTTTTTAATTCAAAGTGATTTTTTTTTTTCAAAAAAATTGCGTTTGTAAGACCGCTGCGCAAATACGGTGTGATTAAAAAATATTGCAACTATCTCCATTTTATTCTATAGGGTCTCTGCTAAACAATATATATAATATTTGGCAAAAAAAATGATTTTTAACTTGTAAACAACAAGTGTCAGAAAAAGGCCCGGTCCAGAAGTGGTTAATGCAATGGAGAGGCCATTCAAGAGTTATTTTTTCTCAATGACTATTATCTCATCAATATATTCAGTTATCAAAATACTACTAAAAAAAGAAAAAAAAAAAATATACATTTCTAAGTGTCAGATCCACCTCCACATCTCAATTTTCTGCTCCACCTCAATGGGCACCTTATGAAAACCGACAATTAAAACCATCCAGAAGCTAGTGGTTTTTTACTACAGCAATCATTTTTTAATTGACTTTCACATACAAAAATACAGCAAAAATCTATATTATACTGTACATGCTGTAAATTCAACCGATCCATGTGATAAAACCTTAAGTGAATTGAAAAACATTATTTTGAATCGTAAAAGTCTGAAAATAATGCACAGATGTAAATACTGCACGGCTATGATTTAGTAGATTAACCCCTAGGATACTTGATGGGGAACTCAAGTCCTTAAAGTGGAACTTTACTCATAACAACTTGATAATAAAAATAATGTTCATTAGCAAGGAACATCCATTCCACATTAATAATTATGCAACCAAAATTAGTGTGAGCTGTAAATTGCCTCCATCATTGCTCCTGTTTCCTCTTGCTGGAGGCTGCCATTTTGCTGAAGCCCAGAGCCCCAGCAGTAAATCATAAAGCAGAACTAAACCCATCAATTTAACTGTTTCAAAAAACACTTACATTCCTGGAATGCTGGAATTTCGAACTGTCACATTTGCTTGTGTCCTCAACCAAACCATCAAATGGCTGGTGTCCTAACTGATCACATGTCCAGCACTAGGGTAGTTGCAGATCAAACAGAAGAAGCTTCCTTGGCTGGAAAGGATAGGAGGGTTTAATGCACTTTAAGGCTGTCAGCAGAGCAGCATCTACAAATTCGTCAGTGCCTAAAAATAGAGAGCAAATGAGCATGTGCAGAGCAGGCTGAGACAGTGTATTACTGGATTTTAAACAGTATAGACTCTTATTTGTAATGCTCACTATACCTGCAGAAGAGCCCAGCCTGAAGTGATCTAGCAGGACTTTAAAGTTCTACTTTAAAAAATGCATTTTATTAATTATTCTTATTTTTATTATTCATAAATGTATCCATTAGTATAGTTATTATTTCATCAAATAAACTCAAACACGGTGCAGCTAACCCACAACCCTGCTTACCTCTAATAAATAGTAAACAATATAAATAAATAATAGGCAGTACTTTTTTCATGAAAAAAAAAAGCAATGAGGTAGCACCCTCTTAGATAGGCTGCTGGGTAAATTTAGTTGTTTTTGGCTCCACTGTAATCATTGGAGCAGCTCATTATTTTCTTTGGGCTGTTCTTGGATCTCAAAGACTAAGTTTAATTGCTCCCTCTGCCTTCTAGAGGCTTCTAAAACTTCTGGGGCTGGAAGAGTCAAATGGGCAACTTGAATATTTATTGCGCTGAAACCAATCCCTGGGGAGGTGTGCCCAGTAGGTGGTTAGGGAGAACATAAATAGCTTAGACTCTGCAGTAGCCAGGTTCTTGTTCTGCTGGAGAAGTTCTCAGCCTCAGGGACTATTGCCTTGGGGGAGGGGGGGGGGGGGCTGCTTGCTGGATTTTCTGCAGTTTATTGAGATCTCAGCTGTAGAAGCGCTGGGGGGGGGGGGGGTTGGTCTATTCCCAATCAACTTTGGAGCTAACTAAGCAGCTTCACCAAAGAATCTGGTCTGGAGAACTCACTGAAGAGTGCCTGCTGGAAGCTGGAAAGTGTGTAGCTGTTCGTGGCATTATGAGAGTTAACCTCTCCCTCACTGAGTGTCTGGCGGAAGCTGGAAGGTGTGTATCTGTCCTGTAGCATTGTGAGTATTAACCTTTCCCTCATTAAAGAAGGTCTGGTGGAAGCTAACTAAGCAGTTGTCCTAGGACATAGAGGTGTCTGAAGGAAACTGATGGAGTTCAGCTGTCCTGGAGAGCAGTAGCTCTTTCTGAGACAGCTTTTACAGGTTCTAAAATCTGGCCATTCCTAGTAACCTTTGGCAGAAAGACTTTTCAAAGAAGCCTAGCCTAGTCAAAAGTGTCCTCCGGTTACTATTCAATTTGCCTTGAGTATTTCATACCACCGTCACCCCTCTCTCATCCCAAATTTTACAAGCAATAAACTATACAAAGACAATCCCTAGATGGCTTATTGGCGCCAGAATTGAATGGACTGTTGCTTTTGTGAATGGTGGCCTCTGTACTTTTAGGGAAAGGACCTGTTTATAATAGTGGCTCCTATGGGGGTAGCGCTAAAGTTAAAAAACAATATTAAAATCACAATGAGTCGGCGCAAGTGGGACAAATCTCAGAAAGGGGCTCAGACTGAGCTGCCAATAAAAGGAGACTCTTAACGATGAGAAATAGCGGGAATAGTCATACAATTAGCCGCTGATAACATAAGGCAAGTGCAAGCTCACTCAAACAAGTATATAAGGTATATGAAAATCAGCAGGCTAAAACACAAAATCGTAAAAAATCCTAAAACTCAATCCGATTCCTAAAACAATAAGCAAAGATGTCTTCAATATATATTGCAACAATAGGTCCCATATATCTAAGTGGTCTCAACTCCAATCTACATGACCAATAGAGAATCTATGCCGACTATGGCAGAAATCGTATATGATGCGAATCCAAAAATTCAGACGCCAATATGTATCTAAATTTTCAATACAAGTTCCAAAATAACTATTCCAGGTATATATTAAAATAAGTCTCTGACAAAAGTCCACTGTAAAATCACACAGAGAAATGGCTGGATAGTCGCACCAAACGACTCACTGCATCTTTTAAGGCGCTTTTAAGCTGGTCTCTGACCCTGGAGGTGGGATGCTGGGCTGTTCCAATAGCTTAAGATACTCCAACCTCCACTCTCTCATCCACCGATATCAATCCCAGATTAGTTCCAACGGTACATTTTAATAGAAATGCCTGTTTATTTCTATTAAAATGTACCATTGGAACTAATCCGGGATTGATATCGGTGGATGAGAGAGTGGAGGTTGGAGTATCTTAAGCTATTGGAACAGCCCAGCATCCCACCTCCAGGGTCAGAGACCAGCTTAAAAGCGCCTTAAAAGGTGCAGTGAGTCGTTTGGTGCGACTATCCAGACATTTCTCTGTGTGATTCTACAGTGGACTTTTGTCAGAGACTTATTTTAATATATACCTGGAATAGTTATTTTGGAACTTATATTGAAGATTTAGATACATGTTGGCACTAGGAATTTTGTCTGAATTTTTGGATTCGCATCATATACGATTTCTGCCATAGTTGGCATAGATTCTCTATTGGTCATGTAGGTTGGAGTTGAGACCAGTTAGATATATGGGACCTATTGTTGCAATATATATTGAAGACATCTTTGCTTATTGTTTTAGGAATCGGATTGAGTTTTAGGATTTTTTACGATTTTGTGTTTTAGCCTGCTGATTTTCATATACCTTATATACTTGTTTGAGTGAGCTTGCACTTGCCTTATGTTATCAGCGGCTAATTGTATGACTATTCCCGCTATTTCTCATCGTTAAGAGTCTCCTTTTATTGGCAGCTCAGTCTGAGCCCCTTTCTGAGATTTGTCCCACTTGCGCCGACTCATTGTGATTTTAATATTGTTATTGGTATTTTAGTGATAAATACTAGAGCTGGCTGCATGGGGGAGATGATTTAATCCTAATCTCTTAGTCATTCAATATTTGTTACAAGCGACATTATATTAGAGGTTATCCTCCCACTTGGATACCCACGTGACAGCGCACATAGCACTTCCATATTTTTTCCAAAGTTAAAAAACAAAAACAAAAAACACATTTCCTGTCCTATGGTGACAATGGTCACTCTCTCTGCTGTATCAGGAGAGCAGAAATAGAAAAAGTGTACTTTCCACCCCTCTGCTCCACTTCATTCCAAAGAAGACTCTAAATATGTGGTCTGGAGCGCATAGTACAAATAGCCATCTTTTTCTTTTTTTTTTTTATCTTTTATTGAACAAGAACATCAGGCACAGACAACACATTTCAGGAGAAAGGCTCCACCTTCTTCAGGGCTATAAACAGTTTATGGAAGCATCAAGACAGGGTTGGCTAAAGGAAACCACAAAGCAAGATCACTATTTTTACTTTACACTCCTATCCACATATCTAGAATTTGATTGCCTGATAAACAATCTCTTTCACATGATTGGAGAGGCAGCAGCTCAAGATCAGGACCAGGTCCTACTTAAACTTGACCACCTCCAAGAAGAATGCCCCCTCTTTTTATTATTACTATACAGGATGTCATGGTCAGGGGTCAGGCTTGGAGGCCAGTAGCTATAGCAGTAGAGAAGCTCCTACCGACCAGTAGGGTGATATGGGCTCACCCGAGATGGAGGGTCTAAGTACTAATTGGTGTTCACTAGAGCCCCCGATGATGGAGATGGGTTTTGCTGTGTGTAAGTACAAAGTTGAGGTCCTCAGGATCGCCCCACCAGGAAATGAACAAGCTGGTGTCCAGTACCAGATATAGCAGGTAGGGATCAAGCAGAAACATAGTCAGTAAACAAGCCAAAGTTCGCTGGCAAGTGGTTGGAGGTTGAGCTCAAGCAGAAGCATAGTCAAGGAACAATCCAAAGGTCAGTAGCGAGTGGTAGCAAAGACATGGACAGCAGCAGGAGAGACGAGAGTGAGATATTGGCTGAAGAGAGAACAATAATCTGGCAAACAGGAAGGGCAGAGACATAGCTTAAATCGGGAAGTTCATGGAAGGAGCAGAGAGTTCAAGGTTCACAAGCAGCAAGTACAAAAATTGTCCACTTTGCAACTGTGTGCAAACTAAACCCCTGTGTTTTACCATATACTGTTAGACAGGTTAATTTGGTTGGTTGCAGACTGGTCGGTAAGTAGAGCTGGGAAGTTTCTTTGGTTGTGTTTGACATGTGTCACCCTTCCATGTGCTCCTTGCTGCAAAGGCCAGTTATAGGTGGGGCATTGGCCATTTGTTTGTACTGTTGGAATAGTTAGGGGATGCACTGGACACCTTCGCTGTCATTGTGCTATGTGCTGGGTGTCCAGTATGCCCCTGTGCCTTTACGGGGGGTGGACTCCCTCCTGGCTCACCTGCCCTCTGCCTATTATAATGCATGTACTTCCACTGTGGAGGCTCTCAAATTTTTGAGTTAAGACTGCTGTTAATACTGGGGTGCCGTAAAGAGGTTCTGCAGCTTACGCATGTATTTGTAAATGTGTGCAAACTAAACCACTGTTTTTAACGCTAACTGTTAGACAGGATAATACCGTTGCATGCAGACTGGTCAGTAGGTAGAGCTGGGAATTGTCTTTGGTTTTGTTTCACAAGCAGCAAGACATAATGCAAGGTTGTCTAAGAAATCAGACAGGGAGCTCTTCAGCATCTCAGGTGGCTCAGCAGAGACACTGCCAAACACAGCAGAGGTCTGGGGTGTAGGTTCAGGCCCTGACATATAATTTGTTTAAAGCCAACAGTCTGCGAGGCACTTTACAATGTAAGTGGAAACAGTACAGTTAAAATACAATTTAAGACAGGAGAGTTAGGAGGGCCCTGCTCACAAGAGCTTTCAATATAAAAGGGAAGGGCATGTGAAACAAAATGCAATAACTGTGTGGGGGATGCGATGTTTGAGAATTAAAATTCTAGTCATTAGGTATTTACAATAAAACCAATTTCTATTCCATTTGGGCCAGCACTATTACATAGCTAGCAGACCATAACAAAGAGAACAATGTAGCTGATAACAGTCAGCACAGACAGAGAGCACAGGAAGTTATCCAAAAGACACTTTTTGCTCTTATCGAACAGAGATAACAAAACTGTTTTAATGGTGTGAAGAAACAAGAGAAGTATGTTGTTAGTGTTATATTAGATAAGGTATTATTGTCCTATATTAATTATATATATATATATATATATATATATATATATATATATATATATATATATATATATATATATGTGTGTGTGTGTGCACTGCTCAATTAAAGGAACACTTTGAAAAACATAAGCTCTCAATGGGGAATATACAGATATGGATTGGGTAATATATTAGGAACGAAAAGATGCCACATCGTTTGATGGAAATGAAAATTATCAACCTACAGAGGGCTGAATTCAAAGACAAAAAATAAAATAAAATCAAAGTGAAAAAATGATGCAGCAGGCTAGTCCATTTTGCTAAAATTTGATTGCAGCAACTCAAAATGGCACTCAGTAGATTGTATGGGCCCCATGTGCCTGTATGAATGCCTGACAACTTTGGGGCATGCTTCTTTTGAGATGACAGATGGTGTCCTGGGGTATTTTCTACCAGATTTGGACCAGGGCATCACTGAGCTCCTTAAGAGACTGAGGTGCAACCTGGCGGTGTCAGATGGACCAAAACATAATGTCCCAGAGGTGTTCTGTTGGATTTAGGTCAGGCAAGCGTGGGGGCCATTCAACTGTATTCAAGAGTGTGCAGCCAGTTCCTTCATCCTCCAGGAACTGGCTGCATGCTCTCGCCACACAAGGCCATCATTGTCGTACACCAGGAGGAACCCAGGACCAACTGCACCAGCATAGGGTCTGACAATGGGTCCAAGGATTTCATCACAATACCTAATGGCAGTCAGGGTGCGATTGTCTAGCCTGTAGAGGTCTGTGCATCCCTCCATAGATATGCCTTCCCAGACCATCACTGACCCACCACCAAACCGTTCATGCCGAACAATGTTACAGGCAACATAACGTTCTCCAAGGCTTCTCCAGACCCTTTCATGTCTGTCACATGTGCTCAGGGTGAACCTGCTCTCATCTGTGAAAAGCACAGGGCGCCAGTGGTGGACCTGCCAATTCTGTTGTTCAATGGCAAATGCCAATCGAGCTTCATGGTGCCGGGCAGCGAGCACAGGGCCCACAAGAGGATATTGGGCCCTCAGGCCACCCTCATGAAGTCTTTTTCTGATTTTCAGGGACATTCATACCAGTTGCCTGCTGGAGGTCATTTTGTAGGGATTTGGCAGTGCTCATCCTGTTCCTCCTTGCACAAAGGAGCAGATACCGGTCCTGCTGATGGGTTAAGGACCTTCTACAGCCCTGTCCAGCTTTCCGAGAGTAACTCCTTTTCTCCTGGAATCTCCTCCATGCTCTTGTGCTGGGAGACACAGCAAACCTTCTGGCAATAGCACATATTGATGTGCCATCCTGGAGGAGTTGGAATGCCTGTGCAACCTCTATCCGGTCCAGGTATTGCCTCATGCTACCAGTAGTGACACTGATCCTAGCCAAATGCAAAACTAGTGAAAAAACAGTCGGAAAAGACAAGTAGTGAAAAAAAGAACAGTGGCCTCCACCTGTAAAACCATCACTGTTTTGGAGGTCATCTCATTGTTGTCCATCTGGTGCCCCTGTTGGTAATTTCATTAACACCAAAGCAGCTGAAACTGCTTAACAACCCCCTCTGCTACTTAACTGACCAGATCAATATCCCAGGAGTTTAATTGACTTGATGCTATTCTCTGATTAAAAGTGTTCCTTTCATTTTTTTGAGCAGTGTATAATATATATATATATATAATACACATACATGCGCGTGCACACACACACTATATTACCAAAAGTATTGGGACACCTCCCTTTACACACACATAAACTTTAATGACATCCCAGTCTTAGTCCGTAGGGTTCAATATTGAGTTGGTCCACCCTTTGCAGCTATAACAGCTTCAACTCTTCTGGGAAGGCTGTCCACAAGGTTTAGGAGTGTGTATGGGAATGTTTGACCATTCTTCCAGAAGTGCATTTGTGAAGTCAGGCACTGATGTTGGACCAGAAGGCCTGGGTCGCAGTCTCCACTCTTATTCATCCCAACAGTGTCCTTTCGGGTCAGGACACTGTGCAGGCCAGTCAAGTTCCTCCGCCCCAAACTCTCTCATCCATGACTTTATGGACTTTGCTTTGTGCACTGGTCCAAATCATTTTGTGGAGGGGGGGGGGGTTATGATGTGGGGTTGTTTTTCAGGGGTTGGGCTTGGCCCCTTAGTTCCAGTGAAGGGAACTCTTAAGGCGTTGGCATGATATTTCAGACAATTTCACACTCCCAACTTTGTGGGAACAGTTTGGGGATGGCTCCTTCCTGTTCCAACATGACTGCACACCAGTGCACAAAGCAAGGTCCATAAAGACATGTATGAGCGAGTTTGGGGTGGAGGAACTTGACTGACCTGCACAGAGTCCTGACCTCAACATGATAGAACACCCTTGGGATGAATTTAGAGCAGAGACTGCGAACCATGTCAACAGCATTGCCCGACCTCACAAATGCATTTCTGGAAGAATGGTCAAACATTAATACACTCCTAAACCTTGTGGACAGCCTTCTCAGAAGAGATGAAGCTGTTATAAGTGCAAAGGGTGGGCCAACTCAATATTGTACCCCATGGGCTAAGACTGGGATGCCATTAAAGTTCATGTGCGTGTAAAGGCAGGCGTCCCAATACTTTTGGTGATAGATAGATAGATAGATAGATAGATAGATAGATAGATAGATAGATAGATAGATAGATAGATAGATAGATAGATAGATAGATAGATAGACACTGTATTTTTTTTTTCAAATTTTTAAACTTTTAAAAATATAAATAAAATTGACCAAAACCTTTATGGCTTTATTTCAAGTTCTATGGCTGCTGGTACGCTCCTGGGCTGACATTGACCTGTGCCATCCTTCTTATCCACCCGGTCTGTTTGCAGGAGAAGTTTAATCAGTGTGCAGGCAGATTGCATGGAGTGTGCGTCATCCCAGAAATTGGATGGTGCACAGCGGTGGTATAGAGGCATGTACTATTGAAATATGCATTACTCTTAACCGGTTTGTAGCAGCATATTGCTCCCTTGCACAGTCTGTGTATGAATCAGCTGGAGCTGTAGGTTCGGAATACATTTTTGGAGCTCATTTACTTACATGGTAAACATATCTGAGACTTTATCTTGAATAGTGTCTTAGAGAAGATCTAGAATGTCTTTTCAGTAAGAATGTATTTTACAGCGGAAGCCAAGACACCGGAATGAAGACACAGGTCAGTAGCGATGGGACATGGCATTAAAAACCTTCCATGACAAAAATAAATGATGAAGGTACCATAAAATCTTCTTCTAAAATCAGGTCACGTTAGCTCACTTGCCTTCTTCCTATTTTAGAAGAAGCAGCCTAGGAGGAGAAATCCAGTTCTGTGGTGGTCAACTGGCCTCAAGTGTGGCCCCTGACATCACCGAAAGGTTGCACATAATATTCATTTCATGTAATGCTCCAGAAAAATGTCAGAGACTGCAGACATGGAACAGGAGATGATTAAAAACTATGGACGTGAAGAGACAGGAGCTGGCTAGAGACTATGAGTGTGCCACAAGAGATAGTCAGAGACTGCAGGCATGCTACAGAGCAGAGGCGTAACTAGAACCTTCAGGGCCCCGGTGCATGAAACCATGAAGGTCCCCCCGGCCCCTGGCCGGGGCCCTTCCCTTCAAGCCTGGGGCCCTTCCCACTGATCCTGGGTCCCTTTACTCTCATTGCGGGGCCCTTTATTACGGTCCCGCAGCGGGACCCTTTTACAAGTTCTGCAGTGGGCCCCCTTCCTGCCATCTTGGGGCCTCCCCACGGTGGTGGAATGCCAGAGCCCGGTCGCAAGTGTGACCTTTGAGACTCCTGCAAGTTCACCCACTGGTGTCAGTAGTTTTTATTTTTTGGTATTTTAATTGTATTTTTTATCATTTTGTTTTATTTTTTTATAGTGTCACTGACTATGACTCTGTCCATTCAGAAAAGGAAGGAGCTGGTAAATGACATATTTACTGACCTGGTTCTCTATTGTGACACATCCCCTGCAGCAGCCGGCAGGAGAGGGGAGGGAGCACAGTTGGGGACGGGGGAGGGGGCAGGGGAGCACACAGGAGCCCAGAGACAGCAGAACACAAGTGAACTGGATAGGAGGAGTGGCGGGGGCAGCATACAGAGGAACCAATCTCCTCCATTTTCCTCCTGCAGCTACAGGAGGAAAAAGGAGGACAGTGATTTCTCTACATGCTGCCCCCGCCACCCCTCCTATCCAGGTGTACAGGGGAGCCACACAGGCCCCCTAGAGCATTGGGCCCGGTTGCAATTGCCACCCCTGTAGTTACGCCCCTCCTACAGAGATTAGCAGAGACTGCAAACATGAAACAGGAGATTGCTAAAGACTACAAGCTTGCTAAAAGAGATGGTCATGGACTGCAGACATGAAACAGGAGATTGTTAAAGACTACAAGCTTGCTACAAGAGATCGCCAGGGACTGCAGAAATGGAAAAGGAGATGATTAGAGATTATGGGTATGCTACAAGAGATGGTCAGAGACTGTAGGCATGCTACAAGAAATGACCAGGGACTGCAAACGTGGAACAGGAGATGGTTCAAAGCTACCGGAATGCTACAAGAGATGGTCAGAGACTGCATGCATGCTATAGAGGTGCCTAAAGACTACAGGCATAGAACAGGAGATGTTAGAGCCTGAAAATATGCTACAAGAGATGTTCAGAGACTGCAAACATGACAGGAGACATGCAGACAAGGGATAATTAGAAACTATAGATGTGCTACAAGAGATGGTCTGCAGACTGCAGGCATGCTACAGAGGTGGTCAGAGACTACAGATATGGAGCAGGAGATGAATAGAGACTATTGGTGTGCCACAAGAGATGGTCAGAGACTGCAGGCATGCTACAAGGGATGATCAGGGACTGCAAACATGGAACAGGAAATTGTTAGAGACTACAAGCAAGCTAAAATAGATGTACATAGATGTGAGACATGGAACAGGAGATGGTTAGAGGCTACTGGCATGCTACAAGAGATGGTCAGAGACTGCAGACATGCTATAGAGATTGTTAGAGACTACAGAAATGGAACAGGAGATGGTTAGAGACTACAAACATGGTACAAAAGATGGTCAGAGACTGCAAACATGACAGGACACATGCAGAAAGAAGAGGATTAGAAACTACGGGTGTTCGGATGTTCACAAATATGAAGCGGGACATAGAGGCCACAAACATGCTACAAGAGATGGCCAGGGACTGCAGAAATGGAACAGGAGATGACTAGAGGCTATGAGTGTGCCAGAAAAGATGGTCAGAGACTGCAGGCATGCTACAGAGATGGTCAGAGACTGCAGATGTGGAACAGGAGATGGTTAGAGACTACAGGCATGCTACAAGAGATGGTCGGAGATTTCAAACATGCTATAGGAGTTGATTGATATGGGAAATATGCTTCGGGAGACACATTATGTGGGACTGTTAGGGATCACAACTATTACAGTCCCTTTACAAATCAATGCTTCCACATTTGGTCTCCCTACAGCCCCTTAAAAGTGACCTGTGCTACGATATTCCTCTCAACCAGATCTATAAAAGTTCAGAGGAAATAAAAAAACATATGTAGCACCGCCCCCTAGAGGACTGCTAAGAATTACGCTTTCTGGATTCCCCTGGGTTACCCATAGCAACAGACAGCAGATAACAGCATTAAAAGTTCTTGGCTCAGTCAATAATCAATCCAGGGGATTTGGATTTTGTGGTTTTATTGAGAACTTGGATAGGAGAAGGGATGAGTGGGATACTCCAACTATTAACTATTCAGTCTTGAGGGACAACTTACTGTAGAATGCGGCAAGGCCGCTGCTTCACTTTGCCACTAAGTGAAGATACTTTAAATGCTCCTGTGTAATATTCTCTTCAGGGTTCTGAAACTGGCACCCCCTTTTCTCTCAATGCCTATGTGATGACACCCATCTGCTGACCCTAGCTTCTGGAGTGGTCCCCTTCCTGGCAGACCCCTCCGGGCAAGTTCCTCTGTACTCACGGACACTGTTTTTCCAGAGTCACCGTTGCCTCCAAACTCCACTTGTCAGCATCCACTGGACCTCTGGGTTCAGCCACACTTTCCGGTTCACCAGGCCGACTGCCTGTGACTACCTTTCACAACTGCAGAAGGAGAGACAGCCGTACCCTCCCTCTGGGACTTGGCTTCCCGCCCAAAGACCCCCCTGCCACATGTGCCCTTGGCTTTTATAGCCTATCTCAGGATGCACCACTGTCTGTGCCAACACACTGAGACCGCTACAAAAGCCTGTGTCACTGGCTGGGTTTCCTCCACTGTCCAACAGGCCTCCCTATTGGACACAGTGGGGACACTCCCTCAGACCAGATGAATCACACATGGACACATGCAACAGGCATAACTAATAATCAGGCTAAGCAGACAGAGCAAACTATATTTCACCTGCCTAGCACTTATCTAGGAGGGTGCTACACAAAGAAAGGGACAGGGTGGACATCACAGAAAAGTAAGATGGTGTTGAAAGAAATAAAACAAAATTATTGAACTACTAGAAGCCAATAAATATTTATTTTCTACACATGCTTGATGAAAACACCTAAGTATAGGAAATACAGAATACTGCTTGCAAGAGCTCAGGAGGGCCCCGCAATAAGTGCCAATGGACCATAGGTTGTACACCAAGGCTCTATTTGGTAATGTAATGTTGACACTATTGCAAGATTTGCTCTGTGCATTAAGGAGGGCTCTCCGTCATCTTCAGCAAGAGAGTTCCAACATCCCTAGAGGTGTGTTTTAGCATCCCCAGTAGGGGAGTTACAACTCTACCAGCATGAGTGCAATGGCTCCAGCATCCCCAGCAGATGGGCTTCAGCATCCGGGCACGTGTGTTTCAGTATTGCCAGCAGGTGTGTTCCATCATCACCAAATTATAGTCAAAAGCATCCCCAGCAGGTCAGTTCTAACATCACCAGCAGCTGTGTTAAAGCAATCCCAATAGGTGTGTTTCAGCATTCCTAGTAGGTAGGTAAATTACAGCATTACCAGCGAGTGTGCCCTGGCTCCACCAGCAGGCGAGTTTTTGCATCCTCAGCAGGTGGGCTCCAGCTTCCCTAGAAGGTGGGTTTCAGCATCTACTTTAGGTGTTCTCCAGCATCCCGGGCATGCGTGTTCCAGTTTTGGCAGCAGATGTGTTCCATCATCACCAGAAGGTGTGTTAAAGCATTCCTTGCAGGTGCCTTACAGCAATCCCTGCTGGTGTGCTCTAGCATTAACAGTTGTGTTCCAGCATCCCCAGCAGATATGTTTCAGCACCACCAGCAGTCATGTTCCACTGTCACTAGATTACAGTCCAAAGTAAGGAGGTTGCTCCAACATCCCAAGCAGATATGTGTCTGAAACCTCAGCAGGTGACATATCCAGCAGGTGTGTTAAAGTATTCCAAGCAGGTGTGTTCCAGAATCCTCAGCAGATGTGTTACAGCACTATCAGCAAATATGTTCCACTGTCACCAGATTATAGTCAAAAGTAAGGAGGGTGCTACAGCATCCTTAACAGGTTGGTTCTGACATACCCAGCAGGTGTGTTCCAGCATCAACATCAAATGTCTTAGAACATTCCTAGCAAGTGAGTTCCAGTATCCCCAGATTACAAAGGGGTGTGGAGTAGGCTGCTGCAGTACAGATATCTCTGGATCAAAAACCTAACTGGTGAACAGATAGACTGTGCTTTTTATATGCATCTCAAGATTTCAGTTTCAAATTTGACCGAAGTGTACATTTATCATGCAAACATTTCCACAAATAACATTCCTAACAAGTGTGTTCCAGCAGATAAGTTCCAGCATCTTTAGCAAGTTGGTTCTGGTGTGTTCCAGCATCAACATTTAGAAAAGGTTCCTGCACTACTTTGATCCAACTTCAATGCCACAGAATGTAAAAAGTCACATCAAAGTCGAACTCCAAAGTTGCACTGAAAGCCGCGTGACTTTGGAATCGGGCTAGTGTGAACCGAGCCTACGTGTGTTCCAGCATCCTCAGTAGGAATGTCCCGACGTACCCAGTAGGTGTGTTCCAGCATCAACAGCAGGTGTGTTAGAGCATTCTTAACAGGTGTGTTCCAGCATCCCCAGCAGGTAGACTATATTTTCAAAAGTATTGGGACACATGCCTTTACATGCACATGAACTTTAATGGCATCCCAGTGTTAGTCTGTAGGGTTCTATATTGAGTTGGCCCACCTTTTGCAGCTATAACAGTTTCAACTCCTCTGGGAAGGCTGTCCACAAGGTTTAGGAGTGTGTCTATGGGAATGTTTGACCATTCTTCCAGAAGCACATTTGTGAGTGAGAAGGCCTGGCTCGCAGTCTCTGCTCTAATTCATCCCAAAGGTGTTCTGTAGGGTTGAGGTCAGGACTCTGTTCAGGTCTCTGTTCGCCCCAAACTCGCTCATCCATGTCTTTATGTACCTTGCTTTGTACACTGGTGCACAGTCATGTTCCCACAAAGTTGAGAGCATGAAATTGTCCAAAATGTCTTGGTATGCTGACGCCTTAAGAGTTCCCTTCACTGGAACTAAGGGGCAAAGCCCAACCCCTGAAAAACAACCCAACACCATAACTTCCCCCCCCCCCCCTCCACCAAAAGACATGGATGAGCGAGTTTGTGGTGGAGGAACTTGACTGGCCTGCACAGAGTCCTGACCTGAACCCGATAGAACACCTTTGGGATGAATTAGAGAGGAGACTGCGAGCTAGGTCTTCTCATCCAACATCAGTGCTGGACTTCACATATGCACTTCTGGAAGAATGGTCAAACATTCCCATAGACACACTCCTAAACCTTGTGGACAGCCTTCCCAGAAGAGTTGAAGCTGGTATAGCAGCAAAGGGTGGGCCAACTCAACATTAAACCCTAAGGACTAAGACTGGGATGCCAATAAAGTTGATGTGCGTGTAAAGGCAGGTGTCCCAATACTTTTGACAATATAGTGTATGGTCCAGCATCCTCAGCAGGGTGGTCCTGACATACCCAGTAGGTGTGTTCCAGCATCAACAGCAGGTGTGTTCCAGCACGCTCAGCAGGGCGATTCTGACATACTCAGCAGGTGTGTTCCACCATCAACAGCAAGTGCGTTCCAGCATCCCCAGAAGGTGTGTTCCTGCATCCCCAGAAGGTGTGTTCCTGCATCCCCAGAAGGTGCGTTCCTGCATCCCCAGAAGGTGCGTTCCAGCATCCCCAGAAGGTGCGTTCCAGCATCCCCAGAAGGTGCGTTCCAGCATCCCCAGAAGGTGCGTTCCAGCATCCCCAGAAGGTGCGTTCCAGCATCCCCAGAAGGTGTGTTCCAGCATCCCCAGCAGCATCCCCAGAAGGTGCGTTCCAGCATTCCCAGAAGTTGCATCCCCAGAAGGTGCGTTCCAGCATCCCCAGAAGTTGCATCCCCAGAAGGTGTGTTCCAGCATCCCCAGAAGGTGTGTTCCAGCATCCCCAGAAGGTGTGTTCCAGCATCCCCAGGTGTGTTCCAGCATCCCCAGAAGGTGCGTTCCAGCATCCCCAGAAGGTGCGTTCCAGCATCCCCAGAAGGTGCGTTCCAGCATCCCCAGAAGGTGCGTTCCAGCATCCCCAGAAGGTGCGTTCCAGCATCCCCAGAAGGTGTGTTCCAGCATCCCCAGAAGGTGCGTTCCAGCATCCCTAGAAGGTGTGTTCCAGCATCCCCAGAAGGTGCGTTCCAGCATCCCCAGCAGCATCCCCAGAAGGTGCATTCCAGCATTCTTAGAAGTTGCATCCCCAGAAGGTGCGTTCCAGCATCCCCAGAAGTTGCATCCCCAGAAGGTGTGTTCCAACATCCCCAGAAGTTGAATACCAACAAGGTGCGTTCCAGCATCCCCAGAAGTTGAATTCCAAGAAGGTGCGTTCCAGCATCCCCAGAAGTTGAATTCCAGCATCTCCAGAAGTAGCGTTTCAGCATTCCCAGGAGATGCGTTACAGCATTCCCAGAAGGTACGTGTCAGCATTCCCAGAAGGTGCGTTCCAGCATCCCCAGAAGGTGCTTTCCAGCATCCCCAGAAGGTGCGTTCCAGCATCCCCAGAAGGTGCGTTCCAGCATCCCCAGAAGGTGTGTTCCAGCATCCCCAGCAGCATCCCCAGAAGGTGCGTTCCAGCATTCCCAGAAGTTGCATCCCCAGAAGGTGCGTTCCAGCATCCCCAGAAGTTGCATCCCCAGAAGGTGTGTTCCAGCATCCCCAGAAGGTGTGTTCCAGCATCCCCAGAAGGTGTGTTCCAGCATCCCCAGGTGTGTTCCAGCATCCCCAGAAGGTGCGTTCCAGCATCCCCAGAAGGTGCGTTCCAGCATCCCCAGAAGGTGCGTTCCAGCATCCCCAGAAGGTGCGTTCCAGCATCCCCAGAAGGTGCGTTCCAGCATCCCTAGAAGGTGTGTTTCAGCATCCCCAGAAGGTGCGTTCCAGCATCCCCAGCAGCATCCCCAGAAGGTGCATTCCAGCATTCCCAGAAGTTGCATCCCCAGAAGGTGCGTTCCAGCATCCCCAGAAGTTGCATCCCCAGAAGGTGTGTTCCAACATCCCCAGAAGTTGAATACCAACAAGGTGCGTTCCAGCATCCCCAGAAGTTGAATTCCAAGAAGGTGCGTTCCAGCATCCCCAGAAGTTGAATTCCAGCATCTCCAGAAGTAGCGTTTCAGCATTCCCAGGAGATGCGTTACAGCATTCCCAGAAGGTACGTGTCAGCATTCCCAGAAGGTGCGTTCCAGCATTCCCAGAAGGTGCGTTCCAGCATCCCCAGAAGGTGCGTTCCAGCATCCCCAGAAGGTGCGTTCCAGCATTTCCAGGAGGTGCGTTCCAGCATTTCCAGGAGGTGCGTTCCAGCATTCCCAGGAGGTGCATTCCAGCATTCCCAGGAGGTGCGTTCCAGCATTCCCAGGAGGTGCGTTCCAGCATTCCCAGGAGGTGCGTTCCAGCATTCCCAGGAGGTGCGTTCCAGCATTCCCAGGAGGTGCGTTCCAGCACCCCCAGGAGGTGCGTTCCAGCACCCCCAGGAGGTGCGTTCCAGCACCCCCAGGAGGTGCGTTCCAGCATCCCCAGAAGGTGCGTTCCAGCATCCCCAGAAGGTGCGTTCCAGCATCCCCAGTGGTCCCCTTCCTGCGAGCCAGGCCTTCTCACTCACAAATGTGCTTCTGGAAGAATGGTCAAACATTCCCATAGACACACTCCTAAACCTTGTGGACAGCCTTCCCAGAAGAGTTGAAGCTGGTATAGCAGCAAAGGGTGGGCCAACTCAACATTAAACCCTAAGGACTAAGACTGGGATGCCAATAAAGTTGATGTGCGTGTAAAGGCAGGTGTCCCAATACTTTTGACAATATAGTGTATGGTCCAGCATCCTCAGCAGGGTGGTCCTGACATACCCAGTAGGTGTGTTCCAGCATCAACAGCAGGTGTGTTCCAGCACGCTCAGCAGGGCGATTCTGACATACTCAGCAGGTGTGTTCCACCATCAACAGCAAGTGCGTTCCAGCATCCCCAGAAGGTGCGTTCCTGCATCCCCAGAAGGTGCGTTCCTGCATCCCCAGAAGGTGCGTTCCAGCATCCCCAGAAGGTGCGTTCCAGCATCCCCAGAAGGTGCGTTCCAGCATCCCCAGAAGGTGCGTTCCAGCATCCCCAGAAGGTGTGTTCCAGCATCCCCAGCAGCATCCCCAGAAGGTGCGTTCCAGCATTCCCAGAAGTTGCATCCCCAGAAGGTGCGTTCCAGCATCCCCAGAAGTTGCATCCCCAGAAGGTGTGTTCCAGCATCCCCAGAAGGTGTGTTCCAGCATCCCCAGAAGGTGTGTTCCAGCATCCCCAGAAGGTGTGTTCCAGCATCCCCAGAAGGTGTGTTCCAGCATCCCCAGAAGGTGTGTTCCAGCATCCCCAGAAGGTGTGTTCCAGCATCCCCAGAAGGTGTGTTCCAGCATCCCCAGAAGGTGTGTTCCAGCATCCCCAGAAGGTGCGTTCCAGCATCCCCAGAAGGTGCGTTCCAGCATCCCTAGAAGGTGTGTTCCAGCATCCCCAGAAGGTGCGTTCCAGCATCCCCAGCAGCATCCCCAGAAGGTGCATTCCAGCATTCCCAGAAGTTGCATCCCCAGAAGGTGCGTTCCAGCATCCCCAGAAGTTGCATCCCCAGAAGGTGTTTTCCAACATCCCCAGAAGTTGAATACCAACAAGGTGCGTTCCAGCATCCCCAGAAGTTGAATTCCAAGAAGGTGCGTTCCAGCATCCCCAGAAGTTGAATTCCAGCATCTCCAGAAGTAGCGTTTCAGCATTCCCAGGAGATGCGTTACAGCATTCCCAGAAGGTACGTGTCAGCATTCCCAGAAGGTGCGTTCCAGCATTCCCAGAAGGTGCGTTCCAGCATCCCCAGAAGGTGCGTTCCAGCATCCCCAGAAGGTGCGTTCCAGCATTCCCAGGAGGTGCGTTCCAGCATTCCCAGGAGGTGCGTTCCAGCATTCCCAGGAGGTGCGTTCCAGCATTCCCAGGAGGTGCGTTCCAGCATTCCCAGGAGGTGCGTTCCAGCATTCCCAGGAGGTGCGTTCCAGCATCCCCAGGAGGTGCGTTCCAGCATTCCCAGGAGGTGCGTTCCAGCATTCCCAGGAGGTGCGTTACAGCACCCCCAGAAGGTGCGTTCCAGCATCCCCAGAAGGTGCGTTCCAGCATCCCCAGATTACAAAAAACTGTGGAGTTGGCCTGCTGCAGTAAAGATAGCTCTGAATCAACAACTGAACTGGTCAACAGCTAGACTGTTCTTCTTGTATGTATCCCAATTTGAAATTTGACTGGAATGTACCTTCAACATGCAAACACTTGCACGTAGCACTAATCGCTTTACAATTGAATTCATCACATTATGAAAATGTTGCATTACTACAAGATTATTTCAGTCATTAATCTTCATTCTATACAGAGTGCTGCTATGAAGAATGCGTATTATCCAGTGAAATACTTTCATTTCATTTAAACTATTATTTTTCTCCTTTATGAAGACTTTGGATTCTTCTATTATAATTACTGTAACTACTATCATGTTCTTTGCTATTTAAAAACATTTACCAACAATTTTCTGTATACAGTATTTGCTAAATTGCTGACGACTCATTTCAGTTTTTCTTCACCTAAATCAGCTAATCCGATAATCTGCTTTTCTATGATTCTGTTTAAGTGCCGTACACATGAGAATTGCGGTGGGAAAAACTGCCACTATTCTTAAAGCTTATCTAAACCCAGGAAAAAAATGTAATATTTTTCTGCTTACCAGTTCCTAGATGTGGTGGCTGCATTCATTTTCTTTTTCAGGCTTTTTTTTTGCCTATATTTTAGTGATCAACCGATATCGTATTTTTATTGCCGATACCGATATTTTGGTCATTGCATATCGGTATCGGCCAATATTTTCGTACATTAAAAAAATTGTATTTATTTTTTTTTTTACAGGTACTCTTGTGGAGGGATCTGGGGGTCTAAAAGACCCCAAACCCCTCCTCTGCACTTAAAAGCATTCAAAACGCCAAGTTTGGCTGTTTTGAATGCTGTAATTTGGCGCCGAGTACCCGGAAGTGATGTCACAGAGACCCGATCAGAGCTGAATGCAGCTTTGATCGGGTCTTCTCTTCGGCGGCCGTGCAGGATGGTTGTCTGGGTCTACCAGTGGGACGGGAGACCCGGGTGAGCGGCGGGAGGGGGGGGGGTGACGTCCTCCCACGTTCCTTGTAATGACAGCCAAGCGGCTTCTCGGCCGCATCGGTTGTCATTACAAGTCAGCCAACCATTGGCTATGGACGCCGGTACCGGGGTGATGCCTCTAGCTGCAGGCATCACTCCGGTGCAAGCAATTTCCGAAAAATCGGCAATATCGGTCACCTTGGTGACCGATTGCGATATATATCGGGGAAAGTGCAGATTGGCCTTCGATATATCAGCTTTGCCGATAGTTGGTCGATCTCTACTATAGTTTCACCTGGTGATCCAGCCTGTAACACGCTTCCTGTCCTAGGGTGACAATTCTTAAGTGGGGTACACACTATAAGAAAATCGTCTGATTTACCTCGTTGTTTCACAGCAAATCGGAACCGATGAACGAAAATTCGTACGGAAAATTTCGTACGACAAAGGCTTTTTTTTTTTCTTTCTTTTTTTTTGTTTATTGTTTATGATCATGCGCAGTCCTTGTTTTCTGATTTTTTTTGGGGGGTTTTTTTTTTTTTTTTTGTACAAAAATGGTACACAAAACTTTGGAGTTTGTCCCTTTGCGTACGAAAATTCATGAATCGGCTGTCGAAAGTTGTGTACACACTATATGAAAATCGTACGAAAATTCTTTGGACGAAAATGTTTATAGTGTATATAGTAAAGTCATAGGCTTCTTGCACACTGCAGCTTGAAAAAGCTCAGTACAGCTTTTTTTTTTTGTTTGTTTACTAAGCTACAATACAGCCCAATAATTGTAATGTGGCCGTGCACACAGGCGCGTAAACGAGCGCTGCGCATTCTTCAGTAAAAACAAAATTAAAAAATCTGCATTTTTGGTCAGCAATTTACACCTCATGTGTGCAAAATGGCACAAATGTGTGCAAATGGCCTTTTACAAAATGTGCTGAACAAGAACGTGAGAATACGTTTCTGTGCAAACAAATATGAGAAAATATGTATTTGTGCGAAAATACGCGCAAATACATAAAAAGAAAAATAAAAACAGATAAAAAGTAGATGCTCAAACAGGAGTATCGTGTGCAAGAGGCCTTACAGCACTTATAGCACTTCTGGACCGGAAGGATTTACCCCCTTAATGACCAGGCCATTTATTTGAGATTCAGCACTGCGTTAATTTAACGGAAAATTGCGCGGTCATGTGACACTGTACCGAAATAAAATTGATGTCCTTTTTTTTCCCCACAAATAGAGCTTTCTTTTGTTGTTGTTTGATCACCTGTGCGATTTAGATTTTTTTTTGCGCTATAAACAAAAAAAAAAGCAACAATTCTGAAAAAAAACTGTATTTTTCACATTCTGCTATATAACATTCCCAATAAAAACATTTTTAAAAATCACATTTTTCATAATTTTAGGCCAATTTGTATTCTGCTACATATTTTTGATAAAAAAAAAATCGCAATAAGCGTATTTTGATTGGTTTGCGCAAAAGTTATCGCGTCTACAAACTAGAGGAAAGATTTTTTTTTTATTAGTAATGGCGGCGATCTGCGATTTTTAGCAGGACTGCGACATTGCGGCGGACAGATCGGACCCCTAACTGACATTTTTTGACACTTTTATTACATTACTACAGTAATCACTGCTAAAAATATGCAGCGTTACTGTAATAATGACACTGGCAGGGAAGGGGTTAACCTAGGGGTGATCAAAGGGTTAAGTGCGAGCCCAGGGGAGTGTTTTTTTAACCATTTGGGGGATGGGCTTGTGAAATGATCACAGAGACCTGTGATCCTATATAGAAGGATCACAGGCGCTCTGTGATCATTTCAGAGAGAAGAACTGTCAGCTGTGTTTACAACAGCTGACCGTCCTTCTCTCTCTCTCAGCTGGGAGCGATTGTCATATCCATACGTTGATTCGCGCAGCCGAGCCAGCCTGTCGCAGTATATATGTGGCGGGCAGTCGGCAAGCGATTAAAGAACAACGCTGGGAAATGTAAAAATGGTCCCATGCAATGGGGGTACAACTGCACTGTGAGGATTAACAGTCAATTTAGTCTAGGAGAGAATGTTTGCACTTTAATTTACCTGACTCTCCACTCCCCCAGCAGATGGTGCTCCCCCACACTCTGGTAGTGGACTGTCCTTCAGCATCATAATGACCAATGCAGGACTACGGACCCTTCTTCATTGGCCTTTATGTTGGGACCTTAGACCACTGGAGCAGGGGGGGGGGGGTTCTGGAAGGACCGGTGTAGCGGCACAGAAGAGGCAGGATCGGGTGAGTATATCTTCTGTTCTATACCCCCTAGACCTAAACAAGCAATTAGCCCTTGTAGTGCAGGTGCAGCCCCAGTACACAGGATAATTTTTTTTAAAGTGGTTGTAAACCCTCCACATATATCCAGTGAAGTGACTGGCCTCAGGTGATGCACAGAGATGAAACCAATCCTCCTACATAAGTTGTACCTTTTATCTGCAGTCTTCTCTTCTCTACATCCTTTCAAAGTGCTGAATTTAAACAGCTTGTCTGAGCTTCAGAGGCAGAGGGCTGAAGTTACACTCTCTAGAGCTCAGGAAGGAGAGCTCTGAGAGCTGATTGGAGGGAAGGGACACACCCCCTCCATACAGCTCACAGGAACAGGGCCCAGGCTGTCAATCACAGGCTGCGTGCTGGAACTTCCTCTTCCATCACCTTTTTTCTGTGGGTGTCAGGAAAACCTGTCAGAAATGATTCATGAATGAGACAGCAGAGAAAAATAACACTTAGTGCTCTGAATTAAGACAAGTATACACTATAGGGGGATATGCTTTGTTCATATTTCATGTCTGAGGTTTACAACCACTTAACGTTTCCTGGAGTTGGGCCAAAGGATTTCCCACCATAACATAAGGGTTAACTCGCCTTGTATTGTTGAATATCACCATGTGTTTATTTTTGAAGGAGTTGACTTGAATGGTAAATTGAAGGTCAGTGCATTTAAATGCAACATGAGGGATCTTCTTCCAATGCACTGCAACACAACACATTGATGGGAACACATCTGGTGGCAAACAATGGATTTTCTGATATCCGACTATATTGTTTTTGCTTTAAAATGCAGAAAAATGCATGACAAAGCATCTGGTGGAAAGAACCCATAGACATGGCATGACAGTTCTGTGTCCATTGAGTACCCGCAGATAATGCCATCCAAGCCTGAGGAAAAGAGGAGGCATAATCAGACAAGGTTGTCATATCTGTTTTCCCCCGATAAGCCAGCGCCGGGGTTGTCTGTGTCTCCCTCTATTCTCCATGGATCTAAACATGAACTAATTACAGATACAATCATTTGGGCTTTGACCATGCTGGTGGTCAGGTGTCTACATGTCCATCCACCATAACGATGGCCTTCAAGTTATATATCTACACTTAGTAAAATGTCCGCACTGTGTCGGGTATTTTTCTGCATTTCTCTGATAGAAGAGAATGTATGGGGGAGGGAAAAAAAGTATTTGATCCCCTTCTGATTTTGTACATTTGCCCACTGATGATGGTGGGTTTATTTTAACAGTGAGAGACAGAATAACGGCAAAAATATCCAGAAAAACGCATTTCAAAAAAGTTATACCTTGATTTGCATTTTAATGAGTGAAATGCATTTGACCCTTTCACAAAACTTGACTTAGTACTTGGTGGCAAAATCCTTGTTGGCAATCAGGTCAGATGATTCTTGTAGTTGGCCACGAGTTTTGCACACATCTCAGGAGGGATTTTGTCCCACCTCTCTTTACAGATCCTCTCCAAGTCATTAAGGTTTCAAGGAGGACATTTGGTAACTCAAACCTTCAGCTCCCTTCACATATTTTCAATGGGATTATGGTCTGGGGGCTGGCTAGGCCACTGCAGGACCTTAATGTGCATGTTCTTGAGCCACTCCTTTGTTGCCTTGGCCGTGTGTTTTGGGTCATTGTCATGCTGGAATACCCATTTTTAATGTCCTGGCTGGGGGAAGGAGGTTTTCACCCAAGACTTGATGGTACATGGCTCCGTCCTTAGCAGAAAAACACATCCAAAGCATAATGTTTCCACCTCCATGTTTGACGATGGGGATGGTGCTCTTGGGGTCAAAGGCAGCATTCCTCCTCTTCCAAACACGACAAGTTGAGTTGATGCCAAAGAGCTTGATTTTGGTCTCATCTGACCACAACACTTTCACCCAGTTCTCCTCTGAATCATTCAGATGTTCATTAGCAAACTTCACACGGGCCTGTACATGTCTTTTCTTGAGCAGGGGGACCTTGCGGGCACTGCAGGATTTCAGTCCTTCACGGTGTAGTGTGTTACCAATTGTTTTCTTGGTGACTATAGTCCCAGCTGCCTTGAGGTCATTGACAAGATCCTCCCATGTAGTTCTGGGCTGATTGCTCACCGGTCTCATGATCAAGGAAATTCCACAAGGTGAAATCTTGCATGGAGCCCCAGACCGAGGGAGATTGACAGTTATTTTGTGTTGCAGATAATCATACCAACTCTCTCACCAAGTTGCTCGGCGATGGTCTTGTAGCCCATTCCAGCCTTGTGTAGGTCTAAAATCTTGTCCCTGACATCCTTGGACAGCTCTTTGGTCTTGGCCATGGTGGAGAGATTGGAATCTGATTGATTGCTTCTGTGGACAGGTGTCTTTTATACAGGTAACAAGCTGAGATTAGGAGCACTCCTTTTAAGAGAGGGGTTTACCTGTATAGAAGACACCTGGGAGACAGAAATCTTGCTGATTGACCGGAGATCAAATACTTATTTCACTCATTAAAATGCAAATCAATTTATAACTTTTTTGAAATGCGTTTTTCTGGATATTTTTGTTGTTGTTTTGTCCCTCACTGTTAGAATAAACCTACCATTAAAATTATAGACTGATCATTTATTTGCCAGTGGGCAGAGATGTATAGTAACGAAGTAGAACTACTTAAGTACTGTACTTAAGTACCGAAATGCGGTATCTGTACTTTCCTAGAGTAGAATTTTTTTCTCCTACTTCTACTTTTACTTCACTACATTTTTTCGATGATTTCGATACTTCTACTCAAGTATTTTTTTTTGTGCTGCATAGTTACTCGTTACTTTTAAAAAAATTACCACTGCCAGAACAGTAGATGGCAGGTTGCATAACGCTCAAAAAAATGTGTATAATGTCATTTGTAAATCAGCGCATACGAAAATAAAGGCTGTGTATAATAAAAGCTGCTATACCAAATCTTTCCAATAAAAAGAAAATATGAAACAAACAAATAAATGGTGCTACAGCGCTTAAAGCGGAGTTCCACCCTGGATTTTTTTTTTTTTTTTTAATACCCCCGGGACAGTCAGGGCTAGTACATTCCACAATGGCTAGCCTCTGATCTGTCCCGGGTTGCACTTACCTGTTAGGACAAATACTTACCTTGCAAACGTCTTGTCCAGCGCTGCCATCTCAGATGTGGGCAGCTTGAAGCCAGCGAGATCCCCTTCGGAGTCTTCTTCCGCCTTCTTTGGTCCCACGATGCTCTGCGCCGGCCCCGACGTCAGTTCCGGGTCGCGCGCGTCATCCCTCTACAGCTTCTGGGCATGCCCAGAAGCTGTTTAGAAGGGGATGACGCGCGCGACCCGGAACTGACGTCGGGGCCGGTGCAGGCGCAATGATTCCTGGGAGCTATGACGTTCAGCTCCCAGGAATCATTGCAGAGCCAGGAAGTGACGACGGGCTGCGGCCGAGGAAGGAGGAAGAAGGAAGTAAGGTAAGTATTTTTTCTTCGCTATGAGGTAAGTAAAAAAAAAAAAAAAATATGCGATTATCCATTTCTTTTTCAGGTGACCCGGAGCGAGAAGATGGAGGTAAGTATAAAAATAGGGTGGAACTCCACTTTAAAGTGCATCAAGAAACTACTAACAAACACAGGTTAATCATTTGAATAAATCATTTGAAATAATAAAAACAATATGATGTTCAAACTTTTGACTTCTTTCTTTAATAACTACATAACACAGTACTTGTACTTCTACTTTCAGTACTTGAGTAGAAATTTTTTTTCAAAACTACTGGTACTTTTTACTTTTAGTACTTAAGTAGCAAATTTTTTGAAAAAACTACTTGCAATACTTAAGTAAAAAAAATGTTGAATACTTTAGTACTTCTACTTAAGTAACTTTTTCTGCGAGCACTTCCACTTCTACTCAAGTAATTTTTTGATCGAGCACTTGTACTTTTACTCAAGTAGAAATTTCGAGTACTTTATACAAGTCTGCCAGTGGGCGAACATACAAAATCAGCAGGGGATCAAATACTTTTTTCCCTCACTATGACTATCTACTCTACTACCACTCCACACATAGGCTGGATTGACATTACTGAGCAAATGCATTTGGCCTGATTGGCTTAGTCTGCTGACCCAGCCTCTCCCAGTCTGTTCAGTCAGAGTGCTGCTGGATTGCAGAAAGATGATATAAAGACAGTTTGGGGTATTTATACTAGTTCTAGGTTAACATACCATTAATGATTATTTTAACACATACATGTATTGTTTATTCAGTATTTTTGTGGAGTTCAGCTTTAACATTTTGCTGCCCACTTAACACATACGCCGACAAAGAGGGTAGTACTCCCCCATATGCCGCACATATGCGCCTACGGGTTTTTGCGCTGATAGCGCATGCGCTGCTCGCTCCCGACACAGAGGCTAAGTTGTCAAAGACTGCCTTTGTCTGTTTGTACTAATGATTAGGAAATCGAGGAACCAGCTTAAGATCATGTGACCACGTGACAGCTAATCACAGTGGCCACATGATTAGGCAGGCCTTTCCATCCATGGGCATAGGAACCCAGTTAAAGGGACTCTTGTAAAGGGGTTAATGCGAATTTATTTATTAAAAGCACAAATGTCAAACACAAAGCCCGGGGGCCAAATTTAGCACGCCTGGCCTTGTCATGTGGCCCTTGCACCCAGTTTTGCAGCCGGCGTGGCAGAACTCCATTCCGCCGACTCCGGCTGTCACCCTCCGCTCCCGCTGACCGCTGTCATTTGTAAACACAGAAGCCTTTTGCATTTACAACAGCTTTGCTCAGCGGCTCCCAGATCCAACAGATCCCTGCATGCGCTTACGGCCAAAACAGATATCTAGAGAGAGAACATTCTCCCTGGTGCGCTGCCTACACGGTAGGTACTAGAGGTGAGCCAAATAGGAGAGAGAGATGTGAGGAAGCTTTGACAGGGTTTGGGTTGCACATTCTGCACTCCGTAAACAGCACACCCCTGAACTCTGCAGGTAGCGCACCCCTAAACCCTGCAGTCTATACATAGCCCACCTCTGAACCCTGCCCTCTGTACACAGCGCACACCTGAACTCTGTATGTAACACACCCCTCAACCCTGCACTCTGTACACAGCGCACCCCTGAACTCTGTATGTAACACACTCCTGAACCCTGCACTCTATACACAGCTCACCCCTGATCTCTGTATGTAACACACACCTAAACCCTGCACTCTGTACACAGCTCACCCCTAAACTCTGTACGTAAAACACTCCTGAACCCTGCACTCTGTACACAGCGCACCCCTGAACTCTGCACTCTGTATGTGGCACACCCATAAACCCTGGATTCTGTACATAACGCAATCCTGAACTCTGCACTTTGTACATGGCCCACCCCAGATTCAACCAGCCTTTTGAGGGCAACCATACTGTTGATGAGGCCCACCATGAATTTGAGTTTGACACCCCTCCCCTGCTTTAAAGGTTAACTCTGCTTTCATGGGGGGAATAGCAAATAATAAAAAAATAAAAAAAAAAAAGCAATATAGCATGTAAAAAGTAATATTTTAGGCATCCCCTGCAACAAAAACTTAATTTTTGGTGAGATACTCCCAAAGAGAAATCACATCTAAAAGGATGCAGACCCTGTTTTGGTTGGAGCTGAGCTTTAATACGCAAGGCCCAGAAGGTAATACCTGCATGCACTGTATACAGAACAAGAGGACCTGTATTGTGCATTTTCCACACTATCCTAATAAAAACACTCGTACTCTGTGACTGGTCTTCATCCAAACAGGAATCTTTTCAAGGACAAAACAGCTGTGAATAAGTCTTTAAGAGCTGTGTGTCAATGGAAATCAATGAATGTTGTCCACTATGGCCGCCATAAATGTCTTACTGAACAGCCCATCAGACGTGCCCTCCATTGGATCCATATACAGAGATTTCAGGGCATTGGGCCGGAACAGCACAGTGAGCACCAGACAGTAATTCAATACCCCAGGTGTCTGTCCATTCCACTGATGGGGTCAATATGAGACAAGGCCTAACTAATGTGGTATCTGTTCTTGGATTGATGCTCTGTTTTTTCCTTTGTATGGTGCTGATCGATATACCTGTACATGGCCATGAGTTGATGGAATATAGAGGATCAAGGACCAGTTTGGTTTTGTCAAACTTTCTGTTGATCGCTTTCTCTCTGGATGCTGTGAAATTCCATGGATGAACTGGTAAGGGGATCCAAACCAGTCCACTAGGAGGAGGGTGACCACCAGTTCTGTTCCACAATGGGGACAGGTAAGTGCCAAACTCTTCATTGCTGACACCCATTTCTGGGCATTAGGAGTGCCAAAGATCCCTACTCAACATCATGGGGCACCAGGATTTATAGAGTACTGAGACTATAGTAGGGTATACCCCTTCATTCCTTTCCTTTCCTTTTCTTTCTTTCCTTTCCTTGCCTTGCCTTGCCTTGCCTTTCCTTTCTTCCTCCTTTCCTTGCCTTACTTTACCTCTCCCTTCCTTCCTTACCTTTCCTTTTCCTTCGGTTCTTTCCTTCCACCCAATGCAAAGGGAATGTGGGCTGGTATCAACACAACAGGGGGCTTTTAGCTCTCTGTAACCTTGCCACTGGGATAGCAGACAGCATGCCTGGTTATTTCTAAAGGGGAAGGGGGCATGATGCAGTATTTTTTTAATCTAAACATTTTTATCCAAAAACATTTTATCTTAAAATGTGTTTTGTAACTAAAAATCAAAAAATGTAAGCACCCCCACTATTTCCCATGCTCCAACCCATTCACTTTTTATCTTAAATTTGTCCTAAACCTCTTTTTATTATCTGAATCCACAATTACCAGATGTTTCTGTAATAATCACCTTCAATCCAGAGATTTTAAAATAAATAGCCCGCTAAAAGATAAAATAACAAAAACAGCATTTGCTGCAATATTTACTTTTAATTAAGAGATTTCCCATGCAGTACTTTTTTCTGCAAGTATATGCAGGGGCTGCCTGGCAACTTTTGGCCAAGGGGGCAAGTACAAACCAGAGCCCCATGGTGCAGAAAACTCGGCCCCCCTCCCACTATCTCTTCCTGGCCTCCTCCTGACCCCCATTCCAGGCTGAAGCCCAGCTCCAGGTACTTTCTACTCACCGGCTAAATCCGGGTTCCCAACCTGGCCAGAAAGGGGCGATTGGGGGAAGCTGGGACAGCTCAGTTGGGGCAGGCAGAGAGAGAAGAGTCTCCAGTGGGGCATGAAACCGGCCTCTGCTCAGACAGTTTACACCATCCATGCTGGGGGTGGGGTTGCGCTCTGTCCTTGTTTTCAACCCGCACTTAGTAGGCATGTCTGTGGCAGAAGCGGTGCAGCCTTTTTATGGAGCATCAGAGCAGCCCAGGGGGCAGTTGCCCCCTTCCCCCCTGGCCCAGTCCTCCCCTGATATGTCCTCAGTCTGATGGCCAGACCCACTTCCTCTGATCCCAAGTCGTCCTGGACCCACCCCCAGCCTGTGACTGGATAGTGAAAAGAATAGGCAATGGGTTAACCTCACTTTGCGCTCTCCTGCTATCAGTGTGCTTCTTGTCAGCACATGAACTGGTTGGCTGCTTCTTCCTCCCATATTCTAGCCCTGCTGTGCAGGAACTGCAAAAGGCTGATACCGGGTCAAATATAGGTATATACACTGCTTGTATTTAGGAAATACATTTACTGATTTAATAATAGTTACAGAGCTGTAATAATTTGCATCTTTTATATCTGCCTGGAGTTCAGCTTTAAAGAATTTAAATTGAAGGAGGCATGAAGCCTCAAATGGTTTACAGCCGATAAAGCCGAGACTTCCTTATGCAATTCTATAGCGGAATATTTCAAAAAATGTTTTATACAGCTTTTCTCAAAGGGCAAATATTGTCAGTTTCCGTTATTACTGTAATGTTAATTTTCATGTGCGGTTATCTTTTTCTGGAATGCGGTTTGGCCGAATCACCTACTGGCATTGGATACTTCTTAGGCGCTTAAAGAGGTGCCAGAGATCCTGGAAATGGCCATTGCACCATGACTTATTCCTTCTGTTGAAAAGAAGGTGTATTTTACTCTGATTTCCCATCATGTAAAATAACCAGAAGGTCTTCTCTGCAATGGTCAATTGGGAGGGAAACTGCAAAGACCAGTCGGCGGTTAAATAAAAAGTTAAAGAGGTTGTAAACCCATACAACTTTTTTTTTTTTGCAACCTATAAGAGAAACACATAATGAGCTAGTGTGCATCGCATACTAGCTCATTATGAAATACTTACCTTAGAACGAGCCCCCGCCGTGCCGCCCGCTTACCTGTATGACGGGCGACATGTCCAATCGCCCGTCTTCCGGGATCGCGGCATCCGGCCATCTGATTGGCCTGGAGCCACGGTGACGTCACTCCCGCACGGGAGCCGACAGTCACGGCATGGGTCTCTGAAGAAACTGCACCAGCGGCCGTTCCTTCAGAGCGCATGCGCCAGTGATGTCACTGGCTGCATGTAAGGGAAATATCTCCTAAATGGTACATGTTTAGGAGATATTTACAGTACCTATAGGTAAGCCTTATTATAGGCTTCCCTATAGGTAAAAGTGTCTGAGGAGGGTTTACTTCCTCTTTAACCAAATTGCTAAACTTTAAAGTGGATGTAACCCCTTACATACACCCAGTGAAGTGACTGGCCTCAGGTAACTAGAGTTGGGTGAGCAGTTTTAGCAAAATTTTGCCCAATCAGAGCCCAGTGAATAGCTGGTTGTTAAGGAGCGGGCCGGAAAGCAGGCCGCGGTATCCTTAACAATAGATGAGTCATCAGCTGTCAACGGGCTTACCCACTGACAGCTGAATGGAAAAAAAAAATTGCTGGCAATAGAAAAATTAAAAAAAAAAATATATATATATATATATTCTTTCCAGGCCCTTTTAGGTCTGGTATTGATTTTAAGGCGAACCCCATGCCAAAATTGAAAACAAAAATGGTGTGAAGTCCCCCTAAAATCCATACCAGACCCTTTAAGTCTGGTATGGATTTTGAGGGGAACCCCTGCGCCAAGATTAAAAAAAATGGTGTGGCCCCACAAAATCCATACCAGACCCTTATCTGAGCATGTAGCCTGGCAGGCAGAAAAGAGGGGGGAAGAGCGAGCACCCCCCCCCCCCTCGTGTACCATACCAGGCCACATGCCTTTTAACATGCTCTATCCCCCCACCCCGAAGCACCTTGGGGGGACAAGGGCCTCTCCCCACAACCCTGGGCTGTGGTTGTAGGAGTCTGCAGAAAGGGGGCTTATCAGAATCTGGAAGCCTCTATTAAAAAGGGGGACCCCATATCCCACCCCCCCCTCATGTAAAGGAGTATGGGGTACATTTGTCCCCTACTAATTTACCAAAACAAAGGGTGAAAAAGAGAGGGAAAAAAAAGTTTTTGACAATTCATCTATTAATAAAAAACAATGTCTCCCGATGTAGATCCATCGTCAATCATGTCGGGTCACCGCTGGACCCGAAAAAAAAGGAAAAAAAATGCTCTGCCGCGACAAAGGCTAACTGCCGTCTACTTGCTCTGCCGTTTGACAGTTCTTATATAGGTAAAGGGTGGAGCCAACTGGCAACATAACCTGGTGACACTGCCCCCTTCTGACGTCACCGACCTAGCATGCAGTGGACCATGGCACCAGGTGACAGCGCCAGGTGGCCCGCCCCTTACCTATATAAGAAATGTCAACGGCAGAGCAGGTAGTCAGTGGTTAGTTAGCCTTTGACGTGGGCGGAGCGTTTTTTTTTTTTTTTTTTTTTTTTTTTAGGTCTGGCAGTGGAGGCGGGCGTCATGATCGATGATAGATCCACATCAGGGGACATTGTTTTTTTTTTTTTTGTTTTTTTAATAAAGGAATTGTCAAAAACTGTGTGTGTTTTTTTTATTTATTTTTGATACTTTTTTAGTGAATGGGTATGGGTAATATGTACGCCGTACTCATTCACATGTGGGAGGCCAGGATCTGGGGGCCCCCTTGTTAAAGAGGTCTTCCAGATTCCAATAAGTTCCCTACCCGCAGACCCCCACAACCATCGCCCAGGGTTGTCAGGAAGAGGCCCTTGTCCCCATCAACATGGGGACAAGGTGTTTTGGGGTGGGGGAGGACTCCCACCACTCCAAAGCACCGCCCCCATGTTGAGGGTATGTGACCTGGTATAGTTCAGCGGGGGGGGGGTGTTTGCTCATTCCCCCCCTTTCCTGACCTGCCAGGCTGCATGCTATAAGGGTCTGACATGGATTTTGGGGGGACCTTATGCCGTTTTTTTTAACATTTTTGGCAATTTAAAAGTCTTTTTTCTTTATAAATGTCAGTTTTGCTGCTGCAGGTTCTATACACTGTACAGATGCGCCACTTTACAGTCAGACTAAAAGGGACCCCCCCAGGCACTATATTTAAAGGAATTTTTCATTGATATTGTTTACTTTAAGCATCATAAAAATCACTGCCCCTGTAAAAACGATCTTTTTAAAAAATGTTTGCATTGATACATGTCCCCCAGGGCAGTAGCCGGGCCCCCATACCTTTTTTTTTTTATGGCCAATAACTTGCATATAAGTCTTCAAAATTCTGGTGCGAAATGAACAGGGGGCATTCGGCCCAAATCTACAGGTGATACACAGAGATTATTTAAATCCTCCTACATAAGTTGTACCTGATTATCTGCAGTCTTCTCTTCTCTTCGTTCATAGTCCAGAATTTATAATGTTTGTCTGAGCTGTCAGAGATTCAGGGATGGAGAGCTGAAATGACACACTGAAGAGCTGATTGGAGAGAAGGGACACACCCCCTTCACACAGGAACAGAGCTGATGCTGTCAATCACAGACTGTGTGCCTATTGGGAAGCCCTGTTACTTTTCTCAAGCCCTGATGAAGAGGGCTTTTTTCCCCAGAAACGTGTTGGAATTATTTTTCTCTTGTCATTGTGATTAGCAATAAGGGTTTATGGACTCTTAAGACGAGTGTTGGGGCTCTATTTGTTGATTTCACGTGGATTTCTCAATTCGGGTGGCCCCACCTTTGTGGGACACCAACCTGCTTTGTTATGGATCCACCAAGGTCAGTCTACAAAATCCAACTGGTGTCTCTTGTTTGGCGGGTGAAACATCCGAATCAAGTTTCTTACATCCACTTTTTCTAGGAGTGGCCATTTCAACACAGTGCGCAGACATGGTTCACTGTTTTACCATCAAGAAACTCGTCCTAAGAGCTCATTCACACTAGTATTTGGGGGAGGTAAAACTCTGTGGTTGAGCCTTGCTTTTACTTCCCCCAAATGTTACCCCACTTTAAATGCAGAGGCATTGGCAGATAGTGTGCAGATACTTTGCTTCATGGCAATGGCAGGAATTTTACGGCCTGCTACCACCATCCAAATAGGACCCATTCAAGTGAATGGGGTCACCCTGCAAATGCCGCGCAACTGTGTGCAATGCATGCAGTTTCAGCATGCTAGAGTATGGTTCAAGGGGTTAAAGCAGAGGGTAAGGAGGCAATATAATACCTCCTCACCACCTGTAAACGCTCAATCTGAACATTGATCTCTCTTCAGGAAGCAAAGCTTGTGTGAATGAGCCCTGCAAATGCCTTGTAGCCATTAGGGAGTGCATGTAGATAAGAAGGGCAGGAGATCAGCAGCACTGAAAAGTAACAAAGAATAAAAAACAAGTGAAAAACCAATATGTTATATTTAATTTTAGCTTTATTTAATAGCAAGAATGCAATTAACAAACATTAGGCTGCAACATCTGGCAAGAAAAAAAAATAATTTTTTAACCACTTTATTACCAGGCACTTTTACCCCCTTCCTGCCCAGGCCCAGTTTCAGCTGTCAATTGCGTGGTCATGCAACACTGCACCCAAACAAAATTTTTAGCATTTTTTTGACACAAATAGAGCTATCTTTTGGTGGTATTTATCCACCATTGTGTTTTTTTTTTTTTTTTTTGCTAAACAAATGAAAAAAGACTGAAAATTTTGAAAAAAAATAAATAAAAATGAAACCTTTTTCTTCTCTTATACATTTTTGCAAATAATACATTTTTCTTCTTCATTGATGTGTGCTGATGAGGCTGCACTATAAGGCGGCACTGATGGGCACTAATGGGAACGGCTGATATGCTGCACTGATGGACACTAACATGCTGCACTGATGGACATTAATAAGCTGCACTATTATGCTGCACTGATTGACACTGATATACTGCACTGATATGCTGGACTAATGGACACTGATATGCTGCACTGATATGCTGCACTGATGGACACTAATATGCTGCACTGATGGACATTAATAAGCTGCACTATTATGCTGCACTGATGGACATTATTTAAGCTGCACTATTATGCTGCACTGATTGACCCTGATATACTGCACTGATATGCCGGACTAATGGACACTGATATGCTGCACGGATGATCAGTGCCCTGATTGTCAGTGTAAATGTCCCCTGTAACTGGAAAGGCGGTTATCGGTTATATTTTCTCAGACACTCACAGCGCTGAGGAAAGGAAATGCCGATAACCAACATTTGTTTACATGTGATCAGCTGTGATTGGACACAGCTCACCACAGATCACCGCGCTGCGTGCACCCGAGGGCGTGCACGAGCAGCATGATGTGAAGGACGTCATATGATGTCCAGTCAGAATGGGAAAGCACATGCCTGCTGTCAATCTGCTATAGGCTCGGCGGGAAGGTGTTAAAATGGCAGTTATTTATGATATACAGCGCTTTAGCAAACTAAATGTAATTTAGCAGATGTGTACATCAACTTTAACCTAACCACATCTTTTATTTTTTTAACTTTATTTAATCATGAGAATTTAAGTGACAAACATTATGCGCCAACCAGTGGTGGAACTACCAGGGTCACAAAAGTCACACTTGCCACCATGGGTGTGGCTTTAAGACGGCAGGAACTGCACTGCTGCGACCCCAAAGTAGTATTACATTCGTGTGACTTGCTTGCGATTTCCTTGCAACTTGCGACCGATGGAAAGGGCCCCAGCAGTCAGGGAGGCCCTTCATGGTTTCTTCCACTGGGGCCCTGAAGGTTCTAGTTATGCCTCTGGCCCCAACATTTGGCCAATATAAGTATTCGGAACATTTTTTTTTTTTATTTAAAACAAAATGGCAGTTATTTATGATATACAGTGCTTTAGCAAGCTAAGCCCCCGTTCACCCTCCGAGGTCGCGGTGCGAGCAGCGCGCCGCGACCTTGGAGCGGCCGCCACGGACTTCATAACATTGAAGTCTATGGCGGTCGCCTCCTGGTCGCCCCAAAGAAGCTCCGGACCCTTTTTCTAAGTCGGAGCGACTTGTGTCGCTCCTATTAGAACGGGTCCGCAGCTTCCCTATGGGAGGCGACCTACGGCAACCTGTGAAGCGACCAGGTCGCCTGACAGGTCGCCTTAGTGTGAACCGGGGCTAAATGTAATTTAGTTTGATTTTTAAATCGATTTTATTTGTATTTTTTTTAACTTTATTCAATAGCGGAAATTTTGGTATCAAACATAAGGCCCCAACATTTGGCCAATGAAAATTTTATTTTAAAAACTGCAGTCATTTATAATATTCTACCCTTTAAGCTAATGTAATGAAGTTGGAATTTTCATCTAGTTTAACCTAATCTCATCTTTTATCTTTTTATTTTATATAATAGCGAGAATTTATATAACAAACTTTAGGGCCCAACATTTGGCCAATGAAAATATTAAAAAAATTTTTTTTTTTTTTTTGACATACGGTACTTTAGCAAACTAAATGTAATTTAGTTGATTTTTACATCTACTTTAACCTAACATTCTTCTTTTTTTTTTTTTTTTTATATTTATTTGATAGTGGGAGTTTAAGTATGAAACATTATGCCCCCAAAATGTGGCCAATGAAAATATCTGTGGCAATTATTTTATTTTAACCACTTTAAGACAGGAAGGTTATTCCCCCTTAATGGCCAGGCCCTATTTTGCGATTCGGCACTGCGTTACTTTACAAGGACAATTGCGCGGTCGTGCGATGCTGTACCCAAATAAAATTGACGTCCTCTTTTTCCCACAAATAGAGCTTTCTTTTGGTGGTATTTGATCACCTCTGCGATTTTTATTTTTTGCACTATAAACAAAAAAAGAGTGACAATTTTTGAAAAATTCATTCTCAAAAAAAAAAAATTTAAAAATCTAAATGTTTTAACATTTTAGGCCATTTGTTTTCTGCTACATATTTTTGGTAAAGAAAAATCGCAATAAGCTTATTTTGATTGGTTTGCGCAAAAGTTATCGCGTCTACAATCTACGGGAAAGATTTGTCATTTTTTTTTTTATTAGTAATGGCCGCGATCTGCGATTTTTTTTTTTTTTTGCGAGACTGCGACATTGCGGCAGACAGATCGGACCCCTAACTGACATTTTTGACACTTTTGGGGGTACCAGTGACATTACTACAGTAATCAGTGCTAAAAATATGCACTGTTACTGTAATAATGACACTGGCAGGGAAGGGGTTAGCCCTGTGGGTGATCAAGGGGTTAAATGTGAGCCTAGGGGAGTGATTCTAACTGTGGGGGGGGCGTGGCTTCTGAAATGACCATAGAGACATGTGATCCTACATAGAAGGATCACATGGGCTCTATGACCATTCCAGGGAGAAGAACGGTCAGCTGTGTTTACAACAGCCGACCGTCCTTCTGTCTCAGCGGGGAACGATCGCGGGTGTCAGGCACCAATCGGAGCTGCCTGACACACGCATCAGCTTCCCCGCTTACAATGGGGGGGCGGGAGCACGCGCACTCACCCTCTAGCTACCACCAAGCGAGCAATGTTTTGCCTGTACAAGCCACCCTGGCGCCGTATATATGTGTGTGTGTGTGTGTGTGTGTGTGTGTGTGTGTGTGTGTGTGTGTGTGTGTGTATATATATATATATATATATATATGTATATGTATGTATGTATGTGTATATACAGTCAGGTCCATAAATATTGGGACATCAACACAATTCTAATCTTGTTGGCTCTATACACCACCACAATGGATTTGAAATGAAACAAACAAGATGTTCTTTAAAGTGGAGTTCCACCCTATTTTTATACTTACCTCCATCTTCTCGCTCCGGGTCACCTGAAAAAGAAATGGATAATCGCATATTTTTTTTTTTTTTACTTACCTCGTAGCGAAGAAAATATACTTACCTTACTTCCTTCTTCCTCCTTCCTCGGCCGCGGCCCGTCGTCACTTCCTGGCTCTGCAATGATTCCTGGGAGCTGGACGTCATAGCTCCCAGGAATCATTGCGCCTGCACCGGCCCCGACGTCAGTTCCGGGTCGCGCGCGTCATCCCCTTCTAAACAGCTTCTGGGCATGCCCAGAAGCTGTGGAGGGGTGACGCGCGCGACCCGGAAGTGACGTCGGGGCCGGCGCAGAGCATCGTGGGACCACAGAAGGCGGAAGAAGACGCCGAAGAGGACGCGCTGGCTTCAAGCTGCCCACATCTGAGATGGCAGCGCTGGACAAGACGTTTGCAAGGTA